>NC_081405.1:657393197-658593197 GCF_030272615.1 Cryptomeria japonica | reverse complement strand
GAGAAAAGGAAATGAACCTTTAGGAAAGATGCGTGCCCCCAAAATGTAGTTGAGGACTACTCATATGAAGATGTTTGTGATGATACCAAATAAGATGGATTATGGTTGCACTTGGAACTGTGCCCCAACAATATATGATAACATGCACGAGTGTCACATAGTTAGTAAGAACACAACAAATGAAGAGAGGCCTAAGGCACTTGAGAGAGGATGAACGAGTGGTAGAGCAAGGTAGAGGTAATATCAATGCCATGCATTAGTAATCAAAATGATGGAGGTAGTCTCATTTTGACAATACATGTAATCTTAATGGCGTAATATGGGTGATCTCAATATTCTAACAAAGGGAATCTCAATGTCATAATAGAGGGGGTATAGAAAGGAATCTCATAGTCTAGAATGAATGGGACAAAGGTGACTCTCAATGTCTTGTATCATGTGAAGAAGAGAAGGGTGCATCTATGGAAACAACAATGACGACAAATGTATCTATTAGGTTTTGTATTTTATCTTGCAACACTCAACATTGGTTGGTGAAATGATCTAGTATTGAATGATATGCATAGAAGGGAAGTGTTTATTGTCTGTGTTTAGGATACTTCATGCATGTGGGAGGTGGAAGAGTGATCAAGAATGTGTTTAGGAGTATGAATGGGTTCTGTGTAGGAGTTGTCGTCTTATTGGGATGGAATGGGTGCTAATGTGATAGCATTGGTCAGAATCCTTGTTGGCCGACATAGACAATTAAATTGTCTATTTGGCCTTTCGGCCTTAGACAATTTATTTATACCGATTTGCCTTTATTTATCTATCTATTAATTATATGAAATGATACTAACACTTATGCGATTTGTTAATGATTAATTAATATTGTATTAGGCAGACTTGTAAGTCCGCCAAAACCTTTTCATTGAGACGTGTTCTTGTGAAGAAAGCCGACCCTTGAGGAAGGGTTGTTATCATGGGATATAAAAGGGGGTCTATATCTCCTCCATTTGACATTGATGAGAAGTGAAAAGCAATGCACGTTCTACCTACAGGAGATTGTCTTCACATAGCAGATCGGATTCATTCTTCAGCCACAACGAATACATTAGAAGATCAAATATACACCTTAAGCAGATCTAAGCATATACTTTCTACAGTATTTGTTCATACAGCAGCTCGTGACATTCATCTACAGCAGACAGGTCTCTATCTACAGCAGTTTGCAAGTCAATCAGGGAGGATCAACTTTGTTGCAGATCAGACTTTCTGTATATGTATTGTTGTCATGTATCGCTTCAAGTGTGAAGTAAAATTCTTGTAAAAGCCTATTGGGATAATTAAGATAATAAAGACATCTTTCATTATTGGGTTTTTCACCTTCAGAGGAAGGTTTTCCCAGGATAATCTTTGTGCAATTGTGTAAATTCTTGTCTATCTAATCTGATCACCTAAAATTAACATGGTATCAGAGAAGGCTTAAGAAAAGATTAGATCAGATTCATAGAAGCAGGGTTATCCTCCATTATTGCCTTTGAGTTTGATTACATCTATCAACGTCAAGATGGTGAATGGACTTAAAGTTGAAGACAGACTTGAGGGTGCATCAAACTTTGTCTCTTGGAAGTTTAGAGTTATGCTTGCCTTGGAGGAAAACAAATTAAATGGATTCGTGGAGAAAGCTGTGCCAGAACCAATCAAAGAGGATGAGAAGCTTCAATGGAAGAGAAAGAACACCAAAGCAAATAAAATGTTGGTTGACTCTGTGAAAGATCACATTGTGCCAATCATCTCCAAGTTGATGACGTCATATGACATGTTCAAGACATTAGAGGAGATGTATGAGATCAACAACACGAGTTGAGCTCTTGCACTAAAGCAACAACTTCACCACATCAAGATGACGAAAGGAGAATCCATCATCTCATACATCGTGAGGATTACCGAATTGAGAGATCAACTCTCTACCATTGGACACACTATATATAACAAAGAATTAACCATGTTGGTACTTAATGGTCTTCCTTCATCATGGGAGTCATTTATACAAGGGATAAGCGCAAGATCAAAACTCTCTAAGTTTGATCGATTGAAGACAAACTGAATTCAAGAAGAGTCAAGATTGGCTACGAGAGGCATTGGCCAAAGCTCTACAAATGAAGATATTCATGTTCTTGCCTCACACTCTTCAAAGAAGGGTAAGAAAGGATATTTCAAAAGGAAGAAAGATAAGGAATCCAATGATGCTCCTACATTCAAAAGAAGGAAGAATCTTTCAAAAGTCTAATGCTTTAGATGTGACAAATATGGTCACTACACAAAGGAATGTCCAACTAGGCCTATGCCTCAAGCTAATTGTGGATGTTGGTGAGACTCTTCCACAAAAGGATTTAGATGGATTCATATTCTATTCAGCCCTTTCAAGTAATGTGCCTACCGACCACAATACTTGGTTAATTGATAGTCGTGCATCTCGCCACATTACCGGATTTAGAGGACATCTAAATGATTTGGTAGAGAGAAATTCAAATGAACAAGTGATCATTGGAGATGATACTAGTTACTCCATGAAAGGAGTTGGGACCTCCTCTCTTCACTTAAATTCAGTCATTTCCTTGCAATTGAATGATGTACTATTCGTTCTGGGAATTAAGCGAAATCTTGTCTCCATATCAGCCTTGGAAGACAAAGGATATCGAATTGCATTCGTAGATGGCAAACTCCTTGCATGGCCAAAGAAATTAAACATCAAGACGACTCAAGTCATTGGAGTTCGTCATGGATGTCTTTACAGACTTTGCACTCATCCTCCTCAAGCCTTACTTCATGACTCATCAAGTACTTGTGATATTTGGCATAGAAGATTGGGTCACCTTCACTTTTGTGCACTACCTACAATGGAGAAGATGGTTACATGCCTTCCAAAACTCAACCAGGAGCATGAAGGCACTTGGGTAAGAATACTAAAAGTACATTTCATAGTAGTGAAAGTAGCTCCAAATTTATTTTAGAACTCATTCATTCAGATTTATGTGGTCCTATGTCTGTTACGTCCTTGAGTGGTTTCTTGTATTATGTTATTTTTATTGATGAGTACTCGAGAAAGACTTGGATCTATTTCTTGAAGAGTAAAGAATTTGAAGAGGTACTTATGAGATTTAAGGAATTCAAAGCTCAAGTAGAGAACATATCCGGGAAGAGGATCAAAGTCTTGAGATCTGATAATGGAGGAGAGTACACCTCTGGTAACTTCTGTAATTTTTGCATTGAAGTTGGGATTAAGAGGGAGTTTTGAGTTCCCTATAATCCTCAACAGAATGGTGTAGCGGAAAGAAAAAATAGAACTATTGTGGAAGCAGCTAAAGCCATGATCCATGATCAAAATCTTCAAACTTTTTTTTGGGCTGAGGCTTCTAGAACTGCTGTCTATGTTCAAAATAGATGCCCTCACCGTATTTTGGAGAATAAGATACCCAAAGAAGCATTCACAGGGGTGAAGCCGGATGTAAGTCATTTGAGGATCTTTGGTTGTAAAGTGTATATACATATACCCAAAGATAAAAGGACAAAGTTGGAACCTTTTGGCAAGAAGGGAATATTTGTAGGCTTTAGTGAAACATCAAGAGCCTACATAATCTATATTCTAGGGCAGAAATTGATTGAGTTAAGAAGGGATGTGACATTTGAAGAGGATGTTGCATTCAGTATATCCAAGAGCATCCATGAGATGGACAATGAAGATCAAGAGCCTCCTCAAAATATGGAAGATGACCATACTTTTGAGATTCAGAGGGAGACTCATGAACATGAAGAAGATGATGATCCAAATGAGCCCTTGAAACCTACTGATGGGCCTACTGACATTGTGATTGGTAAGAAAAGACCTCTTTGGGCGAGGAAAATGATGCAAGAGGCTGAAAGTTTTGCAGCCCCAAGAGGAACATTTAGAGAAAGTAAGAGACCTCATAAGTTCTCTAGCTATGTTGCATTGATGAGTCAAATCATTGAATCAAAACTTACCAATGTTGAGGAAGCTACTAGTCAACAAGTTTGGAAAGATGCCATGGCAGAAGAGTATCAATCAATTCTAAAGAATGATGTTTGGGACATTGTAGCGACCGGAAGGTAAATCTGTTGTTTCTTCTAAATGGCTCTTTAAGATCAAACATGCTACTGATGGTAGTATTGAGAAATACAAGGCTAGGTTTGTGGCTAGAGGATTCTCTCAGAAGGAGGGAATTGACTATGAGGAAATCTTTGCTCCAGTTGCCCGATATACTTCAGTCAAGACCATCATTGCTATTGCAACATCTAAAGGATGAAAGATTCACCAAATGGATGTAAAGACGACTTTTCTAAATGGTGTAATTGAGCAAGAAGTATATATTGAGCAACCTGAAGGATTTGTGGTACATGGGAAGGAGTCTCATGTTTGCAAGCTGAAGAAGGCATTGTATGGCCTTAAGTAGGCTCCACGTGCTTGGTACGAAAGGATTGATCCTTACCTGATAGGCTTGGGCTTCTCCAAGAATGATGTAGATTCAAACTTGTACTTCAAGGTAATTAATGGGGAAGCATTAATCCTAATTTTTTATGTTGATGACTTACTTATCACTGGAGAAGATCATCTTATTATCAAATGCAAGGAGTTAGCTTCTGAATTTGAGATGAAGGATCTTGGGTTATTGCACTACTTCCTTGGGTTAGAAGTTTGGTAGAAATTTGATGGGATCATTTTGAGTCAGGGGAAGTACACCATTGACATTCTAAAGAGATTTGGTATGATGGATTGTAAATCTATGTCCCTCCTATGGAGACCAACTTGCATAAGTTAAGAGAGGCTGCAACTATTTCGGATATGATGGATTCTACACTATACAGGTAGATGATTGGATCTTTGATGTGCCTAGTCAATACTAGATCATATATTTGCTATGCAGTGGGTGCATTTAGCCAGTTCATGTGTAAACCAAAGCAAATACATTTAGTTGCAGCAAAACATATTTTGAGATACTTGCGCGACACAGTTGGATATGGCCTGAGATATTCTTCTGATGCGGAGTTGAAGCTGCATGGATACATTGATTCCGATTGGGCAGGGTGTGTCACTGATCGGAAGAGCACCTCTGGTTGTTGTTTTAGTTTGGGTTCTGCCATGATTTCTTGGTACAACAGGAAATAGTCTTCAGTGGCACTAAGCTCTACAGAGGTCGAGTATATTGCAGCATGTGTGGGAGCACGAGAAGTAGTGTGGTTTCAGAAGCTTCCTGCAGGACTGTTTGGACAATCCTTAGAGCCTACAATTATCCATTGTGATAATCAAAGTTGTGTAAAGCTCTTTGTCAATCCTGTGTTTCATGACAGAACAAAGCATGTGGAGATCAAGTATCACTATGTTAGAGACATGGTGGAAAGGAATGCTATTCAGCTGAGATACATTATTATTGATGAGCAGACGACAGACATGCTCACCAAGCCTCTCTCCAGGTTAAAGTTTGACTACTTTCGAGATAAGCTTGGTATGGTGGAGAATGAATCCCTAGTTGAGATTGAGTCTCAACATCATTGATCTATTTATATTTCATACTAATGCATTTTCTCTTTGAGAGAGAAGTTTAAAAATGTAAGCTCTTGTTAATGTATTTCTCCTTGAGAGAGATTTGAGGTGAAAGTTCTTATTTCCATCCTCTGGGATGAGCCATGGTGGATGTCATGTGTGTGACACCATGACAACATCATGTGAGAGAGTCCGTGATGATTTTCTTGTACTTGTGTGTTCATCCTCTGGGATGAGCCATGATGAATATCATTGTGAGGTGAGGATCTCACAATGATGAACACTTGTGCATTTTACCATCATTGTGAGGTGACGATCTCACAATAATGGTTGATATCTATTCCTACACCATCCATGGGAGAAGCCATGATGATTGATATCACGGTGAGGTGATATCTTTCCTTTCCACTTATGGGAGTAGCCATAGTGGTCAAAACATCACGATTAGGTCATATGCTATCGTGTTGAGGTGATAAGCCTCCTTCATTCACATGAGTGTAGTCATTGTGTTAGTCATCACGATGAAGTGATGTGACTTTAGAGATTTAGAAGGATTCCTCCCTAGCTAAGAGGGAGTGTTAATGTGATAGCGTCGGTTAGAATCCTTGTGGGCCAACATAGACAATTAAATTGTCTATTTGGCCTTTCGGCCTTAGAGAATTTATTTATACCAATTTGCCTTTATTTATCTATCTATTAATTATATGAAATGATACTAACACTTATGCGATTTGTTAATGATTAATTAATATTGTATTAGGTCGATTGGTAAGTCTGCCAAAACCTTTTCATTGAGATGTGTTCCTTTGAAGAAAGCCGACCCTTGAGGAAGGGTCACTATCGTGGGATATAAAAGGGAAGTCTATATCTCCTCCATTTGACATCAATGAGAAGTGAAAAACAATACGTGTTCTACTTACAGCAGATTGTCTTCACATAGCAGATCAGATTCATTCTTCAGCCACATCGAATACATTTGAAGATCAATTATACACCTTAAGCAGATCGAAGCATATACTTTCTACAGTATTTGTTCATACAACAGCTCGTGACATTCATCTACAGAAGACAGATCTCTATCTACAGCAGTTTGCAAGTCAATCAGGGAGGTTGACTTTGGTGCAGATCAGACTTTCTGTATATGTATTGTTGTCATATGTCGCTTCATGTGTGAAGTAAAATTATTGTAAAGACTATTAGGATAATTAAGATAATAAAGACATCTTTCATAACTGAGTTTTTCACCTTCAAGGGAAGGTTTTCCCAGGATAATCTTTGTGCAATTGTGTTAATTCTTGTCTATCTAATCTGATCACCTAAAATTAAAATGGGAGGTTGAATATTTTGAACCGGTTTAAAATAAGTAGATGGAGGAGGAATTAACCCTTGTTGAGGAGACAGGTGTAATTCACAAAAAGAATAAGTCATGGAGATATTAGTTGATAGAGAAAGAAAGTATTTAGACAAAGGTGAAGCTTGATAACCTAAACCTGTAGTAGAAAGGTGTGGTGTAGGTTGCATAGGGATCTTAACTCCTTGCCCCATGCACCCAAGACCATTTGCATTGTAGCAATGTTTAGAAAAGAATTTTCAACCTAAATCCATAATATTTTTCCAATTCAGAAAGAGGAGGATCCACATCATTGGGCTTGTCAAAACAAGATACATATCCACATGCTAGAGAAGCAGATGGAAGAGGGAATGGTTCCACCATAAGAGTGTGGGTCCATGTTCCATGTAGGAATGTCTGAGTGAGTAGGGTCGACCTTATGTTCAATAGTTTAAGGAATGTTATTTGTAACCAAAACATGAGTTGAGAAGAAGAAATTTATACGAGTGGGATGGAGTAAACACCAAGAGGTTGTTGAACACATGGTAGGACTGAGAGGGAGGGTGAATCAGTCTGGAACTTCAAAACAAATTAATTATAAACAGCATTAACTAACTTAGTAACAACACATTAATCATCAACACATGAGCATCAACCATCAACACATGAACACTCCATTTATGTGGGAAACCCAAACATGGTAAAACTATGGTGAGAATCTAACTCACAATATAAATATGAATGATTACAAAGTTTTAGGCTCATTGCCAAGGAGAAACAACATCTGAAGGACTTGCACGACTAAGGCTCACTGCTTCAGGGCAAGATACAAGAACTTGCACAACTAAGGCTCACTACTTTAGGGCAAGATACAAATTGCTGCCAAAGGACTCATTGTCAATCAACAATGAAGAAAATAGCTGAATTGAAATTGAGAAGGATTCTCCTGATCATGAAATTGTCCTTGAACAACTGGATCACGCAACCAACATCATGGCAAACATCTCTAAAAACTTATACTGTCACAACACACTGTCTTGCTGAATATGTCACCTTGAAAGCTCTTCTCTATCTGACTTTTGCACATTCACAAACTCAAATCTGCTTGCATATCATTTACATACACTTCTCATCAATTCACACACAATCCACACACTCATCTCATCCATCTGCACTCCTTAAATACTAGATACAACATTGAAAACCTAATTGAGGGTTAGTTAAAACAAAATAAGCCACCTGGACCAAAAATACTCAAATCAATCCACTCCAGGAGAAAGAGGGAACCAAAATACATCCTTTCAAGATTAATCCAATGATCCACACACACTAATACATTCTTCGAAGTCGTTATCGAACGTAATGTGTAGATATAGCAATCAGTTGGCCACAAAACATCTTATGATGCAAAATATTTCATGCGGATCTTCACATGCCCTGGTGAGACTCAAAACAACATCTCAATACTTCCAACTCATATTTGGACCAAAAGAATATGATCCAATCAAGATAACTTAATCGGACGCACCGAGTCATAACATAATTGAATATCCTGAACATAAATCAACAAAGCTCTCTTGCGAAACAAAGAAACCATTTGAGAAACACACTGAGAATACTACACATGCCATTAAACAACATCCACTAAAGCGCAACACATGACATGAGTTTCAAGTGTGTTGGTGCTCTGGTGCATAGTATTTATTATGTTGATGTCATATTGTCGGTCCGATCTGCATAGTATTTACTAATTGAGTGATGATGTTCTTTTGCACTAGCACTTGATGATTGATTTCTTTAGGAGATATTGTAGAAAGGTTTTAGATGGTCTCCAATGCCTTGATCTTGGTTCGTAAGATGTTTTGAGTCTCTCCCTAATGGTAAAAAAGGCAAATAGTTAGCAATCTTGACAATGGTGTTGATATTTGGTCGACTAGGTATGTTCCTTCAATTGTGGTTTATCTAGATCTATTTCATTGGCCTTGAAAGATGTGTTATGATATGCTTAAGGTTCAATTAAGTGCTAGGTTGATCCACAACCTAATTTTGTGGTTGATGCATATGCCTGGAGCCTACCCATTCTAGGTCGCACGTTTCATTTGTTAGGTCTTATTTGAGCCGACCTAATTGACGTTTTGGATGCTAGAAAGAATATATATGGAAGGTTAAATCACTTGTGAAGATGTGAGAGTTGATGTGATGTGTGAAATAAATCAATAATATCTTAGATGATGATGAAGTGTGCAAAATTTGTATGATAGAGTAATTGCGCCACAAAGAGGATTGCACTACCAACATTTGCTTGATGCTTTTTCTACAACAATTCACATTATGTATGCTATTGTAATCTCATTGTATGTTGCTTTGGAGAAATGATCTTTAGATTGCAAATATTGTATCTTGCCCTAGGGCAGTGCGCCTTAGCCTGCAAGTCCATTTAGGGAGTAGTGAGCCTAAAACGAACATTGTAATAACTTGTTTCTTATATTGTGAGTTGATCTTGGTTTTTCCTTCGGGTTTTCACCTAAAAATCTTTGTGTTCTTGTGTTGTGCATGTTGTGTTTTATTCTTTACTTCTGCAGATCTTCTTTAAAGGTTTAAAAGGTAATGAATGGTTACAATTTGATTTATGCTGATTCATCCCCCTCATTGCTCCCCCTCACAGCATCTGGGTGTGTTCAATAGGCCCAACTTCTTCATCAATTACATCCTTGTTGAATGTCAGCTAGTCATTGTCAACATCAATTGACCTATAGGCTTTATGATTGTCACTGTACCTTGTAAGCATAAACTTTTGCCTTTTGGAGTCAAATTTGGTTCTCTTTGCATTTGTAATCCAAACATATGTAGTAGAACCGAAAACCTTAAAAAAGCTCACGTTTGGTTTCCTCCTAGATCATGCTTCCTCTGAGGTCTTCTCCTTCATTTCTTGTGTGGGAGATTTGTTGATAATATAAACTGCTGTGTAAACTGCCTCAGCCCAAAACTTTTGGGCAACTCTCTTGTTCTCCGACATACAATGGGCCATTTTCTTAATTGTATGGTTTGTTCTTAACTATTCCATTCTGCTATGGAGTATAGGGTGTTGTGAATTGAAGTTTAATTCCGTGTTTAGCTCAAAAGATCATGAATTTGTTTGAACAAAATTTGCCTCCATTATTAGACCTAAGAGTAATTGAACAGCTAGAGTCTTTCTCTATTAATGCTTTGGACTTTTGAATTTCCTTAAACACTTCTAATTTTTATTTATGGAAAAACACCTACATTTTCCTACTGAAATCATCTACAAACAAGAGAAAATACTTGGCACCCATGATTGATGTTGTATTTATTGGTCCTAAAACATCTGCATGAACTAGTTGTTATACTCTCAAGGCTTTCCAAGCCTGTCCATTTGAAAACAGAGTTTTGTGCTGCTTCTTTGCTTGGCAAGATTCATAAACACCTTGTATTTGTTGTTGGATTTTAGGCGAACCTTTACCAAATTCTCTCGAGCCAATTCAGAGAGAAGATAGTAGTAAAATAATATTGTAATATTGATATAATGGCCATCTTAGTCATTTAGTTAGTATTTAGAAACTTCCATCTATATCTTTTGTCTTTAGTTATTTTAGGATCCTTCCTTTTCGTAGTTAGTTCTTATTTAGACGAAAGATGAAAGACATAAATGGAAGTTTCTAAATACTAACTATTTTACTAAGATGACCATTATATCAATATTACAATTTTATTTTAATAGATAGGTTGAGATGCCCATAATGTTAATGCCATAGTGTAATTATATTTGATGCACTCTTGGTTGCCCATGCACATCCATGAGCTTCTCCATTATCAACCAACCAATACAACCCATCATCTTCTATGCCAACTCTTGCCTGGAGCCCTTGGCAACATTATAGCACTTGTGTGTGCTAAAAATGACATCCTACTTGGGACAATTGCACATAATTTGACTTAGTGACAGCAAATTGAGCTCTATATGTAGAACATAGTATACGGTAAGGAAAATAATCTTTTTCCCTCTAGAGGTTATCTTGACATTGCCTTTTCCAAGAACTATATACTCCTTGCCACCATCAAAGATCACTGAATTTGAGCAACCTGTATACTCAGTGAACCATTATTACCTGTGAGTAAAATGTCAAGATGCTCTAAAATCTATGCACCACACAAAAGACTTTGACTGATTTGCTTGTCATTTGGCCATGAGAGCATAGAGTGTTGACTCCTACTCAGAATGCTCTATGACATGAGCCTTTTGTGGAGGCCCTCTTTGGTTGGATTCCTTTTCAGCCAACCTCTTCTTGTAGTGTTTCTTCATATGACCAATTTTGGTACAATAATGACGTGATAGTTTTTAGATTCTTCAAAGTATCATTAGAATTCCGTTGACATTTCTTTTGAGGTCACTTGCCTTTACCCTTGTCCTTGGTTGCAAAGGCCTATTCTATACTCGATGTTTCACTGCTACTACCAAATTGCTTCTTCTATTTGTCTTGTTGGAAGAGCGTGTTGCATAAATTTTCGAACAATAGGTGAACATTGGTAGATGTGATATTGAGTGTTTCTATGAAATGCTCATATGTTTGTCATAAGCTCTCTAGTGTAATGACCATCATATATTTTTCTTCCATATTGTGACCAATAGTTGCCAACTGATCGCAAATGTCCTTGATATTCATTAAATGTTTTTGCAAGGACATCTTCTCATCCATCATGATGAAGAGAAGCATATTTTTAAGGAAGAAGTCCTTGCCTTTATCTAATGTCTTGTGCAGATCATGTAGGTGCTTCCAAATCTTCACAGAGGTTTTGCATGACGGAACCTCTAAAAGCATTTCATCTGTTATTGATAACTTTATCAGCATGATGGCTTCCTGATTACGCTCTTTGAACTTGTCCTGGTTTTTACCTGCACTTGTTGGCCAAGTTTTATTACCAAGGACAATCTTATCGAGGCATTTGTACTTGAAGATAGTGAGCATGCATTGTTTATAGGTGTTATCATTCTTGCCAATGAATGATTGGCTGCCTTCCGATATGATGTTGGGTATTGAAGCCATCCCTCCCACAATATGAAATCACAAAAAATGAAGAAACTTGTTGCTTTTTGAAGAAGACTATTCAACTTTTTACGAAAAAATTTCAAAACCCAAGCAGCAACCAACACCTACGATTTAGCAGAAAATTGGCCAAACCTGCAATAATTTTTTTGGGAAATTCGTCTAAAATCTTAGCTGCAAAAAGATAGAAAAACTCCATGTTTGCTTTTGAAATAAGCTAGGCGTGCCTTAGCATGTCATTATTTTGTGCCACATTTCAAAAAAAAAGCTGACAAAAATCTCGTCTTGTTGAATTGACTTTGTCATGCATTCTTATAAAGAAAAGAAAACCCACTATTTATTATTTAAAATCGCCAAATTTTTTTTGAAAAACCCATTGAACAGGTTTGGCATGCTCAGTAAACAAAAATAGTGTTCTAGCCACCACGTTTTTTAATAAAAAATTGGTGCAATTTGTTGATAAGTAAAAAAAAGTGTAGAAAAAATCGCATGATCTCAAAGAAAACCTTGATGTCATGATTCCTTCACAAATCGGAGGTTGCAAATTTGACTAAAAATGGCATTGTGATGTGCAAGAATACATGTTGCAATCTTCACTAGAAATAAGGCGTGATTTTTTTGAACAACCCTTGTGAATTTTCCATTGAGTTTGGAGTGTGATTTTTGATAGGGAAATCCGAGAAGCCCATTTTAATTTGTTGAAAGAATTCGCAAATTTTTTTTGTACGAATCCGTTCAATTTCCTTTAACACGTTCTTTTGTGGTACCTATGTGCAATTCGTCATTGCGACAATCCATAGAATTCACACCTTGATCGATCCTAAGATTTTTAAAATCTCGAGCTCCAATATCATATTGCGGAAAGTACAAACACAAAATGATTACCAGAATATTTTGATATTTATTAAGGAGCAAAAGACTCCTTAAATAACAGCTACAAAGATCTATCTGATAAGGATAAGATTGACAACTAAGAAAGCAGAGGATAAGACTAACAACTAAGAAAGCAGAGGATAAGACTAACAACTAAGAAAACCAAGAATATTCCTAAAGTCTATCCCAATGACTTTTTTGGTCATTATAAACTAATATCCCGTCAACTTATGTGATCATTTTAACTAATTACAATATTACATTAATAAAGTAATGGTTCCTGAAGGATCTTGATCAACATACTCTTTGATGTTCTTAATGGGAAGACAAGGAGCTATTGGAGGAAGAGGAACAAACAAAGGATTAACTTGCCTCTTTTGTCGGTTTTTGTATTTGTGCTGTAGAACATGAAAGTTGGTAAGAGAAGTCATGGGCTCATCAAGAAAAACTTGGATAGTGATAATTGGATGAGCAGGTGGGAGTGGATTAGGCATTTAACACAATAATGTTTGGAAGAGCAGGAGATTTTGCACTTTTGATGTTGATGTACTTATTAAGCATCGGGACAATAGGTTCAATAAGTCTATTCACAAAGCACATATTAACTAGGAGAGAATCTGTGTTAGGAACATTAGGTGTAGAAAGGAGCTTAAAAAGTATGTTCAAGATTCGTTTGCACATTATTTGATGTGGGATGAGAGTTGACATCGAACAATGCCTCATCATTGGGTGGGAGATCATTTGCAGGAAGAGTAGGCAAGGTTATGTTTAGGACATTATCAATGATGTTATTATTCTCTAGATTGTCCTTAAAAAGGAAAGAGCCCCCTTTGAAGAAAGAGAATGAGTGGAGATAGAGAAGACGTCATATAATGAGATGGAGGAGAAAAGAGAGACTCATTTTTGGTAAGAGAGAAGTTTTCATTGAAGAGAGGGTTGTCATAAGGGACAAAACAACTCATGGTAATGGGTGACATGATAAAAGCATAGTGAGAATAGAAGATAAGGTTTATGAACAAAGGTGTTGATAATCTGACCTAAGTCTTTTTTATCCTTTAGGACTATATGGAATAGGGTTCAGGTAGTGCCTCAAATCTCTTTTCTTGAGGAAATTTTTTGTTTTTGTTTTTGGAAGAAAATGGAAGGAGAAAAGAAATATTCGTGTGTATTGAAATAGTAGGTTGACCAAAATGTAAATAAGGATTTAAGCTATTGCTAAACTTTTACATTAGTAGAGCTGGGTTATGGAAACAAGGAAGACTTAGAAGTACATAAATGGAATCTGAAACGTAACTACAAAACATAAATACTGATGAGGAACCTAGAATAGGACTGATGGGGCTCATTGGCTAGAACACTAGCATGTCACACCGTTGTTTTGTTTCTGCATTGATTCAAACTTGTGAGCTATCTTCTTAGGATGATAGAAAAATCACATTTCTATTTGAGCTTGCTTTGTCTGTACGCAAGGAAAGCAAGACACAAAATGGGAAGCAAAAGAGATGTCTAGAAATGATAAAAATCAGTCGATGCTATTTAAGGCAGATGAAATAACGAAAGTATGGAAGAGAAAATAACAAAACACCTCTATGTGAATGTAGAGTCATGAAGTACTTATAGCTAAGAAAAAGAAAAATATGTGGGGCTGTTTGGGAGCTTACCAAGTATTGAAAAAATGATAGAACAACCATAGATTAAACCATTGTTGCACAAAATATCAAAACACAAAAGATAATTTGATTTCCATCGGATGATTTCTTTTCGTTAGATTTGGCTTTATAAATCTTCTTTTCATTTTCTTACCAACTACCCAATGGGAATAAGTTCCCAAAAACTAATATTTGTTTTATTCACAAAAAATATTAATAAAACTAAGATTATTTTTTTATTTATTAACATTCTAATTTATTCATTATTTATCTATTCTATAATCTAACTACTAATGTAATATTCCAAAATTCCCCCTCTTACATCAATCCAAGCAAAGGATGAAACCCTACAAGGATTGAACATAACAGCCCTTTTGAATACTTTGATGAAACAACTTCGGCTTCACTTATTCTCCTCACTCATCCTTGAAACACCAAATTGACTCCATCATTGGATCTCCTGACTGTCAAACCTGCAAAATCTCTGTATAACATGAGTGAACATAAAATATTTGCATCTTCCATGCACAATGAGAGAACAACTTTTCTTTTGAAAGTCCACACCTCCCTCAAGTGTGTCAAAATCTCTCCTCTAGAGCTGCACAATGAGAGAACAACTCTCCTCCGAGAGTCCACATCTCCTTCGAGTGCTAATATCCCTCTTCTAGTGCTGTGGGACCTGGTTCCTTCATTACTGTACAATAGAACTTGAACCAGTGTAGATATGTTAGTGTAGATATGTTAATTGTATCCACAAGTTCTTCTATGAAATGCATAAGGAAGATACCTCACCAAAATAATAGTCATTTTGTCTTCCTTATTTACTAAGGTTCTATACTTCTTAATGTTAATTCTCTTATGAATGAAAATATGGCCAACTAGGGTTTGTCAATTATAAGGCTATCCAAGATATCTCTCTCTAGGCATAGAGATCCAACCATACCTAGGACAAAGTTTCTAGGTATTCCCGACTGAATTTAAGAATAGGACATTGATAAGCTGTGTACATGCATATAAAGTAGTAGTTAAAATGTCATCACTATGCATCAAATATGCAAAAGCTTCGACACGGGTTCAAGTAAGGTCCCACTACAATATGGCTCTATTCAATTGAGTATTATTGAATGCTTTTAGTATCCTGACAAGGTTCCATTTAATAATTCACATGAACTAATAATGCTTAACAGTAGGTTGGGGAACCAAGTTCAGCTTAGAGCAAACCTATGCTAAGAACTTTCAATAAGGATAGAAAGATCTCAACCTGGACCTCCTCACTATTGTTAATCTAAGTTCAATGGGAGCATCCAAGATCCCTTACAATTATCTATCTAGAATATCATGCAACACATGCAGATTTTCAATATCACATTCTATTTTCAAGTTACTATTCAGTCAAGAGGGATTACCACTATCAATTAGATGGTGTAGATCTTGCTATAAAGCCCATCTTAAGCAATACACCTTAGACTATAGTGTCTTAAAAGGATAAATTGTCTGAAGCAAATTCACAAACATAAATTATGCATAACAGCAGTTAACATAAAGTCGATCTCATCAGGTCAAACCATAGGCTGGCCATTACCCAAAACACCTCCACAAAGCCACATAAAAATCATCCGATCTTCATAGAAAGAATTCCTATCATCCATGAGTGAGAAAATAGATTCATGTTGAAGAGTTCCTGATATGTTGGTTGATGTTACTATTGCTTGCTCTACAATGTTAACTTTTGTAATTAAGGTTTTAACAGATACAGTTATATATATAAGTTTCTTTCTGTGATGAACTAATACAGAACTCACAATGAACTGTTTCCAGGAAGCAATTAAGAAGGCTTGCAGTTGGCAATACATAAATTGCCTTGATCTTTGGGTTAAATTTCTTTGTGCATATGCCAAAAGCATTGATCTTAAGTCACTATCCTATGCAATGGCTCAGATTATCATTGGAGTTTCTCGCTTAGTGACTACTACACACTATGCTCCTCTTAAACTGCATTGTGTCAAAATGTTAAACACACTTGCATCTGCTAGTGGAACTTTTATTCCTGTTGCTTCTCTACTATTTGAAGTGTTAGAGTGTAAAGAACTGGAGAAAGCGACCACAAGTGGAGCTGGGATAGTGTGTGACTTTTCAACAATGCTGAAGGTTGACAAAACAGGATAATTTTAGTCTCTGGTATCTTATAATTCTTAACATTTTATGTCAGTGTTTTTGGTAATGCCTATTTTCATGAAGTAACTGGATGTTTATCCTAATAGGTACCAAAAGCAATGTTAAAAGCTCATGCTTTCCAAGAGGAATGCATGTATTCTGTGCTCAATCATCTTACTGAACATTTAGCTCAATGGAGCCATGACATAGCTTTTCCGGAGCTAGCATTTATCACACTCATTCATTTACAGCGCTTCCATGAAAAGACCAACCTTGATAGGTTTCGACGCCAAGTAAAACAATTAATGGATCAGGTATTATATGTGTGATATCCAGATGAATTAAAATTTGTATAAACACTTTATACAGAGTATTCCATTGGTATGGTTATGCTGTTTTAATTAAGAGTAAAAATATTCCTTCAAGTGCAACTATTTTCCTCAAAGCATTCAGTAGTGATAAAATATTTCCTAAAAGAGAAAAAACAAAGAGCCTTTGCATTTACTTATTTTTTTCATCAACGGGTTTTGAAGTGCTCTCACATGTCATAGGTTCAGTGCAATGTTGAGTATGTGAAAAAAAAGCGTGAGGAGGTATCATTCTCTCCAAAAGATCATGCAGCTGTATGCTCATTTCTTCAGGTGTGTAGTCCTTGTCTGTAAACTTGCCTTATTGCAAGCAGAATGGTGTATTTGTATTTTAAATATGAAATGTGCAGCTAATTTTTGATGTTTTGTGTTGGCAGGCTGAGAAAGAAAATGGGTCAAGTATGCTGTCAAAGTTTTATGCCAACCTTCAACAAAAGGGAGAACTCAGAAAGGCTAGTCTGCAAAAAGACAGGTTGTTATGGCTATCTAATATCTACTTGCCTTTGCGTACAAATAATCATGTGTATTTAAGTAACCTCTACTCTTACAGTGTGCATATTCTTGACAGTAAAAGCATAATCTCGGCAAAAGGAGTGACACCCATGTCTCATGGTAAATCTGGGTGTGACATGAAAGAGGTCAAGGAAGCTTTTATCAGTACCGGTTTACCTGAGAAATAAAATGAGTATGTATCCTATTAGCATCATTCGTACAAAAACATGATTATAATTTTTAACCTAAATTTCTAGCTCGCTAATTATATATATATAATCTGAACTTGACAGTACAAAAACCAACTACTGTCTTAGTCACCTGTTACTGCCTGTCTCAAGGATAATATAGTTGGAGCATTTGGAGTTTCCTCTGATGAATATGAGAGTATTAATGGTATGTTGGAACATGATGCAGAATGTCAAGCCTCCCTTCAGAAGGAAAAGGGAGCAACGAGAAATCTCAAAGGCCAAGCTGTCAAACCAAGCAGGCAACTTGCAAAATGTAATAACTTTGTCAGAATTGGCAATTGCAAAACAAAGGTTAGAACGAAAGGTCTTGAATAAGTTGTGTAAGACAGGTAACCATATTTATTTCGTGCTGGGCACTTCAATTGGTACTTAGAAGTCCGTGTAGTTTTCTGATGTTTCAATTGATCCTTATCATTATGGTGCATATGAAGAAGTACAAATTCAGAAATAAATCAATTCTTGAGAATGGCCCTTTCCATGTGAGAGTTGACAACTATCAAGATCTGCCACATGTCAGTTTTTACAGTGTGGCTGTAACAAAACAAAGAGATCAATGAGGAAATAGAAAATTATCGCAAGTTAGATGACAAAAAGGTTTTGCCCATTTGAAAAAGTATTGGATGGTTGAAAAGTCTTGTTGCCTTGTAGTCTCCATTCTTTTTTTGAAATTGCAGGTGATATTCAGCAGAACAGAACATAAACCTTATAATCTTGTTTAATAGTTTTATGTACTTGTAAGGCCCTAAAAGTTTGATGGAGTAATTTTTTCTCTCCTACATGTATTATTGCCATGATACGTATCTTGAGCAACTCCTCTACATGTTACGGAGTACCTAACGATTCTGTAGCAGACTTTGAAATTCAAATTTTGACTGATGCAGGATAATTCTTTGATTGCTTATTCATGATACATTTAACCAAAAACTACGATCAGCATGCACCTTCGGAAATATTTTTTTTGGAGTTCTGAACCATAGAATACAGGGAGGGCAGGTGAATTACTTGAGGTTTTCTCGTGCTTATATTGTAAAGTGCCATAAACTTGCGTTGAGCAATTTATGATAATATTAAATTCTTGGCCCGTCAATGTTTATCTTATAAAGCTTTGTGATATCTTATTCTACAACTGAAAAATAGAATGGTAGTAATCGTATGTCATAGATATCTTTTTGGTTAATAGAAAGTTCTTGGTACATTTGACAGCAATATATTCAGCATGTCGGGAAGGGTTTTTGTTGATTCACACAAAATTTTACTTTTTAATGGACAAGAAGAATTTGCACATACAAACATGCATTTAACTTTTATCATATAGTTGAGTAATAAAGATAAGGGGGCTTATTTTTGTTCAGATATGTGAATTCAATCAGTCATACTGTCAAACATTGAGTCAATAAAACTCTTCACCTTCCCTGTTTTGAACTCTTCTTCGGGGATTGAGACATTTTGTAAGATTTGAAGAAAAGAACTTCTCTGTAATTTGCTGCAATCACTAAAGAGATTAATTACTGCATTTCCTGTGGATGTAATCAATATTGGTGAACAATGTAATTTGCTGTATTTATGTGAAACTGTGTTCTTTTATTTGCTGTTCGGCGATGTATATATTTTATCTGCTTTATTTTTACTTACACTTTTACAATATGTAAGAAATCTAGAATGGACACCTGTTATGATATCTTCTGATAGTTCTTTTATGTCTTTACAGACCTTTTTTTGATTTAGCTTTCCTCGTTTCCTCTCATCTTTTCTTTATTAGGATTTGGTTTGCATCTTTTATCATACTTTTCCTCTACTTCATCTTGTTGATGGCTTATGGAGTGTATCTGTATTGTTGATGTTAAAAAACTCGCACATAGCTTTATCCAAGAAGTTCTATTAAAATGAACTGGCAAAATCATGTCTGTTATTGATTTTTTTTTTTGCCATTTGTTCAATACGTTTTATTGGTTCATTCATCAGGTTTTTTAAATGTCAAAGCATAAATCAATTAGAGAAGAATTAAAGTAGGTTGGCTAAGTTTCTTAATATTTCTATTTTTTCAAAATTTATTTCAAAAGATTATTTAACAATAGTGTCAGCATGGCTCCAACGGTCAGTGCTCCTTTGCTTCCTGCGACCTGCCATTGCTCCCGCCTGTGCCTTTTGCCTCGCAGGTTGGTGCTGCGTGCCCTCCTGCTGATGCCGTGCCAGTGGATGTTGATGCTAGTGTTGCTGGGTCTGGGTGTGATTCTCCCCGGGTTAATGGTGATGCTGCCATTCCCCGTGGGGATTTGCCTTGTGCTCACCCTTCTGCACTCACATCCTCTTGGCTGGGTGCCGATACTGCCCTCCCTTCTGCTGGGGATGCCATGATCCCTGGTTTTTCTGCTGAGGATGTTGCCGTGGGTACCGGTGCTGCTCAATCTGATACCGCTGCTGCTGCTGCCAATATTGCGGGTTCTAAGGTTTCTAGACCTTCTGCCGGTGGGCATAGTTTTGCTCGTGTGGCTCATTCTGCTGCCCATCCTGCCAAGGGGATCCGCACTTTTGCTTGTGCGAAGACCTCTTCTGTGGTGGTCTATGGTCTGGAAGTTGCTGAGAATATTGATTACTACCAATGCAATGCAGATTTACGGGTCTTTGGCCTTCTCTCCCAGATCTCCATCGTTGGGTGAGTGCTCCCTGGAAACCCTTGGTTGCTTGTAGTATTGAGCTTTTCCCTTGTGTTGAAGGCTTTTTCATTGCTGCTTTTGCTTCTTCCCACGATCGTGATTTGCTGTTGGGCAAGCTGTTGGCTTGGGGAGATCACTTTCTCAATGCCAAACCTCAGTCAACTTCCTTTAACCTCCTTATCGAACCACTCAATGTGGGTCCGGTTTGGATTTGCCTACCTAATCTTCCTCTTCATTTTTGGGAGCACTCCTGTGATGAGGCCATTGGTAACTCTATTGGCCGATTCTTGAAGGTTGATGATGCCACTTCCTCCATGGGTCATTCTACCTTTGCCCGCATGCCTCTTCCTGGGGATGTGGTTCTTATGGTTGAGGATAGGCTTTGGACTCAATAATTGGACTATGAGGGTGTCCCCTTTCGTTGTCGAAGGTGCTTCTGTATGGGTCACTTGGCCTCAGATTGTTCTCTCTCTTGACACAAGATCTGCTACTTGGTGGAAGGACGCTATTGCTGATCATTTGATGGTCAATGTTGCTGATATTGATGACTTCTTTCGGGATGAGGTTGTGCCTTACTGCTATTGAAGCTTCTGTTGAACCCCTTGATGCTACTGACTTGACCTCCTTTGGCCCTATGATTGTTGCCCCCGTTTTACATCATCGATCCACTTCTGTTGATTCTGCTCCTGATGTTGTTCTGTTGCAGTAGCTTGCTGATATGTTGTAGCAGCTTGTTGTCATTTTGTTGTAGCAACCTACTGTCGATGCTGACTGTTACTCTTTGGGGCCCTCCCCGCCCAATCCTCCTTTTGATGGTCTTAATGATAGTATGGCTTGGGGATGGTTCTCCCCATCTTTGAGCTTGGTTTTGGGTTGTTGCAGGTTTGATAGGTTCTTTTCACCTATTTGACTTTGGTTCCTTGGGTTCGTACCCCTTTTTTGTTGTTTTCTTTATTGCTTAAGGGGTGTGTATCCAAGGGTCAGCAACCTTGTCTGTTGTTTTTGTAATGTTGATAGTCTTTGGCTATGTTAAGGGTTAGTGTCTTAGTTAACGCTGCTTTTCTAATAAAAAACAAGTGTCACTATTACATAATAATAATTGTATTGTCTTTTGAACATGCAATACTTGATAAGTGAAGCCATTTAATTTTTAATAATAATAAATTTTAAAATATATAAAATTTAAATTTCTAATATTGTAGATATAAATTTCCACATATAGTGAAAACATGTATTGCTTCTTATGTTCGGCCTTGCTTGTTCCGGGCTTGCTTCGATGTGTTGATTTTTATTGCCTGCAGGTTTTTCTTTTTTATAGTCTCAAACTATGTAAGGGGTCGGTGTCCTAGTAAACACTACTTTTTTAATCAAAATTATTTATAGCTTTAGGAATCAACTGTTAATTTTTTTGCCCCGAGATTTCACATCAAACTCTATGATCCGTGATTCTATTCTTGTTTTTTTTGTTTTGCTTTTTTATTCCCCATGATAGATTATGGAGTTTGATACAAAATGTCAAGCAAAAAATTCACACAGTTGATTCTTGAAGCTATACATGTTAATTTCTAATATATTAAAAAGTCAAACGTGTGACTTTAAGTAACCTATTTATATAGTGATGAGATGTCAATGCTTTTTTATATTATAATACAATAGTTAGTTTGATTTGCAAGCATCTTTTACTTATGCCATTTCATATCGATTAAAGGCTCTACCTTACTTACCCTCGCCCATCACTTTATTCTCACTGCCGACGTCCTCAACAAATGGGAAAGGGAAACATCTTTCTCATCACACCATTGAATTTCATCCACCTTGTCTAGTCTACATCCCCAATTTGAAGCTCTCCACAAATACATTTCCCTCCCTTAGAATACGGGACAATTTAAAATCTCGATATTGTTCTAAGAGGTTTCGAATCAATCCGATGTATCTATTAATCTTCCAATTTTGAGCTTCGCCTGATGTTATAGCATTTACAATTACATGCGAGTCGCCTTCTAGATGTAATCTAGATACACCAAGGTGTCTCACGAGTCTAATTACAAGCAAGATCGCTTGGGTGTCGACCTCATTATTGGTTCCCTCCTTAATTCTTTGGGCTTTGATTGCTAGAATCACTCCATATTCATTTCGGGCCACACATCCAGCCTTGGGCACTCCACGATTTCCTTTAGAGGCATCGTTGAAGTTTATCTTTACCCATTTGTGATTCAGCTTTTCCCATCCCACCTTATTCTTCTGCTCATTAGAAGGATAGAAGGATCTACCCTTGACTGCCCTTGAATGGGCCTATTGTACATGAAACTTTCATTCTAATTTGACATACCCCTTTTTAGCAAAACAATGACAAAATAGATTTAATTTTTCTTACATGCAAAAATCATTATTGTTACAATGTTGTTTAATTACATGTTATAGATTTTAGAAATTGAATGCAATGTGTCTATTGTTACTAATTGACATCTTTTGTCTTGCGTTCACATAGGTTATATTGGTGTGAGATTGCATCTATTGGTAAGATTGCTTAGGATATTAAGAATATAATTATTTTTATTTAGGTGGCCAATAATGACATATTTATTATGACTTGAGATGCATAACTGTTACTATTGCCTCATCAACATTTGATTGATGGTAGTCATGTTACCTCTTTAATCAAGACTACTTTTGTTTTTGTGATATTGAGTTGATTTGATTCATTGATCGATAGTTCAAATTTGACCTTTTAATTAGATTGGGTTAACTCACTTTGCATTGGGAGTGATTGTGAGTTCAACCAATGACCTTTATCATGATCTTGATTCATGCTCTTAAAGGCCTATATAGTTGTATTTTATATTTTATAATGTATTTTTTATCCTAAATATTGGAATGGTTGATATTTGCATTCTATATTATTTGTATATTTGCTTGTAATCTTTGCAAATTCATGTTTAGACTTTTGTTGAATTTTTTTATAATATTAATTCATTGTTAATGTCTAAAGTTTGTTCTGTTCATTGAGAATCAAGGGTTTCATTTTAATGCTCTTCTTAAATCACTTTGGTGTCTACCATCACATTAGGAGCAATTGAAAACGTGTGTTAGAAAAAATCAAGATTTCCATGTGGACAAAACAAATTGGTCGAAAAAATACATTATATCAAAGAGTTCAACAAAAGAAAAGGCTATCTAAGAGTTGTAATTAAGGAAAAGGCCAAATTTTAGTTGTACAGTTGAAGATTGTTCTTCATCATCTTATTTGTGAGAAAGATGGATGACCCCAAGGAAGATTAATAACTTTTATTTTCTTCAGCAAAGAGGTGGTTGAAATTGGATGGCCCTTCATCATAGAGTGTGTAGTGTATAAAAATATTAATATTCAACTTGATTTTTTTCAAGGTGGGTAATCTAAATGAGCTATTTGACAGTTTTTATAGGCTTCACAAAATGGTAGGCTTCTTGATCAAAATTCATAATTAAAGAGTCGACATTGAAAGGAACTTGAAAATTGTTGATGTTGTGTCTGTTGGTCCCTTATACTGTTTGATCTCATTGATGTCATTACAATTATTTCATTCATTCCAGATTGAACACTTCAAAAGTAAGTTTATTTATTTTCAGTTGCATTCACATTTGTTGTTTTTGGTTGCATGCATTTTTGGTTTTCTTCTATGAATGACTAGATTGTTGGAGCATTTGATACAAAACAGAATGCACCCATGCTTTTGGAAGGAATAAAAACTTAGTAAATCAATTATAAGATTAAGAAACATTTGTACGACCCTTGTGCAACCTATGTCAACAAGTTCAAAATATTTTTTAAGTATTTATTGTTTTTAAAAATTATCAAAAAAGATAAAACAACACATATTGTTGGACAATGCTTATCCAGGGATTAAAATACATTGTTCAATGTACTTTTTTGTATTTAATACTTAAATTGAAAACTAAAAATAGTATTTTGATTTTCAATTTAATTATTAAATACAAAAAAAGTACAATCAATGGTGCATTTTGATCCTTAGATAACAAATAGTATAATGTTGTAACCTCATTGATAAAAAGTGTGTGGACTTTCTTGGTATGGAGGGACCTTGCATGTATAGAGGAGTTACTTGACCTGTATTTGTAGGTAACTTTTTTAATTCAAATGTACAAGGTGCAAATTACGTTTTTATAAAAGAGAGGTGTGACAATTGTCTAATAATGAATTTAAACACAAGCTCAACTTTAATAAAAAACAAAAAACATGTATAGGCATATATGAAAATTTTTGTCTAATAATAAGGGTGGTTTATAATCATTGAGTGATGATAGTGTCAAAAAACATGTGAAGCCATATATGTCAATAAATAACTCCTCATATCAATGCACCATTACAATGTAATATCCCCAATTTTAATAAAGTTACTTATTTAAGTTAATTAATTAAGTGGTCCTAAATTTTAAATAATATAATTAATTAATTAAATTATTAAATAAAGGGGCCCAAATTAATAAAATAATTAACTTTTGGTGTCGGTCGTTTGTAACCATTCGGGAAACTTCTCGAAGCCCATTTATAAGGTCGAGTTTGGCATAGTTGTAGGCATGGTGAATTTGATATTTTCTTTGTATTTGCAAATTCTAGTTGGAGTTCCGTTTTGTTGCAGTTTCAGAGGTGCAAGATCCTCCCTATTTTATATTTGCAGTTTCAGTGGGAGTACCTCCTCACCTTGTTCTGCTGGTGGTTCGTATCTGTAATGCCTTCATTTGAAGATACATTTGTAATCAAGTTCTACATGAAATACATGTCCCCAGATTTTTTTTGTGCACTACACTAATATAAATATATACATATCCGAAGAGTGTATTGTGTGTAACTTTGTTGCATATAATTTGAGTAGTAACATTCGATGGTTGGTAAATTACACAAGACTCAAGAAATGCTTATATTGCCGAAGGTGTAGATCCGTCGAGAGTGAAACCCGCTGAAGGTATAGTACGTCGAGAGTGTGATCCAATACACCGAGAGTGTAATCCTGCTGAGAGTGAAACCCGCCGAAGGTGCTGGGCCCATTCCAAATATTCATTTGGAGTAGTAGTAGTAGCACCAACTGGAGCTCGGTCAAGCCTTCGAGAACCAAGACTAGGATGAGGTGGTTGAGTTTGGAGTGAGGCAATGAAGAATCACATCAATTTTTAGAGGTTCTAGGTCATATTGGAGTAAGTGAGGTGGTTGACCACGTCGAGATGGATATGGTGGTAAAGAGGGAGCCCCTCCTGTGATAGGAGGGAGGCGTTGCAACCTAAGCGATCAGTGAAATAGCGATGGGTCTTCTATGGTTCCAAGCTATGAGGGACTAGGAAAAAAGGGTATGCAAATGCGACAATGCACGTGGTGTAGTACACCGAGAGTATAATCCTGCCGAAGGTGTAGTACGTGAGAGTGTAATCCAGTACGTTGAGAGTGTAATCCTGCCGAGAGTGAAACCTGTCGAAGGTGTAGTACGCCGAGTGTAATCCTGTCGAGAGTAAAACCTATCGAAGGTGTTGTATGTCGAGAGTGTAATCCTGCTGAGAGTGAAACTCGCAGAAGGTGTAGTATGCCGAGAGTGTAATCCTGCCAAGAGTGAAACCCGCCGAAAGTGTAGTATGCCTATGAGTGTAATCTTGCCGAGAGTGAAACCCGCCGAAGGTGTAGTATGTCGAGAGTTTAATCCTATCGAGAGTGAAACCCGCTGAAGGTGCAGTACGTCGAGAGTGTAATCCAGTACACCGAGAGTGTAATCTTGCCGAGAGTGAAAACCCGTCAAAGGTGAAATTCAGGTACGGTGTGGTTGGGTACCACATTACAGTAGTATCAAAGCCAAAATCCTTCCAACCTGTGGAATGCTTGGGATGACTCCAGAAATGGACGAAAGGAATAATGAAATTGCTGCCAATAAAATCACCAAGTGGTATAACAAATATCAAAAGAGTAAGAATCTTCTAACATTTCAAGAATATCTAGTTCTGATAGGAAAAAGTATACCTGTGCATGAGGAGATTCTGAGAATCTTTGATGAATACTCAAGTGAACCTGAGGAGTTCAAGGCTACCGAATCCTTTGATAGGTACTATGTAAGGAAAATAAAAGAGGAGCTGGATCCTAAATTAGGAACTCAATCAGAATCAAAGAAAATGAAGACAAGTTCACCCCAACAACAAGAGGATATGGACAAGCCAAAGACAACAATTATCCCTTCAAGTGGAGAACACTTAAACTTTCATGACAACTGCAAGGATGAAGATGTTTGTATGAATTTTGTTAAGCCAACAATGGTTGATCAACTTCATGGAGATGCGAACTCTAGCAATGATCCCGTACAGGAGCAATCTCATTTGGCCCTTATAAAACATATCATTGGCACTAAAGTGACTTAATTAAGTGGTCGTAAATTTTAAATAATATCATAAAGACTTATTTAATTTAAAGTAACTTAATAAAGTTAATTAATTAAGTGGTCCTAAATTTAAAATAATATCATAAGGACTTATTTAATTAATTAATTAAATTACTAAATAAAGGGACCCAAATTAATAAAATAATAAACTTTTGGTGTCGGTCGTTTGTAACTCTTCAGGGAACTTCCCGGAGCCCATTTATAAGGCCGAGTTTGGCATAGTTGTAGGTAGGGTGAATTTGATGTTTTCTTTGTATTTGCAAATTCTAGTTGGAGTTCCGTTCTGTTGCAGTTTCGAAGGTGCAAGATCCTCCCTATTCTGTAATCGCAGTTTCAGTGGTTAGCAACCACCCTAGTCTGTCGTTGGAGATATCATTTCTAATATTTCACTTTGTACTTCATTGTCGGATCTATCTCTACCGTATGGAAATATAATTACAAATATCTAGTTCTTGGCCATTCCATGTTGTTGGTGTATACTCTGTGTTGATAATTCATTCCCATATTTGCAATAATCTTATTGACGAAGGTAATATCTATGATTGGTAATCCCGTTGAGAGTGAAACCCGCCGAAGGTGTAGTACGCCGAGAGTCTAATCTTGCCGAGAGTGAAAACCTGCTGAAGGTGAAATTCGGGTACCGTGCGGTTGGGTACATTACATACAATGAAGTGTTATTCATATAGTTATTTCTTATTTGACCTTCAATATTTCTTATTTATTCTAGTTGAATGTAGTCAAAGCATGCATTTTCTTTCTCATCTATGTAAGTTGAAAGACCATCAATATATATATTTATAAAACAAGTTTGTATTACTTTACTTAAGGACAAAATATTTATTTCAATGAAGAGAATAAGACTTCCATTTCTATTTTTTTAAAGGTTTGATAGCATAGTTTTTGTTAATATTAATTGTCATATATGTTGTTTTCTAAAACGTGTAGCCTAAAATACATTTTTCAAGTGGATGTATGACAAATATATATAAAATATTTTATTGAAAGATGTTTACAAAATTTTTACACATTTTATCACTGAAAAATTCAATTTTCAAATGATTCAAAATTGTTGTAGTAATTTAAGGCTAATAAAAACAAACATAATTGTGGCAATAGATAAGCTTTGTATTTCTAATATTAATTGTCATATATGTAGTTTTCTAAAATGCATGGCATTAAATATATTTTTGAAGTGGATGTGTGGAAAATATATATGAAATATTAAATACATGCTACATACATAATAAATATTTTTTGGCAAATGTTTACAAACTTTTTCCACATTTTGTCCAATACTAAATTGAATTTTTCGAACTTCAAAATTGTTGTTGTAATAATTCTAACATAAATTAAATATATATAATGTTTGATTTTGATCTCGTCTTATCATGAAAATTTCTATAATCCAATCCCTAATGTTAATCATTATCCTAACTGCAACCATAACTATGTTCCTTACTCTAACATTTAATAATAATTCTAACCCTAACCCTAACCAAAACCCTTAATGTAACCTAAACTAAAACTGTAATCCTAACCTAACCCAAATGATAATAATAATTATAATTCAAACTCTAATCCTAACCATAATTCTAACCTTAACCATAATTATTAATCTAATCCTAATTGTGGCATAACTATAATTATCATCCTAACCATAGCACTAACCCTAACCCTAATTCTTAACTAAAACCTATAATAAGTATTATTCTATCTCTTATACTATCACTCACTACAATAATAAACCTAATCTTAACACTTACCCTAACCTAATAATGATCCTAGAAACCTAACTATATCTCTAACCCAAAAGTTAATCCTAAGCATAACCCTAACCATGTTTTAAAAACCCTAACACCAACCATAATCCTTATACTAACTCTATCTCAAAACCCTAACCCTAACCATAACCTTATCCATAACACTAACCATAACCCTAACCCTAACCTTGAACTAAAACTTATCATAACTATTATTCTATCTCTAATACTATCACACACTACAATCTTAACCCAAGTATCCTAAGCTTAACCTAAATAATGACCCTAAACCTAAATACATCTCTAACCCAAAACATAATCCTAAGTATAACCCTAACAATGATGTAAAAACCATTTTCCTAAAACCAACAATAACCATAACCCTTACCCTAATTATAATTCCAACCCTTACAAAAACTCTAATTCTAACCCTAACCCTAATTATAATTATAATCCAAACCTTAACCATAATTCTAACCCTAACCCTTATAGTAACCCTATCCTAAACTCTAACCATAACCTTAACCATAATTATTATTGTAACCCTAATTGCAACATAACAATAATTATTATTCTAACCCTAACTTTAACACTAACACTACCCCTAATCCTAAACTAAAGCCTATCATTTAACTCTTATAGCTATCATCACATACTATCATTAACTGCAATCTTAAGCTTAACCCTAACCCGAAACTAATAATGACACTTAACCTAAGTATATCTCTAACACAATACCTAATTCTAAGCATAAACCTAACTATGATGTTAAGTTGTTAACCCTCTAACCCTAATCATAAATTTAAACCTATCCTAATTGTTATTCTATCATGATCATAATCCTAATTGTAACCATAGCCCTTACCCTAATTGTATCCATTATCTTAACCATAATATTAAATCCCAACCCTAACCATTATCCTAACCCTCAATCTAAACCTTAACCCTGATCCAATATAATATATACTTAAATGTATTATATATTAAAAATATTGTTCCACTTTTTATTTATTATACATATAAATATAATTATTGTTCACCTTATTTTATATTTAAATATGATATATAATATACATTTCACACTTTAATAAGTATGAAACAATCTTACACTTTCAAAATTAGAATATAATAATATTATACTTTTCATATGATAGTCTATTTTATTAATATTATTAATAAAAAAATATTGTCGTAATATTAAATAATAGTAATGAAATAAATATTAATATAATATTAAAATATAATTATAATTAAAAATAATAAATAATAATAATACAATATTATGATATTATTTTATATAAATAATAAAATAATATTATAATAATTAAAATAATATAAATTAATAATATTATTACATTAGAAAATAATTATAAAATAATTATTTTATTATATATATTATTATTCTGTTTAATAATATAATACTATATAATTATATATTGAATTATTTAATGTCTTTCATCCGGGACTGCTACTAGCTTATATGTATTTATGACATATATCTAAAATACTTCGAGATATCTTTCTTGAGGTGCTTATTTTGCCACCCTAGACTCTTTTGAGCGATATTCATTCAAGCAGTAATATTATATTCTAACAAAGCATCATATTTTCCGCCGAACTGGCTGAAGGGTAACTCACTAAGGTTGGCATGTGGAAGAACTAACCAATATATATTATAAAAATAAATATATATAAGCGAGTTTAGTTTCTCAGTCAAAGATCAATTTTGATCAATAAGGGGTTCTTCCAATAGTGTGTTGGTTAAGAGGTGGTGGTGTTGTTGTGACCAACAAGGTTCAAACTCTTGCTAGACCATTGTGATGGCAAATTCTGCCTTCACTAATCCAATGTGCTCATGGGTTTGAATTTCAGCTCTCTTAAATGGGGATGAGGTCCTCCTTATTTGTGACCTCACTGATTCATAGCTCCAGATCAAAAGTGTGTAAAAAATTTATATTTATCTTATTTTTACATATGAAATATAAAATTCTTATTAACTGTTCAATCATTGTTTAAATAAAATTATAACCAATAACCACAAACAAACAGTACGAAGATCATACTACTGTTAGACTATCAACAATGCAACTTCAACCAAAAAAAACAGTTAATTATTTTTAGATAAAAAATGTTAAATCATATAAAAAAATCTCCAACAGAGTCCTTATAATAAAACCATTTCATTTATCAGAATAATGGACTCTCAGTAGATTCTAACATGCGTTCCAAAGAAAATGATTTCTATCACTGTCTAAAGGATAGACTACAAATGGAAAACTACTATTAACAAAGTGACTGGTTTGGATTATCTTTGAAGGGACTTTGCAGAAAAAAACAGAGAAAAGAAAAGAGTGGTTCATCTGAAGATAAGGTTTGAAACTCTGCAACAAAATGGTATAAAATGGTATGAGTATCAAGATTCAATTATCATGGACTGTGACATGTGGCCAATCAATATTGCTTTTTAAGTATGAAGTTTGAACTTCATTGCAATCAATGGAGTTATGAGCATCTATAGTCAATTAATGCGTTTATGCTTCTGTTTTATTCTCTGTTCATTTATGAACTATAGTTTGTAGCCAATCAAAATTTCTGTGAGATTTCTTTAAGAGGCCAATGAAAACACTTTTTCAAAGAGAATCAATAAAGTTTTTTGTCTTGTCATATAGTTATAGATATTTCAATGTTTTTAATTGGCTGTTGGTATTTGGAGGGTTTTAATTGGCTATTAGTTTGTACTTTTGTAGGTGTTTTTTTGTTTGAGTCTTTTGGAATGATTTAAAATCTTTATTGTATTTTTATAAAGAATTATATTATAAATATTTATTTTCATATGAATATGGATGACATAATTTTTTTTGGTATTTTATGTTACAGAAATTTCAATAATATGTTTAGTCTTTAGTGCTTCTTTATTTTGTAATACATAGGAAGGAAGGAAGGGGAATCTTGTTGAGATCGACACTTAAAATTTGTTGGATCCAAATCAGCATCCCTGATTTAGTCAACACTTGTCCATAAATCAAGGACCATTTCAAAATATCAATTCTCTCTTTTCTTTTGCAAATAAGGCTGTAATGAGAAAATCTCTTGCACAAATGTACAAATGTCAATAGCATCTTGAGTCTTAAGCTTTTGTTCTCTATATACCCAATTTAAGAGGTCAAGTTCTTATGGAATTGCCAACAAAGTATATTCTAAATACTTACAAATCAGATCCAATAATTCTTCATAAAGAATGCCAACAAATGGAACCTCCTCCTAGCAGTTGATTAAAGGAAGTTTTCCAATTTTCATTCCTTATAGGTAATATCAATCTAGGTTAGAGAAGGTTTCTTATTGGTAGAATTTCTACTAGCAATGTTTCTATATGAATGTGAAACCATGATTTAAGAGGAAAAAAATAAAGAAAACCTTAAAATCATTGACATGCAAAAATAACAACAACAAAAGAATGACGCTTAAAAAAAAAAATTGCAATTGAACCAAACAACTATCCAACTACAATTAGAACCCTAAAGACAAAGCTTCCATCACTCTAATGCAAACATTATTATAAATTGAAATTCCACTTATTCATCTAATTATCCTATTTTACTAAAATTTAATTTTTTAATTTTTTAAATTATCATTAATCTTTATATATATTTATAATATTAAACAAATGAATTACAAACTATGCACTTTAATAAATAAAATACTAAATGTTTATATGAGAAACTAATATACACTAATTTATCCATAATTTACAGATAATATATAAACTACCTTTACCTTAAAGGTTCTATTATATACAAAATTAAAGAATACATATTTCTAGTTATAAAATCTAAGAAGTTCGTCCTCTAAATGGAACTCCAAATAAGTTATAAAAATTTGTTCTCTTCCTTCAGTTAAGAAGTGGTTGACAAGGAAATTTATATCAGCTATCATTGAATCCAATAAACATGTGGTAAAGGTGACGCTAAAGTCCAAGCCATTTAAGTAGATATCTCGCAAGAATTGCCTTGCCATCTTTGAAATTTACGTGCTCTAAATCATGTGTCAGAGCTGTACAACATATTCTCCATTCTAAGCATTTTTGGAAAGTACATTGTTTTTGTGATTGGACACTAGGATGTTTAAACACTAACGTTGCATGGTTGATAATCACCAGTTCACTCTATATATATCAAATTTTGGACGAACCGATTTTGAACAGAACATGGCATCCCAAAAGCTTATTCAATCTGTAAATTTATTATATGTTCTCATAATTATAGAACTGAATTCAATTCATGTAGCTCAAGCAGCCCCCTTAGATGCAAGAGTACAGTCCTTTCCTGGCTTCAATGGAGTTCTTAGTTCAGAAATATTTAGTGGGTAAGTGCCATCTAAACAGAGACAAAATTTAAGATATGTCTTCTCCATATATAAATCTCCAACTTTACTACATTAACAGTTATATCTAAACAAAGAGCTTCTACTTAATTATAGTTCACATTCTACATGTATACATATAGCCTTTATGCATATTTGGATATATTTGCATAGACTTTCTATTCATATGCATATACTTACACATATACAGACTTAATATGTTAGATAGATGAGCAAATGGGCACACATCAATGGTGACAAAGAGCAATCTGCAATATTTTATCGTAACAATGATATAAATTACAGGTATATGACAGTGAACGAGACTCATGGAAGAGCACTTTTCTATTATTTTGTTAAGTCAGAGAGGAATCCAGGAGAAGACCCACTTCTTCTTTGGCTCACAGGAGGTCCAGGGTGTTCAAGCTTCAATGGATTTATCTATGAGATTGGTTAGTATTCTTTACCATCGCTTTTCTTTGGATTCTAAGAATGAACAGTTTATCTAGATTATTTCAATGCTTCCTTCTGAAAAGTTGAAAACCAGACATTACTGGATTTTAAGTATAGATATGTGGTATTCTATAGTGTTTGTTTCATGATTAAGAGCTTGATGAACGTCAATCAGTTTACATTTTACGTTATTATTCCTGTATTGTTTCAATTTTGATTATTGAATTTATTTCAAAATAAATAAAAACAAAAATTTGCTTTGGATTTTGTGTCATTTCAGGTCCACTAAAGTTTGATCTCACTCGAGCATCTGAGAGCATGCCAAAGATGAAGACCAATCCACATTCTTGGTCTAAGGTCCCAAATCCTAATTTCACTGCTTTCCTGAATGTGAATTTTACTTGTTGCTCGGTACCATTGAGTGGTGTAGTACTAGTGTTGCATTTACATGTGGACAGACAATTTCATAGTGCAGAATGAATTTAGAATACTGTATTCTAGTGGCAGGCTTTAGCTAGTAGCCCTCAACAAAGTTGGAAGGGAATAGAACTGAGAAAATGTAAGCAGTGACTTTTTTGTTGGCGAATTTCAAAAGATTTTAAGGCCTAGATTGTTTGAAGTAGGTAATCCACACTTGCAGAGAGAAACCCATTATGAAAGGGAAAGTAGGAAATAGAGCAACTTGCTAGCATGTGGTTCTGTATTTGAATCCTAGTCTATCCTTGTTTTTCAAACTGTTACATAGCAAATAGTGGTTTGGTTAATAGTTTGGAACTCAACCATGGTGTGGCTTAAGGACAAGAGATGAAAGGGCCTATTCAACACTTGTAGAGAAAGGCTTGTCATTCCTAATCAGGCAGGGCAAGCCCTCTTTCCATATACTGAGTGTAAGATTGAAGAAGGTTTTTACTGCTGAAAAGGTTAGGGTGATGCTTTCTACGGTCAACTTAAATCAGCGGGTTATTGGGCTAGCCTGCCTTGAATGACCAGTGGGTATTCCCTTCTCTCTGCAGTTAACCTTTGTACTGGGCATTCTAATACGAGTTGGTGATTGTCATTGAACCTTGAGCCTCACCAGCTCAAATCAAAATTAGTGGAACAATCTACGGAGTAGTAAGTGTCTTAAATGCTTTTGACATGAAGTTATGAATCAGTGAGGTCACAAATGGAAGACCTCATCTTCAATGAAATAATGGATCTTGACACAAAGAACAACAATACTACAACTTAACCATCAAACTATGCCAATACCAGTTTTTTCTAAAAGATATTAATATTGATTAAAAATACATAAATTTGATCTTTTATTCTTTAATTTTTAAAAATTATCAATTTTTTTTTGTATTATTCATTATATTTAATTAATTAATTTATTTCATATTTATGGTCCACCATATAAACCAGTGTGTGCTAAAGTTGCTGCCTTGGGTTTGAGCCAGAGCTTGCCCTAATTTACAAAAATTAAACTGTGTTGTATTGAATGCACCTGAATATAGGGATGTTGATGTTGGTTTGGATTTGGGTTTAGCATTAGGTGTCTCTGTGAGTGGGAGTGTCTGTTGTGCAGGTTCCTTGTCTGTTGTCAGTAGAACTCTATTTATCAATGAATTTTTTTTTCTTCCTATCATGATGATTTTAAACATGCAAATAATTAGTATCCTTCTGCAAAGGTCTCTGTTCATGGTGCTCCACCATGAAGTTATGAACTCCCTTTTCCAAACTCTACCTCTAATCTATACATTATCAATGGGATCAATCTAGCTGGGATCCTGGATCTTCAATGTGGTATGTGGTATGTCCTCCACCTTACTAGTAGACCCCATATGTTTTTATGTCTATTATAAACAATGGGAGATGGTGGGTCCATCCTCCTACAAAATTCTTCCAATTCTGAATTTCTAGTGCTGTTTAATGTTCAGGTAAGATATTATATCAATATCTATGCTTTTTGTGTATACTGAATTAGAATATTGACTCTAATTTTTTTCCTCCTGACAGGTGTCCAATATTATTTTTCTAGATTCTCCAGTTGGAACAGGATACTCATACTCCAATATAACAGAGGACTACCAAACTGGAGATATTAAGACAGTCTCAGATGTGTACACTTTCCTTAGAAAGGTCTGAAGCTGTGGCCTGTCACAAGCCTATTATACTGGTTTCAAAATAAATGTAGAGTTAGGCCAATCTTAAGTGCACCTAGTTCAACAGTCCAAGAATTTTTACCCTAATTTAAACTATGACGATTATTTACCACTTATAATTTTATGTTGACGACTATTTACGACTTATAGAGTTATGTACTGTTCAATAATATTGGCCACTCTTAATGCAGTGGCTCGAGGAGTATCCAGGGTTTCTCTCTAATCCACTATACATAGGAGGAGATTCATATTCTGGCATTTTTGTTCCACTGGTGGCAAAGGAAATAGCAGACGGTATGGCTTAGATGAACACGTTTTTCTTTTTTCCTCAGCATATATCAGTCTTTCATATTGGAGAAGGTTTAATGTTTTATTATGATAGCAGTAGCGTCGCTATCAGTTATCCATGTTTTTAAAATTTTAGCCCATAGCCATGTGCAACTGCATGTAGTTGGTAAAGTTTGAATCCAAAGTTGATTAAACTTTAAATTGAACTACAAGAGGTTTTATTTGGTCACTTATTTCCATTGTTTTTGAAGAAATTGACACTGCATTGAAATTTTCATTTTAAATATTTTTATCCCTATGTTGGCACTTGGCATCCCAATTTTCGTCGCTTCAAATATTTGAATATTTGAGCTCCTAAAGGCAACAACGGAATTCAGTAGTTCTTTTCTCTATGACAGGCATTGCTGCAGGGGGGAAACCTACTATGAATCTTAAGGTCAGAAAGCTAAGCCCAACCTAATTCAAACCTCCCAACTTTCAAATATTGAAATCTAGTTCACGCTTATGAAAAAAACCTTATAACTTGTATTATTAGTGTTACAGGGATACATGGTTGGGAATGGAGTAACGGATTCCGAAATGGATAGTAATGGAAAGGTGCCTTTTGCGCATGGAATGGGACTCATATCGGATGAGTTATACCAGGTACTGTTTCCTCGTAATTTTTTAAGACAAAATGAAAGTTTTTAAACAAAATTTTAATAAATACAAGCTAAGCTATACTTGTACCATGGTTAGAAGCAGCCACAAGTCTCACATGCCAAAATCTGGCTAAATTGGCGAAAATCATGTACAACTTAGCCAACTTAGCTAAGACAAAACTCCATGGCAATCTAGGATTGACTTCTCCCATCGCAGATAAAGCCATTGTGGTCTCCTTCCAGGCAGATAAATCTCTGGGACTTGATGGCTTTACGATTTTTTTCTACCAAACTTTCTGTTCCACTGTCAAATGTGACCTATTGATTTTCGAATCCTGCCAAAACCATAAAATACTTGGAAGCCACAGTACCAACACCATAGTCCTCATCCCACAAAATTCTAATGCTGAACACCTGGCCAGCTACTATCTCATCTCTCTCGATAATATGGCTTATAAAATTATCTCAAAAGTACTAGCCTCTAGATTGAAATTCCTCTCCATAAACTAATCTCCTCCTTCCAATTTACCATTTTCTAAGGCTCCCAAATTGAGGACAAAATATTATCCATCCAAGAAATAGTTAAGTTTGCACTCTCAAAATCGCTTGGACCTACCATATAAATTTAATATCTCTGTCAAGTGGTCTGTGGCTTATTGTTGAAGTTGAATAGATTATAAAGAGTTCATTTGAATCAAGGTGCTAAATGCAAAGGCCTTTCATCTTTAAAGAGATGAGGCCAAGATTGAGCCCTGAGCAAATTTAGTAGAATGAATACCTCTTGTCCTTGACACTAAATTGAAGGCATTCAATCATTCATGCAAATGGGCCTTCCTTGCCAAAAACCTCGAGACAATCAAATTTATTGACTGCCTCCTCATCTATATTGTAACCCTCTCTTCTCTATGCATTTTTTTGGACAACTAAGTTGTGCCTTCCAATCTTTTGAGGGACTTAAGAAAGATGATCTCCATCTTATTTTCTTCATCAATATGGGAGAAGCCTTGATTTGGGCTTTGGTTAACGTGACATACATTAAATGCATAGTCTCTCAGACATTCCAGGTGGAGAATTGGAGATGAATGCACAATTTTTCACTTGGTGAATGACATTGATGCCATCCACTACAATACTCTATGAAATCAAAGGGCCAAATGGTGCATGGGCACCCTAGGTCTCTTAAGGCCAAAGTGTCCAAAGTTGGATTTTTGGTTTTGTGTGATGTTATTTCATGTAATAAGGTATTTTGTGACCATCCTAGGTTGATTGGAGTCATGGTTGGGTTCTTAGGTGATAGGGAATGTAAAAATTGTCAAAGTTGCACAATGTTGCCAAGCAACTTTTACATATTTTTATCATAGAGTGTATTTAATGATGTTTTAGTTAGTCTCTAATTTGAAAATTGGTTGGGGGACAGTTGGAGAATGGTTTTAAACATGTAAAGTCCTTGTATCATCGACCTAAGGGGTCGAATGAAGTTTTTGGAGGTTGAAACAATCAATAAAAATCATTGTTTCCTGCAAATCTGAACACGTTTTTGACTGTTGCAGCATTTTGTACGACCTGTGTACGACCTTCATGTAGTATGGTTGGAAATATAAATGAGTTACCTTTCATTTGGATTTGGTTTGGTTAAATTTCATTAAGTTTTGAGGGAGATACAAGCAATTCTTTCCAGGTGGGTCAAAAACCCTACCTAGGGTATCCAGTGACAAAGAAAAATGAATAAAACCCCATTCCATTGGTGAAATCTCCCCAAAATTGGTGGAATGGCCTGTATTTATGTATTCTTCAATATGTAAAAGGTGAAGGAACAGGGAGGAAGGTTTGCCTATGAAAACATGATACCCTAGGCCTGATATCTCTATGTATCAGGGTGAAACATTGGTGTAGAGGACTAAATGTGAATTGTATCCATACAAGAAAGTGTGGAACCATTGTGGAATGTTAAGGAGTGTGTATGAACCCTGAACAAACCAAATATATGCTTGAACAACCTTTTTGTATCATTTGGGAGACCTACCCCAAGTTGCCCATAAGCCTATAAGCCTAATTAGGCCTAATTCCAATTGTAATAGTCAATTTTTTACCATATCCGTACAAAGGAATCCTATCTCATTTTGAGATACGTTTTAGAAGGGCAAAATGGGTATCCAAATATGTGTTTGTATTCTCATGATCATGCTTTCTACAAACGTTATGAACAAACAGATCTATTAGGAGGGCTACAAGGACTAGTGATGGTTTATGAAGGAAGTGTGTGGTGTGATGCCCCATATGCCCTTCTAAGTTGTTAGTTGAGAGGTTGAAATAATTCTTACCCCTGATCTGCATCACCAAAATACTCCATCAATGTCAGGCAGAAGTGGGACAAAAAATCAACAAAGATTTTCTTCATCCATCTTTCCACCAATAGGGAAAGGTCAACTTTCTAGACTCTACAATTTTAGGAGGGAACCTTTAATGTAAAACGTTTCGATCTCCACTCAATATTAGAATAGGTAAACAATTATAGGACAACCAAATACAATAGACGTGACAAACAATTTCTCATTAGACACAAATATGTCTCTCCTTTTTGAGGAAAGTTCAACTCAAATTTGTGTTCTAGGTAGTCTCTTCCTACCTCCTCAAATTCCTTCGTCTACCTCAATTAATAGTAGAGGATCTCTTGTCCATAAAATGAATTTTTATATTGCAAGGAACATTTAACATGAACAAGTCCTCACTTGTCATATCAAGTATAATATGTAAACTAAGGAAATTACCCATCCTCAATCAGCCCTTGGCTATCAGTTGCTTCACAATTGTGCAAATAATTGGATGCAACTAGAGTTAATAAGTATAAGAGAAAGTGGAAATTCCTTACAATCACCATATCCTTCATGCCTCATGAGGCCTTGGCCTTTCAAGAATATTGAAGCTTCCTCAAACAAGCATGTATCTCTTTCTAGTCGACCTCACTTGGGGAGTTGCTAATGATTAATTGACTACTAGAAGAATATTAGGGATATCAACACACACTCAACCCTATCCACTAACCAATATCTAATAATTATTTCAAAGAGTCGAGCCATAGTTTGAAGACTCTTTGAGTATTCTGCAAGACTCTACAAACTCCAAAGTCCCTAAGCCAGCTGAGCTGAGTCAACCAAACTCTTGCATCAAGTTTGGCCAAGTCTTGGAGAATGCTCAACTGAGTCTTGGTCCAAGACTCTCCCAGTGTTAGGCTTAGACTCCCGAGTCTTGAGTTCAAACTCTTCTATCTAGCGCTTGGACATAATAGCCACTCTTTTTAAGTGAACTTTCAATTTTTTTGGTTAAATTTTGCTCTTCTTTATCCATTTCACTTAGTGAAGAATCAACAAAGCAAGTTCAGACAATTTGAGAAGTGAACTTTTAAGGATTCAAAGTTGATCAATCATCAAACAAAAGCAACAAAATTGGATAAGCAACAAAACTGGATGCAATGGAGGAAAATGAAGACACTTTTGAAGAAACAATCTATCATCATTTTAAAATTGACTTACCTTCTAGTTCAAGGCTTGAAAAATAAAATTACACTACGAGGGGAAAGACAAAGATGTAGATTGTATTTGTTTTTTGTATTCATTTTGACACAGCATCATATGTAAACAATTATAATGCTGTTATACATTTATTATTTATAATTTTATTGTATTACAATGTATCGTTCGACTTTGAAACTATGAAATTTCATATTTTGAGAGTTTGAGGATCATATGATGCCTAATGTTTGAATTATGACAAATTGGTAGTCAAATAAGATTAATATGTTCTTTAAATGCATTAATTTCCTTTTTTTGTGTAATCATGAGGCTTCTTTTTTCTGAGTCTATGTTGAGTTTTTTGTTAAGTTTGTGCCAAGCCCCGAGTCCGAGTCAAAATTTTGGGCTGCCAAGTTGAATCCAAGTCTAAGTCTCCAAACTATAGTGTAGACAATGGTCTTCTAGATCACTATAACTGACTAATCTGAAGATGTTCACCAACACCTTGATAGTATTAGACTAAGTTACCGGTTCCAGTTAGGATTCAGGTTCGGATTCGGGTACGGATTCAGGTTCGGATTCGGCAAATTTTATTTTTGGGTATGGGCACGGGTTCGTCCGTACACACACATATATATATATATATATTATATATATACATGTTCAAACTTCAAACATCAAAATTATATATGTTCACAGTTCAAACATACAAATATGAAACATACAATGTAACTTTCCCATACAATGATACATAAATGATAACAGATAATTCATAAATCATAAATCCATAATTGCCAATGCCAATAAATATTGATAATCGTAAACCATAAATGTAATATCATATTCATAATTTGCAAAAAAGATAATATTCAAATTTCAAGTTTCAACTGATTCAAGTTTCAAAATGTTAAAATAAGATTAAAAAATTTGTTTTTTAATTGTTTTTCTTTGTTTTCTAACCCGTGGGCCCCGTTTTTGGGAACCCACGGGCTTGGGTTTACCCGGGTCCTCCCTGGTTCGACCTGGGTCCCACCTGGGTCCTGCCTAGGCGGCTGGGATCATTGTGGGTCGACTTGGGCCCCACCTGGGTCTTGCCCAAGTGGTTGGGTTCCCTGTGGGTCCTACGACAGGATCCACAGGGAACCCAGCCGCCTGGGCAGGACCCGGGTGGGACCTAGGTCGAACCAGGCTTGGACCAGGACCGGGCATGAACTAGGACCAAGACCCGACCATTTTTGGCAAGAACCGGTAACTGAGGTATTAGATACGTGATGTAAAATTTTCATGTTCTTCACTTGGCCACAACTACTAGGATCTAGGGTTATGCTTGACTAGGGAAAATTATATGTGTAGGTGAATTTTTCTCGATCATCCCATGGTTTCTACGCTTTTTTGGTAATACCACCTAGTTGTTTCCTATAGTGATATGACTATAAATGTTCACATATGGATTAGGGTTAAAAGGATAAGCAAGAAACATTTGAGTGTTGTTTTTGCTAAGTTTAGTCTTGAAAGGATTTCTTATGGAAAATATTTTTGTTGTATTGTGGGTGTGCCATTATTTTATTTCTATTTCATTTAAGATTTAGTTAGCATTACTTCTCCCACATAGGTTTATCAATATTATTTCTCTTCAAGTACCTCTTTCAGTCCACCTCTATGTGCCTCAACATGTTCAAGCCCTAAGTATGAATAATGTTGACTAATCAAAGAATCAATTGCCTCATGTAGTGGCCCCCCTCATTGGTTATTTGCATGTAGCCAATTTTTCTTGTGCCCCTATTAGAAGGCAAACAAATTACTTGTGATAACTAGACAATCCTATGGAACTCGGAAACTTGGACCAAAATTAAAGGCTTTCTTTTGCTCCTCCCCTATAATAGTATACTCACAAACAATTTGTGAAAAAGGGATGGATCAAACACTCTAAATGTACATCTTGTTCAGTTTTTTGTTAGCATCTAATTTTTCTGACTGCCCTATGGTACTTCAAATTGTTTTGTCATAAGACAATCTTTTGATGGTTTGACTTTTCTTGTAGAATGCACTAAATCAACCAAGTTTAAATGGACCTCCAAATACAAGATAACTTCCTAAAACTCACCAACTTAAGCTATATTAAACCATTGGCACCTAGATTAATAGATTTATCAAATTATTCACATTACTTCCCATCTAGCTAAGGATATTTAACACATATTACTCATTGTTGAAGGAGACTCAATTTATAATATTCCATTTCCAAAGGGAAAACACAAGGAGGGTTCACTACCATTCTCCATATTCTCTTCCATTTCCAAGGAGTAAACGTAAGGAAGTCCCACTACCATTCTCTAGATTCTCTTCCATTTCCAAGGAGAAAACATAAGGAGGACCCACCATTCTCTCCTTTGTAAAATATCACTATTATCAAATGGGTTCTCCTCAATGTTTAGGGCATTATGTTGGTTTTCTTCAACATAAAAAATAATGTCAAAATTCTATGGTCAACTTATTAGCTAAAATTGATATGCATGACTTACATGACTTTAAGCTTCATCAATTCATGAGTTATCACAAATTTCTTGATGAAATTCAGTTGTTGATTGGCAAGAAGTGAATATATCCTTATCCATATAGATGATGAGTATCCACTTTGGATTCACTTTCTTTCTTTTTTTCCTATGGGGAAACCCTTAACCCACCCAACTTTTTCCCCCAACTTACTCTTTTTCATCATTTTTATCTTTTTCTCCCTACCATTGCCCACTCAAGCTTGAAATTTCAAATCAAACAAATCTACCCAATAAAAATTTCATTTGTGATCGTATCTTTGAATTTTTTATCAATAGAATGAATATCAATTAATTCAATTTCATCATCTTTAAGAATTTACTTTTAGGAATCAAAAGACAAGAAATCTGTTCAGATATTGGAATTTATTTGGTCACAAGATTTAATGAGCTTTATGAATTCAGTTATTGATTTCTTGAGACCCAATAATTTCTATTCTAAACCTTTGACCCATTGTAATGATTCATTCTCCTCTACTTTACTGAAATGTTTTTTGGGACAAGGATGTTAGTATCTATCTTTGCCATTTCTTGGAATTCTTGGAATTCTTGGAATAGACCTTGCCATATTGTTTCTTCTTTTTGGCTATTTACACTTCCATATCTATTTATTTATTTTTCTCCTCCACAATTTTATACATTCTTCCAGCCTTTTCAATGAATTTAAGAACACCCAAGGTTCTCTATTCAACCCATGATTTTGTCAGCCTACCGTATGTTTGGTATTTGCTGTTTTGTAGAATGCTCTATTTACTTATGCCTCACAAAGAAACAGTCGAAGAGAATGATGGAACGACCTTTAGAGCTTGTATAGATATTTCAAAAATAGACTTAATATATGTAGTTAAAATCCATACCGACCAATACAAGCAGGTTTGATTGAATCGCCGTCCAACCTGTAAATAATCAGTCCTATAGACTCCTCCATAAGCTTACTAGAGTAACCACCATAGAATAGTATGGGCCCACCCTGTAATGTCCTCATTTAGGATTTACCTTGATTTAGTCCTGTAACAACAATTCTAACTTAAAGTGAGAATTGTAAGACATTTATAAATATAATTTCATTGATTCTAAAGACATTTAATTATAATATTTAATCATAATGCTAAGATTAATTTTGGAAGATGGAACTTATCTTGATGGCTTTCTCTGATATATATACTTGAGATATTTGCTTTTATATTGTAGATAGATCCGAATCTGAAAATAAATAACTCATCCCAGTCCTCAAAACGTCCTTCTACTTCTCCTTTTATATCTTCATATTTATTGAAGAGTCACATTCTTATGAATATAGATACCTCTCTTTAAATGAGATATGTCCCTTTGCAACTAGTTGCTGAACTTCAATTTACTACTAATTGCTGTCACTTGTTAATCATGCTGCCACTTATGAATTCATTGTTCTTTAAGACTTGTCGGCTTATCGTTCTGATGATTATTATGCCAAGTTCTATCCCCTTAATCATATTACTTCATGATTTATATAGATTACTTCTTAGTCCGTAATTGTCCTCATCTCTTTAATATTAATGATTCGTTTGACTTTGTATAGATCTTCAATAGTTTGCATCGGATAGTAATTGCAGTATTGATAAAAGGAAACCCAATAATATTACTGTTACCTATTTTTCGCTCCTGGCTGAAAAATAGGTTGAGAGATGCTAAGCATGAACAAAAGAAAGCTAGTGTATACTCTTTCTCTATTTTGTGTTTTTAAAAATGATGTTTCTAAGTACTTTATTCTGTAACAGCAAAGAAAAAACATCTCTTTTGCAAAAGAAAAGTATTTTTTTTATTCATTTTCAAAATGCGTCCCACACAGGAGCCGTGGGACTAGCTACGTATATTCAATGCAGAAGAGAAATATACACATATGTATGCAAGTACAAAGGAAAATAAGGCATGTCAGAAGTGGAACCAGTCATTGCCTGAATGACTGGAACAGTTGGAGACGCTCGTCGTAGCCTTTGTCTTGCTGCTCCCCCCCCGGTCCGTTGATGTTTTCCTTCTGATCTGCAAAAAAGGGTGAAACAAGCAATGTGTTAGAACATTTAGTTCTAAGCAATATCTGGCTGCATTTCTGACATATGTACTAATGCACGCATATGTATATATGATCCCTACGTACATGGAATGCATATAGCTCGCAAGTACAAAGGAGTCTCCAAAAAGGCAAAAATCAGATCAAAGGAAAGCCACCATAAATATGCATTTTTGCTAACAGGTTTGTTTCATGTGCAGGAAAAGAAAAAAGGACAGTTTGCTGGTCATAAAATTCAATAAGATGAGTGGAGACGAATGCGGCTCCCACAAGGGTTGAGCCCAGCTCATGTGAGGAAAATCAAGGTTTAATGCAATCAAATCATGTCAGGGTTGGTGATAAAGGGGAGAAGACATTCAAATTCTAGTCATTATTCCATTTTGGATTAACAGTCTTTATCCTGATTAAGGAGATGAAGATATGTATCAAATAAAATGACAGCTAAGGCAGCTAAGAAAAAGTGTCTTACAGCTAGACACCTCCTAGACCAGCACTTATGGAGATGCAACCTACTCTGGAAAAAGATGCAATTAAGTACAACGAAGACACTTTGAAGAAGCATGCACATGATTCTAATTTTCTGAAAGTGACCAGTAGTCCTTTGCCATCACATGAACCTTGCATTGAGGACCACTCAAGAATGGATTGATAAGTATGAAGTTAAAGATGAAAATTCAGACTTCTTACAGTCTGATTTTGCATCAGCAGTTGAAAAAGAGCTTGAGAAGATACACCAAAGACAAGACAGTATTCAAGGACAATCACTTGGGCAAAATCAGGGCCATATGACGAGACAACTCAACAAGTGACAGTCTTTTGCAAAAGAAGATGGTAGTAAATGAAAGATCAGTCAAGCATGCCAAGAAAAACATCATAATGATATTTAGTTTAGGGACTACAGGTTTGGTTTGTGAATGGATTACAGCAAGGGTTGTCAGTTGAAGACAAATATGCAGAGTCATAGATGGAGGGACAGTGATGAACAGATTGTCAAGGAACACGTTTGGCATTGTGTGAATTTTCCCAAGAGATAAAGGAACTTCAGAACATATTTCAAGGGGATATATGGCAAGTGTGAAGAGCTGTTGTAATGCAAATCATGACTGTTAACTATTGAAAATGGTGTAAGCAAGGAGCAGATCCAAGGAGGTTAGACACTGTGAAAGCCCTTACCAGCCACAAAGCAAACTATTTCTTTCAGCCAGACCAAGTACACTACAAAGTAATCTCCATGTTTTGTTGGCAAACCTTGAAAAAAGTAACCCAAGGGCTCTAACCATGTCTGCTAAAAGGCTTTTTGAAGGTTTGTTTATTGAAATAGGTTTCCAAATGTTCTTAAGGGGGGTTGAATTTTTAAAGAGACTGTAATGATTGTTCAAGGGGCAGTCCTATGCAAGAAAAAGGACGATTCAGAGGTCTACTACACACATAGATGACCATGAATGAGATCAAATTGTGGCATTAAGATCATGAAGACACAAAGAAGACCTTGTGATCTAGAATATAGTCACAATGATGTATATCACAATAAAGGGCTATTTGTGAATATCAAAGTCTCAGTGACCTTTAAAGATGAATACAGTCCAAGTACACTATGGGAAAGTTAGTCAACAAGCAGTCACAGGACCCGAAAGTTGGATTCTTGCAGCTGTTAGCAGTGGCAATTGTTGGAAATCTTGCTAAACCCCGTATACAATAGAAGCATAGAATTGAGGCAGCTGGTGGTAAATTATTAGGCAAGCTTACACGAGATGCTGACTGTATGGTCAAATCCCCCATGGAAAAGATGGATTATCCTCCAAGAATTATCTTGATGAAACCTTATGTGGTAAAATGGATGATGATAGTGAGTCTATATCTCCAGATGCCGTTTTTGTAGATGCCTCAAGGAAAAAGGGGATGGCTAATTTCATTGACAAGGATTTCACACCTCTCTGTGATTTATCTGCTGAATCACCCAATAGAATCAATGGTAATAATGATGCTAATAACTTATCTGGTTGGGAGGCATCAACAATGTTAGACTCACAAACAGATGGCTGGGCTTGTGGTTCTTGGGCAAACAAGGATGCCAGTGATCAAAAATCAGTGAGTCAATTGAAAATTGCTACTAAGTGGGAGACCAACTCAGCTTTGGTCGATGCTGCAAAGTCAGACAATAATCAACTAAATCCTTGTCAATATTCTAGATTGCAAACATTTTAAGGACCTCTAGATGGAAAGATTATGCAGATGAACAAGGTCAACATGAACTGTTTTATTGTGAGATCAAGTCTGATAACACATTGAAACCTAAGCTGACAAATGCAAATTTAATCCTTGGAAAAGGTTCACATGGTGGAATTCATTGGGAATTGCAAAATCACAGTATGTACAGGCGAAATGAAAATATTTGTATGAAGAAAAGCATGGAAGATGTAAGGCCTGCCAATGACAAAGCTGCTTTTTCTTCTTCGAGGTCTACAGAAAGGAATTGATTGCATGTTCGAACAGAAAAATAAAAACGCAGTTTTTCGAGCTCCCCTTTTTCTAATATTTTGATAGAAGGAAAAAAATAAAAATAATAACCCTGCAGTGCGTGCCATGAATTTTTTCAGAAAATGCAACAGATTCTTAAGCCATTTTTTACAGATACAAGCAGGCATGGAAAGTAGTATGCAGCCCAGAGGAAAAAGTTTCCAGAAATACAACAAATTACATGAATGATTTTTACAGAACATGCAAGCAGATACAGAACAGGTTCAAATACATGAAAGTTTTCAAAAAGCGCAGAGAGGAAAGCCGTCATATTTCAAAAAAAGAAAAAAAAAAAAAAAAACTTTTCTTCCTTTCCAGAATCGAAAAATGGCGGACCTGTGCAAGAGTGAAGACGCAAGGTGGAACGAGCGCCCAGTAAGCAAGAAGGCCGAGCTCCAGACACCCAGAAAGTCTCCAAAATGCAGCGGATTTCCCCAGCGGCTCTCAAAAATGAGCCCGAAAATAACAGAAAATACAGTCGAAGAGCAGGTCTCAGGCAGAAACAGAGGCCCAGCGTTCAAAAACGCGCCCAGAACTGAAGAATGCACCATTTCTTTCCTTCAAACCCTAAGCAACGCCCAGTGCAGAGCGGTTTCCAGAATGCTCGAAAGACAAAAAGTGAAGATGCGAATGAGGATTTTAGGGTTATGTTTCCCTAAAAACGTTTCCATTAAAAAAAAAATCATTTTTCTTTTCCTTCATATGCCACGCGCTATGTATGGTGGACAGGTTCGCTTATATCTTCCAAGTGATGTTAATCACTTTAAAAATTTTGTAAAAGCCTTGTAATTTCCTTGTTTCCTAAGTGATTTCTATCACTTTGTCCCCTTTAAATATTTCATATGCCAAATGACTTAAAAAATCAAGTGATGCGCCCGATGCTTGTTAACAAATGTCTTTTTAAAGGTTTTCTTTTTATTAAAAAAATTTATTATTTTCTGATTAAACATTTGTTTAATATTATTATTATTTAATATTTAAAAAATAATAAATTATAATAAAAATTTTTATTTAGTAAAGTGTTAATAAAACACTTTTATTAAATATAATTTTTATTACACTTTATTATTATTTAATAAATAAAATTAATAAAATTGTATTATTTAAGTGATTTATTTGTTATCGCTTTAAATAAAACAATTTTATTACTTTTATATTATTAAAACTTTTAAATATAAATAAAAATAAAATCAAACGAATGTTTGACCAAATAGTAATAAATCCTTTTTTTTAAAAAAAATCACTTTATTAGATATTTTTTTTGGGCAGAAGGAGGGATATTTTTGCATTTATGAGGGCTTGCAGGCCCGTCAGAGGCATTTCAGAAGCATTTATGTTGCATTTATGAGGTTTTATGTTTGCAGAATGGATGACTTAGCCTTTTGGCTCAAGTTTATCCCTTTTGAGATATTTTTGAGGCTAAAAAGTTAGGGTTTTTGAGTTTGCTCGACCAAAAAAGGAGGAGGTGGAGTCTTCTTGATATGTTTGAAAAAAGACATATATACTGACAGCCTTCCTTTTTGGAAGGGTTCTGATTCATTCATCTTGGAGCAGACTGTAATTTTTTGGTTCTCTCTGCAAGAATGGATGTCTTTGTAACACATTTTCAGGATTTATGAAGCTTGGTGATACCTGTTTGGCAAGGATAATAGCTTGTTTTGCTGCTCTACTTCTCATCCTTCTTTGTTACTGCATCTTCAGGGTTAGTCAGTTCTTTGGTGGTTGGCTTTTGCCCCCCTTAAAATTTACATCTCCTTTTGATGCCTTATGCAGAAATACATGTACTACTTGCAGGTCATAAGCTGTGTTTTAATGATTAATGGTCTTAGGTTGTGAAAAAAGGATTTTTTCCCTCTTAGGACTGTGATTATCCAGCCTGTTTATGAAGCATTGATGCAAGGGTTATGAGTTGTTGGTCAGTGTGAAAAAGGGTTCATTATCATTGCTGTACTGTGTGTCTTATGCTTAGATAGATTCCAAAAAGAATACCATCTGGTGCAATCATCTTAGTTTCATGGTTTTAGTTTTTGTATTATCTCCTCCTCACTCTTTTCCCTGAAGAAATTGTTAGTTTAGGTGCAGAATCTGAAAAGAACCAGCTTTCTCTGGAGGTTCACTCCATTTTTTAGGCAACCCACAGGCCTAGGAGGGTTCCCATGTGTCACAGGCCTGCTGAGTTGATAGCTTAGCAAACAGGGGTGCAGGTCTAAGTGATAACAATTACCATAGTTCGATTTAGAAGAGTATGAAGTTTTATTGCATCTTTATTGATGTCTCCATGTACGTGCGTTCTCAAGTTGCACAAGGGTGGATCGATGCCATTCTCTTTGGTTGTAATACAACTCCTTGAGCGCTGCGAATACATAGTTATGAATGATTAAGATCATTTCTTATCCCATTGGTCTGCCTGCTATCCCTTAGAAGACGTCCCTTGCAATCAATGGTGTTGTCTCAGATATAAAGTTAGGCACTTGCAACCTGTTGTGCATTACACACGCTCCCTGTTGCCGACAGGGTTCCCCTTCTTTCTGGTTTTTAGCCTTCGCCCTGTTGAGTTCTGCGCAGGGTGTCTCGCATCTTTTTTGAGTGCCCATAATCAGTCCAAGGGATGATGTTGTCATAAGCGTAAACTTGGGAATCCGCAAGGTGAGTTTAATGCTCAAGCGTTAAAATTTCAAAAGATCGCTTAAACTGAAGTAAACGCCTAAGTCTGAAACTTTGCAAAAATGTCCTTTTTCGACTTGCAAAATCGCCTAAGTTAAGAGAGAAAAAACTTGCAAAATCGCCTAAATGTGAAGAAAGAGTTAAAAGCCTGCAAAAGACGTTGAAATGCTGATTTTCGCCAAAAGGGGGTTAAATGTAAAAATATCGAAACTTTGTAAAGAGGGCAATAATCCCGATTTTCGCCAAAAGAGTGCCAATGAAAAAGAGTTAAAAAATTTACAAAAGTGGCATAAACCCCCAATTTTCCCATATAGGGATAAAAACGGCAAAAGGATAAAACGCGAACCTTTTTTTAAAAGTTTAAAAAAGACCAAAGATCGCCGAAGTTCGACAATAAGGTGTAAAACGCGAAAGCTTGCAAAGGCTCCAATTGCCCCGAAATTCAGTGATAATGTGAAAATCGCGAACTTTTTTTGAAGTTTGAAAATGCTCCTAAAACGCTGAAATTCGGTGATAATAGCTAAAGCGTGAAACATGGTAAAAGGTTTGAAAAAGCTCCCTAAATCGCCGAACTTCGGCATAAAGCGAAACATGGTAAAAAGTTTACAAAGAGGACTAAATCGCCGAACTTCGACATAAAGTGCAAAGAGTTAAAAATATCGAAAGTTTGAAAAATCATCTAAAACGCCGAAATTCGATATAAGGAAAATCGCGAAGTTTTAAAGCTTGCAAAATAAGCCATAACCCCGAAGTTCGGCGACATAAAGAAAATCGCGAAGTTTAAAGGGTTTACATAAAGAAAATCGCGAAGTATCGAAAGTTTGAAAGGTCATTAAAATCGCCAAAGTTCAACCATAGATAAAACGCAAACCTTTTTAACCTTGCAAAGAGTTAAAACGCCCAAGTTCGACAACATAGGGTAAATTGTGCAAGTTCTTCGACAGAAGAAAATTGCGAAGTATAAAGGTTTGAAAAAGGGTCATTGAAACGCCGAACTTCGGCAATAAACCAAGAAAATCGCGAAGTTCAAAGTCTGCAAAAAAGCTCCAAAATTGCCGAAATTCGCAGCAGAAGAAAATCGCGGAGTATAAAAGTTCACAAAGAGGACTAAAACCCCATTTTCGGCTACAACATAGGTAAATCGCGAAGTATAAAGTTTGCAAAAGAGGATAAAACTCCCCAACTTAGGCGTAAAGAAGAGAAAGTGTCAAAGTGTTTAGAAACTTCAAAATTGTAGAAACCCTACCATTCCGTGTGAAAATTGCGAGGTAAATTTCAAAATTAGGGAAAGCATCATTCTTCTGGAAGTTGCAAGTTGGGGAAAGGACATTTTCAAATTAAAAAAAGAAGAAAAAACAACCTTGAAGGCGAGTTTGTGCGGATTGACACCATATTTGGCGGGTAAGCTCCCTTAGTCTCCCTTGGAATCATTTGAAATATATGCAAGATTGGTTAGATGTGTTTATGCAAAATTGATTAAATGATTAAATCCCGTAGACCGCATCTTTTCCCGCTTAAAAAGCATCAAACAAAGTAGATAAAATCAGAGTCTGCCTAAAGTTAATCAGGGATGCAGATTTTAGACTTGGGGAATTTTGAACCTCATTCATTTTTGAAAAACTGAACTTAAAGACTAAGTGCAAATTTAGCGATCATTAAACACCTAAGTCCTTGAACCGTAGCCGAATAGTAAATTTTTAATTGAAGAGCTTAATAATATTTCATGTCCAAATTAATCAGGCTCTTTTTTTGAAGTATCATGCTTTCTTCAGATTTCGGTTTTCCATTGATCCTTATACGCTAACGTATCCCTTTTATCTAACCTGTTTTGTTTCCTTCATCTCATCTTGTAATCTGGGTCCGGTTGTGCAGGATAGATGTCTAAATCTGCGGTAGAATCCTCAAAGACACCTGGTGCAGCTGAAACATCTCGGGCTTCTAAATCAGACATCCCTCGCAAAGGCGAGAAGATGAAATACCAGTACCAGAGAGGAGGACCAAGGGAGTCAAAGGTCCAAAGCATATGGGAAAACGTAGGTGATACTGACCTGGGCCACATTTACATTTAGGACTTTAGAGACCGTGTATTCTCCCCTAACGCCTATGGCAGGCCTAGGCTGATGATGGAAAGTGGTATCGCCTAAGCAGCAAGATTTCCTCCATCAGTGCAGAATTATGAGCTAGTGGTTGAGGCTGCCTGATATTATCAACCAGAGAGTAGATTAGTGGTTTTGGAGAATATGGTCGTAGTTGACTTCACACCTGAGGCCATCGGCGACGCATTCAACATCCCCTTCCTGGATAACCCCATTGCGACAACCATAGATGAAGCACAAGTTGCATATGACATGAACCCTGCTAAATGCAGGACATTGATAAACGAGGAATGGTATAAGGAGAGAAGGCCTCCGAGTATTAGAATTGGGAAAAAGACCCCCAGAAGTGACTTTCACAATGAGCATGGAGATATGGTCACCTTGCTTAGCCGGGTTATGGGACTCCCTCAGTCTAACCTTTTTGAAGAGTGGATGTTCTATTTTACAGAGCAGGTCTTCGCCGGGAAATCCAAGTTCGACTGGGCCCAGATCATCAGTGACAATATCCATACCCAATTGGCCGAACTTGAAGAGAAAAAGCACTTCACCATGACCTCTTATCTAGTTTATATGTTCGCCCGACACCAGCCACTGCCAGGATTGATCAAGAAAGGTGAAATCGGGAACGGGCCCAACCAAGTAAAGGTGTATGATTTCTATGCTCAACTACATTATCATGACATAGCTCAGAGGGAAAAGAACAACCCTGCTTATACTATTGGTCAATATGAGCGTGTCAATGACACCTTCACAATGTGCCTAGTCAGGCTGATGCAGGGGGGATTACACATAAGGCTCTCAGAGCAGGCTACCATTTTGGTACAAAGGTACGATGCTTGGTTTATTCAGTTCCCTAGGTTCTCCTATATTCGGATAGCCGACTTTGAAGGAGCTCCTTTCCGACTTCCACGCTATCCAACCGACAAAATAATTCTTCTAGAAGTTGCAAGGCAAGCGCGTCCGGCGAGCAGTTTACTCAGAGACAAGAAGCAGTCCGGATTCACCTTCCCTATGATTGTGGGTAACCTTGATGTACATTTAAAGAATGCAACTCATGCCGATACATCACTTGCTGAGTTAGCCTCTTATGGCCTACAGGAACATTTCCCGAGGAAATATTTTGATCATGACAATTTGGCAAAGAGAGCCTACAGAAGGCGCTACAGAGCAAAGGAATCAATTGAAGACTATTGGAAGAATTGTTCTGATGACTATGAGGTCCGATGACGTGAATATTCAATGTTAAGTGTGCAGCAAATGTGACTTTATGAATATCGTCGGGTCCTGGATCAGGTAACAAATTATGGAAATTGCTTATAGGTTCGGGAGTTTGAGGCAGTAAGGCACCTCTTGCTGGGCATCGATTGGTCACAGGATCCAATTACTAACTTTGAGGTAGTTATGGCAACCCCGGGAAGGTACACCGATCATTGGCTACACCAACAGATTGAGTGGCTAACTCATGAAGGAGTTTAGTTTACCTACCATATGATGGGTAGTCTTGATTCTCAGTCCTCGGAAGATGAGGGAACCTCAAGTGCACCAAAGGAAGAGGTTGAGAGGCCCGAAAAAAGGAAGAAAGCCAAAGCTAGCAGAGGGACTCGAACGCCAAAAAGGACTAGAAGGGAGAAGATCCCTATTAGAAGACCAAAGGTCACTTCATCATCAAAGGACCCCAGTTCCGATGACGATGAAGTTGAACTTGATTATATACTTGCTCCGCCTTCCCAGAGAGATGTTGATGCATTAGAAGCTAATAATCCTCCGACACAAGACAAGCTAAATATAGAGGTGAGGATCATTGACTCTGGTGAACCTGAAAATCAAGTTGAGGAAGGAGAAATTTCGTCCAATCAAGAGGCTGATATACATGAACTCACCTAGGGGAGTCGGCACGAGTTGCAACTGCGTAGTACCGACAAAGATGACACCACCATCGAAGGAGAACGAAGGGTGGATGAGACCCACGAGCCTGATAGAACTGAGGAGCAACCATCACATGGGGATACCCGACAGTTGTTCAGTGAGGTAGGGGAGAACTCAGCTGTAAGCAAAGGACTGGACACTTCCTTAGCTCCTCCTATAACAAATTAGTTACATGCAATGAACCAGCTGAAACCTTTAAAGAGCAGAGTGGGAATTTGACAATAGCAACCGAGCAGACCATACCTCAAGACTGGTTAGTTGCTCGTGCATAGTGGAAGGCAGCCACCAAGCCACTTATCGACTTGGAGGATATTTTCTCTTGCATAAGGGAAACAAAGTCCAAAGGGAAGAAAAAGCCTAAGACCTACTCCTGAATAACCAAGGATGAGCAGAGGAACTGCACCACCCATATCGCTACCCCACCTATCGATAAGCCAGCATATTAGATTGTGCTGGCTAATTATAGCATTACAACCGTCCCGATAGGACGAGCCACCAAAGAACAAGAAAGGGAGGAGTTCAAGAACTCCGTGCAAAACATGCTCAGGCAACTCGACGAGATAACTGCTGAGAGAAATATGTATCGAGTTCGTGCTGAGCAGGCCGAGGGGTACGTTGATCACTTGCTGAGACCATTGCATCATGCCCTTGAATCCCATGTTCCCCCATCAGCATTGGCGCAAAGGACAACAACAAAGTTCGAAGGAGTACGGGATACCGCTAAGGTTGTCAAAGAATAGATTCGAGACATTAAAGAAAGCAGAGAACTAATCATTGAGGATGTAAAGGAAATGGCCCATCACCGAGAGACCATTTTATTCAAATTGTTCGAGGTAAAGAGGGAATGCCTCAGGGTTCATGAGGTAGTTGCTACAACTCTTCCCCTCATGAGGGCTCTTTTCTGGACCCATACGCAGATTCCTACATTATCTGCCATCCTAGATCCCTATAACATCAACACTTTTAAAGAATGGTACTGGACCATTAGCATGAAGAATGACACAAAGGGCACCATTAACAAAGAGCAAGAGACATGCGAGGAAATTTTGAGAGACATAAGGGACCTTGGTGGCAGGATCCTCCTGTTGGTTGAAAATTTTGTACACTTGGGGAAATATACAAAATTGTGGTTTCAACCACAGCACACTAGTAAAAACTCTCCTAATTAAGGGAAGGCTCCCCCTATCTAACTACAACTTGGAAAATAAAATAGGATGGGACAACAATCTTTCTTCTTTTTTCAAGAAAGACAATATCCTTTTCTCTTCACAGAAAAGAATAGCGATTGAATATGAACAACAGTAACCACTTTCAAATGAAATGAGAGAAAGGAAATGAAGTTTCCTGAAAGCTCAAAGACTCCCGTCACTTCCTTCGGGACGGGACAACAATATCAAGCTCAAAGACTTGACTATTGGAAGTCCTATCTACCCTTTGCTATACTAAATTTTTCAACGAATAAAAGATAACAGCTCAAAGACTGGAATAATCTATTCTTCTAACACAAAGACAAGAACTAATGCAAGCTCAAAGACTTGTTGCTATTTCTTATCAAACAGTAAGTTTTCCTCAAGAATAGATGCAAGCTCAAAGACTTGCTGCTCCTTCAAGAGAGTTTCCTATTTTAATTAATCTTCTCTACTTGCAACTCAAAGACTTCAAATCAGATTGGACTAAGCTCCTTTAGAAACACTTTGCATAGAAGAAATAAAAAGATTCAAACTCAAACATGTAGCTCAAAGATTCAAAACTTGAGTAATCCTTCTTTATTATTCTTCAAAAACTTTCAATCCACATACATAAGCTCAAAGACTTCTTGTTGTAAATTTGGCAGAGTTTTTGCTTGCTTTCCAAAAGATATCTATTACAATAGAGACCTCAAGTATTTATAGAAGAGGAGCCTTGAGAAAAAGGTGGGAGGATCCTAACTAACTTGAGAGATTCTCTCAACCACCAAGACTTATTCAATAACTAACTGAGACTTCATTAACTAACTAAGAGTTACTCCAACTAACTAAGACTTATTCCAACTACAGTCCTAATCGGACACAACTTGTAGTTGCCTTACATGTAATTACAAAAGTGCAAGTAATGTGTAACTTGCATTTTACAAAAAATACTTTTACATGCAAATTGTCAAAACTAAATTACAACTAAAGATTACAAAAAAGGGAAAATCCAACTAAGTGTTGGAAAACACTTAAGTTGCATTTTGTGAAGACACAAATCCCTAAAATTTCCGGATGCTCGCTTGTAGTTCCTCGGGATTTGGTTCATGGGTGTTCTTGGCAACAACCATAGTCTTCACAATAGTGTCATGACAGCGGAGGAGAACAGAATTGTGTTTATCTAGGATAGACTGGATTTCATGCAGAAAGGCTTGGTGTTTCATCAATGCTTGAATCGAAGCTGCCGAGAATTGTTCGCTCCTCCATTCATTATGAATCCTCATCTGTAAATCAGCAAGAACTTCTTCTTCTGGAATTAGCTCTCCATCCTGACTTACTATGTTGCAAGAGGCCCTTTCACAATGTGAGACAATATCTCGGTAAACTTCACGATGGAATCTCCTTGCATCACCGATCTCCTCAATGAGGGATTTAAGAACAAGGGTCTTGTTTTCCATGAGTTCTTCAAATTCCAAGTACATGACCCTGGAAGAGATGATGGCGTGCTCCTGCAAAATACTCAGCTGTTGTTGGGGCATGGTACGCCAGATTGTCAGACTTTTCTCAACACTTTCCAGATTATTTTTGAAAGTGTTAGATGTCTGATCCAGTTTCTCCTCAATGGTTTCCAACTTAGACATTATTTGAAAAATGTCTTTCACTACTTGTACACATTGATCATGAAGCTGATCAACCCAGGAATCCAATGCTTGTACTTTCTGAGCAGCCCTTTCCAGTCCATGAATCGATTCTTGGGAACCAGAAGAACCTATGGAGTTACTCCCTTTAGCAACAGGTTTTGTGATTTTATGAATAGCTGCCGTAAGCTGTCGGTTTTCCTCTTCTAGCTTGTCTTTCTTCGCTAGAAGCTCATCACACCTTTGCACCAATGAAGCAACAAAAAACTGAGCATCATGTTTAATGACCTCATGCGTTTGCTTGCCCAAATCTATCCTCGTAACCTTATAACCAGCAGCTGACATTTCATCAAGTGGTTTATCTGCAATAGGTTCCGCAATTTCAGCTACTTTCATCTTGTTACTGTCAACCGTTACTTTGGAGATAGTCTTGGCCTTTTTAGCAACTTTAGATCTGGACTGTTTCAGTTGCTGATAGTCAAAGGCATCAGGTGAGATCTCTTGCTTCTTCCTTTTCGTGGTGAAAGAACTAAGCCATGGAGGCAAAGTCATCAACTCTCTTCCAGTAGTGGCCGTAGGGAAAGGAGAAGCAGTTTCTGTTTGTATCACCGTGGTCATCCTGGGAGGAATATCTGTTTGGATAGCGACCACGGTTTGCTCAGTTACCAATGGGCATGAAGATTGCCTCATGAATTCTTCAAAACCAGAAGTGGAAGTATCAATTTCGGATAACTGGATGCAAGTAGGATTATCCTCAGGAACTTTCAACATAGTCTCTTGTTGATGACCAGGAGATGGCTCGTATGCTGAAATAGGAATTGCATTTTGAGGAGACTCATCCACAAGCAAATCAGGAGGAGAAAGAGGTGTCTCAATGGAAACTGGAGGAATGACCTCATGAGGCGAGTCTGAAACTGGAGACTTAGGAGCATCATCAAACTACTGCCCCTCTTTTGGATTATCTAGATCAATTACCTGTACATCGAATCGTGATTTTTCCTTCCCATGAACAATCGTCTCCTCAGGAGGAAGCTCTTCTGCACGATTGACACGTAACCTGATCCTTGTGGACGAAGATGAAGCACTCTCCTTGTTGTCAATCTGAATCTCAGATTTCCGTCCAAGAGGCCCCGTAGAATCATCTTCTTTACCAACCTTGATTTTTATAAGTCTAACAACATTACGTTTCAGCCATGCATTAGTGTTGGCCAAGATAGGCTAAAATCTGTCGAGGATGGAGATGCACTCCTTGTGTGACCATTGGATCAAAGGAAGTGGAGCTTCCTCAACCCTTTGTGAAGTGTACTCAGGATCAAGTATATGCACGTCATCAATCATCCCTTGTGGGATATCCGCCATGTTCAAATCAACAATTTGCTCAATAGTGAGCCTGCAGTAATCCATCTTCAGAACTTTGGCTTCTGTGCGGAGATCTACCCAAATGTCTTCAATGCGATGAACATGCACAAATGATTTCTTGATTTTCTCCTTCATTCCTCTATAAGCAAAATCAGCTCTAGGTTTAAACCTTTTGAGCTTGATTTCCTGCAATTCAGCCTCCATGGCCTTTGCCTTCACAGATGTGACAAGGGAGTATCGGTCAATTTTCAATGGGTTTGTGGTAGAGATCCCCATTCCAACCTTGTGCTTAGCAGACTGAAAAGTGTGAACAGCCATGATTTGTCTTCCCAATTCCATAAGAATTATCTTATTGGTTGGGTATCTCGGAAGCATGTATGGCTGACCATCATAGCATCCTATCCTTATATAGGTGAAGGTGGGAAATTGCAAAAACAAACACCCATACTCAGACACCTTTACGCATGCCTCATCTGATACTCTTTTGTTTCTGAGATTTCTGTCAAACTGACACATGAAATATCCGAAGAATGCGTCTTGGACCCTTCTGAAATGCAGTCTGCTGGGTCTCAATGGCAACTGGTCATAGTATTCCCAAACTGGTATAAGCGAGCGATCACCCTTAGTAGAAAGACCTGGAAAGTGTCTAAGTGATGCTGCTAAATATACCAAATAAGAATTCATGAAGAAGGTCATGGTGGTAGGAACTGCTGCAAGTTGTTCGCACAAGGCATCACTGATGACTTCCCCCCATGAAATGTGATGTGACTGTCGTATGAACATAATGAACTAATACATCCATGGCTCAAAGACATATGCTCCAAGCCCATCATCTTGCTGAGAAGAGTGATGGCGTCTCCTATCTCCCATTTGAAATCACAACGGTACAACTTTGCCCACCTTGAGAAGGAAGGATGTGGCTCTTGGATCCACCTATTGATGTGCTGCTTGCAATCTTTTTCCCTCTTTACGTAATATTCCACTGCACTTCCTTTGGTGATTTCCATATAAACAGGTGCAGGAGGTATTCTGAAGACCTTCTCAATTGTATCCGCATCGAAACGAATTATAGCTTCACCATCATCATTTTTAATGACTCTTGATTCCTTGTAAAAATGATGGGCACAGGCAAGAACGAACTCAAGTTCTAGGGCAGCCACCGGGAAGGAAGATGCATGATGGATATGGCTGTCCAATAGCCGTTGCAAGTTATTATCCTATGGATCTTCTACTCTATTGACAAATTCTGTCTTATCAACGTGCCCTATCTCCGTGTCTCTGATGTGATCGAAAGGAGAAGAAACCTGGGAAGGTGCAACCTCATTTATATATTTGTCATATTTGTATTTCATTTTCTTTGGAGTTGGAGATGCCGGCAAATCTGACATTGATTGTGAACTTGGAATGCTGTGATGAAGACTTAAAAGAGTTAAGGCAACATCATAGTCAGCTGCAAATATCATTCTTCCTTCTCCAAATGGGTAAAACTTTGATCCTTGAATTTCACGATTTTGTGAGAGGAAGAGGGGAAATATGTAGAAATGGGAAAATCTTGACTTTGACCAATTTTGGATCTTGGGAGAATTTTCGCAAGTATACAAGTTGGAAAGGACATACATGCAATCGGGGTTTTAAAACTCGAATACAAGTAAACTTGTAAATTCGAAAATGGAGAAATGGACGAAAAATGAGATTTTGACTTGCGAAAAATGACGGAAATGGAAAGTACGGATATGGGGAACATAAATGGATAGAAATGGGAAAATCCGGGAAAGTCATTTTCACAAAAATGGGAAGAACTCTTCAACATGTAATCCGGTTTTTAAAACCCAAATTTGCAAGGGAGGGGTATTTCACACTTTTTAACTTGGAATTTTAACAAAAAATGGTTAAATTCCTTAACCGTAGGGGAAGAACAAGAATTTCCAGCGAACTTGTATTCGAGATTAAATATCCCGAATACAAGTAAAGAGGGAGTTTTGGGAAGAACAATGCAATTCGAAAATTGCATACCAAGGGAAAAATTCCTCTCACAAAAACCGATTTTTGGGGGAAGAACAACACATATTTACAAAAAAGCAACAAAGAAAGCGAGAAAATAATAAAATAAAGGAGAGAAAGGAAAGAAGCCATACCTTTCTTGAAAATGCAAATGCTTCTGCAAAAATGCAACAATCCGTGGAATGAAGAAGCAAAATCAATCAATAAACCCAAACCGTAATGCTAAACTCTTAACACGTTTTTGCAAAAAACGTCTTATATGGAAAAACGTGGCAGCAAACAAGAGTAAAATGTCATAGAAAATGCTTGAATACTTCTTAACCCTCAACGCCTTGGTACTCAAAGCCAAAACGATTCATGTCCTTGAAGATTCATGGTATTAAACACTTCCAATATGCAGCCATAATGATTCACGTGGAGGAAAAAACGTGGCCACCATTTGCATCTTCAACGGCATCATTAAATAACTCAAAACTTCCCCCAAACTCCACGCCTAGGTGAGAGAGGGCAAAACGATTTAGGAGTTTGCAGTTTGTTGAAGATTTAATCCCTCAAAATGTGGCATTAAAGAAAAATGTGGTTGCTGATTTAGGGCAAAAAACTAGTTAATGCATCCTCCAAATGTCACGAAAGGTGTCCAAGAATGCATGAAAATAGGATGCAAACCAATATGCCTCCTTCCTCCAATAATCTCTCCACAAAATTTGCCTTGAAATGGTCAAAAATCGTTTTTCCTTGCATTTCGGTTTTTTTGGAGCAAAAGACAAGTTCGAATTTGCATAAGGGAATGCAAATCGGGTTTTTGGGAGAAGAATACAAGTTTTAATTTCACTTTTTCCACTTACAAGGCAAAATCGGGATTTTTTAGACAAATGACAAGTTTTATTTTTTACTTTTTCACTTGCCAAGCCAAAATCGGGTTTTTTTGGACAAATGACAAGTTTAAAATTGTCAAAAATGCACTTGCAAGGCAAAATCGGGTTTTTTGGAGCAAACTGCAAGTTTTAATTACTTGTAAAAGGGAAATAAAATCCCTACAACAAGTTAGAAATACTTGCACATATGTAATGGAGATTTAAAATCTCTATTACATGCAAAAACCTTTAAAGTAGGGGTTTTTTGACCAAACTGCAAGTTTACTTGTAATTGAGTCAAAAAATCCCTATTTTAACTAAACAAGACCAAAAAACAATAAAAAAGACAAAAAAAAGAAAGGGAAATTTAAAACAAATTGCAAGTAACATCTTTTAATAAAGATGCACATGTAATAAGCTAAAAATTCCCCTACAACAACCAAAACAATGAATATCATTAAAACTTGCAATTTGAAGAAAATTCTCCACCTGCAGTCAGGGTTTTAAAACCCGAAATTGAAGGAAAGACATAGCAAATGAACCCAGAATTTGACAAAATTCAAAATGTAGTTCGAGGATAGATTGAGGATTAAGCTAGTCCAAGGATTCGTCAAAATTTTGCCTCGGGAAGTGTGCCATAGAGTAATTTTTTTTTTTTTTCACAAAAACTTTAACGTAGTGGTCCTTCATTTTTGGAAACAAAAATGAGGACAACACCTTCGATCAATGGTTCTGGGCTGGAAAAATAGTTTGTCCGATGACCAAGTGCAGCCGAACTGGGAGGATAGATTGAGGATGGATAAGGTCGCCTACTCCACGGAGGACTTGGAGTTTGCCAATGGGTTATATTCAGACATTTTGTGTTTTGAGGCTCATCGGTCCGATTGGAAGGATGGGTTAAAGTATGTAGATTGTCATTTGGAAGGCATGCAATATAGGATATGTCATCCTCCTATACCTCAGTTGATGGTGTTGTTTCAGCTGTGCATCAGATTTCAAGAGTATGTTCGGGCAGAACATGCGGCAGATCTGGACCTCTAGAAAGAATATTTTCATGCCGAGGATGAATTTCTAGAAAAGGGAGCTGCAACAGAAAAAGAAAAAGTGCCTTCATAAAGTGTATAATTCTTTTAAAATCTAAAAAGGCACTTTTGGCCATAAAGTTCATGTCTAACTGCCAAGTCAACTGTAAATTTTGAGCTTCGTGCATGTGCACTTTTTGAGCTGCTATTGGTAGTTATTAATTGCCTTTTTAGGTAGTTATTATTTCTCCTTGGGTAGCTGTTGATATTTTACCTCCTATTTATGGGCATGGGTACTCTGTTGTATTGATGAATCTGGGCCACTTGTTTTGTTTAAATCTTGACCATTCATCTAATTTTGAAACTCTATTTAAAGGGGTTGGTTTTCCCTTATGCTTGGTGAATGGCCATAGCCTCCATAAAATTATTATAACCAACACCAAAACTACTTGAAACCAGAACTTGACTTTGTCATTATGATCACAATAAACACCTCCCATGCCAACATTTCCAAGATTGTCTTTTGAAGCATCATCAACATTAAATTTAACCAAGCCAAAAATAGGATGTTCTCATTGAGTAAATTGATAATCTTGAGGGTTATTATTGGAAGAGGAAAAACAGGGAGAAGCTACAAGAATACAAAGTCTCGTTAGATCTTTGAGTTCCCACAAAAAACTCAATTGATAATATTTATTCCAAACTTGATATTTTTCTTTTAGATAAATCATTATTCTACCCCAAAATTGACTTTATGCCTTGTTGTACATTGAAAATACCCTAATTTTGCTCCCATGAAATATTCTATCAAATCAAACTACAGCCAATATCATGCAAAAGATTAAGGTCTTTTAGCTTCAAAGCGGGTCGTAGCTAATTCACAAGAGAATAATGGATGAGCTCAAAATTATTCTTGAAATTCCCAACAAACCACACCATAAGCAATGAAGAAAAATGGTAAAGGGGTAAGGTAAAAAATGTCTACCAGACTCTGTTGGGACTCATAAAAAGTTGAGGAATTTAAGAGGCCCATTTTAAAATTTTGCATTTGCACTTTCAAAGGACCACCTAATGAGTCAACCTGATAGGCCTATTTTGAAGAAGGGTAAAATGGAGCCAGTTGATTATCAAGGGGTAAGGCTTGGGAAATGTGTCCTACACCTTTCATTTAGCCTTTGCAGTGTTCTACAACTTTTAGATTTCAGTTTGGATCAGTTTATCAAGTACCCATTTCAAGGGGTGAGTTGAAAGTCCATCATAGGTGCAAATTCAGATTTTATTAAGTGGCCTACTTTGAGGCTTTGCGTTTTATGACCAGTTGATCGTCATGTTGAAATTCAAAGTGCATTGAATTGTATGCATATAGGTGAGTCCACATGCCGAATTGCAAGTCCTTATGAATCCATTTGCTCAGTTTGGGTAAGCTCCATCCATTTGCAGTTTGTACTGTTTGCATAAGTCCCTGTTTCAACAGCTAGTCAGAGCACTACTTTGCACGTGTAAAAGTTGCCCCGCTGAATGTCATGTCAGGATATTTATTACGGGCTATTGCTGGTATGCAAGACAAGCTATATTTCTAGTTTGAAGACCTTATCAATCCGTTTGATCAATTTTTTGCACTTTCATTGTTACATTTGTAAAGTTGGTATTTTCATAAGCTTATATCTTACACCCAGTCAGCCTTTTGGTCGAACTGAACATTCCATGGTTTTATCTGTACTTCAAAGTATCTATGCCCCAGAGTTGGGGATCCACGAAGATCATTTAATATATTTAGTAAGGGAATTTTGTGGTCCCTGCACATTGATTTTATCAGGTTACTTTGCTGACAGAGCCAAATGGTCATCTTTGTGCATTAATATTTCTTCACTCGGGATTCGTCTTGAGAAATGGTTTTGCAGAGCGAATGCCAGTATATCAGACAGTATGTCTTCCAGTGGGCGAGGTACAAAAAGGTGTTTTGACTAGTTTTTGAAATGCATCTTTGGGTTTAAATACGAAAATATGACACAAGCGCCTGAAAGTTGCAAGTTGAATCTTAATGATCGGATAATGGTGCAAATTAACTCCAGAGGCATGTTCAAGATGCCTGAAAGCTTTTCAAAGGTCAATGGCATGAAAACGAATTTTTTTTTAGCCGGACCCACTATGGTGCCCGACCTGACTTGTAGCTTCACGATGTCTTTTGAATCAAGGTTTAAATTGTTATTTTAAATCATATGTTTATATGATTTAAGTAAAAAGAGGACTCATAAGCACCAATACTATTCACAAGATTTCAATGACGCTAAGGGGAGGAGTTATCATACTACAAGAGAAGAACTTTCACCATTATGGCATGATAACATAAAGATTCTTTTTGTAACTGATGGTACCATTCGGATACACTACTACACACCAACATTTGAGGGTGAAGTGATAGGGACAGAGGATGTGTTGGTCGCTCCATTTACATGTGATAGGATTGGTGCGGGAGATGCTATTGTAGCAGCTTTAATCAGAAAACTGATCACACAACCAAAGATATACAATAATCAAGCTGAAATGAGAAACATTGAGAAAGCATTAGAAACTTTCATGCAAATGAAAAGGTGCATGGCACATGTAACGTTGAGAAAGCATTAGAAACTTTCATGCAAATGAAAATTTGCATGGCACATGTAACGTTGGTGAAGGCTTAGTAACTTTCAGCAAATGTAATTGGCATGTGAAATGCTAGCCAACATCCTCCTGCGTTAAATTAGAAGTGGAGATTGAAAAGGCTTTAGAAACTATCAGCAACTGCAATCCGCAGGCGTAAAACCATTTTCCTCCCTGCTGTGTGCTGGAAAGTGGATGACTAAGGCATAAATCTTTCAGCAAAATGCAATTGGCAAATTTAATGCCAAATCCTCCTTGCTGTGTGTGGCGTTGATGAGAGACTTTGGTAAGTTTCCAAGCAAATGAAGTTGACTGGTGGAGAGTCTCCTCTCCAATGACTTTTGCTAGTAATTCCCCTGCTGCATGGAGAAGGCATTAAAAGGCATCAGAAACCTTTAGTAAATGCAATTAGCAGGTGCAAGGCCTCCTTTCCCCTCCCACATGTGAGCAGCGCCAATAAAAGCTTTTATCCAAATGCAAATTGTTAGGCCTTAAACCTCCCTCACGTGGTGTGGTATGGGTAAAGGGGCATCCTCAGAACTTTCAGCATATGCATTGGCAGGCATTTGGGAGGCCAATCTCCCCCTGCGTGGTAGCCAGAAGAAGTTTTCAGCAAAGGCAAATGGCAGGTATAAAGTAGATCCACGACCTTTGTTAGCACCCTCTCCTGCTGTGAGTCTTTGGCGTGGTTGGCAAAGGCGTTTGAAACCTCTAGGTAAATGCAATTGGTATGCCAACTTCTCCCTGCAAATGAAATGGTGGTGAAGACATCAGAAATTTTCAAGCAAATGCAATCACCAGGCATATACATTTATCCCACATTGGTTGCGAAGAGGGCGTTTTTTGCATTTAAATACAAATTCACACACATCTATAGTGTCAAAGCTTAAAGGCTTTTGACAAGAGGTTGCTTGGCGACCCTGTGGAACCCACACACGTGCATGCATCCCGAGGCAACCAAATTTTGCAGCAGAAGGGCGAATTAAAGGCCGAGCAAGTTGGAGATGTTCTCATGGCTGTCGCTATACTGCAATGGAGAGATGCTCGATGGTTATCCATCGCGACATAGCGACTGAATGGTGGGGCACGCTAGAAGGGAGCAGAAAGGCGAATTAATGAGCATGCAAGTCCGAGGAAGATCAACGGTGGTCGCTGATCCGCAAGATGAAGTTGCGCGCCTGTTACCCATTGCGGATCACCGACAAAGAAGAGCCAAGATTGAATGGTGGGTCCGGTGGATGGTGAAGTGATAGGTTAGGTGGTGCCCAGGTGTACTCACGAGCAAACCAGGAGGTGCCATGTGGCGAGGCGCAGAAGGCAAAAATCAAAGTTAATTAATATAGTTCCAACTATGGAAAAAACTCAAAAATTTAAATGACTGGTTGTGCCTGGCTGCATCCAAGAGGTTAAGGGTTGAGGGGTTATTTTTTACCCAAATATGCAAGTATTATATATCGTTCGAAAGCTCTCGGAACAAAGAGTTGGTTTCTGCAGTTAGTTTCAACAAATATCAGATATTTTGAGAGAATTTTCCATGGGAAGGATGCAAGGAATGTTTTTAGTTGGGGAAAGAGGACACTTGGCGATTTCTGATGCAGATCTGATTCTTTTCCCTCTTCTTTATATTCTTGATTCTTCTTATTTGTAAGGGTTCCAGAATTTTTGTGAGAGGGCTCCAGAATTCTGTGTTTCCAATTCTGAGTTTTTCTTCCAAGTTTGTTCACTGTAGTGCTTTCTCTCAGTAATGGAGTATGATTCTTGTTGTAGGTGTTTGTAGTTGCAGGTTCCTATGTATGTAAGGCATGCATAAATTTACATAGAATTGTCTCTGAGATATGTATTTTCTTTGTTACAAATTAAAACCTCAAGGAGGCTGGAATTTGTCATCTCAAGGAGATTGTTGTGATTGTTTGTAGGCATTCTTTAGTGAAGAGTTTAAATTTTGTAATCAATCATAAATAATGGAATATATATTCAAGATCTGATGATTTTGTGAATGAGTTGAGTAATGCAATTATGTAAGGCATTGATGCAAGAATATTCAATGATGAAGATGGATTTGCAGTAGAGGTTTTCATTTACAGTTTGATGTATGACTCCATGCCCTTGGATAAGGCATTGGTCTTGTAGATTCTGGAGATTCTCAGAGATTTAAAAAATCAAATATCCATTTACTTTTATGTTTGTGGTTATAATTGGTTCCACCTATCTCATGCTCCAATTTAGTTGAGATGTCAATGTAGATCTGGCCTATCTGCAGTAACCTCCTTGCTGTTGAGCCTTTTGAGATTCATCTGCTTTCTATTGATGCTGTCATGTGTGTGTAATGGGTCTTATTCTATGCATCAAAGGGTGTCCCCCCTAGGTCTAGTAGAACCTGAAGTGCAGGAGGATCATTAGGATCCTATGTTATGTTGTCCAAGTCTTGAAATATTTCATAGATTGAAATTGGCTATTTCATAGATAAATTGCAGGTGAACTTGGGTTATGTTGTGCGTATTGCACACCCATCTCTGTCCAGGACAGGGACCCCCATATTTTGTTTAATCTGCTCGATAGGAGAGAAGCCCCAAATTTGGTGGACACAAAGGGCGAGTAATGAAATCATAAATTCCTCTTAGATGCCCGAGTTTGCTATGGCTAAAAATCAAATCGCCCATAGTTTTCAAGTTCACGAAACTCCAGAATTTGAAAACTAGCAAAGTACGCCATTTGCCCGAAAATCATTCAGAGCTTTCCTAAAACTCACGAAATCCCCAATCCACCCAAAACTTGCAAAATAGCCTTTCAGGCCGACTTTCAAAATGGCTTAGAGAGCCGAAAATGGCAAAAGTAAAATTGCACAGTAGAGGGGGGAAATGGCCGAAAACTTAAAGTCTTCCATCTTGCGAAAAATGCCCTCCTAGCCGAAAATGACCAATCACCCGAAAATCGCAAGGTGAAAAGGAAAGGCATCATCTTTACAAACTTTGAAAATGGGCCAAAAATCCTGAAAATGAAGTATCGCATGATAGGTAAAACGTTACACTTTTTAACTTTTCGAAATCCTCTTCCAGGCCAAATATGACATAAATTCCTAAATTGCGCCTCTCATTTCGGCCTGGTAGCCCGAAATCCAAAACAAAGGAAAATGTCGAAACTCCCAAAATTGTGTAAGAACTCGAAATTAGAGAGGGTCATCTGGCCAAAAGCGACCAAAGTCTAAAATCGCTTCATTATAAATTTGCATAAAATTGCCGAAATTCCATATTGAAATGAAAATACGAGGGGAGGTTTTCGAAAGCAAAGTTCAGACATTTTAAGTGTTTTGCAAAAACAAAACAAGTTCACAAAGTAGCCTTCTAGGCTGAAAACCTTTGTAGGCCGAAAAAGATTAAAAGATGTTAGCAAGCCGAAAATGAATAAAAGTTTTGAATTTGCCATAGGAATCACTGAGCCGAAATGTGAAGAAAAGTTTCAAAATCGTGTAGAAGGGCTCCCAAAAATCATTAAGGCAAGGGAAAAAGTCAAAACAAAGATTCGCGTAAAGTCTCCTTCAAACCCGAAAATCATTCTTTCATAATAGGGCTAAATCTCCGAGCAAAACCCCGACGAAAGCAAAATCTTGCATTTTGCCTCAACAAGCCAAAAAATCACAGTGAGAATCGCGATTTTTGTTCTTGATCCGAAAATGAAGAAATAAAATCACGCCTTTTAGGGAAATATCCGCTTCGTAGGCCGAAATACCAAGTAGGTTCACGCTAAAGAAGGCAAGGGGCCAAAAATAGGAAAAGGCTCAAGGCGAGTGATTAAACTTGGGAGGTTCGAAATAGAAAATCATTCAAAGTTATGCAGAAGGCTTCTCTTAGCCAAAGTTCACCTAAGTCCCGAAAATGAATTAAAAGGTTCATGATCTCGCAAAATCGTGAATAATCCTTCATTTGCCCAAAAATATCAATGGGTCGATATAAATCCAATTGGCAAACTTTCAATTCATGGGAACTAGAAATTATAGACATCCTAACTTCAAATTCAGCTAAGGATCTAATGAAGGCATTTGAAATTGGCTCAGAGGAAGCATAACATATCTCAACTTGCCTAAAGGTCCTGAAATCTGAAAGAGGAAGCGAAAACATTTAAAAGATACATCTCACAAAGAGCTTCTTGACGCCAACGTCGTAAATAGAATTTAATATTTGTTTAAATAAATTAATTTTAATTTTTCAAATTGATTTATTAAAGTGAGATTGATTGTTCGCAGGACTTCATCGCAGAGAACTAGGAGAAGGCCTGAAAACGCGAATCGAAGAAGGATCGCAATCATGGCCCGACATTGAATGTTGAAGAAGAAGATGCTGGAACGCACAACAGGAGCGCGAGATCTGAACCGAGCATTGGGAAGCGTGTCGATGGACAACAAGTTAAAGTTTACCACCAAAGACCGAAGAACACTCCGAATGCTACAATCATGCGTTCTCAGGAAAAGTGTACGACTGGATTTAATTCTAGGAATTTAGTTTTAAAAACTGAAACTTTTTTATTGTAAAACTGCCTATGGGTTCTGTTGATGTGTCTTTTGTACACGACCAAACACAGAATAAAATACCTAAAGGTACCTTATCCTCTCTTGATTAAAGTCTCTGAATGCTGAAGATGTCGCGAAAAGGATCAATCGGGATGACTTCAAGGTTCTTTGTTGTAGGTTCTCTACTCGTGGATAAGCTCTCTGTGGTATGATGTGATTTTGCTGGAATCACAAGGGGACTTACACTTGATAACTAAACGTCTGATTTGCTTTGAACATTGCTGGAACACAGGATTTCACTAGCCTAGATTTTGAAAAAAGGAAAAGGATGGGGGCGAGGAAAGGATCTAATTCTGACACTAAGAATGTAGGAGCAATGAATGATCTTTGATGAAATTCTAGCTAAGTCTTGTTTTGACATCCCAGGACCATCTCCACAAGGTTAGTGCGATCTTCGGAGGAAAAGCTTTATGATGTTCAAATCATCGCTACAGGCATAGACACCATCAGGCTAATGCATATCAGTGAAGAAGCGACAATTGAAGTTAAGCTTAAGCTGAACGATTCCAGTTGACTACACAAGGCAAGTCTGCAATCAACAAACTGCTAGTAGTATGGATATACGAATTTCACCATCAATCAAACACATTTCTTCCACTCATCTAATAACATGAAACCAAATCTGAGAAGTATAGAGACCATGCAAATTGTTGAATCGACCCATAGATTTCACCATTTCTTCAATGAAGTTTACAAGTCTTTTACAACAACATCTTGGCAACAATCTTTGCCTTCTCTTTCAATTCTACTCTAATTGCTATTCTATCAACTGACTATTCACTATTAGCTAACTATTCACCTAGTATCAACTATTGACTAACTATTAGCCTTTACAAACGAGGAGCCAGGGCTTATATAGTGCCCACAATACCATTCAATGGCTTGGATCAATTTGAGATCAATGGCCAAGATTTTACAATGAAACCCTAATTAGGGTTTGTTACAACAAACTTAATTCTGACCAATGAAATAATTGCATTATTTGGACACATGTCTTCTTTGGAATATTCGACCAATAGATAGCCAGGGTAGGTACATCGAAGTTTGTGCCACCTTTAATGAGTTAGGTACATTGAATCTGGACATGCTGAGGTGGACCAATCCGAATTGAGGAGTGATGATTGGGATGCCACCTTGTCAAACACTTGGTTGATGCCAATTTGGTGATGCCTTCCTTCAAATGCTGGACTGGAAGATAGATGGAGAAGGTCGTACTTAATGATACTGGACTGGAGGAGATCGTCCTTGTCCCGACTTGATCTTGTTTGATGAGGGTCCGCCAAGTAGTTGATCTTTCGACTCCGGGGGTCGTCATTTGATGCCTATACAAAAGATTAAAGTTAGACCTTGAGCATCATACCTTAAAGCATAGAAATTTTGGCTTTTCAAGGGAAAGATTCAAGATATTAATTTGAAAATGTCATGATAAATCCAGAATTCTTCATTTTTCAATTAATTATGAATGAAATCAAATTCTCAAGACTTAGACCCCTTTTTTAAAAAAAATTGCTGTGAAAATCAAAACAAGCCTTGAATAAGAACTTCAAAATGATTCTTCATACCTTCCCTTGAATGCTTAACTATAAAAACTTGGAAAATGAAGAAAGAAGACCGGATTTTGCTGGACAAGGGTCGAATTGTGGTCTTCCTTTGGATGAATTACGCCTCCATTAGCCTTCAAAAGAGCTTCACCTTCTTAAGCCTCCAACACTTAGCAAAAATTTGCCACCAATCTGTTGGATTTCGCTCCTCAATCTGCTCCTCAAAATCGCACTTAGAAGGAATGAATGAATGATTTGAAATTTGAAACAACACTCCTTTATATAGGGCGCTCACCCTAATTTCCCTCAAGGCCGACTTGGCAAATAGGGCAAAAAATAAAATAAAATACCAAAATACCTCTCAAAAGATGGCCGACTTGTTTGTAAAGGCATAATAATGATTTTTGAGCGCTCAAGCATAATTTTTTAATTTTTTAAATTAATTCCAAAGCTCAAAGGTGGATTTTTTCAATTATTTCAAGGCCTAAAAATTAATTAATTAAATTGCCAATGCCTTAATTAATGCAAATTTAATTCAACCTCCCAAATGTCTTGAATTTGGGTAATTTAGTGCAAATTGGGGAATATCAAGGTTTGATTGAGGCTTAATGAAGCTTCCTGATGATTTCGCCCTGGACCCTCTGGAAGGGTCAGGAGTGATTTTTTCAATTTGGTCCCGAATATCCCATTCCTTGACTCCAAAATCTCCTGGAAGGTGAGTTCATGCCTAATTAAAGTCTTGCATTTCAAATTTTGGTATTTCACATGAGGAAATTAAGTGAGAATGTGGATTTCGCCCTAGGCCTTCTAGAAGGGTCAAGAGCGATTTTCCCTCTCTGACCTAGAATCATCAACTTTTGAAACAAACAATTACTCATCAATGGTCTTAAAGGTCTTTTCCACCTTGGTGTATCCTTGCCTTAGCACAAACTTAAAAGGAATATGTTGATTTTATGATTTTCGCCCTGGACCTTCTGGAAGGGTCAGGAGCGAATTTTGAGTTTTAGGTCTATTTCTTCATGCTTTTTAACTTCAAATCACTTATAAGGCATAGAACATCATGCCTCTCTACATCCAAGTCCTGAAAACCAAAATTTTATCTTGAAATGCAAGGAAAATAGGAGGAATTGGAAATTTCGCTTTGGACCCTCTGGAAGGGTCAGGAGTGATTTTTTGTCTTGTCATCGAAATTCTTATCCTTAGCAATCCAATTAGACTTTAAGGCAATTCAAACGTCTTCTTATACCCATGCCTAAGCTTAGCTTTGCCCAAACTTTGGAAGAAAAGACAGGTTTTAGGATTTTTGCCTTGGACCCTCTGGAAGGGTCAGGAGCGAAATCTTCATTCCAGGCCAAATTGCTCAGTGTTCAAGTTTCAAACCACTTCACAAGGCAAAGTTAGACCATTTTCCAAATTAGGAACAAGGTTTCAAGCTCAGACAAGGTGGCAAATGAAGTTTATGATGAATTTCGCTCTGGACCCTTTGGAAGGGTCAGGAGCGAAATTCTTCTTCCAGGCTAGAATCCATCATTTTTTCAAGGTTTTCAAACATTTCCAAAGTCCAAACATGTCCGCTTTTCCCTTCAAAATGCCTTGCAAATCAAAATTTGGTCAAATAAGGCAAGAAATGAGTCCTAGGTTGATTTTCGCTCTGGACCCTTTGGAAGGGTCAGGAGCGATAATCACTTTTTAAGCAAAATCTTGATCTTTGAAATCATCCAACTCCCTCTCAAGGCAAGAACATTCAAAAACACCTCCACACGTGCCTTGGAAACTAGGAACTTGGTCTTGATAAGTGATAAATTGAGGTGTATAAGGATTTTCGCTCTAGACCCTTTGGAAGGGTCAGGAGCGAAATTCCTAATCTCGGCCAAAATCCTGACTTCATTTTCACATTTTTCCATCCAAACAAGTGTTTTGCCCTCAAAGATACCTGGGAACGAGTTGGTTCTAAGTTTGGGTCAAACTAAAATGTCTTATGGAGAATTTCGCTCTGGACCCTTTGGAAGGGTCAGGAGCGAAATTTGACATTTTAGACTCTCCGTCAGGATCATTTTATGGAATATAACATTCAAGTATAAGTGACATTTCCTCCTATCTTTCTTCTTTCTTATACTTTAAGTTATATTCCATATATACTTTCAGGATGTTTGAGAGTGGTTTCAGACCTCCAGGAGTTATATTGCAAAATCTAGTTTTTGGAGGATTCTTCAGTTTTCCAGACTTAGTCACATTTCAGGATCAGGACATTCCAGACTTCATCACTCATCAACTTGACCTAACTCAAGCAGAACCTGCTATCCTATTGATCTCCTCGACAACACTCATCCTGCAAAGGCTAACAGACAAAACCCTAAAAGACCTAGAAAACAAACCCTAGAAAGCAAAAAAATAGGGGTCCCCATTTGCAATGGGACGATGTGTGAATACATCACAACAGGTCCTGCGCAAGATAGTTTTGTGGACAGTTATGTCCAACTGCCAACTTGACCGAATTAAAGCCAAATAGTGGCAAGTAGTTGAGATTGTGGTTGAATGGATGACTGAGAGTTTAATGGGCATGGGTTAAGGCTACTAGTTTCTGGAAGGCAGATTAGGACCCCTGGATGCAGTCCATCCTAGCCTTCAATTCAGTATTGTAAAATCTATAAAAGGCAGAAGCCTTTCTTTTGTAAAGGGTTAGACAGTTAGAGAGAATTTTGTAGTTAGAGTCCTATAGTTAGAATCTAGAAGTTAGAATAGGTTAGATCTTAGCAGTAGCATAGAGATGTTGTAGAAATTGTTGTAATAGGCAACTGAAATCAATATATAGACATTGATTTGGTGTTTATTGTCTTGTTTTCATCCTGTTTGCATGGTTTCTCTCAGTATTTTAGATAGATCTTTCTATTTTGGGTGTGTAGATATTTGATAGATTCAGGCTCATATCATTGAGGATATACTGATTGTGTATCCTTTTGTATGGTTAACCTGAGCCTTTAATTGTGCTTAGTTCAATTGCGGGTGTCCGTCTAAGCTGCGCCAGAATTGGGTGCTTAGCCGTGCATTTGCAGTCTGAAAATCTGTGATATCCCCCATATTATGAAATAATAATTTATATGTTAATTATTTAATTATGAGTTCATTAATATGAGTGAACCAGCCATGTCATCCTGTAATATAAGAATAGCAGTTAACTTATTATTAAATTATTAATTAATAAATAACTTAATATTAATTTGAATATGAAATAAATTTAACAATAAAAAACTAATTATTTAATTTTATTTATTAATAAGTATTATTATCAATTAATTAATATTAATTATATTTATTAATAAATATTATTAAATAATTAATATTAATTATATTTATTAATGAGTAATATTATCCATTAATTAATATTTATTAGATATGAAATGTTTAGTGGGGCCCGATCCTTTGAGGACCCCATGGTCACCTCCTTTCACATGGTAGGTGACTCTCCCTTTTGGCATCGAATAAGGCATACAAAAGGGAGGGGAGTAGAGTAAAAGGGGTACGCAGCAGGATTAAACGATAAGAAGAAAAAAAAGATATAAAAAGAGAGGAAGGTTGTACTCCCTACAGTGGGATCGAAACCATTCCGGCAAAGATAGGAAAAGGGAAAAATAAGAAAAGAACATGGAAAGAATTCTTTTAGAATTATTATTAAGTTACAGGCAGTCACATCCTTGTTTTGGGTGGTATGCATAGGGATACAATTAATATGTATGCTTAATATATGAAGCTGGTAATGTTCTTAGGCAGAATATCACAATATAAACAAAGATAATAATATAATAATTATAATTAATATAATATCTTTTGAAAACTGTTCTGCAGTTATATATAATAATAATATCTATAAATGAATATATATATATATATAATATAAACAAAGATAATAATATAATAATTATAATTAATATAATATCTTTTGAAAACCGCTCTGCAGTTATATATAATAATAATATCTATAAATAAATTAATATATATATATATATATTTTAATCATACAAATATATATTAGAATATAAATTAGAAGAACTCTTAAAGTGAATATCAGATAAATAGCAACATTATACTGTAAATTGGAAAGAGCTCATAAGGTAATAAATAGTAAGAATCATATGTTTATATATAATTCTCGTGACTAGTGTCATTGTTTAAGAAGTTGGGGATTGAGATGTTTCCAGAGAGGGGCAGTCTAAATCCAGAGAATAAGATGATTCCCAAGAGAGGGTGAGGATCAGCATCCCGAGAACGTTGAGGGACAGGGTCCCAAGATAGGGTAAGGGCTTGGATCCGTAAACTTTGAGGGAACCTATTGTATTTGGTATCTAAGAGCTTTGGTAACATTCACATCCTCTTCTTCCTTGCAACTGAAGTAGAAACAAAGTTTGACACTTGCATTAAGAATTATGGATGTATGATAAATGGGCAAGTTACTTATTAATAAATTAATTGATTGAACTATGGAATATCACCGATTTGATTCATGTTAAGATATTATTGTCTCCTAATTGATTTAGTTTAGGTCATAAGTATGTTGAGATAGATTAGTTATGGTTAAAACAGGCCTAAACCTAGTAGGGGACATTACAAAATCTTCCAAGTCCCCTTGAAGATTGTGAGCTATTCTGGCCAAGCAGGGATTGGTTATGCTGAATCCATCTACCCGCATGCCAGTCTTATTAGTTTTAGATCTCCTATACCTTCCTCTTTGTTCTTTATTTCGCAGTTCGAGAATCACAGTAGACCACCTTGTTGCAAAAACGTAAGACCCCTTGTGCTCCCAGCAAATCACATCAATGACTGAGTAATCCCGCAGTCAAGACCTGACAATCAAAACCTTGAGGTCATCCCCATTGATCAACTAAACCAGCATTAGAGATTTCCTTATCTCAAGAGAGGATAGGATACTCGGCGAGTACATTCTATTCTACGTTGGCCGGATGGAGTCGTAGCAATGCGACTTTAGACATGTCAACAGGCTACTCATTTTTTGAGAACAATAGACTCTTTATCTTGAAGGTAAAGAATACACCTATTCAAAGCCACTACCCCTATTTTCCAAACATTATTCTATTGAATAAATTTATCTAAAGCTACAAACGATATGGAAGTATTAACCTTAGGCCAACAATTAGGATGTTGGGCCTTTTTCCCAAAGCTTAGAGTTCTTAACTTCCAAATTATCTTCTAGAAGAGTTTTCCAACCAACATGCATAGTGTAAGTCCTGAAACCTTTCACATCCCATCCAAGGAAAATTGTATGTCTATCTAAGAGACCTCTTGGGATATTTAAATATGAGCTAAATGATCAACGAGGAGAGGGAATCATTAACATAGCTAAAGACCTTTAGGTTTCCATTTTCAAATTTTCAAACTATCCTACATGATTGTGTACACTTGATGAAGGTTTTGCAAATGGGGTTGCAAGATTAGTGGGCTTAACCTTGGAGGAAACCCCATGGTTAAGTGTTCTCAATTTGGAGTAGTACTAGGATGGGTGACCTCCCGGTAAGGTCCAATGCTCACATCTTTGTGAGCATCACCTAGATGCAATGAGTGCTAAGTGTGTCATTCATTCTCATGACAGATGGGTTCTTGTGAACTACTACTCATGAATCATGGGTCAATGAGTTTGACTCAAAAACTACACAATTGAATCTTGAAAGCAATATCATAACTTCAGTTCATTTATTTTTTAATCCCAAGAGATTAGGAAATTTCACACAAAGAGGGATATGTTGCTCCCTTGCATCATCACAAAAAAGAGCAAGGTCTCCCTTCCCCACAATAGAAAAGGCCAACTTTAATTTGAGTATTTCTTTTACTGTATTTACCTTGTGTTGCTCAAGCCTCACCCTATCTCAATGCGGTATTTTTCTCTAGTTATTTTGTTCAACCTTTATTACTTGGAAACATCATTTAGTCTTTCTTTGAAACCATATCAAAGGTTATATTTGGTCAAGAGCGGTTGATCTCATAAACAACAATTTTGTAGTTTTGATAGGCTTCTTATTGATGGAGAAAATGAAGTAATCTACATAATAAATTCGATCCCTATTTCCCATTCACCAAATTTCACAGCCCACTTACTTAATGTATCTCTTCTCACTTCATCTACCTACTTCTAATCCTTCACCCTCTTCTTTAAATACATTCTAGATTTGACCAAATCATTGTATTCTTCCTTACACAATTTTTTTATAACTCCTACACATGTTCAATGTCAAATCTAATAAATTCTTATAAAATCCCAAAGGGCAGATCACACAATATGGCTTTGAGGAGAAATCCTAGACTAGGAAGTTACTTGAGAAAGCCACTTATACATATTGTGATTTTAGTAACATAAGATAATTCAAATTCAACAAAATTCAAACCATTCAAATTTACCAAATTGGACAATTCAAAGTCAATAAAATGACCAACAATCTCATATGTTTGAGATTTGAATGATGAAGAGGAACAACATTCTTTGAAGGGGGGGCCAAACAAAAAAACACTCTCATATGTTTTTCATAACTCCTACATGAATACCCACCTCAAGGAAAGGTCCAACACTTCTAAGTCTCTATTCATTCACTAAACCAAGTCCCTTGTTACACTGTTAAATGCCCTCTCTCAATTGCAAATGAGTCTCAACTTGTTAAATAATATCCCTTTTTATAGAAAAACAACATGGGTAAGACCAACACCCATTTCCCATGAACAAACTAAGTCGATTTAAATTTTACTATATTTTACTGCTAGGAGTACTCTGGAAGTCATATTTAACCTCATGGAAACTAAATATCATAGATGAAAAAATCTGCAAAAAAAATCTTGGGCAATTTTTTTGAAAAAATACAGCTGATTTATTGAAAAAAATTGCAAAAAATCGGGAGAAAAACTCAAATAAATCTGAAGTATTGATTTGTTGGGTATTCTTTTACTGATTACTATAATGCGATTGATTGCATAACTTTGCACCTCGCCATTTGTGAATCAATTAGTGTAACTGTGTACCTATCCACAACAAGTTAAAAATAGGTGCCTTCAAGGGATGTGGCATCTCCGAGGGAAGAATATGAATCCTTTGGGTGTATGTGTGAGGAAAAATTCAATATGGTGTTTTTGCATGATATGGTAGTTTTATGTGGAAGTCTCGTGCTTCTTGAACCATGTCCTTGACGTTGAAGGTATGTTGTGAAGGCTGACAATGTTCATGAATGTGTATGAGATGAGCTGAAAATCTGAAAGGCTTTGTGTGCACATGCCAATACCAGCTATTGAACAAAGTATTTATTTTATGGAAGATGAGAAGTAGAGGAGTTCTAATTCTACAGAAAGGAGATTAAAGGAATGCAAATCCTCTATAATATGTATTGAACTCAAATTTATTTAAAGGTTGCACTTATTTTTTGGTATATGATACGTATTTAACTCAAACTTTGATTTATATATGATAGAAAACAGTAATATGTTTTACAAATTCAGTGTATATGTGTGTTTTTCAAGAATATTTTAAGAATTATATATTTTCAAAAGTTCAATAAACTTGCCAAGTTTTTGCCGAGTCCCGAGTTTTAAAAATTTTTGGGCCAAAAGAGTTATTGCCGAGTAAGAGTTTTTCATCTTTGCTAAATATAGATTAACAGACAGTTTTTTTCTCAAGATATTATATAGAAGATAAATTTGATTCTAGTTTTCTTGGTTTACTCACAATATAATATCCAAACTATTGATTTCCACTATTGCAGGCAGTCAAAGAGGCATGTAATGGAAGCTATTTCAATCCAACAGGTGATTCTTGTAAATCCAAAATGCAGGAATTTTGGCAGGTAACATTAGCAGTGTAATATCTTTTTCTAGGTCCAAGTTTCTAAAAATATCCAGATTTTGACAAACTTGATCTTGTGAAATGCAGACTCTTTTATGGATCTATCCTAATAGTATTCTTGACCCAATATGCTTTCTGTTCTCCATAAAGAAACAAGAGGAAGTAAGCAGGGATGAAATTATCTTGAAGAGTTGGACAAAAAATCACCATTTGATGACCTTCATGCAGCATGGATAATGTTTGGTCATTTTTGGTTCACAAGGTGCCAAAAACTAGATGGATCTATGCCACTTAGGTTAACAGCTGGAGAGCAAGATTCTCCTTGTGCTTTGGTAAAGTGCAAATTTCTCCTCCCAACCCAAATTTTGAGGTTTATTTGCTAAATGGAAATGACCAAAAATCCCCTTAGAGAACTCGATGTCTTCATAAATGGCCTAAATCTGCATCTCAAATCACAGATTCTATAAGATGAAAAAAGAAAACCAAAGATCATTAGAGTTTCAAAATTTAAAAGTCAGCTAGGCATAAATCCAATGAAAATTGCTACTATAGAAAATAAAATCCAATAAATGCCATTGGATCTTCCCAAATCACTTATTAATTCTTAGTTTTTACAACAAATTCAGTTATTTGCAAGTTAGGTTGTTGCCTAGAAGCAAATTAGCATGAAGTGTAGCTCGTTGGAGCAGGTAGGAAATGCATGAAAATCAATTTTTTTTCTCGTAAACTGAGAAGAATGTAAATTGGAGCTTGATGCAGTGTCAAACTTCTGATTTTATCTCTACAAGTATGTTGAATTTTAATATTAGAGAGTTCTCAAAGTATACAATCTTCCTTAGTGTATTTAAGTGAGACTAGTTTTGATTTAATCCAAGTGTGCTTGTACGATCATCTTAGATCCCTTTGTTTTCCACTAAAATAATTCAATGTGATTGTGATGCTGGACTGCCGGAATTTCCTCAAACATAAAATTTATTCACATTTAGATTGTGAAATTCACATTTGTTAATCAAAACACATTTTCTGACATAGCATGTAATCCAAATAGAGTGTTGCTTCCAGTTTTGCATGGCTTAGTTGATTTTTCCAGCAAGTTGCTAGAGTCTATCATCAAATGTCTGGTTTATATTGGATTCGCCAATAGCTGAATTAAACAAAAGGATGCTCAATCCTCTGTAAAATTTTCATAATTTCAACTCCATCTTGTATGTTCATTGTTATATTGTACAGAACTACTGTCTCAAAACTTCCTGGTTTTGCTAGTTTCTAAGTAACTATCAAGTCTTTTGCATTGCATGATCTAGGGTTTTGGAATTGAATTTGGACTGTAATCAGGTTTCAAATTTTGATTATTAATTTAAATCTTTCAACATCATTACCAAATCTCTTTGGACTAGGAAATTTACAATGCTTTTAGTTTTGCAATATTGAACCTCTAACAAGCACTACAAATTTGGCCTCATTATTTGAATTTGATTCCAGAACTCTTTGTTGGAACTTGACACACAAGTTGAGATTTCGCCTTCACATGATCTTCTCCTTGTATTACCCATAAATCTTGTAGGAAACCCCATCAAATTTGAGTCTCAAATCTTTATTTGAACTTTGTCTCCCAAGGAGCAATCAGAAAATTATCAACTTGGTGAACAAAATTTTGACTAGCAGCTGAAATTTCTTGAATCTTGGTATGCTTTAGTTTTTTTTTTGTATTCCAAATCACCCTTAAAGTCAAGTGAGGAGGAGGCCTCTAACAAGCACTCTAAATTTGGCCCATTCTTTGGATTTGAATCTGTTGGTTGACAATTTTGTACACTTGGGGAAATATACAAAATTGTGGTTTCAACCATAGCACATGAGTAAAAACTCTCCTAATTAAGGGAAGGCTCCCCCTATCTAACTACAACTTGGAAAATAAAATAGGATGGGACAGCAATCTTTCTTCTTTTTTTAAGAAAGACAATATCCTTTTCTCTTCATAGAAAAGGATAGCGATTGAATAACAGCAGTAACCACTTTCAAGTGAAATAAGAGAAAGGAAATGAAGTTTCCTGAAAGCGCAAAGACTTCTGTCACTTCCTTCGGGACGGGACAACAATATCAAGCTCAAAGACTTGACTATTGGAAGTCCTATCTACCCTTTGCTATACTAAATTTTACAACGAATAAAAGATAACAACTCAAAGACTGGAATAATCTATTCTTTCAACACAAATACAAGAACTAATGCAAGTTCAAAGACTTGCTGCTATTTCTTATCAAACAGTAATTTTTCCTCAAGAATAGACGCAAGCTCAAAGACTTGCTGCTCCTTCTAGAGATTTTCCTATTTTAATTAATCTTCTCTACTTGCAGCTCAAAGACTTCAAATCATATTGGACTAAGCTCCTTTAGAAACACTTTGCATAGAAGAAATAAAAGGATTCAAACTCAAACATGTAGCTCAAAGACTCAAAACTTGAGTAATCTTTCTTTATTATTCTTCAAAACCTTCAATTCACATACATAAGCTCAAAGACTTCTTGTTGTAAATTTGGCAGAGTTTTTGCTTGCTTTCCAAAAGATGATAATTACAATGGACTCCTCGAGTATTTGTAGAAGAGGAGCCTTGAGAAAAAGGTGGGAGGATCCTAACTAACTTGAGAGATTCTCTCAACCACCAAGACTCATTCAATAAATAACTGAGATTTCATTAACTAACTAAGAGTCACTCCAACTAACTAAGACTTATTCCAACTACAGTCCTAATCAGACACAACTTGTAGTTGATTCACATGTAATTACAAAAGCGCAAGTAATGTGTAACTTGCATTTTACAAAAAATACTTTTACGTGCAACTTGTCAAAACTAAAATACAACTAAAGATTACAAAACAGTGAAAATTCAACCAAGTGTTGAAAAACACTTAAGTTGCATTTTGTGAAGACACGAATCCTTGAAATTTCCGGATGCTCACTTGTAGTTCCTCGGGATTCGGTTCATTGGTGTTCTTGGCAACAACCATAGTCTTCACAATAGTGTCGTGACAACGGAGGAGCGCGGAATTGTTTTTATCCAGGATAGACTGGATTTCATGCAAAAAGGCTTGGTGTTTCATGAATGCTTGAATTGAAGCTGCTGAGAATTGTTCGCTCCTCCATTCATTACGAATCCTAATCTGAAAATTAGCAAGAACTTCTTCTTCTTGAATCAGCTCTCCATCCTGACTTACTATATTGAAAGAGGCCCTTTCACAATGTGAGACAATATCTCGGTAAACTTCACGATGGAATCTCCTTGCATCACCGATCTCCTCAATGAGGGATTTAAGAACAAGGGTCTTGTTTTCCATGAGTTCTTCAAATTCCAAGTACATGACCCTGGAAGAGATGATGGCGTGCTCCTGCAAAATACTCAGCTGTTGTTGGGGCATGGTACGCCAGATTGTCAGACTTTTCTCAACACTTTCCAGATTATTTTTGAAAGTGTTAGATGTCTGATCCAGTTTCTCCTCAATGGTTTCCAACTTAGACATTATTTGAAAAATGTCTTTCACTACTTGTACACATTGATCATGAAGCTGATCAACCCAGGAATCCAATGCTTGTACTTTCTGAGCAGCCCTTTCCAGTCCATGAATCGATTCTTGGGAACCAGAAGAACCTATGGAGTTACTCCCTTTAGCAACAGGTTTTGTGATTTTATGAATAGCTGCCGTAAGCTGTCGGTTTTCCTCTTCTAGCTTGTCTTTCTTCGCTAGAAGCTCATCACACCTTTGCACCAATGAAGCAACAAAAAACTGAGCATCATGTTTAATGACCTCATGCATTTGCTTGCCCAAATCTATCCTCGTAACCTTATAACCAGCAGCTGACATTTCATCAAGTGGTTTATCTGCAATAGGTTCCGCAATTTCAGCTACTTTCATCTTGTTACTGTCAACCGTTACTTTGGAGATAGTCTTGACCTTCTTAGCAACTTTAGATCTGGATTGTTTCAGTTGCTGATAGTCAAAGGCATCAGGTGAGATCTTTTGCTTCTTCCTTTTCGTGGTGAAAGAACTAAGCCATGGAGGCAAAGTCATCAACTCTCTTCCAGTAGTGGCCGTAGGCAAAGGAGAAGCAGTTTCTGTTTGTATCACCGTGGTCATCCTGGGAGGAATATCTGTTTGGATAGCGACCACGGTTTGCTCAGTTACCAATGGGCATGAAGATTGCCTCATGAATTCTTCAAAACTAGAAGTGGAAGTATCAATTTCGGATAACTGAATGCAAGTAGGATTATCTTCAGGAACTTTCAACACACTTTCTTGTTGTAGATCAGGAGAAGGCTCGTATGCTGAAATGGGAACTGCATTCTGAGGAGACTCATCTATGAACAAATCAGGAGGAGAAAGAGGCGTCTCAATGGAAACTGGAGGAATGACCTCATGAGGCGAGTCTGAAACTGGAGACTTAGGAGCATCGTCAGATTGCTGCCCCTCTTCTGGATTATCCAGATCGATCACCTGAACATGGAATCGTGATTTCTCCTTCCCACGAATAGTTGTCCCCTCAGGAGGAAGCACTATTGCACGACTGACTCGTAACTTGATCCTTGTGCCCGAAGATGAAGTACCCTCCTTGTTATCAATCTGAATCTCAGATTTCCGTCCAAGAGGCCCCGTAGAATCATCTTCTTTACCAACCTTGATTTTGATAAGTCTAACAACATTACTTGTTAGCCATGCGTTAGTGTTGGCCAAGATAGGTTGAAATTTGTCAAGGATGGAGACACACTCCTTGTGTGACCATTGGATCAAAGGAAGTGGAGCTTCCTCAACCCTCCATGAAGTGTATTCAGGATCAAGTATATGCCCGTCATCGATCATCCTTTGTGGGATATCCGCCAAGTTCAAGTCAACAATTTGCTCAACAGTGAGCCTGCAGTAATCCATCTTCAGAACTTCGGCTTCTGTGCGGAGATCTACCCAGATGTCTTCAATGTGATGAACATGCACAAAGGATTTCTTGATCTTCTCCTTCATACCTCTATAATCAAAATCAACTCTAGGTTTGAACCTTTTAAGCTTGATTTCCTGCAATTCAGCCTCCATGGCCTTAGCCTTCACAGATGTGACAAGGGAGTATCGACCAATTTTCAATGGCTTTGTGGTAGAGATCCCCATTCCAACCTTGTGTCTAGCAGACTGAAAAGTATGAACAGCCATGACCTGTCTTCCCAACTCCATAAGAATTATCTTATCAGTTGGGTATCTTGGAAGCATGTATGGCTGACCATCATAGCATCCAATCCTCATATAGGTGAAGGTGGGAAATTGCAGGAACAAACACCCATACTCAGACACCTTGACCCATGCCTCATTTGATACTCTTTTTTTCTTGAGATCCATGTCAAACTGACACATGAAATATCCGAAGAATGCATCTTGGACCCTTCTAAAATGCAGTCTGCTGGGATTCAATGGCAACTGGTCATAATATTCCCAAACTGGTATAAGCGAGCGATCACCCTTAGTAGAAAGACTTGGAAAGTGTCTAAGTGATGCTGCTAAATATACCGAATAAGAATTCATGAAGAAGGTCATGGTGGTAGGAACTGCTGCAAGTTGTTCACACAAGGCATCGCTGATGACTTCACCCCATGAAATGTGATGTGACTGCCGTATGATCATAATGAATTGATACATCCATGGCTCAAAGACATTGGAATGGTCAAGGCCCATCATCCTGCTGAGAAGAGTGATGGTGTCTCCTATCTCCCATTTGAAATCACAACGGTTGAACTTTGCCCAGCTTGAGAAGGAAGGTCGTGGCTCTTGGATCCACTTATTGATGTGCCGCTTGCAATCTTTTTCCCTCTTTACGTAGTATTCTGCTTCACTTTCTTTGGTGATTTCCATATAAACAGGTGCAGAGGTATTCTAAAGACCTTCTCGATTGTATTTGCATCAAGACGAATTATAGGTTCACCATCATCATTTTTGATGACTCTTGATTCCTTGTCAAAATGATGGGTGCATGCAAGAACAAACTCAGGTTTTAGGGCAGCCACTAGGAAAGAAGAGGCATGATGGATATGGCTGTCCAACAGCCGCTGCAAGTTATTATCCTGTGGATCTTCTACCCTGTTGATGAATTTTGCCATATCAACCTGCCCTATCTCCGTGTCCCTGATGCGATCCAAAGGAGAAGAAACCTGGGAAGGTGCAACCTCATTCTGATATTTGTCATATTTGTATTTCATTTTCTTTGGAGTTGGAGATGCCGGCAAATCTGACATTGATTGTGAACTTGGAATGCTGTGATGAAGACTTAAAAGAGTTAAGGCAACATCATAGTCAGCTGCAAATATCATTCTTCCTTCTTCAAATGGCTAAAACTTTGATTCTTAAATTTCACGATTTTGTGGAAGGAAGAGGGGAAATATGTAGAAATGGAAAAATCTTGACTTTGACCAATTTCGGATTTTGGGAGAATTTTCGCAAGTATACAAGTTGGAAAGGACATACATGCAATCGGGGTTTTAAAACCCGAATACAAGTACACTTGTAAATTCGAAAATGGAGAAATAGACGAAAATTGAGATTTTGACTTGGGGGAAATGATGGAAATGGAAAGTACGGATATGGGGAACATGAATGGATAGAAATGGGAAAATCCAGGAAAGTCATTTTCATGAAAATGGGAAAAACTCTTCGACATGTAATCCGGTTTTTAAAACCCGAATTTGCAAGGGAGGGGTATTTCACACTTTTAACTTGGAATTTTAACCAAAAATGGTTAAATTCCTTAACCGTAGGGGAAGAACAAGAATTTCCAGCGAACTTGTAATCGAGATTAAAAATCCCGAATACAAGTAAAGAGGGAATTTTTGGAAGAACAATGCAATTCAAAAATTGTATACCAAGGGGAAGATTTCTTTCACAAAAACCAATTTTTGGGGGAAGAACAACACATGCAAAAAATGCAACTAAGAATGAAAATAAAGTAACAAGAAAATAATAAAATGAAGGAAAGAAAGGAAAGAGAACATACCTTTCTTGAAAATGCAAATGTTTCTCCAATAATGCAACAATCCTTGGAATGAAGAAGCAAAATTAATCAATAAACCCAAACCACAATGCCAAACCCTTTACACGTTTTTGCAAGAATGTCTTATATGAAAAACGTGGCAGCAAAATGCAAACTTGGAGGCACAAGAAGAGGTCAAATCTTCCTCAAATCCCAATGCCTTAGAATGGAAAGCAAAAATGATTCATCTTGTCAAAGATTCGTGGCATTAAACCCTTCCAATTTGCAGCCAAAGGAATCACGTTTTTGCAAAAACGTGGTATTCAATGCATCATTGATGGATCAATAAATAGCTTGAATCTTATCCCAAACTCCATGCCTAGGTGAGAGAAGGGAAAATGATTTAGGAGAATGCAGATTTGTGGAGTAAAAAACACCCAAAATTTGGATTGAAGGAACCACGTGTTAGCTGATTTAGCTCAAAAAACCAGTAACAATAAACCCTAAATGGCGAAAAATGTGTTTGTAAATGCATGAGAATAGGATAGAATCCTAAACGCCTTGCATCTCCAACAAATCTCCACAAAAAATCACTTTGACATCTTCAACAAATCCGTTTTTCTTGCAAATCGGGTTTTGGGAGACAAACAACAAGTTCGAATTGCCATGAAGCAAAGAAAATCGGGTTTTGGGGAGGAAATAACAAGTTCGAAATTCACATTTTCCACTTACAAGGAAAAATCGGGATTTTTTAGGCAAATGACAAGTTTTATTTTTTACTTTTTCACTTGCCAAGCCAAAATCGGGTTTTTTTGGACAAATGACAAGTTTAAAATTGTCAAAAATGCACTTGCAAGGCAAAAACGGGTTTTTTGGAGCAAACTGCAAGTTTTAATTACTTTTAAAAGGGAAATAAAATCCCTACAACAAGTTAGAAATACTTGCACATATGTAATGGGGATTTAAAATCCGTATTACATGTAAAAACCATTAAAGTAGGGTTTTTTTGACCAAACTGCAAGTTTACTTGCCGTTGAGCCAAAAAATCCCTATTTTAACTAAACATGACCAAAAAACAATAAAAAAGACAAAAAAAAGAAAGGGAAATTTAAAACAAATTAGAAGTAACATCTTTTAATAAAAATGCACATGTAATAAGCTAAAAATTCCCCTACAAAAACCCAAAACAATGAATATTATTAAAACTTGCAGTTTGAAGAAAATTCTCCACCTGCAGTCGGGGTTTTAAAACCCGAAATTGAAGGAAAGACATAGCAAATGAACCCATAATTTGACGAAATTCGAAACGTAGTTCGAGGATAGACTGAGGATTAAGCCAGTCCAAGGATTCGTCAAAATTCTGCCTCCGGAAGCGTGCCATAGAGTAATTTTTTTCATTTTTCACAAAATTTTTAATGTAGTGGTCCTTCATTTTTGGAAACAAAAATGAGGACAACAAAATCCAAAACTTCTATCTAGGAATTTGAATTACAAGTTAAGGTTGTCACCTTCACGTGCTATTGTCCTTATTGGATCAAAAATTTTGTAGGAAGCCCATCAAAATGAGTCTCCAAAAATTACATGAACTTTACCTCTCAAGGAGAAAATTATGAACTTGATGAATAAAAGTTTGGCCAGTAACTGAAATTTCTTAAATCTTGGTATGCTTTTGTTCATTTTTTGTATTCCAAATCATCCTTGGAGTCAAGTGAGGAAGAGGATTCTAAAATGTGTTGTAAATTTGGCCTGGTTCTTTGAATTTAAATCCAGATCTTCTATGTAGGAATCTGACACACAAGTTAAAGTTGTTACCTTCACATGTTGATATTCTTGCAGCATCACAACTCTTGTAGGAAGCCCCATCAAATCCGAGACTCGAAAAAGTATTTGAACTTTAAATCCAAAGGGCCAAATTATGGACTTGAACAAGATTTTGGGTACTGGATGAAATTTCTTAAAAAAATTGTTATGAACCCTTTACTTTATTTTAAAACATTCTAAATCACCCTTAAATTCACATCCACTTCCCAACAACTAACAATTGACACATAAACTCCTTTTGTCTCGTTGAAAAGAAATTGACAACTGAACACACATTTATGAACATCTAATAGCTCAAGCATATATGGCGTCTCCTTTTATTTAAAAAGGGAGCAAGGCATGTGGCCAATGAAAAAAAAATTGGCCACTAACTTAGATTTCTCAACTCTTGGTTTTATGCCCTGAAATTGTATTTCATTTCTCGTTTTCCAAATCACCCTCTAGAAGATGAGAACTTCGTAGATTTCTAAAGATTGTTTTTATATTATATAATATATGACCTGGAGCATGTCTTATCTTAACCATTAAGTCATTTACAACATCTTCAAAGTGTTGAGAAACAATCATAAAGTGCAGACTAAGGAGAATGTTCAACATTGAAGACAAGAAAACAAAGTCACATCTAATTATTCATGGCACCAACATCATACTTATTTTAACCATATTCCATAGGATCACATTGTTGAACTTGATACCATATTCAATTCAAATTTTGACAATATCCCACTCCTAATCAATATTGTTGTCCTCATTTTTGGATTCTCAAAAATGTGACAACCCCTACAAATTTTTGCCTTAAAAGTGTCATTTTTGACTCCAAGGCACATTTTACGAGGTAAAAAACTCACATTTGATAGTGTCAAATCATTGGGGGGTGTCTTTGCCATCATTGTCCAAGTTTTGGTCTTCTTTTTCCTAGCTTTCTGTGCAATTTCGGGTTTCAGAACAATCACTGCAAGTTGAAGTTTTTACTCTATGGCACACTTCCCGAGGCAGAATTTTGACTAATCCTTGGATTGGCTTAATCCTCAGTCCATCCCCAAGCTACGTTTCAAATTTCGTCGCGTTTCGAGTCTGTTTGCTATGTCTTTGCTTCAATGTAGGGGAATTTTTTCAATGATTACCAGTAATTGGTAATTTGTTTTTCAAAACCCCCTTGAAGCTTTTAGGCTTGTAGGGGAATTTTTCTCCAACTGCAAGTTTTTATAAAACTTGTAATGGGGGTTTTAAAACCCCCATTACCAGTAGCTTCACTTTAAGTGTTTAAAAACTTGTAAATGAGATTTTAAAACCCCTTTACATGTCTTTATAGCTTAAAGTTGTTTTTATAATGTTAAAATAAAACTTGTAAATGGGATTTTAAAACCCCTTTACATGTTTTAAGTGAAATCACTTGTAAAGGGAATTCTATTTCCCTATTACAAGTAATTTTACTTGTAATTTCTTTTCTAAAACCCGATTTTGCTCATAAAGTGCTTTTTTGAGGATTTTAAACTTGTAATTACATTTTTAAAACCCGATTTTCATTGTTTCATGCATTTTAAACTTGCTATTTGTTCCAAAAAACCCGATTTGCAAGGAAAAATGTTTTTTTTGAGGATTTTTAGCAAATTTTTGTGGAGAATTTGTTGGAGGAGGAAGGCGTTTAGGATTCCTTCCTATTTCCATGCATTTTTAGACACCTTTCACGCCACATGGAGGTTAAGATTGCTAGTTTTTATGCTTTATAACAGCAGCCACGTTTTTTCAAAAAAGCACTTTTTTTTGCCATTTGGAATGCCACAAATCATCAATGTTATGAATCGTTTTGGCTTGGTATGCTAAGGCGTTGAGGTTAGAAAGAGTCTTGGCCATTTTCCATGCCATTTCTCATGCATTTGCTGCCACGTTTTTCGGTTTTGGGCATTTTTTCAAAAATGTGGCTAGGGTTTTGGAATACAGTTTATTTCTTTTTAAGAGATATTCTTCTTTATTTCAAAGATTGATCATCTTTTGGAGAGACATTTTCAGATTGGAGCAAGGTAAGATTTATTTTCTTCTTGTTTCATTTTTCTTGTTTTCTTGTTTTATTGTTTCTCCTTTCTAGTTGTAAATTTGTAAATGGTTGGTTCTTCCCTAAAATCGGTTTTTATGAGAGGAAATTCCCCATTTTACAAAGAAATTTGTAAAGTAAAGTTGTTCTTCCCCTTTGGAATTTCTCCTTCTTTACTTGCATTCGGGTTTTAAAAACCCGATTGCAAGTAAGAGGAAAATTAGTGTTCTTCCCTTTTTGGACAAAGACTTAATCTTCTTTGGTCCAAAAATCAAGTTTCAAAATAAGAAAGATGTGTTCTTCCCAAATTTGTAAAGAGATTTGCAAGTGTAAAGAGTTCTACCTCTTGATGTGTTCTTCCTAATCATTTGCAAGAGGAATGTTTTGATGTGTTCTTCCCTTTTTGGACAAAGACTTAACCTTCTTTAGTCCAAAAATCAAGCTTCAATGATTTAAAAATCAAGTTCTTCCCATTTTCTTGAAGATGATCTTCTCAAAATCTTTTCATATTCATTTCCATCATCCGTACATACCATTTCATCCACTCATTTCACACTTTCATTCATTTTACCCATTTAAAGGCTACCTGCGGTCAGCCATCCAGAACCCGAAATTGGTCCAAAATGCACTCAAAAAACACTTGAAATTGAGTTTTAAAAGCAGAGAAATGGGACTCGCTCGGACTCGCCCAGACTCGGCAAGTCCGAGTACGAGTCATGCTCGGCGAGTCCTAGGGACTCGGACTCGGACTCGTCCGAGTCTGGGGAGTAAACTCGCTAGACTCGCCGAGTTGGTGAGTTTGGCTCAAAATCGCTAGACTCGGCGAGTCTTGAGCCCCAGACTCGGCTACTGGCTGGGTTAATAAAATGACAAAAAAAAAAAACATTTTAAAAGTAATAAGTTTTTTTGGAAGGGCGAAATTTGACATTTTGGTCTCTCCGTCAGGATTATTTTATGGAATATAACATTTAAGTATAAGTTTCTTATACTTTAAGTTATATTCCATATATACTGTCAGGATGTTTGAGAGTGGTTTCGAGCCTCCAGGAGTTATATTGCAAAATCTAGTTTTTGGAGGATTCTTCAGTTTTCCAGACTTAGTCAAATTTCAGGATCAAGACATTCCAGACTTAGCCAAATTTCAGGGCATTTAAAGATCAGGATGACATTCCAGACTTTATCACTCACCAACTTGACCTAGCTTGGACCTTCAAGAATGATACTCACTCACCAAGCAAGACCCAATTAGCAACAAGAGCAAAACCAGGCCCTAAGGAAGACTCTCAAAGAAACCCTAATTCAGACTTGTAATAAGTTTTTTTGGCCTCGCGGGGCGCTGCCCCTCAACCTCACCCTGTATCGTGACAGGGAGCGCGCAAGGGGTGCTGCCCCTTGACCCCACCTTGGGGGCGCTGCCCCCAAACCCTCGTCGAAAAATATGGGGGAAACTGCGTCGATAGAAGTAGAGAAAATTTAACCTCCGAGTCTGACACTGATTGGATCGACCAGGTAGATATAGAGGTTGAGACTGTAGCCATGGCAGAGGAGGAGCGGAGAGCACAAGCACAGACAGGAGATTCAGAGGCAGATAGTGACACGGATGTTCCTGATGTTGGTGAGCATGGCATGGTGTCACAGGGAGCGGCTATGGCAGTCGAATCATCTAGGACCTACCTTAGACGCCTTCGCAGGGGGCCGGGGCCGGAGGGTGCAGGCCTTTCTGAGCCATAGACTTGTAGTTGTATTTACCTTTGGTATTTGTATGAAACATTTGATGATGATCATATGATGACATGGATTTTTTATTCCATGAGTTTTGTAATATTGTATACATTTGACAATATTTATATATCTATGTTTGTTATTTTCTTCAACTACAATTTCGTTTATGCTTATTTGATTGATGTATACTTGTGTATGTAATCAAATGAGCCGAGTTTGATGATGTTATTGTGTCTTTAAGGTGTATTCAATAAAGGGTGTCTGAAACAAGTTTTAAATAATTAAAAATCTCTACATTTCTTGAGTTTTTCACTATCCCGAGTCCAGCCGAGTCTGGAGCCGAGTCTGACGCCGAGTCCCGAGTCCGAGTCCGAGTCGGCCTTGCCGAGTCCAAGCCGAGTCCGAGTCCCGTTTCTTTGTTTAAAAGTCCGATTACAAGTGCAAACTTGTAGTTACCCATTACGCATATGAAGTTTCATGTTTGTTCCCACACTTGCAAGTTAATTCTCTTGTTTATCCCACACATGTAATGCAACTTCCAAAACCCAAAATTCACTTGTGAGCTCATTTTTGCATCAATTTCTCTCTTCCCTTGTCAGTCCGGTTTGCACACACGATTTACCAAATCAATGGATTAAGGCATGGGCCTTATTTTGCAAGAAGATTTCAAGAATGAAGGATGATACAAAGAAGAGATACAACAACAATTCATGGTTGAAAGCATAGAATGCTTTCAAGACAAAGATGGTCATGACATGAAAAGAGGAAGGCAACCCTTTCCCTCCTGAAAAGATAGTACTACCCCAAGAAAGAAGACAAGGATGCAAGTTCTCCTTCCGGTTCAAGATGCCTTCACTGATCCAGAATACTTCAAGTTCTAGCATCCTGAAGCAACATGAAGATCATCATAGATAAAGGATGATACAGTTAGAGTCGTGTCTTTAGACACATGGAATAGTTTTAGTTATGCATTTGTAATTTTGTTTTGACAAGTTACATGTAAAAGTGTTTTTTGTAAAATGCAAGTTAACTCATTACTTGCACTTTTGTAATTACATGTAAGGCAACTACAAGTTGTGTTCAGTTAGGACTGTAGTTGGAATAAGTCTTTGTTATTTATTGAAGTCTTAGTTAGTTATTGAATAAGTCTTGGTGGTTGAGAGAATTTCTCAAGTTAGTTGGGATCCTCCCACCTTTTTCTCATGACTCCTCTCCTATAAATACTTGAGGGGGTCTATTGTAATTGATATCTTTTGGGAAAGCAAGCAAAAACTCTGCCAAATTTACAGCAAGAAGTCTTTGAGCTTATGTGTGTGAATTGAAGGTTTTGAAGAATAATAAAGAAGGATTACTCAAGTTTTGAGTCTTTGAGCTACATGTTTGAGTTTGAATCTTTTTATTTCTTCTATGCAAAGTGTTTCTAAAGGAGCTTAGTCCAATCTGATTTGAAGTCTTTGAGCTGCAAGTAGAGAAGATTAATTAAAATAGGAAAATCTCTTGAAGAAGCAGCAAGTCTTTGAGCTTGCATCTATTCTTGAGGAAAAATTACTGTTTGATAAGAAATAGCAGCAAGTCTTTGAGCTTGCATTAGTTCTTGTCTTTGTGTTGAAAGAATAGATTATTCCAGTCTTTGGGCTGTTGTTTTTTTTTATTCATTGTAAAATTTAGTATAGCAAAGGGTAGATAGGACTGCCGATAGTCAAGTCTTTGAGCTTGATATTGCTGTCCTGTCCCGAAGGAAGTGATGGAAGTCTTTGCGCTTTCAGGAAACTTCATTTCCTTTCTCTCATTTTACTTAAAAGTGATTACTGTTGTTCATATTCAATCGCTATCCTTTTCTGTTAAGAGAAAAGGATAGTGTCTTTCTTGAAGAAAGAAGGAAGACTGATGTCCCATCCTGTTTTTATTTCAGTTTTAGTTAGATAGGGGGAGCCTTTCCTTAATTAGGAGAGTTTCATACTCACACACTGTGGTTGAAGCCACAATTTTGTTTGCTTTCACGAGTGTACAAAATTTTCAACCAACAAATATACTTGTACCTCTTTGAAAATATTTAACCATGGTTGATTGGGCAGATTGGTATGACATCAACCTTCTTGATTAGAATTAATTACTTTAACCACCAATTAATGGCTCATTTGGACCAATTGATTAAATTCCTTGTCCTTAGTAAAAATTCAAGACTGAATTGCATAAAAGTCTATTTAAATGATTTAATGTCTTCAAGTATTGTGTTTCTTATCTAGAGGAAGAGTTTTGGCAGGTTTGAATTGTTGAAGAAGAGTTTGACAAGAAAAAATTGCATTTACTGGCATTGATTTTTCAATTTTCAGTAGTTGTTTCATTGAAGTACAACATCTGATTTTTAAAATTTTGAGTGAAGTATTTGATCATTGATATGATCTTCCCAAGAAGTTTGATAACCTAGTGCATTAACTTTCACTAGATATTTGCTTTTCATGTAAAAATTTAAACCTTATTTTCAAAGTTGATTTGAACCAAAAATTATTTTGTACTTGTTTGCAAAAGGAGCAATATTAATGACCATGATACATGGAATACCCATGCTTTTTGGGAATTGATTGATGTAGAAGCATCCTAGGGCTAGTGCAATGTTGCATCACCCAAAAAGATTACATAATTTTTAAGTGTAAGAAGGTGGAATAACATGATCCCTCTTTGATTAGTGGTTGCATTTGAAAGATGCCATAAATGAATAAGGCAGGATAGTTTTAGGCAACAAAGCACTATGTAAAGGCAGTGTTGTGACGTATTCACACATCGCCCCATTGCAAATGGGGACCCCTGCTTTTTGCTTTTTAGGGTTTGTTTTCTAGGTCTTTTAGGGTTTTGTCTGTTAGCCTTTGCATTTTGAGTGTCGCCAAAGGGATCACCTGGATAGCAGGTTCTGCTTGAGTTAGGTCAAGTTGATAAGTGATGTCTTGATCCTGAAATTTGGCTAAGTCTGAAAGTCCTGATCCTAAAATTTGGCTAAGTCTGAAAGTCCTGATCCTGAAATTTGGCTAAGTCTGGAAACTGAAAAACCTCCAAAAACTAGATTTTGCAATATAGCTCCTGGAGGTCTGAAACCAATCTCAAACATCCTGAAAGTATATATGGAATATAACTTAAAGTATAAGAATTTATACTTAAATGTTATATTCCATAAAATTATCCCGATAGAGAGTTCAAAAAGTCAAATTTCGCTCCTGACCCTTGCTGAGGATCCAGAGCGAATTTCGCTCCTGACCCTCTTAGGAGGTCCAAAGCGAATCTCGCCCCTGACCCTTCCAGAGGATCCAAGGCGAAAATCAACCTAGGACTCATTCCTAGCCTTATTTGACCAAATTTTGACTTGCAAGGCATCTTTGAGGACAAAACACTTGTTTGGATGAAAAATGAGTAAATGAAGAATTTTGGCCAAGATTAGGAATTTCGCTCCTGACCCTTGCTGAGGATCCAGAGCGAAATTCATTGTAGACTTCATTTGCCACCTTGTTTGAATTTGAAACCTTGTTCCTGGCCTTGAAAATGATCTTACCTTGCCCTGTGAAGTGGTTTGAAACTAAAAGATTGAACAATTTAGCCTAGATTGTAAATTTCGCTCTTGACCCTCTCTGAGGGTCCAGGGCGAAAATCTTATTTAATTTTATTTTAGCACTAATTTTGGCTAACTTGTTTTGTGCAGGGTCTCCCGGAGAGAAGATTAGACATCACTTGATGCAAATTGAAGGTTGGAAAGCATTAAAGATGATGAATTTTGGGCAACAAATCAAAAACAAAAGGCGCTCTTGACCCTTACTGAAGGCCCATGGCGATTTTTCAAGATTCTCCTCTTTGTTTGAAATTTTGAGGCAAAACCTGACTTGGATAGGAGGAAGAGATGTTTTATACCTTAGAAGCGATTGGGAGTCTAAAGAATAAGGAAATATACCAAGAAGCAAAAAAAGCGCTCCTGACCCTCACTGAAGGTCCAGAGCTAGATTCTAAAAGTACAATTTTCTTGCAAGGACAAAACAAGTTTTGTGATTAAAATAAATGGAAGAGAGCATGTTCTATCCGTTGAATATAATTTGAGTGGTCAACAAAGGAGGAAATCAACCCAAAAAACAAAAGTCGCTCCTGACCCTCACTGGAGGCCCAGGGCGAAAATCTTTGAAGTCCCTATTTTGCATTACAAAAGCTAATCAAGCATGCATGGAACGAATGAAGGAGATCATTGCTTACCCCCACAAGGAGAATTGACATTTAAAAAATGAAGGAGTGAGAGAAAAATTGAAAAATCGCTCCTGACCCTCACTGAGGGTCCAGGGCGAAATTGGTGATGTCCTTCATTTTCACATCATTTGAGCGTTGATATTCTAACTTTGAGGCCTTTGGAGATATTGAATCAAATTCGCATTAAATTAAAGACATTTTAATTTAATAAATTAATTTTGTACCTTGAAATAATCAAAATAAACATCTTAGATGTATTAAAATTAATTTAAATAAATTAAAAATTTACAAGTTGAGCGCACAAGGCATTATTTTGTCTTTATTTATCAAGTCGGCCTTCTTCTTAGTGTTTTTTATATTTTATTTTAAGGCTTATTTGCTAGGTCGGCCTCATGGTTGAAGAAGGTGAGCGCTCTATAAGAGAGGAGTGTTGTGGACAAATGCAAATCATTCATTCATTGTTTTAAAATGCGAATTGGAGGAGCAAATTGGAGAGGCGAATTTCTTGCTAGATTGGAGGATAATTTCCAGATTTTGGAAGGTATTTGAAGGGAAATTTTGCTAAGTGTTGGAGGCTAAGGAGGGAGGAGCTCTTTTGAAGACTAATGGAGGCGTAATTCATCCAAGGGAGGATTATAATCTAAGCTTGTCCATCAAAATCCGGTTTTCTTTCATCTTTTGCCAAGGTTTTGTAGTTAAGCACTCAAAGGAGGAGGTATGAAGAATCATTTTTGAAGTTCTTATTCAAGACTTATTGTGATCCCATTGCAATTTTGTAAAGTGAAGTCTTGAAGATCCAAATTCCATTCATTATTAATTTGAAAATGTGTAATTCTTGATTTATCATGACTTTTTTTCAAATTAATAGCTTAAGTTTTACCTTTGAAAGGTCTTAAATTTCATGCTTTAAGGTTTGATGCTCAAAAGACTAACTTTAATATTTTGTGTAGGCATCAAATGGAGATCCCGGAGTTGGAAAATCAAGCCAGATCAAGGACGGTCTCCTCCAAGAAGATCAAGCAAAGACAAGGGCGACCTCCTCCAGTCTAGCATCGACAAGGATGGCTTTCTTCGATCAAACATCAACAAGGGTGACCTCTTCCAATCCAACATTACAAGGTGAGGTACATCATCATCCTGCACATCAGAGACAAAAGAAGTCAGAGCAAAGGGTTCGTTGAAGAAGCAGATAGTTCCAGATGAATTAATTAAAGCTAGCTTCTCAACAACATCAAGTTGAATATCTACCAAGTTACAAGTGTCAGACGAGGTGGCATCCTAGTCATCACTTCTCCAGTCAGTGTGGTCCACCTCAGCATGTCCAGATTCAATGTACCTAACTCATGGAAGGTTGCACAAACTTCGATGTACCTACCCCAGCTATCCATTGGTCGAATTTTCGAGAGAGGACATGTGTCCAATTAATACAATTATTTCATTGGTCGAGCATTAAATGTTATGTAATGGTTGCAACAAACCCTAATTAGGGTTTTCATTATTGAATCTTGGCCATTGATCTCAAATTGATCTGAGCCATTGAATTGTATTATGGGCACTATATAAGCCCCGACTCTTCATTTTGTAAAGGCGGTTAGAAGGAGTTAGAAAGGAGAATAGAATAGAAGATAGAGAGTCAGTAGTTAGAATAGCGAATTAGTCTAGTAATTAGAGTAGAATAGGAGGACAAGGCAAGAAATTGTTGCCATTGATTGTAAACAAACTCCATTTTCATTGAAGTAATGGTGAAGTGTGTCGTTTCTTGCAATATGCATGGTTTCTTGTTGAATCTTCAATCCTAGATGGTAGATGATTAGATGAATGGAAGAAATGTGCTTGATTGATGGTGAAATTCGTATATACATACTACTAGCAGTTTGTTGATTGCAGACTTGCCTTGTGTAGTCAACTGGAATCATTCAGCTTAAGCTTAACTTCAATTGTCGCTTCTTCATTGATATGCATCAGCCTGATGGTGTCTATGCCTGCAGTGATGATTTGAACATCATAAAGCTTTCCTTCGAAGATCGCACTAACCTTGTGGAGATGGTCCTGGGATGTCAAAACAAGACTTAGTTAGAATTTCATCAAAGATCATTCATTGCTCTTACATTCTTAGTGTTAGGATTAGACCCTTTCCTCGCCCTCATCTTTTTTCCTTTTTTCAAATCAAAGCTAGTAAAATCTTGTGTTCCAGCAACATTCAAAGCAAATCAGACGTTCAATCATCAAGTGTAAGTCCCCTTGTGATTCCAGCAAAATCACATCATACCACAGAGAGCTTATCCACACATAAAGACCCTACATACAAGAACCTTGAAGTCATCCCAATTGAACCTTTTCACGACATCTTCAGCATTCAGAGGCTTTATTCAAGAGAGGATAAGGTACCTTTAGGTATTTTATTCTGTGTTCGCATGTGCGTAAAAAACACGTCAACAAGCAGCTAGGTGAAGTTTTATGTAGTAGCCATGCAACCATTTCAGAATTTATCCTGTAACAACATAGTTGTTGCAGAAAGTTGTTCCAACAACCGTGGCGATTGTTGAGAAAAACTGTTCCAAAACAGTCACAGTTATTGTGAACATCATTCTATAGAAATCGCACATTTTTTAAAGAAATTTGTTCCACAACAGTCATACTTTTAAAAATTCATACCACAACAAGTACACTGTTGCTGCCAAAAGTCATTTCTGAATAGTCATAGTTGCTTCAAAAGCTCACCATTGAAATAATTAGGAATTGGAAAAAGGCAAACACAATGCATTTAACAATCTCTTTCTTTAGTGTTTAGGTCAAGGGTTCAAACTTCAAAGATTGATTTCAATAGTGAGGTGGTTGTAAGTGATTGGGAAATTGGTTTCAACTTCATGAACTTTAGCGTTGAGTAGGCAATGATGGATGTTGTTGATGCTATGAATGGAAAATAACTAGACAGAAGGAATATTGCAATCAATCAAGCCCAATTTGTAATTTTTTGCAGTACTTGATGACTTCAAAAAGGTTGGTTTGTTTATTATCATCATGTGTGTAGTCGGCTAAATAAATATTGTTATGTTTTGTAATTGAGAAGATTAGTTCCCGACTATGTGCTGGTTGGTAGTTCGCAGTTACCAGTGGTTGGTAGTATTAACCAATCCGATACACTATTTATATGTAGTTTTTTGTAGTTGGGACATCTCTCTTCGATGTCATTGTACTTATTGCATATCTTGCACATCGGGTAATTGGCAATGAGAGTTATATCTTTTGAGTATGCATAGTGAGTTATATTGTTATGTTCCTTTATTCTGTTGATGTAACTTTCCATTTACTTTTGTAACTAGTAGAGTTAGGCAATAAAAAATTAGCATTGTTTCCGATATGAATCCTAGGGAAATATAATTCATAGATAGGCAATATGGCAATGTAATGGGTCGACCTATGTGTTGTGACCATTTCACACATCGCCCCATCACAAATGGGGACCCCCCTCTATTTCTTTCAAGTTTTAGAGTTTTTCTTAGGTTAGATTTCTAGGAGCGATCCTTTTAGATGAATAAGTTTGAGTTGATACCTCATCCAGCATTTTGGGAATGAATGATTCACATCTTTTGCTTGCTTTAATGGAGATGAAATGTGAATTTGGCTAAGACAAGTTGGTTTTAGAGGTCAATATTCTAGGAAGAAGGAAGCAGGAGATCAAATTACCATGAGAAGCTTGGAGCAAATGGATCAAGATGGCGAAAGTTGTTATTCTGAAGGACTTCCTTTGACACCTGAAATCAGCAACCTAAGGTTTTGCATTGCATTGTCTTGAATGAGATCATGATTTTGCCAAGTGTGTTGCTAAGAGGCTTAAGTGATATCGAGTTAGGAAGGGTTTTGATTACTTCCAGTGGGGTGAATTGTGCGACTTAAGCATTTTTATACTTCCTTTGACCCCTCCAAAGGGCGACTTCAGCATTTTTTTTTGCTTCCTTTGAGCCTTCAAATCAGCAAATTAAGGATCTTGATTTCCAAAGCCGCCTTTAATCAACAAAGCGAGTCACTTCCTTTGCCACTAGAAATGTGCAACTTAACAATCGAGTCACTTCCGTTGCCATTGGAAATGTGCGACTGAAGCATTGGGTGACTTCCTTTGCCACTAGAAATGTGCGACTTAAGGATTGGGTGACTTTCTTTGCCACTGGAAATGTGCGACTTAAGGTATTTTACTTCCAATGACACCCCAAAGGTACGACTTAAGGAAGTACAATTTCATTGAGACAAAGTGAAAGACATTTTAACTTGAGCCACCTTGAATGGGCCCCATGATAAACAAGAGAACGTTTTTATTTAAATATGAATTTGCTAACCAAGTCGGCCTTTGGCTTCTAATTGCACATCATTAAATGATGATCACAAGTCGACCTTGTGATGAGGTATAGCTCTCCTTCAACGACTATAAAGTTGTGTCAATAATTACATTTGATCAACACAAAATCAACATTGTAAATGCTCTTATGAAGGCGGCAATTCTGATCAGACATAACAGAGCTTTTGTATTGTCAAGATTGCCATTGCTAAGCAACGAATTCATTCATTATTGGCAGCAATTTTCATCAAGGAAACGGCGAAGTCGTTGAAGACAGTGAATTCAGTCATCATCAAAAGTGAATTGACTTCCTTAATCAGTGAATTTTTCATTGAAGGCAATGACATTATGACTGTTAGACATCAGTGAATTATCAGCAAATCCATCATTGATCAACAATGAATTTGGGAGGAGATCAGCGATCCTATAACTGGAATTTGACAAACTCCAAGAAGTTGATATCAACAATGCCTTGATAGAGGGCAATTTTGGCAAAAGATCAACCAATTCAAAGTTACCAGTCCATTTTCAATCAATTCACAGGTCTGAGACAAGTTTATTTTATCATTTTTTAAGAAAGTCAGACCTTGTCTAACGCTGGTACAGCTTCTTGCTTACTGTCTTCATATGATTTTGATCATGGGATGTTTTGTTCATTGCATTTCAATCTTCTAAGAATAATTCATTATCTTAGATGGTAATTTTCAGATTTTAGACAAGTCTAGGGTTTTGCAAAAGCCTAGGGTTTTAGTAATTCATCAAGGTTTTAATGATTTTTTACACTCTTAAGGAGGAATTATTAACCTAGATGCACTCTTAAGATGTTATAAGTATTAAAGTCATGTCACTACCCTAAATTGAACAACTTTCATAGGTAGAGCATGGCAGGAGCACGACAGACTCTCATCAAGGAAGACTCAATGGGAGAGGCGATGGAATCCAACATTACATTATTTTGGGGCAATGTAGGAGACATCAACCTCATCCAAATTAACGTGAACAAGTTTCAAGGACCTTTATATAACACCAAGCCTTCTAGATATTAAAAAATGATGATTGACAACAGGATTGTGAAAGCACCGGGCTTCCCTTTGGCAGTGCAGTGCAATGAATTAATCGTTGAGTGTTCCAAACACTACGATGCAAGCAAAAGGATGATAGTGGCACCTGATGGTAGAGAACTTGCCTACCTTTCCGAGAGAGCCATTAGTGAAGCCTTCCATATACCTAAATTCAGTGGCATGATCTGCAAGAGCAATGAAGTAGCGCAGGTATTCTGTGATGATGTTCCCAAAAAATGCCTTGGCATAATCAACAAATACTAGTTATTGAAGAGAAAGCCTAGCAATTCTAAGCTACCCACCAAGCTCCACAAGATTGATTTCAAAGAGGAATTCAGTGATTTGATCACTATGCTCAACCGAATTGTAGGATCTCCTCAAGCATCTCAGTTTGAGAATTGGATGATCTACTTCATGGAGATCATATTGACTAGAAAGGAGAGGATCAAATGGGCAAGGATTTTAAGAAATAACATTGATATACAACTCAAGAGACTTGTGCGAACCAGGACATCCTACATGAGTTCATACATCATATATTCACTTGCCAGAGCTCATGAATATGCAGGATTAATCTATAGAGGTCCAGTTGGTACAAGAGCTGGAGAATTGAGAGCATGTCAATCATACACACAACTGCATTACCCTAGCCAAACACATTACAGGAGAGAGAATGATACCTTCACTATGCACATAACAAGAACTTTGCAAGGCGACATTCGTCAAAGATTATCCGCCTAGGCAAAAGAGCTAATAGATAAGTTCAATGCTTGGTTTATTCAATTTCCGAAGTTCACCTACATAAGGATAGAAGGATGTTCTTGTCTGCCCTACATGCTACCAAGATATCCTACTGACAAGTTAGTATTGCTTGAGTTGGTGAGGTCTTTGATGGCATACAAAAAAGTACAAAAGAATAGATACAAGTCAAGAATTCCATTTCCCATTTTAGTTGGATGGTCATTGGAGGTGTGTCCATCCTTGCAAGTGGCAGAGAAGGTGGAAGAGGAATTGAAGTCTCTCGTTATTCCATACTTTTCTAGAGATAGCTTTGATCCCTACGACAACATCAAGAGATCTAGTGGAAGAAGACATAAACATAAGTTGCAATTGGAAGATCATTTCATGAATGCTCAAGATGTTCTAGACATAAGAAGAAGAATGTGTTCAAGGCTACCTATTGACATCGTTAGGGCATGCATGGTCTTCGACAATCTAGATCAAGCACAAGACCGTGGAAGATGCCTCTTGCTGATATATGAGCAAGAGAAGACAAAGAGGTGAAAGTCAATTGGATTGAGGTGGAGATCACTGATTTGAAGGATTTAATGAAGCCACTCTTAACATATACAAGATGATGGGTAGATGCCCGGATCCATAAATTGGAGAGTCAAGGCACCCAGTGGACATTCGAATTGATGGGAGAGGTAGAATTTTCCGATGATGATACAAAAAGTGAAATCCAGAGCGGAAGTGTCACCTAGTCGGCTCATTCCAAAGGATCCAAGAGGAAAGAAACCAACAAAGAAGAGCCTCCAAAGAAGAAACATAAGTCAAGTTCAGGTCACCCTTCTACCAGTGCCTCTTCCGTGCACAAGATGGAAATGAATCAAGTAGCTGTCTAGGAAGATTGCCCACCTAGAGAGAGAATTGATCATGGAGTGAATGAGTCAATAGAGTCTATAGTTCAGAACAACAGGTGTAAAAGGATAGACAAGGGTAAGCAACCATTGGGTCAAGACAAGATAGTCTCACCTAATCTAGTCAATAATAATGCAGGTAGTAACATACATATGAATATTGAAGATGAAGATCAAGAAGTAACATCTCCACCTTGAGAAGATCAACAACTAAATGAAGTGCGGGTAGGAGAATAGAAATCAGCTATCCCTGCATGACTTAGGGAGAGATTAGCAAAGGAAGTGATAGTAAAAGAGGAAGATCCTATTGATTTAGACAACTTCCTAGATAGAACTCAGGAGACTGAGAAGAAGAAAGAAACTAAGATGTCCAAAATGAAAAGAGATGGTGAAGGATCTCGACTAATACAGATTGCCATTGCAAGAGTAGATAAGTTAGAAGGTGAGATCATTGCAAAAGAATATGACTTGGAGACTATTGATTTAGGTCCTCCCACCATTGATCAAGCATTGGAAGACATGAATGATACAGTGAAGACAGTCCATGACATGCTGAAATTGGAAGTGGAGAAGAATAAGAGATTGGAAAGAGAAATAAGTGTATTGAGAGGTCACCTCCTACAGTTCAAGCAACCACTGAGGCAGCATGGTCCTTTAGCTCGCCACGACCATTGCTTCCTCCAGACTCGGTTGACAATTTTGAAAAGCTGAAAGCTTTGGCACAACTAATGGATACCTGGATAAATAAGACTTTCAAAAGGGCAAATACATTTATAAAGGAATTAGTGAAGATATTTGATAGAGCTATAGACATCCTTTGAAGAACTCATGTCCTCATGACAACATATGATACTTTCGTTTACACCAAAGACTTTACCATACCTATATTGCAAGTAAAGAAAGAAATGTTGAGGCGGACTTTGGTGAATGAGGGAGTATTGGTAGATGGACAATCGCTTGATTTCTAGGGGTGGTGTAACTTGCTCCGCATGAGGAAAGTCATATTTGAGGATATCAACACAGGATGCATCCAAGTCAATCAAGCAATTAACTTGATACATGATAAGATCGTTGAGGTAGTTGAGATCATTCTCAAGAAGGAGAGGAATGAAGGAATTCACTTAGATGCTGATCAGCTAGCTGAAAAAGTGGAGATCATTTTTTTTGGAATAGACGGATCACCTTCTGAAAAGCAGTTGGATGATATACACTCATTTATAGTAATTTCCAGTAAGACTAGAGATTTTGGGCCAGGATGGGAGACAACTTGTGCCTTAGCATTGGAAGAAGTTAGTTACTTGGAAGAACAATTGAAGAATCTACCCGTAGTTCCAATAACTAAGATTGAATTCATGACGCCTAGATTCATTGAATTTGCAAAACGAGAAAAGGATAAGGGCAACAAGATTCTAGAAGATAGTTTTTTATGATCCTTTGTGGCATCATTTTTCCTATTGGAGGATTTTTCCTCCTATTTGGTGCCAAATGGATGTCACACTCCCATTGGCTGATATTTAATAATTTGTAATAAGACTAGGTTTTTGTTGTAACAAACCCTAATTAGGGTTTAGGTGGCAAAATCTAGGTCCTTGATTTTGATTTAATCTTGGCCATTTATTGTAATTGAGAGCTCTATATAAAGCTCAACTCATTTCATTTGTAAGTGAACGATTAGAAGAGTTTTGAAGAATTGTTGCTCGATGCTGCAGAAATTAATAAAATCATTGAAGTGTTGGTGACTTGTTGAGTTTTGGAGCATTTTCTTGTTTCTTCATTCCTTTTATGAGAGAAGTTAATACTGAAAAGACACAAAAAATAAATTAGAATAGAATTTTCTTTAAGTATTTTAGATCAATGAAAGATGCATGTGCATGATTGATAGTGAAGCTCGTTGTTCATACTACTAGTACTCCATAGAAGGTGAAGTATCCCACGTAGTCGAATGAACTCATTTTAGAAAAAGCTTAACTTCAATTGCTATTCCATCATTGATATGCTTCATCTTGAAGGTATCTATGCTTGTGATAGTTATTTGAAAATCATCAAGCTATCCTTAGAAGATCACACTAGCCTTGTGGAGATGTTCATGGCATGTCGAAGCAAAACTTAGTTGAACTCACTTGACATTGTCCACTGTCTTGCATTATTAGCATTAGCATAGCATTCCTAAACCTTGCTCCTTTCAAATATCATTAGTAGTAGGAAAGAGAATGATATTGCAACATCATTCGAAGAATGTCATTCCATTGAGGTTGAATTAAACAAAGAACAACTACGTAAGTCCCCTCGTAGGTACAACAAATTACATCACATCATTGAAGCTATTCAACAGGTCAAGACCTGACATCAAGAACCTTGGAGTCTTCTCAAGTGATCCTTCGCTAATCTTCAGCATTTGAGAAGTCTTTGTTCAAGAGAGGATAGAGTATTCAATACTTTATTCCGTGTTCAATTGTGCATAAAAACACCATCAACAATGTGGAAGAACTAGAAGTAATTGAAATCGAAGAAGAGGAATACACAGGAAAAGACAAATTGACACAAGACTTGGTGTACTTGTAGGAAGCATCGGTTAACTCGTACATTTGAAGGGAGGCTCTCCAGCAAGAGATTCCCAAGAGTGCCATCCGGGATAACCTTACAGTGAATGATGAAGTTTACCATCTTCTTTGAAGACTGTTGAGGTCATTAGCACATTACTTTATTGCCCTTCAAGACCTTCAAGAGGAGAGGGACTGGGAGAAACATGGGCAACAAATATTACAATAGCATGAAGAACAAAACCGGAGGGAGGAAGAAGAACATGACACTACCAGAAGATGTACCATCAAAAATTAATGCTCATGTCGTTGAACAAAGATAGAAGATGTACGCTAAGCAATTAGGAAGTCACAAAAGGATTGATAAAAATATCCCTTTGGTTGAGATAACAAAGTGAGCGATGACGATGGTTGAGAAGAAACGCAGAAGTGGAAAATGAAGGACTATTGAGGGAAAGTCCAAGTTCCTTGAGAAGCAAAAGTTGCAGAATCATTCGAAGTCATAATTAGGATGAAAGGAAGATTTTCACTGATGGTGAGCAAATGAAAAGTGAGTGGGTAAAACTAGCAAGACACCTAGTACTCTTGAACGAAGCATACAAAGACCTTGTCGATCAAATAGGCAACCTGTTTGTACATTCAATATCGAACAAAGAGGATGCAGAAGAAAACCCTAAGATGGAGTTCACGGAAAGTAACCAATCGGTACAGTCTATATGGCACAAAGACTATGAAGCAGGAAACCTTGAGAACGAGGTTGTCGAGATACTTGAAAAGTAACCAATCGGTAAAGTCCATATGGCACAAAGAGGATGGAGGAAACCTTGAGAACGAGGTTGTCGGGATACTTGAGAATAATTTATACCACATGAGAAACTATCCATATCAGAAGAATCGAGAGTAGGGGGTATTGAGTTGAAGACCCTAGGGAGAAGAGAGTCTAGAAATGAAGAGGAAGGTAACCGAGGTGCAAGGGAAACTGAGGGTGGATGAGTAGAGGAATCATATGTGGTTATGAGTGCAAGTGAAGCATTAGAATTTTGAGAGAAAAATAGCTTGACCAAGTCCAAGCCACAGGGTACATACTAACCGAGAAGGATGATGACTCCCAATGTTGATAGGCAGAAACTCCCCAAGTTTATGGAAAATGGATCGAAGATGTAGTAAGACACTGTAAGACATGTGAAAATATCTGGATAGCAGACGGTTAGTTGGATAAAGATAATTGGCTAAGAGCATTTCCTAGAACACTTCAAGGAATAGCCATTGACTGGTTCTCAAAGATAGAGGATGAATCCACAGAGTCTTGCAAAGCACTGACGAAGGCATTTGAGATAGAGTTTAAACTCTTGAGAGGTGATAATGAAATTGTGGCAAAAATCTATAACACTAAACAAGGGAAGCATAAGAATGTATGAGCTTACAATTGTAGGCTCAAGGAATTGCTAGTTAAGTTGGAGAATCAGCCAGTCGACAAGTTGAAGAAGAGGTGGTTCATCAAGGGCTGATTCCCTCACTACACAAGAAAATGAAGGTGGTACCTTCCTCATTGTATGCTGACACTTATAATTGCGCGATGGACATAGAAAGTGAATCTAAAACATCTTCTCAGGGAAACAAAAGGATAGATGATGACAAGATTACAAAAGATAGTAGTGGTGAAGAATCAAAAACTATCCGAGCCCTATGGTGAGATATGATGCATATGATGAAGAAATTAAAGGCCGAGAAGGAGAGTTCTAAGGAAAGTAAGGAACTATGGTGCACCAACTATAAAGTAGGAGGGCACATAAAAACCAATTGTCCAAAGAAGTTTGACTATGACATTTGTCAAGTACCAGGACATTCAATCAAAGAATGGCCATACAATATATAGACAAGAAGCACACAAGTTCCCTTTACTCAGGGGGAACAATCAACCCCACTGACAACACCTCCAAAACCACCAAATAGTTCTAATGCATTGCCTAATGGATATTGCAAAAAGTGAGGAAACAATAATCAGTACAACAATGACAACAATGGTCCAAGGAGAAAAATATTGTACAATGCCAAGGGGAGACTAGTGATCTAGTGTTGGAAGTGCAACAAATGAGGTCACTTTACTCGAGAATGCCAAAGCGGTCAAAACAATTTGGGAATGTTGTGCAAGTGGTGTGTGTTGAATAATCATGAAGACATTGACTGTCCAAAAGAGAAAGGAATGAATTGACTGTCCAAAAGAGAAAGGAATGAATATGCTAGCCATGGAGGATTTGAACGAGGTAGTTTTGGTGATCACTAGATTATAGTTAAAGAAGGTAGTGTACGTAGATCCTCGTATGGAGAAGGAAAGACTTCAGGTAGCCAAAGTCGACGTTGAATGGGTGATGGCAAATGAGAGAATCTCCAATGAAGCTACAAATACTTCACTATGATCGAAGTGTGAGATATAGTACAACGAATGTTGCAAACAACAATACTCGTAAAGGTAATAGATTGTTGTCCTCATTTTTGTTTTCAAAAATGAAGGACCATTACATAAATTTTTTGTGAAAAATGAAAATTTTACTCTATGGAACGCTTCCCGAGGTAGAATTTAGACTAATCCTTGGAATAGATTAATCCTCAGTCCATCCTCGAACTACGTTTCAAATTTCGTCGCATTCTGGATTTGTGCTATGTCTTTCCTTCAATTTCGGGTTTTTTCTCCCTAATTGCAGGTGGAGAATTTTCCTTGAACTGCAAGTTTTAATGATTTCCATTGTTTTGGTCTTTGTAGGGAAATTTTTAGCTTATTACATGTGCACTTTATTGGAAAATAAAAACTTGTAATTTGCTTTTTATTTCCGCTTTGTTGTTTTTGTTGTTTTTTGGCTTTTTTAGTTAAAATAGGGATTTTTTGGTTAAGTTACAAGTAAACTTGTAGTTCTTTTCTAAAACCCCTACTTTAATGGTTTTTACATGTAATAGGGATTTTAAACCCCTATTACATGTGTGCAAGTGAATTATAACTTGTTGTAGGGATTTTATTTTCCCTTTACAAGTGATTTTAAACTTGCACATCTCTCTCCAAAACCCGATTTTGCCTTGGAATGAATAAAGTGACATTTTAAACTTGTTATTTGTTCTCAAAAACCTGATTTTGCCTATAAAGTGCATTTTTGACATTTTAAACTTGGTATTTGGTCTAAAAATCCCGATTTTGGCCTTATAGTTGAAAAAGTGACATTTTAAACTTGTTATTTGTTCTAAAAAACCCGATTTTGCCTATAAAGTGCATTTTTGACATTTTAAACTTGCCATTTGGTCTAAAAACCTGATTTTTGCCTTATAATTGAAAAAGTGAAATTTTAAACTTGTTATTTGTTTCCAAAAACCCGATTTTCACAAGTGCATGCAAAATCGAACTTGCACTTCTTTTCCAAAAACCCGATTGCAAGGAAAAAACGGTTTTGAGGATTTCAAGCAAGATTTTGTGGAGGAAGAAGGCGTTTGGGATTCTTCCCTATTCTTGTGCATTTTAACACATCTTTCACGCCATTCTAGGGTTTCGGGAGTTTGATTTATTGCTGGTTTCTTGGTGTCAAAATGCAAACACGTTTTTGCCAAAAACCACGTTTTTCTCCTCCAAGGTTGCCACGAATCAGCAATTGCCCAAGTCGTTTTTGCATCTTATGCTAAGGCGTTGAGGTTAGAAGAAGATTCATTCACTTTTCACGCCATTTCTTTTGGATTTGCTGCCACGTTTTTATACAAAAGGCATTTTTGCAAAAACGTGGAAAGGGTTTGCATTGTGGAATGTCTCTATTCATTGGATTGTCTTCTTCATTCTAAGATTGTTGCATCTTTTGGAGAGGCATTTTCAGTTTTATGCAAGGTATGTTTTCTTTTCTTTCCTTCTTTCTTTTTCTTATTTTCTTGTTTTCTTAGTTTTCCTTTCTAGTTGTAATTTTGTAAATATGTTGTTCTTCCCCCAAAAATCGGTTTTGTGAGAGAGATTTTCCCCTTGATATGCAATTTTTGAATTGCATTGTTCTTCCCCATTTTCCCTCTTTACTTGTATTCGGGATTTTAAATCCCGATTACAAGTTGGCTGGAAATCTTTGTTCTTCCCTTACGGTTGAAGAATTTAACCATTTTTGGTTAAAATTCCAAGTTGAAAAAGTGTGAAATACCCTTCCTTTCCAAATCGGGTTTTAAAAACCAGATTACATGTTGAAAAGTTCTTCCCATTTTCATGAAAATGACATTCCCGAATCTTCCCATTTTTATCCATTCATGTCACGCATATCCGTACTTTTCTCAAGTCTAATTCTCATTTTCCATCCATTTCTCCATTTGCAAATTTTCAAGTGTACTTGCATTCGGGTTTTAAAAATCCGATTGTATGTATGCCCTTTCCAATGTGTATACTTGCAAAAATTTCTCCAAGATCCAAAATTGGTCAAAGTCAAGATTCCCCCATTTCCATTTATTTCCCCTCTTTCTCTCACAAAGTTGTGAAGTTCAAGAAGTCGAAGTTTTTCCCATTTGAAGAAGGAAGAATGTTATTTGCAGCTTAATATGATGTTGCCTTAACAGTTTTAAGTCTTCATCACAGTATTTCAGGTTTTCAATCAATGTTAGATTTGCCGTCATCTCCAATTCCAAAAAAGATGAAGTACAAATATGACAAGTATCAAAACGAAGTTGTGCCTTCCCAAGTTTCTTCCCCTTTGGATCGTATCAGAGATACAGAGATAGGGCATGTAGACATGTCAAAATTTGTCAAGAGGGTTGAGGATCCACAAGATAGCGATATGCAACGGCTGTTGGACAGCCATATCCATCACACATCTTCTTTCCCGATGGCTGCCCTAGAACTTGAATTTGTTCTCGTTTGCACGCATCACTTTGACAAGGAGACAAGAATCATTAAAAATGATGATGGCGAAGCAATAATCCGCCTTGATGTAGACACAATTGAGAAGGTCTTCAAAAGACCTCCTGCACCTGTTTACATGGAAATATCTAAAGAGAGTGCAGCTGAGTATTATGTAAAAAGGGAAAAAGATTGTAAACGACATATCAACAGGTGGATCCAAGAGCCACGAGCCGCCTTCTCAAGGTGGGCTAAGTTGTACCGCGGTGACTTCAAATGGGAAATAGGAGACATCATAACCCTCCTCAGCAGGATAATGGGCCTTGAACATTCTAATGTTTTTGAGCCCTGGATGTACCAGTTCATCATGTTCATAAGGCAGTCCCATCATATATCATGGGGAGAAGTCATTAGCGATGCCTTGTGTGAACAACTTGCAGCAGTCCCTTCCACCACGACTTTCTATATGAATTCATACTTGGTGTACTTGGCAGTATCACTTAGACACTTTCCAGGTCTTTCTACCAAGGGTGATCGCTCGCTTATACCAGTTTGGGAATATTATGATCAGTTGCCTTTGAGACCCAGCAGATTGCATTTCAGAAGAGTCCAAGATGCATTCTTCGGTTACTTCATGTGTCAGTTTGACAGATTTCTGAAGAACAGAAGGGTATCAAATGAGGCATGGGAAAGGGTGAGTGAGTATGGATGCTTGTTTCTATAGTTCTCGACCTTCACCTATATGAGAATCGGATGCTATAGTGGGCAGCCATACATGCTTCCTAGATGCCCAACTGATAAGATCATTCTTATGGAGTTGGGAAAACAAATCATGGCTGTCCACACTCATCAGTCTGCCAGACATAAGGTTGGAATGGGGATCTCTACAACAAAACCCACTAAAAATTGGCCGGTATTCTTTCGTCACATCCGTTAAAGCCAAGGCCATGGAGACTGAAATGCAAAAAATTAAGCTCAAAAGGTTTAAGTCCAGAGCTGATTTTGATTACCAGGGTATGAAGGAGAAGATCAAAAAATCCTTTGTGCACGTACATCGCATTGAGGATATCTGGGTAGATCTCCACATAGAGGTCAACGTTCTGAAGATGGATTACTGCAGACTCACTGTTGAGCAGGTTGTTGATTCAGGTTGACAACAAGGAAGGCACATAATCTTCGAGCACAAGGATCAAATTGCGAGTTAGTCGGGCAGTAGTGCTTTCTCCTGAGGAGGCGACAGTTCGTAGAAAGGAAAAGTCACGATTTCATGTTCAGGTGATCGATCTGGATTGTTGGTTGAAAATTTTGTACACTTGGGGGAAATATACAAAATTGTGGTTTCAACCACAGCACACGAGTAAAAACTCTCCTAATTAAGGGAAGGCTCCCCCTATCTAACTAAAACTGAAATAAAAACAGGATGGGACAGCAGTCTTCCTTCTTTCTTCAAGAAAGACAATATCCTTTTCTCTTCACAGAAAAGGATAGCGATTGAAAACGAACAACAGTAACTACTTTCAAGTGAAATGAGGGAAAGGAAATGAAGTTTCCTGAAAACGCAAAGACTTCCGTCACTTCCTTCGGGACGGGACAGCAATATCAAGTTCAAAGACTTTACTATTGGAAGTCCTATCTACCCTTTGCTATACTAAATTTTACAACGAATAAAAGATAATAGCTCAAAGACTGAAATAATCTATTCTTTTAACACAAAGACAAGAACTAATGCAAGCTCAAAGACTTGCTGCTATTTCTTATCAAACAGTAATTTTTCCTCAAGAATACACGCAAGCTCAAAGACTTGTTGCTCCTTCAAGAGGGTTTCCTATTTTAATTAATCTTCTCTACTTGCAGCTCAAAGACTTCAAATCAGATTGGACTAAGCTCCTTTAGAAACACTTTGCATAGAAGAAATAAAAAGATTCAAACTCAAACATGTAATTCAAAGACTCAAAACTTGAGTAATCCTTCTTTATTATTCTTCAAAAACTTTCAATCCACGTACATAAGCTCAAAGACTTCTTGCTGTAAATTTGGCAGAGTTTTTGCTTGCTTTCCAAAAGATATATTTACAATGGACCTCTCAAGTATTTATAGAAGAGGAGCCTTGAGAAAAAGGTGGGAGGATCCTAACTAACTTGAGAGATTCTCTCAACCACCAAGACTCCTTCAATAAATAACTGAGACTTCATTAATTAACTAAGAGTTACTCTAACTAACTAAGACTTATTCCAACTACAGTCCTAATCGGACATAACTTGTAGTTGCCTTACATGTAATTACAAAAGTACAAGTAATGTGTAACTTGTATTTTACAAAAATTACTTTTACATGTAACTTGTCAAAACGAAATTACAACTAAAGATTACAAAAGAGAGAAAATTCAACTAAGTGTTGAAAAACACTTAAGTTGCCTTTTGTGAAGCCATGAATCCTTGAAATTTCCTAATGCTCACTTGTAGTTCCTCGGGATTCGGTTCATGGGTGTTCTTAGCAACAACCATAGTCTTCACAATAGTGTCGTGACAACGGAGGAGGGCAGAATTGTCTTTATCCAGGATAGACTGGATCTCATGCAGAAAGGCTTGGTGTTTCATCAATGCTTGAATTGAAGATGCCGAGAATTGTTCACTCCTCCATTCATTATGAATCCTCATCTGTAAATCAGCAAGAACTTCTTCTTCTGGAATCAGCTCTCCATCCTGACTTACTATATTGCAAGAGGCCCTTTCACAATGTGAGACAATACCTTGATAGACTTCATCCCGGAATCTCCTTGCATCACTGATCTCCTCAATGAGGGATTTAAGAACAAGGGTTTTGTTTTCCATAAGTTCCTCAAATTCCAAGTACATGACCCTGGAAGAGATGATAGCGTGATCCTGCAAAATACTCAGCTGTTGTTGGGGCATAGTACGCCAGATTGCCAGACTTTTCTCAACACTTTCCAAATTCTTTTTGAAAGTGTTAGAAGTCTGATCCAATTTCTCCTCAATGGTTTCTAGCTTAGACATTATTTGAAAAGTGTCTTTTACCACTTGCATACATTGATCATGAAGCTGATCAATCCAGGAATCCAGTGCTTGTACTTTTTGAGCAGCCCTTTCCACTCCACGAATCGATTCTTGGGAACCGGAAGAACCTATGGAGTTACTCCCTTCAGCAGCAGGTTTTGTGATTTTATGGATGGCTGCCATGAGCTGTCGGTTTTCTTCTTCTAGCTTGTCTTTCTTTGCAAGAAGATTGTCACACCTTTGCACTAGTGAAGCAACAGAAAACTGAGAATCATGTTTAATGACCTCATGTGTTTGCTTGCCCAATTCTACCCTTGTAACCTTATAATCAGCAGCTGACATTTCATCAAGTGGTTTATCTGTAATAGGTTCCACAATTTCAGCTACTTTCATCTTGTTGCTATCAACAGTTACTCTAGAGATAGTCTTTGCCTTCTTAGCAACTTTTGATCTGGATTGTTTGAGTTGTTGGTAGTCAAAGGTATCAGGTGAAATCTCTTGCTTCTTTCTTTTCGGGGTGAAAGAACTAAGCCATGGAGGCAAAGTCATCAACTGACTTCCAGTAGTAGCTGTGGGCAAAGGAGAAGCAGTTTCTGTTTGAATTACCGTGGTCACCCTGGGAGGAATATCTGTTTGAATAGCAACCACGGTTTGCTCAGTTACCAATGGGCATGAAGATTGCCTCATGAATTCTTCAAAACCAGAAGTGGAAGTATCAATTTCTGATAACTGAATGCAAGTGGGATTATCTTTAGGAACTTCCAACACAATTTCTTGTTGTTGATCAGGAGAAGGCCCGTATGCTGAAATGGGAACTGCATTCTAAGGAGACTCATCAATGAGCAAATCAGGAGGAGAAAGAGGCATCTCAATAGAAATTGGAGGAATGACCTCATGAGGCGTGTCTGAAACTGGAGACTTAGGTGCATCATCAGATTGCTGCCCCTCTTCTGGATTATCCAGATCGATCACCCGAACATGGAACCGTGATTTCTCCTTCCCACAAGTAGTTGTCTCCTCAGGAGGAAGCACTATTGCACGACTAACTCGTAACTTGATCCTTGTGCCTGAAGACGAAGCACCCTCCTTATTATCAATCTGAATCTCAGACTTCCGTCCAAGAGGCCCTGTAGAATCATCTTCTTTACCAACCTTGATTTTGATAAGTCTAACAGCATTACTTTTCAGCCATGTGTTAGTGTTGGCCAAGATAGGCTGAAATCTGTTAAGGATGGAGACGCACTCCTTGTGTGACCATTGGATCAAAGGAAGTGGAGCTTCCTCAACCCTTCGTGAAGTGTATTCAGGATCAAGTATATGCCCGTCATCGATCATCCCTTGTGGGATATCCGCCAAGTTCAAGTCAACAATTTGCTCAACAGTGAGCCTGCAATAATCCATCTTCAGAACTTCGACTTCCGTTCGGAGATCTACTCAGATGTCTTCAATGCGATGAACATGCACAAAGGATTTCTTGATCTTCTCCTTCATACCTCTATAATCAAAATCAGCTCTAGGTTCGAACCTCTTAAGCTTGATTTCCTGCAATTCAACCTCCATGGCCTTAGCCTTCACAGATGTGACAAGGGAGTATCGACCAATTTTCAATGGATTTGTACTGGAGATCCCCATTCCAACCTTGTGTCTAGCAGACTGAAGAGTATGAACAGCCATAATCTGTCTTCCCAACTCCATAAGAATTATCTTATCGGTTGGGTATCTTGGAAGCATGTATGGCTGTCCATCATAGCACCCAATCCTCATGTAGGTGAAGGTGGGAAATTGCAGGAATAAACACCCATACTCAGACACCTTGACCCATGCCTCATCTGATACTCTTTTATTTCTGAGATCTCTATCAAACTGGCACATGAAATATCCGAATAATGCATCTTGGACTCTTCTAAAATGTAGCCTGCTAGGTTTCAATGGCAACTGGTCATAATATTCCCAAACTGGTATAAGCAAGCGATCACCCTTGGTAGAAAGACCTGGAAAGTGTCTAAGTGACGCTGCTAAATATACCAAATAAGAATTCATGAAGAAGGTCATAGTGGTAGGAACTGCTGCAAGTTGTTCGCACAAAGCATCGCTGATGATTTCACCCCATGAAATGTGATGCGACTGCCGTATGAACATGATGAATTGATACATCCATGGCTCAAAGACATTGGAGTGCTCAAGGCCCAACATTCTATTGAGAAGAGTGATGGTGTCTCCTATCTCCCACTGGAAATCACAACGGTACAACTTTGCCCATCTTGAGAAGGAAGGACGTGGCTCTTGAATTCATCTATTGATGTGTCGCTTGCAATCTTTTTTCCTTTTCACATAATACTCTGCTGCACTTTCTTTGGTGATTTCCATATAAACAGGTGCAGGAGGTATTTTGAAGACCTTCTCGATTGTATCTGCATCAAGACGAATTAGAGCTTCACCATCATCATTTTTGATGACTCTTGACTCTTTGTCAAAATGATGGGCACATGCAAGAACAAACTCAGGTTCTAGGGCAGCTACTGGGAAAGAAGATGCATGGTGGATATGGCTGTCCAACAGCCGCTGCAAGTTGTTATCCTGTGGATCTTCTACCCTGTGAATGAATTCTGCCATATCAACGTGCCCTATTTCTGTGTCCCTGATGCGATCCAATGGAGAAGATACCTGGGAAGGGGTAACCTCATTCTGGTATTTGTCATATTTGTATTTCATTTTCTTTGGAGTTGGCGATGCCGACAAATCTGACATTGATTGTGAACCTGGAATGCTGTGATGAAGACTTAAAAGAGTTAAGGCCACATCATAATCAGCTGCAAATATCATTCTTTCTTTTTCAAATGGGAAAAACTTTGATCTCTGAATTTCACGGTTTTGTGAGAGGAAGAGGGGAGATATATAGAAATGGGAAAATCTTGACTTTGACCAATTTCGGATCTTGGGAGAATTTTTGCAAGTATACAAGTTGGAAAGTACAAACATGCAATCGGGGTTTTAAAACCCGAATACAAGTACACTTGTAAATTCGAAAATGGAGAAATGGACAAAAAATGGGATTTTGACTTGCGGGAAATGATGGAAATGGAAAGTACGGATATGGGGAACGCGAATGAATAGAAACAGGAATATCCGGGAAAGTCATTTTCATGAAAATGGGAAGATCTTTTCAACATGTAATCCGGTATTTAAAACCCGAATTTGCAAGGGAGGGGTATTTCACACTTTTCAAGCTTGGAATTTTAACCAAAAATGATTAAATTCTTTAACCGTAGGGGAAGAACAAGAATTTCCAGCGAACTTGTAATCGAGATTAAAAATCCCGAATACAAGTTTAAGATGGATTTTTAGGAAGAACAATGCGATTCAACAATTGCATTTCAAAGGGGAAGATTTCTTTCACGAAAACCAATTTTTAGGGGAAGAACAACACATGCCAAAAGTGCAACTAAAAACGAAAAATAAAGAAAATAATAAAATGAAGAGAAGAAGGGAAGGAGAACATACCTTTCTTTAAAAATGCAAAATGTTTCTCCAATAATGCAACAATTCTTCAAAAGGAGAAGCAAAACCGGACTATCAAACCTTTAACACGTTTTTTTGTAAAAATGTCCCAAATATGGCAGCAATCTTAAACTTGGAGGAGCAAAATGCCAATGAAAGTGTGCATTTCAAGTTTATTGGAGCAAAACGCCTTAGGTATTTGTTGGAGCAATGACGCCAAAGGTTTTTGTTGGAGGTAATGACGCCAAAGAGAATCACGTAGCCAAAGAGAATCACGTTTTTGCAAAAAACGTGGTATTCAATACACCATTAATGGATCATTAAATGTCTTGAAACCTATCCCATACTCCACGCCTAGGTGGTAGAGGGCAAAATGCCTTAGGAGATTGCATATTTATGAGGTAAAAAGCGCCCAAAATGTGGATTGGATAAACCACGTTTTTGCTGATTTAGCTCCAAAAACCAGTAATAATAAACTCTAAATGGCGAAAAGTGCGTTTGAAAATGCTTGAGAATAGGATACAATCCTAAACGCCTTGCATCTCTAGCAAATCTCCCCAAAAAATCGCTTTGACATCTTCAAAAAATCCATTTTCCTTGCAAATTGGGTTTTGGGAGACAAACTACAAGTTCGAAATACCCAAAATCATGCAAATCGGGTTTTAGAAAGAAAACAACAAGTTCGATTTTCACTTTTTCCATTTACAAGCCAAAATCGGGTTTTAAAAGACAAATGACAAGTTTAATTTATCACTTTTTCACTCATCAAGCCAAAATCGGGTTTTAAAAGACAAATGACAAGTTTAAATTTGTCAAAAATGCACTTTTATGCCAAAATCGGGTTTTAAAAGACAAACTGCAAGTTTTAAAAATACTTGTAAAAGGGAAATAAAATCCCTACAACAAGTTAAAAACACTTGCACATATGTAATGGGGATTTAAAATCCCTATTACATGTGTAAACCATTAAAGTAGGGGTTTTTTGAACAAACTGCAAGTTTACTTGCAGTTGAGCCAAAAAACCCCTATTTTAACTAAAAATGACCAAAAAACAATAAAAAGATAAAAACATTAAAGGGGAAACTTAAAATAAATTACAAGTGACATATTTAGAACAAAAGTGCAAATGTAATTGATCAAAAATTCCCCTACAAAGACCATAACAATGAATATCATTAAAACTTGCAGTTTGAAGAAAATTCTCCACCTGCAGTCTGGGTTTTAAAACCCGAAATTGAAGGAAAGGCATAGCAAACGAACCCAGAATTGGACGAAATTCGAAATGTAGTTCGAGAATGGACTGAGGATCAAGCCAGTCCAAGGATTAGTCAAAATTCTGCCTCGAGAAGCGTGCCATAGAGTAAAAATTTCAATTTTTTCATAAAAATTTCACTGTAGTGGTCCTTCATTTTTGAAAACAAAAATGAGGACAACATGGATAATCCAAAAGAAGGGCAGCAATCTGATGATGCTCCCAAGTCTCCAGCATCCGATTCGCCTCATGAGATTATTCCTCGAGTTTCCATTGAGACGCCCCTTTCTCCTCCTGACTTGCTAGTTGATGAATCTCCTCAGAATGCCATTCCTATTTCGGCATACGAGCCACCTCCTGATCATTGTACAAGAAGTTCCTGAAGATACTCCTGCTTGTATCCAACTGTCAGAAATTGATACCTCCACTTCTGGTTTTGAAGAATTCATGAGGCAATCTTCATGCCCTTTGGTTACTGAGCAAACCATCGTTGCCATCCAAACAAATATTCATCCCAGGATGACCATGGTTATACAAACAGAAACTGCTTCTCTTTTGCCTACAACTGCTACTGAAGGAGAATTGATGGCTTTACATCCATGGCTTAGTTCGTTTACTCCAAAGAGGAAGAAGCAAGAAATCTCACTTGATGCCTTTGATTATCAACATGTAAAACAGTCCAGATCCAAGGTTGCTAAAAAGGCCAAGACTATCTCCAGAGTAACTGTTGACAGCAACAAGATGAAGGTAGCTGAAATTGTTGAACCCATTGTAGATAAGCCACTTGAAGAAATATCAGCTGCTGATTACAAAGTTACAAGGATAGAATTGGGTAAGCAAACACATGAGGTGATTAAACATGATGCTCAGTTTTCTGTAGCTTCATTGGTACAACGATGTGATGAACTTCTAGCAAAGAAAGATAAGCTAGAAGAGGAAAATCGACAACTTATGGTAGTTGTTCATAAAACCACAAAACTTGCTGTTGAAGGGAGTAACTCCATAGGTTCTTCCGGTTCCCAAGAATCAATTCGTGGAGTAGAAAGGGCTGCTTAGAAGGTACAAGCATTGGATTCCTGGGTTGATTAGCTCCATGATCTATGTGCACAAGTAATGAAGGACATTTTTCAGATGATGTCTAAGCTGGAAACCGTTGAAGAGAAACTGGATCAGACTTCCGATACTTTCAAAAAGACTCTGGAAAGTGTTGAAGATAGTTTGACAATCTGGCGTACAATGCCCCAACAACAGTTGAGTGTTCTACATGAGCATGCCATCATCTCTTCTAGGGTCATGTACTTGGAATTTGAAGAGCTTTTGGAAAATAAGGCCCTTGTTCTTAAATCCTTTATTGAGGAGATTGGTGATACAATGAGATTATGGGGTGAAGTTTTTTGAGATATTGTCTCTCATTGTGAAAAGGCCTCTTGCAACATACTAAGTCAAGATGGAGAGCTGATTCCAGAAGAAGAAGTTCTTGCTGATTTACAAATGAGGATACATAATGAATGGAGGAGTGAACAATTCTCAGCCACTTCAATTCAAATGTTGATGAAACACCAAATCTTTTACATGAAATCCAGTCCACCTGGAGAAAAATAGCTCTGCGCTCCTCCGATGTCATGATACTTGTTATCACTTGAACCTGCACCCTTGTTTGCTAAGCTATCAACTCAGCAGGCTTGTGACACATGGGAACCCTCCTAGGCCTGCGGGTTGCGTAAAAATTGGAGTGAACCTCCAGAGTAAGCTGGTTCTTTTCAAATGTTGCACCTAAACTAATAGTTTCTTCAGGGAAAAGAGTAAGGAGGAGAACATGTAAAACTGAAATCTAAATCTAAGGTGATTGCACGAGATGATATGTTGAAATCCAACTAAGCAAAAAGATACACAGTATAACAGTGATAATAAAGCTCTTTTACACTAACCTACAACCCATGATCTTTGCATCAATACTTCATAAGAAGGCTGGATAATCACAGTCCTAAGAGGAAAAACTCCTTTCACAACCTAAGACTGATAATTACTAAAAACACAGCTTATGACCTGCAAGAACATATGTATTTCTGTATAAGGCATCAACAGAAAGTGCAATTTTAAGGGGGGCAAAAAGCCAACCACAAAGAACTAACTAACACTAAAGACACAATAACAGAAAAGATGAGAAGTAGAGAGGTAAGCCAAGCTATTATCCCTGCCAAAAAGGTATCACCAAGCTTTATAATTCTTGAAAATGTGTTACAAAAACATTCCTTCCTGCAGAGAGAACTCAGAAATTACAGTCTGCTAAAAAGATGAATGAAGAAGAACCCTAACAAAAATGAAGTCTTCTAGTATAAGTGCTTTTGCCAAGGCAGTCAAAAAGACTCCACCTCCTCTTCTTAGGTCGAGAAGACTCAAAAAACCCACTTTTAGGGCCCCAAACATGTTTGAAAGGGAATGTACTTGAGCCAAAAAGTCAAGCCACCCATACTGCAACCATAAAGGCCCTTAAATGCATCATAAATGACTCTGAAATATCCCTGACAGGCCTGCAAGCCTTCATAAATGCAAAAAATATCTCTTTGACCTCCTAATAAATGAAAATAAATATCTGTTAAAGTGATTTAAAAAATATCATTACCTAATTGAACATTTGTTTGCTTTTATTTTTATATTTAAAGTAAAGATTTTAATAACATAAAAACAATAAAATTATTTTATTAAAGTGATAAATAAAATAAATCACTTTAATAAGATAATTTTATTATTTTTATTTACTAAATAATAAATGTAATTTAAAAAATATATTTAATAAAGTGTTTTATTTTACACTTCAGTAAATAATTTTCCTTATTATATTTATTACATTTTTACTTTAAATAAAAAAAAAAAGAAAAAAAACAAATGTTTAATTTAGTAATGATATATTTTTTAACCACTTCAAAAATGCATTCATTTATATTTACTAAAAGACATACCTCTTAAGTGATTTAAAATCACTTAATAAGATATTTGGATTGAAATAAAATATTAAGTGATATTAAATCACTTAAGAAGTATTGACAATGCAAATATTACATTAAATCACCCCCCACCTTAGGTATTTCACGGGGAGAAAGAGAGGGGAAATAAAATAGAACAAAGGCGAACATGAAAACCTAAAGTCTTCATTCCTCACTTCATTCAATATTTTCATCTCTCTCTGCTGAAAACTTCTGGGCGCCGCCACGAGCTAGGGTTTGAACTGGGAAAGAAAGGAGGAAAAAATTGGTCATTTGCTGTTGCTGGGCGTAATTATGAGTGCTGGGCCTATGGGGTGTTTGCAGCCTGATCTCCTTTCTTTGTATTTGTTGATTCTGGGCACATTTTGTTGACGCTGGTAGTTTAAAACTGCGAATTTCTTCGCACCTCCTTGGCATTCGACACTTATCTCTGCTGCTGGGTGCAATTTTTCTGAGAAATGTTGGGGTGCCGCCATGAGGGGTTTGGAGGTTGAAAAGAACTGTGACTATCCGACAGATTTGAAGGCATATTTATGATATTTCTTGTGTGCTGGGCTTGATTCCTCCTTGGCTTTTCTCTGCTGGGCGCTGCCATGTCTGATTTCTGGGCGATTTTCAGGTCTCCATGGGTTTTTAGAAGGAATTGCAGGTATCTTCGCCATTAATGGCTGCCACTAGTAACCCTCCTTTTCCATTTTTCTGTTCTGGTTCTAATTTTCTGAGCATAGCCTTCCGAAAATAATGGTTTTATCAGATTTTTCTTAAAAATACTAAAAAAATGTGAAAACCATATTGCTGTGTGCATCTCTGAACACCTCTAAGGACTTAAAATGGTGGAAAAAGCATTATAAACCCTCCTTTTTGCTTTTCGAAATTTGGTCTATGCCTGAAACTGTTACGAAAACATTCATTTTCCGAAAACTTCAGTAGCTCTAGTAAAAGCAAATGATGCTTCTCTTCATTTTTATCTCATTTGGATTTCAAAAAAAAAGAAAGAAAAGATAATGGCATTTAGCAATTCTTTACACATTTAGCTCATATCTGAAAGGCTTATATTGTAATGGTCGAAAATCCTTGATTATCATATCTTCAACGTTGATGGTTGCTTATGTCATCACACCTTATGCTTGATGTATTTCCATCATTGTTCGGCCACTAGTATTAACCCAGAACGCTGAAAATTCATTGCTGCTATGATGTTCTTTTTTGACATGACTGATTTTGCCATCTCTGAATCTGCTGTGACTGTTCCTTTCATGATTTATCTCAAAAATAAAAATCTTATGACTGTATCCTACCACTACATCTAGTCATAGGGACTTACTGTATCATTACTGAAAATTGATTGCATGCCTCTGAAAATTGATCATTGTGATTGTATCTTTGATTATATGCATCCCTTCAATAATTGTGTTTAATGGTATCTTGCATGCGTTAGAAAATGTCTTTGTTATGATTTTGAAAATGCATTGTATCCTTACTATTCGCTGCCCACTGAGTCTGAAAAACTGATTGTTGCATTTTCTATACTTAGTGTACAGCTTTATGTATGCACTGCATATCTCATTAGCATGCATAAATACCTTGTCCACGTCCTTTAAAAAGGACAGCCCTATCATGCTTATTGGCTGATCATGTGATCGCATACTTGCGTTTTGTTACTCTTCTTCTATCACCAGCTTTGATATAACTTAATTGTATGAGACCTTGCTATTGTTTCACATGAGCTGGGCTCAACCCTTGTGGGAGCCTCATTCATCCCCACTCATCTTTGTGAATTTTATGACCAGCAAGCTGTCCTTTTTCCTAATCCTGCACATGAAGCAAACATGTTAGCAAAAATATGCATATGTATGGTGATTTTCCTTTGATCTGATATTTGCCTTTCGAGATCCCTCTGTGATGCTAGTTATATGCATCTGATGCATGTAGGGATTATATATATATGCGTGCATTAGTACACGTGTTAGGAATGTAGTCAGCCATTGCTTAGAACAAAATGTTCTAACGCATTGCATATTTTAACTCTTTTGCAGATACCAGAAGGAAAGCAGATACGGACTAAGGTGAAGCAGCAAGACAAAGGCAACATCGAGTCTACTCCAACCGTTCCAGTCATTCAGGCAATGACTGGTTCCATTCTCAATATGCCCTCTTCATTTTTTGTACTTATGTATACATATCTGTATATTTCTTTTCTACACCTGATGCATGTAGCTAGTCTCACGACTCTTTGTGTGGGACGCATGTTTGAATATTAATAAAAATACTTCTCCTTTTGATAAGATGTCTCTCTCTTTTGCTGTTACAGACTAGAAGTATTTAAAAATACCATCTTTAGCTCATTCCTTAGTGCAGTTGGAAACACAAAAATAGAGAAGTAGTACACACTTGCTTCATTTTGTAAAAACTAGCATATCTTAACATATTTTTCAGCTAGAAGTGAAAAATAGGTAACATTTTTGGCGACATCTGCTATATGTTTGCCTGCTAAACATCTTGACCAGCTGCTTTAGAAAATTCATTGGGCACAGAGTCACTTGTAACCTTTGTGAAAACTGGAAAAACGCATCATAACACTGCAAAACTCTCTCTTTCCCCCTTTGAACCTGTCCTAACCTATTGAGTATAGGTGTGGGGTTCATGGCAGTGGTCTTGACACCCCACAATCATGAATTCTACAGGTGTATTTGATAGATTAGGACAGGTCAGCCACAAAGCACCTCTGAAACACTCTCTTGCACTACTGAAACACAGATTCAAGCTGAAAACTCACTAAAAGCACCTCTAGAAGATTGTTGTGAGCTGTCCCAGTTTTATGAGGTAGATATGTATGATGTGTGGCAGTGGAATCATATATTCACTGTTTCATATGGTAGGTATCTTCTTCATCGAACTGTGGCAACCTACAGCAGTCTTACCTCCGCAAAAACTGAAACAACTAACAATGAACTGCGCACGAAGTGCTTAGGGAAAACAAAATAGCAACTAACCAACTGGGCAACAACACTTATTCAACATCAAAAACCTACTCTATTATATACAAGCTGTAATCATACCTCAAAAGCAATGCTTGAGGTGAATCCCATTGACTGGGATTGGTTCCATGTTGCCGTCCAGCTTGGAGAGCTGGAAAGCGTTGTGCTGCTTACATTCAGAAATAATGTAAGGCCCGCTCCAAAACGCATCGAACTTGGAATGCTTTCCAGGATTGCTTTTGAGGGTGTCCCATTTTAGCACCACATCTCCTTCCTGGAAGTTTCTTGGAGACGCTCTTTTGTCAAAGGATCGCTTCATCTGAGCCTTATGCTGCTCTATCTTGTTCATAGCATCCTTTCTAGTCTCTTCTAGCTCAAATAACTGAGCTAATCTCACTGTTAGGGGGCCTTCCTCCAGTGTGTCCAACTGATTTGCCAAGTCCAGTGCTGGAAGCTCGAATGAGATAGGAAGCCTTGCTTCCTTACCATAGACCAGCATAAAAGGTGATTGTCTCGTGGACCTTTTTGGGGTGATCCTATCAGCCCATAAGGCTGATTTTAACTGAGTATGCCAAACCCGTTGGTTACCCTCCATGGTTTTCTTAATGATCCTAATCAGATTTTTATTAGTCAATTCTGCCTGGCCATTGCCTTGCGGATAATAGTTGGAAGACGTATTTAGGTAGATCCCTTTCTTGACAGCCCAATCAGAGATTTTAAGACCAACAAAAGCGAGCCCATTGTCTGAAATTATGGACTCCAGAACCCCAAATCTGGCAACCAGATCTTCGTAGAAATTTAGGACAGCAGTCTCGTTTGCCTCTTTGAGTGCCACTGCTTCAGTCCACTTGGTGAAATAATCAGTGGCTGTAAGTATCCACTTATGGCCAGCGCTAGATGAAGGGTTTATCACCCCAATAAAGTCCAAACCCCACCTCATGAAAGGCTGTTCCACCTAAATTGGCTGCAAAGGTAAAGCTGCCAATCCCATTTTGCCAGCAAACAGGGTGCATTCTTTGCACTTTCTGACTCATATGTGTGCATCTCTAAATAATGTGGGCCAATAATAGCCACCCTTCATCACCTTAAGAGCTGTTGCTCTTGGTGAAAAATGGCCTCCAGCTGATCCCTCATGAAAATCATGCAGCACCTTACTTACTTGGTCAGGCCCAATGCATCTCAGCAATACACCATTAAAATCTTTACGAAACAAGATGCCATTAAGAAGTGCATAAGGTATGGACTGCAGTCTGAAATACCTTCTTTTAGCTCTGTCCAACAACTTAGGACATTCACCAGTTTGCAGAAAATGAGCCATTTCTTGCACCCAATTGGCAGTAGGAGTCAAAACCTCTGCTTGCTCATCATCTTGCAGTGTTAGAACAGCTTCCTGTTCATGCTTTGGCGAACTAGAAACGCCATCAGCAAGCTGTTCGCATAAACCTTTGCCTCTAACCAGCTTGGTAACCTGAATTTTGACGTCATATTCCATCACCTTGGTTACCCAACCAACCCTCTTGTCATTGAGATCCTTGCTCAATAGAAACTCCTTTACGCTTGGGTGAGCAACCATTAAATTAATGCTATTGTTAGATAGCATGTGTTTGAATTTCTTCAAACTCCTGATAACAGCAAGCACATGTTTTTCAACAAAAGTGTACCTTAGCTCGTAGTCCTTCAACGCTTGGCTGAAAAAGGCTAAAGGCTGCTCCGAGCCTTCATCGTTTTGCTGTACCAACATAGCTGAGATAGAATCTACATTACCATAGGCATACAAAGTGAAATCTTTAGAAAAATCAGGATTTAGAAGTGTAGGAGCAGCAGCCAATGCTTCTTTAATCAGCTCAAAACTTCTCTTGCCCTCCTTGGTCCAGCTATAAGACATATTCTTTCTCAACATGGCAGTCAAGGGATTCAGCAAATCTGCAATATCAGGGATGAATCTCTTGATGAAATTAATCCTTCCTATGAAGCTCTGCAGACCTTTCTTATGAGCTGGTAAAGGAAGGGCCAAAATGGCACTTATCCTCTCAGGATCAATGGTAATACCATGCTTGGAGACCACGTAACCAAGCAATCTGCCCTCATGGACAGCAAATATACACTTTTTGGGATTAAGAGATACCCCAAACTGTCTGCACCTCTCGAAAATTAGCCTCAAATGGTTTAGATGATCCTTTGCTTCCTTTGAGAACACTGTGATATCATCTAAATAAACCAACACTATTTTATACATCAAACCTTGAAACGCCATATCCATGGCTTGCTGGAAAGTTGCCCCTGCATTGGACAACCCAAAAGGCATCTTCCTATAGGCCATAGTACCCCATTTAGTAGTAAATGTTGTCTTATACTGGTCCTCCTCTTTGACTAAAATCTGGTTATAACCGGAAAAACCATCTAACAGAGAAAACATCTCAGAACCTGAAACTACTTGCAAAATCTGCTCCATAGAAGGTAAAGGATAATGGTCTTTCAGTGAGGCTCGATTAAGGTCTCTAAAATCCACACAGAGCCTGATTTCACCATTTTTCTTCCTTACTGGAACTAAGTTTGAAACCCACGAAGTATGCTTGATGGGAAAAACTATGGCACTCTCAATCAACTTGTCTAATTCCTTTTTCATTAGGGGCTCCAATTTGGGATTTAATGGTCTCTGTTTTTGTCTCACTGGTTTGGAATTAGGTTCGAGTTCTATTGTATGCTTTGCAAGCTTAGGGTCAAATCCCCTCAAATCAGAATATTGCCAAGCAAATATATCATTAAATTCTTGACAGAGGGATATAAAAGCTTCCTCTTTTCCTTTGATATGAAATTTGCCAAGTTTAAGAAGCTTACCTCTTGAAATCTCAACCTCTTCATAGTGGTTATGATCAATCTGAATGCTGGACCTTTCTTTCCTGACTTGGTCGTCAGAATTGAAGATGGATTCCAAGGAGACCAATCCCTTGGGTAAGTTATTACCTTTCAGCTGTATGATCTGATCATCATATTGCTGTTGGAATCTGTCTTGATTTCTACATGAAAACTCAGCTTCTTCCCTTATAAAGTTTACAATCTGCTGGTCATTTTCGAAAACTTGCCAAAAAACACTATTATCTGGGATAGAAGGTCTAACAACGACCTTCACATACTGCTGCTTGCTGTCACTATTCATGTTATCAGGGATATCATATTGTGCTCCTATGGCAGCAAGTCTATCAGCACTCTTATTCCTACTTCTCGGAATAGACAACAAATTGAAAGCACACAATTTTTCTATCAGCTCCCATACCCTGTGTCTGTAGCATTTCAAAGTATCATTTTTTGTGACATGAATGCTTTGTACCTGATTGACAATGAGTTCACTATCCCCAAAGACTTGGAGACACCTGATTTTCTTCTTCCTTGCCCATAATAGGCCCTGAATCAAAGATTCATACTCTGCTGTATTGTTAGTACAGCTGAATGAAAACCTGAAAGAAGAATAATATTATCTTTCTTGCAAGTGTTTCTTAAAGAGCTTAATCGATTTTGATTTGCAGTCTTTGTGCTGCAAGTATTTGAGGTTGATATAGATTAAAATAAGTATTCTGCTAAGAGAAGTTGTAAGTCTTTGTGCTTTCACTTGTTCTTAAGAGAATTGTTGTCCTCATTTTTGTTTCCAAAAATGAAGGACCACTACATTAAAATTTTTGTGAAAAAATGAAAAAATTTACTCTATGGCATGCTTCCCGAGGTAGAATTTTGATGAATCCTTGGACTGGCTTAATCCTCAGTCTATCCTCGAACTACGTTTTGAATCTCCTCAAATTCTGGGTTCGTTCGCTATGTCTTTCCTTCAATTTCGGGTTTTAAAACCCCGACTGCAGGTGGAGAATTTTCTTCAAACTGCAAGTTTTAATGATATTCATTGTTTTGGTTGTTGTAAGGGAATTTTTAGCTTATTACATGTGCATCTTTATTAAAAGATGTTACTTGCAATTTGTTTTAAATTTTCCTTTCTTGTTTTTGTCTTTTTTATTGTTTTTTGGTCTTTTTTAGTTAAAATAGGGATTTTTTGACTCAATTACAAGTAAACTTGCAGTTTGGTCAAAAAACCCCTACTTTAATGGTTTTTGCATGTAATAGGGATTTTAAATCCCCATTACATATGTGCAAGTATTTCTAACTTGTTGTAGGGATTTTATTTCCCTTTTACAAGTAATTAAAACTTGCAGTTTGCTCCAAAAAACCCGATTTTGCCTTGCAAGTGCATTTTTGACAATTTTAAACTTGTCATTTGTCCAAAAAAACCTGATTTTGGCTTGGCAAGTGAAAAAGTAAAAAATAAAACTTGTCATTTGTCTAAAAAATCCCAATTTTGCCTTGTAAGTGGAAAAAGTGAAATTAAAACTTGTATTCTTCTCCCAAAAACCCGATTTGCATTCTCTTATGCAAATTCGAACTTGTCTTTTACTCCAAAAAACCCAAAATGCAAGGAAAAACGATTTTTGACCATTTCAAGGCAAATTTTGTGGAGAGATTGTTGGAGGAAGGAGGCGTTTTTGTTTGCATCCTATTTTAATGCATTCATGGACATCTTTCACGCCAAATGGAGGTTGCATTGACTGGTTTTTCGCCCTAAATCAGCAACCACATTTTTCATAAATGCCACTTTTTGAGGGATTAAATCTTCCACAAACTCCACTCTCCTAAATTGTTTTGCCCTTTCTCATCTAGGCGTGGAGTTTAGGAGGATTGTTGAGCTATTAAATGATGCCATTTCGTGTGCAAATGATGGCCACGTTTTTTCCACATGACTCCTTTGGCTACGCTTTGCAAGCACAAATCATCATTTCTTCTACTTCCTCCTTAGGCGTTTTACTCCAATCCTTTTAGGCGTGCTCTCTCATTGGCACTTTGATCTTCCAAATTTGGGATTGCTGCTACATTTATCAGTTTGGGGCATTTTTACAAAAACGTGTTAAGGGTTTTAGCATTGCGGATTGCTTCTATTTTTGGTCTTCCTTCTTTTTTCCAAAAATTGGTTGCATTTTTGGAGAAGCATTTGCATTTTGGAGAAAGGTATGTTCTCTTTCCTTTCTTTCCTTCATTTTATTATTTTCTTGTTTTCTTAATTTTCGTTCTTAGTTGCTTTTTTGTGGCATGTGTTGTTCTTCCCCCAAAAATCGGTTTTTGTGAGAGAAATTTTCCCCTTCGTATGCAATTTTTGAATTGCATTGTTCTTCCAAAAATTCCCTCTTTTCTTGTATTCGCGATTTTTAATCTCGATTACAAGTTTGCTGGAAATTCTTGTTCTTCCCCTACGGTTAAGGAATGTAACCATTTTTGGTTAAAATTCCAAGTTAAAAAGTGTGAAATACCCCTCTCTTGCAAATTCGGGTTTTGAAAACCGGATTACATGTTGAAGAGTTCTTCCCATTTTCATGAAAATGACTTTCCCGGATTTTCCCATTTCTATCCATTCATGTTCCCCATATCCATACTTTCCATTTCCATCATTTCCCGCAAGTCAAAACCTCATTTTTCGTCCATTTCTCCATTTTCGAATTTACAAGTTTACTTGTATTCGGGTTTTAAAACCCCGATTGCATGTATGTCCTTTCCAACTTGTATACTTGCGAAAATTCTCCCAAGATCCAAAATTGGTCAAAGTCAAGATTTTCCCATTTCTACATATTTCCCCTCTTCCTCTCACAAAATCATGAAATTCAAGAATCAAAGTTTTACCCATTTGGAGAAGGAAGAATGATATTTGCACTTGACTATGATGTTGCCTTAACTCTTTTAAGTCTTCATCACAGCATTCCAGGTTCACAATCAATGTCAAATTTGCCGGCATCTCCAACTTCAAAGAAAATGAAATACAAATATGACAAATATCAGAATGAGGTTGCACCTTCCCAGGTTTCTTCTCCTTTGGATCGCATCAGAGACACGGAGATAGGGCACGTTGATATGGCAGAATTCATCAATAGGGTAGAAGATCCACAAGATAATAACTTGTAGCGGCTGTTGGATAGCGATATCCATCATGCATCTTCCTTCCCAGTGGCTGCCCTAGAACCTGAGTTTGTTCTTGCATGCGCCCATCATTTTGACAAGGAATCAAGAGTCATAAAAAATGATGATGGTGAAGTTATAATTCGTCTTGATGCGGATACAATTGAGAAGGTCTTCAGAATACCTCCTGCACCTGTTTATATGGAAATCACCAAAGAAAGTGCAGGGGATATCACGTAAAGAGGGAAAAAGATTGCAAGCGGCACATCAATAGGTGGATCCAAGAGCCACGTCCTTCCTTCTCAAGGTGGGCAAAGTTGTACCGTTGTGATTTCAAATGGGAGATAGGAGACACCATCACTCTTCTTAGCAGGATGATGGGCCTTGAGCATTCCAATGTCTTTGAGCCATGGATGTATCAGTCCATTATGTTCATATGGCAGTCACATAACATTTCATGGGGGGAAGTCATCAGCGATTCTTTGTGCGAACAACTTGCTGCAGTTCCTACCACCATGACCTCCTTCATGAATTCTTATTTGGTATATTTAGCAGCATCACTTAGACACTTTCCAGGTCTTTCTACCAAGGGTGATTGCTTGCTTATACCTGTTTGGGAATATTATGACCAGTTGCCGTTGAGACCCAACAGACTGCATTTCAGAAGGATCCAAGATGCATTCTTCGGATATTTCATGTGTCAGTTTGATAGAAATCTCAGGAACAAAAGAGTATCAGATGAGACATGGGTCAAGGTGTCTGAGTATGGGTGTTTGTTCCTGCAATTTTCCACCTTCACCTATATGAGGATAGGATGCTATGATGGTCAGCCATACATGCTTCCGAGATACCCAACCGATAAGATAATTCTTATGGAGTTGGGAAGATAGATCATGGTGTTCACACTTTTCAGTCTGCTAGACAAAAGGTTGGAATGGGGATCTCTACCACAAACCCATTGAAAATTGGTCGATACTCCTTTGTCACATCTGTGAAGGCTAAGGCCATGGAGGCTGAATTGCAGGAAATCAAGCTTAAAAAGTTCAAACCTAGAGCTGATTTTGATTATAGAGGTATGAAGGAGAAGATCAAGAAATCCTTTGTGCATGTTCATCGCATTGAAGACATCTGAGTAGATCTCCGCACAGAAGCTGAAGTCCTCAAGATGGATTACTGCAGGCTCACTGTTGAGCAAATTGTTGATTTGAACTTGGCAGATATCCCATAAGGGATGATTGATGACGGGCATATACTTGATCCCGAATACACTTCACGGAGGGTTGAGGAAGCTCCACTTCCTTTGATCCAATGGTCGCACAAAGAGTGCATCTCCATCCTTGACAGATTTCAGCCTATCTTGGCCAACACTAACGCATGGTTGAAAAGTAATGCTGTTAGACTTATCAAAATCAAGGTTGGTAAAGAAGATGATTTTACGGGGCCTTTTGGACGGAAATCTGAGATTCAGATTGACAACAAGGATGGTGCTTCATCTTCAGGCACAAGGATCAAGTTACAAGTTAGTCGTGCAGTAGTGCTTCCTCCTAAGGAGACGATTATTCGTGGGAAGAAAAAATCAAGATTCCATGTTCAGGTGATCGATCTGGATAGTCCAGAAGAGGGGCAGCAATCTGATGATGCTCCTAAGTCTCCAGTTTCAGACTCGATTCATGAGGCCATTCCTCCAGTTTCCATTGAGACGCCTCTTTCTCCTCTTGATTTGCTTGTGGATGAGTCTCCTCAGAATGCAATTCCCATTTCAGCATACGAGCCATCTCCTGATCATCAACAAGAAAGTGTGTTGAATGTTCCTAAAGATATTCCTACTTGCATTCAGTTATCAGAAATTGATACTTCCACTTCTGCTTTTGAAGAATTCATGGGCAATCTTCATGCCCATTGGTAAGTGAGCAAACCCTGGTTGTTGTCCAAACAGATATTCCTCCCAGGATGACCACGGTGATTCAAACAGAAACTTCTTCTCCTTTGCTTATGGCTGTGACTGGAGGGGAGTTGATGACTTTGCCTCCATGGCTTAGTTCTTTTACCTCGAAAAGGAAGAAGCAAGAAATCTCACCTGATGCCTTTGATTACCAGCAACTCAAATAGTCCAGATCCAAAGTTGCTAAGAAGGCCTGTTATCACTGGAACCTGCACCCCTGTTTGCTAAGCTATCAACTCAGCAGGCTTGTGACACATGGGAACCCTCCTAGGCCTGTGGGTTGCCTAAAAAATGGAGTGAACCTCCAGAGTAAGCCGGTTCTTTTCAGATTCTGCACCTAAAGTAACAATTTCTTCAGGGGAAAAGAGTAAGGAGGAGAAAATGCAAAACTAAAACTTGAAACTAAGGTGATTGCACCAGATGGTATTCTTTTTGGAATCTATCTAAGCAAAAAACACACAGTACAACAATGATAATAAACCCTTTTTTGCATTGACCAACAACTCAACCCTTGCATCAATGCTTCATAAACAGGCTAGATAATCACAGTCCTAAGAGGGAAAAAATCCTTTTTCACAACCTAAGACTATTAATCATTAAAACACAGCTTATGACCTGCACGTAGTACATGTATTTCTGCATAAGGCATCAAAAGGAGATGTAAATTTTAAGGGGGGCAAAAGCCAACCACCAAAGAACTGACTAACCCTGAAGGTGCAGTAACAAAGAAGGATGAGAAGTAGAGCAGCAAACCAAGCTATTATCCTTGCCAAACAGGTATCACCAAGCTTTATAAATCCTGAAAATGTGTTACAAAGACATCCATTCTTGCAGAGAGAACCAAAAAATTACAGTCTGCTCCAAGATGAATGAATCAGAACCTTACAAAAATGAAGGCTCCCAGTATATATGCCTTTTTCCAAAGTTATCAAGAAGTCTCCACCTCCTCATTTTAGGTCGAGCAAACTCAAAAACCCTACTTTTTGGGCCTCAAAAATATCTCAAAAGGGATAAACTTGAGCCAAAAGGCTAAGTCATCCATTCTGCAAACATAAAACCTCATAAATGCAACATAAATGCTCCTGAAATGTCTCTGACAGGCCTGCAAGCCCTCATAAATGCAAAAATATCCCTCCCTTTGCTCAAACAAAAAATATCTAATAAAGTGATTTTTTAAATAAAAGATTTATTATTCTCTGGTCAGACATTTGTTTGACTTTATTTTTGTTTATATTTAAAAGCTTTAATAATATAAAAGTAATAGAATTGTTTCAATTAAAGCGACAAAATAAATAAATCACTTTAATAATACAATTTTATTATTTTTATTTATTAAATAATAAAGTGTAATAAAAAATATATTTAATAAAAGTGTTTAATTAACACTTTAATAAATAAAATTTTTTATTATATTTTATTATTTTTTAAATATAAAATAAAAATAATATCAAACAAATGTTTGATCAAAAAATAATAAATTTTTTAATAAAAAGAAAAAACTTTAAAAAACATTTGTTTTATGCCTTAGAGGGCGCATTTCTTGAGTTTCTAAAGTCATCTTGCATAGGAAATTTGAAAGGGGACAAAGTGATAAAAATCACTTAGGAAGCAAGAAATTTACAAGGTTTTTTTAAAAGTGATTAAAATCACTTAGAAATACATGCGAACCTTGCCATGCCCTCCATGCATATTGCGTGGCATAAGAAGGGGATAGAAATGGTTTTTTAATGAAAACATTTTTAGGGAAACATAACCCTAACATCTTCATTCGCATCTTCACTTTTGCTCTCGATAGAACTGGAAACGGCTCTGCACTTCTGGGCGCCGCTTAGGGTTCGGAGGGAAAAAAAATCATGCATTCTTCAGTTCTGGGCGCATTTTTTGAGCGCTGGGCCTCTGTTTCTGCTTGGCGGGCTCCTTGATTGCATTTTCTGTTATTTTCGGGCTCATTTTGTAGAGCCGCTGTGAAAATTCCTTGCGTTTCTGGATACTTTCTGGGTGTTCGAAGCTTGGCTTCCTTGTTTGCTGGGCGCTCGTTTCACCTTGCATCCGCTATGCTTCACAGGTCCGCCATTTTTTTTCGATTCTGGAAGAAGAAAAATGCCCCTTTTACTGTAACATGTATGGCTTTCTCTGTGTGCTCTTTCTGAAAAAATTTATGGCATCGAACCTGCTTTCCATCTGCTTATATTTGTAAAAATTCACTTATGTGATCTGTTGCATCTTCTGTAAACTACTTTCCTTGGTACTGCAGGGTTATTTTTCCCTTTTCTATCAAAAATATTAGGAAAATAGTTTGAAAAACTGCGTTTTTCCATTTTTCTAAGCACTGTAAAATTATCTTTCCCCCTTTCTATCGTATTTATGAGAAAAAATAGTTCGAATTGCAGTGTTTTCCATTTTTCTGTCTGTCCTTGCAGTAGTTTTGATGCTCAAACATTCTGTTTGCTCTTTTGGTTTTTTCCTGAGACTCCTTCGACATTTATCTCCTTGTTTGGCTGCTCTGAATTTTCAGAAATTAATGAAGCTGTATCTCTATCCACCATTAAGGATATATCAATATGTGATGCCATTGCACTTACTTTTTCCATATGATTTTTAGTACTAGCTTCTTCAATACAGATGGTATTACATTTCTGATTAAATTTGCTATCATCTCCCATAGCTGCAAATATTGGGCTTTCAGGATCACTTATCTGTATTAGATTGTAGTCTTCTAGTTTAGGTGCAGTGCCATTGGCATCCTCTATTTCAAACGGTTCTGTTTTTTGCTCCATATACATACATTTATCACTTCTGTTCAGCAAGTATTTATGAAAAGCAGTTTCATTGTTCTGCATATCAAGTGGGATTGATTTCTTTGAGAGCTCTACTTCATGACTCCCTCCATTATCTAGATTATGGTAATAATACTTTCCTCTTCCCTAGTATCCAGAACTGTTGGAGCTTCTCCATATATTAGACTGGTTCTGGGTTCAATTTATCTACAGCAAAAGGAAAGAAATGATACAGCACCTCCATGACACTTTGGGTGATTCATAACTAATGACTGCAATCAAAGTGCTATGATGGTATGTTGCTACTGTGAATGTCTTATGATCTTTGAAATCACCTTTCTGCTGCTCTATATGTGCTCTTCTTGGCTCTTATTGGTGTCTTGAATAAGGTTTGCTAACATTGTTATTTTCCCTTGAGGGACCTGTGACTGCTCTTTTACTAACTTTCCCATAGTGTACTTGGACTGTATTCATCTTTAAAGGTCACTGAGACCTTGTGTATCAAAACTATGCTTGCTAGACACAGTATGAAGACTGTGACATACATCATTTGTCCTTAAAGCTTTTCTTCTCTGTCAAACACCATGGCTGCTCATACTCACAAATAGCCCTTTACTGCATGGATTCACGTCCTTCTAAACCAGGTAGTGATTTTCATGATCTTATAGAACCCACAGCAGAAGGGATGTGAGAGGCAGATCCAGCATAAAGAAAAACTCTCTTTAAACTTGCACTCTGATTTGATTCAGCCTGTTGCAATTGATATGCCACTTACCAACCACCTCCCAATCCCATATTTTCAGGAAGAGAACCATTCATAGAAAATTTTATATGATTACTGTTCTTACTAGAGTTTTCCAAAAATAAGCTGCCAGCATCTTATGAGTGTCACCAACGTGAGCCAGGACAACAATGATCATGTCTTTGTTTGCCCTCATTTGACCTTCCAAGTGATGTGATTCTTGAAAACTAACATCTTCAAACAAATGCTCTGACTTGCCTTCATCATCATGCCATTTAAAAACAGCTCCCTTCGTAACTTGTCTTCCACAAAACTCACGTTTTGAAGGTAGGTCAACATCATATTCAATCAAGGGAATATCGCCACAACAGAGAGTAGGATCATTTACCTCAAGCTCTTTTTCAACTGCTGATGCAAAATCAGACTGTGAGAAGTCTGAATTTTCATCTTTAACTTCATACTTATCAATCCATTCTTGAGTGGTCCTCAATGCAAGGCACATGTGATGGCAAAGGAGTACTGGTCACTTTCAGAAAATTAGAATCATGTGCATGCTTCTTCAAAGTGTCTTCGTTGTACTTAATTGCATCTTTTTCCAGAGTAGGTTGTATCCCCATAAGTGCTGGTCTATGAGGTGTCCAGCTGGAAGACACACGTTCTCTTAGCTGCCTTAGTTGTCATAAAACTGATACATACCTGCATCTCCTTAGCTGTTATTTTATTTGCCTCCAACCAACCCCACAATGGTGAAGTACCCATGACAAACCAATTTCATTATCAAATTGTAGGACCTTCCTATTAGGCAATCTCCTAGTTTCTAAAATCAGCTCTCTTAGACAATATTGGTCATCTGATCTTAACAAGTATTTCTTAGTGTAATCATGTGTATGAAACAAGGAAAATCAATCTCACTGTAGACTATCATACCTCGCATGCAGCTGGAATCTGATAATTGGTTTGATTCTTGATTGTCCACACCCACATAAGGCTGAAGTGAACTTGTGAGCAGGGCTTCATCCTCCCTGGGGCTTCCACGTGTTTGGCTGAGAGTCCAAACTTCGAGGCTAGTTGACCGATTCTCATCTTTTCCTTGAACAATAGTAGTCTGCAAGTCACAAGCAAATGATTCCTCTTTCTTTTCCATCCTCTCCATTCATGCCACAAATGTCTTATTTGAAATCCTTTAAGACTGTCTCAAGCCTTTATAATTGTATTTACCCTCTTTATAGATGCTCTGTCTACACTAGTCCATGCAGCCCTTGATTTCTGCCTTTGTTTTGCAACTGGTGTTGATATCTCTGTATCTCTGTCTACCAATGTACAGTGGCTCGTGCATAATTTCAATGCCTAAACTTCATATTCAAACCTTGTATTTCTCACATGAGCTGGGCTCAACCCTTGTGGGAGTCGCATTCGTCTCCACTCATCTTAGTGAATTTTATGACCAGCAAACTGTCCTTTTTCCTTTCCCTTTTCCTGCACATGAAACAAACCTGTCAGCAAAAAAAAAAATGCATATTTATGGTGACCTTCCTTTGATCTGATTTTTCCTTTTGGAGATTCCTTTGTGATGCGAGCCATATGCATTTGATGTACGTAGGGATCATATATATATATGCGTGCATTAGTACATATGTCAGAAATGCAGCCAGCTATTGTTTAGAACAAAATGTTCTAACACATTGTTTGTTTCAACTTTTTTGCAGACATCAGAAGGAAAACATCAACGGACCGGGGGGGAGCAGCAAGACGAAGGCTACGACGAGCGTCTCTCAACTGTTCCAGTCATTCAGGCAATGACTGGTTCCACTTCTGACATGCCTTATTTTTCTTTGTACTTGCATACATATATGTATATTTCCCTTCTGCATTGGATGTACGTAGCTAGTCCCACGGCTCCTTGTGTGGGACGCATTTTTGAAAATGAATTAAAAAAAATACTTTTCTTTTGCAAATGAGATGTTTTTCTTTGATGTTACAGAATAAAAGTACTTAGAAACATCATCTTTAAAACACAAAAACAGAGAATAAGTATACACTAGCTTTCTTTTGTTCATGCTAGCGTTTCTCAACCTATTTTTCAGCCAGGAGCGAAAAATAGGTAACATTTTTGGCGACATCTGCTATATGTTTGCCTGCTAAACAGCCTGACCAGCTGCCTTAAAAAATCATTGGGCACAGAGTCACTTGCAACCTTTGTGAAAACTGGAAAAATACATCATAATACTGCAAAACTCTCTCCCTTTCCCCCTCTGAATCTGTCATAGCCTATTGAGTATAGGTGTGGGGTTCATGGTAGCGGTTATGACAGACTGCTATTATGAATTCTACATGTATATTTGATAGTTTATGACAGGTTAGCCACAAAGCACCTGTGAAAAACACTCTCTTGCATTACTGGAACTCAGCTCTAAGCAAAAACCTCACCAAAAACAGTCTCAAAAGACTGCTGTGAGCTGTCCCAGCTTTATGAGGGGGATATGTATGATGTGGGGCAGTGGAATGTATTCACTGTTTCATATGGTAGGTATCATTTTCATCAAACTGTGGCAGCTTACAGCAGCCTTTCCTCCACAAAACTGAAAAAACTAACATCTAACTGCGCACGAAGCGCTTAGGAAAAACCAGACAGCAACTAACTAACTGTGCAGCAGCACTTATTCAACATCCAAAACCTACTTTATTATATACAAGCTGCGATCATACCTCAAAAGCAATGCTTGAGGTGAATCCCGTTGACCGGGATTGGCTCCACGCTACCGTCCATCTTGGAGAGCTGGAAAGCGTTGTGTTGCTTACATTCAGAAATAATGTAAGGCCCGCCCCAAAATGCATCGAACTTGGAATGCTTTCCAGGCTTGCTTTTGAGGGTGTCCCATTTCAGCACCACATCTCCTTCCTGGAAGCTTCTTGGAGACGCTCTTCTGTCAAATGATCTCTTCATCTGAGCCTGATGCTGCTCTATTTTATTCAAAGCGTCCTTTCTAGTCTCTTCTAGCTCAAACAATTGAGCTAATCTCACTGTAAGGGGGCCCTCCTCCAGTGAGTCCAACTGATTTGCTAGGTCTAATGCTGGCAGCTCGGATGAAATAGGAAGCCTTGCTTCCTTACCGTAGACCAGCATAAAAGGTGATTGTCCTGTGGACCTCTTTGGGGTGATCCTATCAGCCCATAAGGCTGATTTTAACTGAGTATGCCAAACCCGTTGGTTGCCTTCCATAGTCCTCTTAATGATCCTAATCAGATTTTTATTAGTCGATTCTGCTTGGCCATTGCCTTGCGGATAATAGTTGGAAGACGTATTTAGGTAGATCCCTTTCTTGATAGCCCAATCAGAGATTTTAAGACCAACGAAAGCGAGCCCATTATCTGAAATTATGGACTCCGGTACCCCAAATCTGGCAACCAGATCTTCGTAGAAATTTAGGACAGCGGTCTCATTTGCCTCTTTAAGTGCTACTGCTTCAGTCCACTTGGTGAAGTAGTCAGTGGCTGTAAGTATCCACTTATGGCCAGCGCTAGATGCAGGGTTTATCACTCCAATAAAGTCCAAACCCCACCTCATGAAAGGCTGTTCCACCTGAATTGGCTGCAAAGGCAAAGCTGCCAATCCCATTTTGCCAGCAAACATGGCACATTCTTTGCACTTTCTGACCCATACGTGCGCATCTCTGAATAATGTGGGCCAATAATAGCCACCCTTCATCACCTTAAGAGCTGTTGCTCTTGGTGAAAAATGGCCCCCAGCTGATCCCTCATGAAAATCATGCAGCAGCTTACTTATTTGGTCAGGCCCAACGCATCTCAGCAACACACCATTAAAAGCTTTACGAAACAAGATGCCATTAAGGAGTGTATAAGGTATAGACTGCAGTCTGAAATACCTTCTTTTAGCTCTGTCCAGCAACTCAGGACATTCACCAGTTTGCAGAAAATGAGTCATTTCCTGCACCCAATCAGCAGTAGGAGTCCCAACTGATGCTTGCTCGTCACCTTGCAGTGTTAGAACAGCTTCCTGTTCATGCTTTGGCGAATTAGAAATGCTATCAGCAAGCTGTTCGCATAAGCCTTTGCCTCTGACCAGCTTGGTAACCTGAATTTTGACGTCATACTCCATGACCTTGGCTACCCAACCAGCCCTCTTGTCATTAAGGTCCCTGCTCAATAGAAACTCTTTCACGCTCGGGTGAGCAACCATTAAATTAATGCTATTGTTAGATAGCATGTGTTTGAATTTCTTCAAACTCCTGATAACAGCCAACACATGCTTTTCCACAAAAGTGTACCTTAGCTCGTAGTCCTTCAATGCTTGACTGAAGAAGGCTAATGGCTGTTCCGAGCCTTCATCATTCTGCTGTACCAGCATAGCTGAGATAGAATCTACATTCCCATAGGCATACAAAGTGAAATCCTTAGAAAAATCAGGATTTAGAAGTGTAGGGGCAGCGGCTAACGCTTCTTTAATCAGCTGAAAACTTCTCTTGCCCTCCTTGGTCCAGCTATAAGACACATTCTTTCTCAACATAGCAGTTAAAGGGTTTAGCAAATCTGCAATATCAGGGATAAACCTCCTGACAAAATTAATTCTCCCTATGAAGCTCTGTAGACCTTTCTTATGAGCTGGTAAAGGAAGGGCCAAGATGGCACTTATCCTCTCAGGATCAATGGTAATACCGTGCTTGGATACCACGTACCCAAGCAATTTGCCCTCATGGACAGCAAATATACACTTTTTTGGATTAAGAGATATCCCAAACTGTCTGCATCTTTTGAAGATCAACCTCAAATGGTCTAGATGATCCTTTGCTTCTTTTGAGAACACTGTGATATCATCTAGATAGACCAGCACTATTTTATACATCAAACCTTGAAACGCCATATCCATAGCACGCTGGAAAGTTGCCCCTGCATTGGACAACCCAAAAGGCATCTTCTTATAGGCCATAGTGCCCCATTTAGTAGTAAAAGCTGTCTTGTACTGGTCTTCCTCTTTAACTAAAATCTGGTTGTAACCGGAAAAACCATCTAACAGAGAAAACATCTCAGAACCTGAAACTACTTGCAAAATTTGCTCCATAGAAGGTAAAGGATAATGGTCTTTCAGTGAGGCTCGATTAAGGTCTCTAAAATCCACACAGAGCCTGATTTCACCATTCCTCTTCCTTACCAGAACTAAGTTTGAAACCCACGAAGTATGCTTGATGGGAAAGACTATGGCACTCTCAATCAGCTTGTCTAATTCCTTTTTCATCAGGGGCTCCAATTTGGGATTTATTGGCCTCTGTTTCTGTCTCACTGGTTTGGAATTAGGCTCGAGTTCTATTGTATGTTGTGCAAGCTCAGGGTCAAATCCCCTCAAATCAGAATATTGCCAAGCAAATATATCATTAAACTCCTGACAGAGGGATACAAAAGCTGCTTCTTTTCCTTTGGTATGAACTTTGCCAAGTTTAAGAAACCTACCTCTCGAAATCTCAACCTCTTCATAGTGGTTTTGATCAATCTGAATGCTGGACCTTTCTTTCCTAACTTGATCATCAGAATTGAAGATGGATTCCAAGGAGACCAATCCCTTGGGTAACTTATTTCCTTTCAGCTGAATGATCTGGTCACCATACTGGTGTTGTAGTTTCTTCTGGTTGGCATGAGAGAACTCAGCTTCCTCTCTTAGGAAACTCACAATCTGCTGGTCACTTTCAAAAACCTGCCAATGTATATCATTATCTGGTACAGCAGGCCTAATAACAATCTTCACATGCTGATGACTACCACTGCTACCAATTTCCTTGGGAATATCATATTCTGCCCCTATGGCTGCTAATCTGTCAGCACACTTATTCTGATTTCTGGGTATGGATATCAGATTGAAGGCATCAAATCCTTCCAAGAGGTCCCACACCCTATGCTTATAAGACTTAAGCAAATCATTCTTTGTAAGACAAATGTTCCTCACCTGATTTGCAACTAACTCGCTGTCCCCAGACACTTTCAGGCAGTTAATACCTCTCTGTCTTGCCCATTCCAAACCATGGATAAGAGCCTCGTATTTAGCAACATTATTAGTACAGCTGAAACAAAATCTGAAAGCTGAATAGTATCTCTCACCTCCTGGGGAAACAAGCATGCATCCACCACCTGTACCAACCTTGTTCCTTGAGCCATCAAAAAAAAGCTCCCACAGCTCACAATCTTGCTGATTACCGTGCTGTTCTGGATTCTTTTCTATATCAGGCATGAAAGGATCAGCCTCAAGTATCATAAAAACACCAAAATCAGTATCTTCGTGTTGTTCACATGGAACAGCAGCGTGGGTCTGAGCTGCCCACTCATCAAGAAGGATATCAGGTATACTTTCTGTAGATGTATTGCCTTCTTGAACTGCAGATTCCTCCTCACATTCACTTGCAATTAAATTGGCATTAAGGGGAGGCGGATTGTAAGGTTCTATATGATCCTTGGCTATAGGTTCTGACCTTATAGTGACTTTTGTGCCATACCTAGTCCTAAACAGCATATGGGACCAATCTGAAGATAAGTAACCTCCTATTTTTGCAGTAAAATCTCTTGATAAGCATATAGCAAAATAAGGAGGCAATTCTATAACGTAAATATCTTGTGGAATAGAGAAGTTTGGGCAAGCATGAAGGGTTAAACTCAGATTTTTAATAACTCCTACTGTGTTAACAGCAGTCCCGTCTAATTGGACAACTCCCTTTTCTAAAGGTTCGTATTTGATCCCCAACCTATCTATAATCTGCTTGGGCATGACTGAACTGCTAGCACCCGAGTCTATCATGCAGTTATGTACCAATTGATTTCCAATGATTAAGGACACATAAAAGGGTGGGGGTTTAACCTTTGAAGCTTCTTTCTCTTTATCATTTGTAGCAGCATTGGTCAACACAGCCTTGTATTTATCTTCCTTGAGTTCTTCAAATATATCTAAATTTGACAAGGCTGATTGGAGTAAGTCCCTTTGGCCGGGGATACACAAGGAATCCCACATAGTCATGGATACGTTTGCTTTCTTCATATGATCAAGAATATTGAAAGACGCATTTGACTTTGCTTGTATTTTAGGGGCAGCAACCTCACCTTGAGCAGCAGCTGTCTAGACTGATGGATTAGGTTGCTTCTTGCCTACCAAGGGCTGGCTTGTTGGCGATTGCCTAAGATTTTCAGTGGTTGATGGGCCAACAGCATTCTGATCCAAGTTCGGCAGCTGGTGTATCAAGGTTTGATTATTATCCGATTGCTGCCCTCCTTCAATGGCTCTCTTCTTGGACCTTGTATAAACCAAAGTTGCTAGATCAGCTTGGTTAATCCCACAAAATTCTCCTCCCTGCCAATTTAAAAGAGCTGTCTCAGGTTGTTGATCCCCCTGCTGCTGGATAGAATCTTCGTGGGGCGTATCCAATTGCCCACTTGAATTATTTTGGACCATCAAGGCCTGGTTGATCACCCCATTTGCACAAGTGCTTTGGTTATGGGGCAAATTGCAGGGAAAACACCAGTCAAAGTCCTTTGCCAAATTGTTTTGAATGGGCATGAGCTCCTTTGAAGAGCTGGCAGCATTGGGGCTATAAGCTTGATAAGGCCTTGGCACGTAGGCTTGTCTTGGGCCTTGATTATTTGGCTGATAAGGTGGTCTGTTTGACTGATTTTGCTGATAATTAGACTGGAATGGAGGCTGGTAAGGCCTGTAACCTTGATTTTGCTGCCTCTTCAAGTTTACTATTTCGCTGCCAAATGTTTGCAGCAGTCCCTTGATCTCCTGTAGATCACTTGATTGTGCTGGAAAGTTATTTTCTGGTCTAACAAACTGAGAAACTGGTGCTGGTAAGGCTGGTGTAGCTGGAATGATAGCTATAGGAGGTATTTGCATTGCTATCGGTGGCTGGATGGTAGGAAAAATTGGCATAGCAGGCCTTGGGGCAATTTTACCAGCCTGTATAAGGCTGTTCTCTGCTCTAATGGCTATAGAATAGGCCTGAGGCAATGAAGTGCCTCCCATCGATTGCACCATCACCGAGATATCACTATTCAAAGCTCTTAAATAGTATAAGAAGGCGTGGTCAGCTGTGGGTCTTACCGTTTGTGGGATTCTATCCCAAGTTTTCTGGAAACGGTGGCTGAAATCTGACATGACTTCGTGGGGAGCCCTCTTTATTGTTGACAGCTGCTCCATTAGCGACAAATGATCTGATTTGTCCTCGAAGAAATTGCATAATTGGTTACCCAACTGGTCCCATGTCGCAATAGAATTAATAGGAAGGCCTCTGAACCATTGCAAGGCTTTACCCTTGAAAGATGCTGCAAGCAATCTGACTGCAACATTCTCCTCTGTCACATGGTGAACAGCACATAAGTTTGCAACATCTTTTATGTGTTCAGCTGGGGTAATTTGATCTTCACCATGAAAATATGGTAAGCTTTTCAAAGCAGCCACTGGAATATCATCATGCTGTGTTAAATTCAGTGGGCTGCCCTGGTTAAATGCAACAAATGGCTGATTTCTACCTGCTGGAATCATGATTACTGGGATTATTTGTGACACAGTTTGAGCCCTAACAGCAGGGGGAGTAGACTTAGCTCTCCTTGAATAAACACGGTTCTCTTTCTATTTCTCAACTACCCTCCCTCTTCTTCTAGGGGGGGATAACTGCAAAAATTCGAAGGATGAAGAATTACTCCTGGTTTGTATCCTTCTCATAAGCAAAATTGCACTGACTTTACTAAACCAGAAATCAGAGTCGCTAGGTATGTTGTAAGAATGTCTCTGAAAGACTAAAATTACTGCTGTACACACCAAACAGCACCATAAAACATCTTATAGGGGCTGAAAAATTATGCTCTCAGTCCCACCGGGCGTGCCAAAAACTGTTATCACTGGAACCTGCACCCCTGTTTGCTAAGCTATCAACTCAGCAGGCTTGTGACACATGGGAACCCTCCTAGGCCTGTGGGTTGCCTAAAAAATGGAGTGAACCTCCAGAGTAAGCCGGTTCTTTTCAGATTCTGCACCTAAACTAACAATTTCTTCAGGGGAAAAGAGTAAGGAGGAGAAAATGAAAAACTAAAACTTGAAACTAAGGTGATTGCACCAGATGGTATTCTTTTTGGAATCTATCTAAGCAAAAAACACACAGTACAACAATGATAATAGACCCTTTTTTGCACTGACCAACAACTCATAACCCTTGCATCAATGCTTCATAAACAGGCTGGATAATCACAGTCCTAAGAGGGAAAAAATCCTTTTTCACAACCTAAGACTATTAATCATTAAAACACAGCTTATGACCTGCAAGTAGTACATGTATTTCTGCATAAGGCATCAAAAGGAGATGTAAATTTTAAGGGGGGCAAAAGCCAACCACCAAAGAACTGACTAACCCTGAAGGTGCAGTAACAAAGAAGGATGAGAAGTAGAGCAGCAAACCAAGCTATTATCCTTGCCAAACAGGTATCACCAAGCTTTATAAATCCTGAAAATGTGTTACAAAGACATCCATTCTTGCAGAGAGAACCAAAAAATTACAGTCTGCTCCAAGATGAATGAATCAGAACCCTTACAAAAATGAAGGCTCCCAGTATATATGCCTTTTTCCAAAGTTATCAAGAAGTCTCCACCTCCTCATTTTAGGTCGAGCAAACTCAAAAACCCTACTTTTTGGGCCTCAAAAATATCTCAAAAGGGATAAACCTGAGCCAAAAGGCTAAGTCATCCATTCTGCAAACATAAAACCTCATAAATGCAACATAAATGCTCCTGAAATGTCTCTGACAGGCCTGCAAGCCCTCATAAATGCAAAAATATCCCTCCCTTTGCTCAAACAAAAAATATCTAATAAAGTGATTTTTTAAATAAAAGATTTATTATTCTCTGGTCAGACATTTGTTTGACTTTATTTTTGTTTATATTTAAAAGCTTTAATAATATAAAATTAATAGAATTGTTTCAATTAAAGCGACAAAATAAATAAATCACTTTAATAATACAATTTTATTATTTTTATTTATTAAATAATAAAGTGTAATAAAAAATATATTTAATAAAAGTGTTTAATTAACACTTTAATAAATAAAATTTTTTATTATATTTTATTATTTTTTAAATATAAAATAAAAATAATATCAAACAAATGTTTGATCAAAAAATAATAAATTTTTTAATAAAAAGAAAAAACTTTAAAAATCATTTGTTTTATGCCTTAGAGGGCGCATTTCTTGAGTTTCTAAAGTCATCTTGCATAGGAAATTTGAAAGGGGACAAAGTGATAAAAATCACTTAGGAAGCAAGAAATTTACAAGGTTTTTTTAAAAGTGATTAAAATCACTTAGAAATACATGCGAACCTTGCCATGCCCTCCATGCATATTGCGTGGCATAAGAAGGGGATAGAAATGGTTTTTTAATGAAAACATTTTTAGGGAAACATAACCCTAACATCTTCATTCGCATCTTCACTTTTGCTCTCGATAGTTCTGGAAACGGCTCTGCACTTCTGGGCGCCGCTTAGGGTTCGGAGGGAAAAAAAATCATGCATTCTTCAGTTCTGGGCGCATTTTTTGAGCGCTGGGCCTCTGTTTCTGCTTGGCGGGCTCCTTGACTGCATTTTCTGTTATTTTCGGGCTCATTTTGTAGAGCCGCTGTGAAAATTCCTTGCGTTTCTGGATACTTTCTGGGTGTTCGAAGCTTGGCTTCCTTGTTTGCTGGGCGCTCGTTTCACCTTGCATCCGCTATGCTGCACAGGTCCGCCATTTTTTTTCGATTCTGGAGGAAGAAAAATGCCCCTTTTACTGTAACATGTATGGCTTTCTCTGTGTGCTCTTTCTGAAAAAATTTATGGCATCGAACCTGCTTTCCATCTGCTTATATTTGTAAAAATTCACTTATGTGATCTGTTGCATCTTCTGTAAACTACTTTCCTTGGTACTGCAGGGTTATTTTTCCCTTTTCTATCAAAAATATTAGGAAAATAGTTTGAAAAACTGCATTTTTCCATTTTTCTAAGCACTGTAAAATTATCTTTCCCCCTTTCTATCGTATTTATGAGAAAAAATAGTTCGAATTGCAGTGTTTTCCATTTTTCTGTCTGTCCTTGCAGTAGTTTTGATGCTCAAACATTCTGTTTGCTCTTTTGGTTTTTTCCTGAGACTCCTTCGACATTTATCTCCTTGTTTGGCTGCTCTGAATTTTCAGAAATTAATGAAGCTGTATCTCTATCCACCATTAAGGATATATCAATATGTGATGCCATTGCACTTACTTTTTCCATATGATTTTTAGTACTAGCTTCTTCAATACAGATGGTATTACATTTCTGATTAAATTTGCTATCATCTCCCATAGCTGCAAATATTGGGCTTTCAGGATCACTTATCTGTATTAGATTGTAGTCTTCTAGTTTAGGTGCAGTGCCATTGGCATCCTCTATTTCAAACGGTTCTGTTTTTTGCTCCATATACATACATTTATCACTTCTGTTCAGCAAGTATTTATGAAAAGCAGTTTCATTGTTCTGCATATCAAGTGGGATTGATTTCTTTGAGAGCTCTACTTCATGACTCCCTCCATTATCTAGATTATGGTAATAATACTTTCCTCTTCCCTAGTATCTAGAACTGTTGGAGCTTCTCCATATATTAGACTGGTTCTGGGTTCAATTTATCTACAGCAAAAGGAAAGAAATGATACAGCACCTCCATGACACTTTGGGTGATTCATAACTAATGACTGCAATCAAAGTGCTATGATGGTATGCTGCTACTGTGAATGTCTTATGATCTTTGAAATCACCTTTCTGCTGCTCTATATGTGCTCTTCTTGGCTCTTATTGGTGTCTTGAATAAGGTTTGCTAACATTGTTATTTTCCCTTGAGGGACCTGTGACTGCTCTTTTACTAACTTTCCCATAGTGTACTTGGACTGTATTCATCTTTAAAGGTCACTGAGACCTTGTGTATCAAAACTATGCTTGCTAGACACAGTATGAAGACTGTGACATACATCATTTGTCCTTAAAGCTTTTCTTCTCTGTCAAACACCATGGCTGCTCATACTCACAAATAGCCCTTTACTGCATGGATTCACGTCCTTCTAAACCAGGTAGTGATTTTCATGATCTTATAGAACCCACAGCAGAAGGGATGTGAGAGGCAGATCCAGCATAAAGAAAAACTCTCTTTAAACTTGCACTCTGATTTGATTCAGCCTGTTGCAATTGATATGCCACTTACCAACCACCTCCCAATCCCATATTTTCAGGAAGAGAACCATTCATAGAAAATTTTATATGACCACTGTTCTTACTAGAGTTTTCCAAAAATAAGCTGCCAGCATCTTATGAGTGTCACCAACGTGAGCCAGGACAACAATGATCATGTCTTTGTTTGCCCTCATTTGACCTTCCAAGTGATGTGATTCTTGAAAACTAACATCTTCAAACAAATGCTCTGACTTGCCTTCATCATCATGCCATTTAAAAACAGCTCCCTTCGTAACTTGTCTTCCACAAAACTCACGTTTTGAAGGTAGGTCAACATCATATTCAATCAAGGGAATATCGCCACAACAGAGAGTAGGATCATTTACCTCAAGCTCTTTTTCAACTGCTGATGCAAAATCAGACTGTGAGAAGTCTGAATTTTCATCTTTAACTTCATACTTATCAATCCATTCTTGAGTGGTCCTCAATGCAAGGCACATGTGATGGCAAAGGAGTACTGGTCACTTTCAGAAAATTAGAATCATGTGCATGCTTCTTCAAAGTGTCTTCGTTGTACTTAATTGCATCTTTTTCCAGAGTAGGTTGTATCCCCATAAGTGCTGGTCTATGAGGTGTCCAGCTGGAAGACACACGTTCTCTTAGCTGCCTTAGTTGTCATAAAACTGATACATACCTGCATCTCCTTAGCTGTTATTTTATTTGCCTCCAACCAACCCCACAATGGTGAAGTACCCATGACAAACCAATTTCATTATCAAATTGTAGGACCTTCCTATTAGGCAATCTCCTAGTTTCTAAAATCAGCTCTCTTAGACAATATTGGTCATCTGATCTTAACAAGTATTTCTTAGTGTAATCATGTGTATGAAACAAGGAAAATCAATCTCACTGTAGACTATCATACCTCGCATGCAGCTGGAATCTGATAATTGGTTTGATTCTTGATTGTCCACACCCACATAAGGCTGAAGTGAACTTGTGAGCAGGGCTTCATCCTCCCTGGGGCTTCCACGTGTTTGGCTGAGAGTCCAAACTTCGAGGCTAGTTGACCGATTCTCATCTTTTCCTTGAACAATAGTAGTCTGCAAGTCACAAGCAAATGATTCCTCTTTCTTTTCCATCCTCTCCATTCATGCCACGAATGTCTTATTTGAAATCCTTTAAGACTGTCTCAAGCCTTTATAATTGTATTTACCCTCTTTATAGATGCTCTGTCTACACTAGTCCATGCAGCCCTTGATTTCTGCCTTTGTTTTGCAACTGGTGTTGATATCTCTGTATCTCTGTCTACCAATGTACAGTGGCTCGTGCATAATTTCAATGCCTAAACTTCATATTCAAACCTTGTATTTCTCACATGAGCTGGGCTCAACCCTTGTGGGAGCCGCATTCGTCTCCACTCATCTTAGTGAATTTTATGACCAGCAAACTGTCCTTTTTCCTTTCCCTTTTTCTGCACATGAAACAAACCTGTCAGCAAAAAAAAAAATGCATATTTATGGTGACCTTCCTTTGATCTGATTTTGCCTTTTGGAGATTCCTTTGTGATGCGAGCCATATGCATTTGATGTACGTAGGGATCATATATATATATGTGTGCATTAGTACATATGTCAGAAATGCAGCCAGCTATTGCTTAGAACAAAATGTTCTAACACATTGTTTGTTTCAACTTTTTTGCAGACATCAGAAGGAAAACATCAACGGACCGGGGGGGAGCAGCAAGACGAAGGCTACGACGAGCGTCTCTCAACTGTTCTAGTCATTCAGGCAATGACTGGTTCCACTTTTGACATGCCTTATTTTTCTTTGTACTTGCATACATATATGTATATTTCCCTTCTGCATTGGATGTATGTAGCTAGTCCCACGGCTCCTTGTGTGGGATGCATTTTTGAAAATGAATAAAAAAAAATACTTTTCTTTTGCAAATGAGATGTTTTTCTTTGATGTTACAGAATAAAAGTACTTAGAAACATCATCTTTAAAACACAAAAACAGAGAATAAGTATACACTAGCTTTCTTTTGTTCATGCTAGCGTTTCTCAACCTATTTTTCAGCCAGGAGCGAAAAATAGGTAACATTTTTGGCGACATCTGAGTATTTTGCAGGAGCATGCCATCATCTCATCCAGGGTCATGTACTTGGAATTTGAAGAACTCATGGAAAACAAGACCCTTGTTCTTAAATCTTTCATTGAGGAGATCGGTGATGCAAGGAGATTCCGGGATGAAGTTTACCGAGGTATTGTCTCACATTGTGAAAGGGCCTCTTGCAATATAGTAAGTCAGGATGGAGAGCTGATTCTAGAAGAAGTTCTTGCTAATTTACAGATGAGGATTCGTAATGAATGGAGGAGCGAACAATTCTCGGCAGCTTCAATTCAAGCATTGATGAAAAACCAAGCCTTTTTGCATGAAATCCAGTCTATCCTGGATAAAAACAATTCCGCGCTCCTCCGCTGTCATGACACTATTGTGAAGACTATGGTTGTTGCCAAGAACACCCATGAACCGAATCCTGAGGAACTACAAGCGAGCATCCGAAAATTTCAAGGATTCGTGTCTTCACAAAATGCAACTTAAGTGTTTTTTTTTTTAACACTTAGTTGATTTTTCCTTTTTTGTAATCTTTAGTTGTAATTTAGTTTTAACAAGTTGCATGTCAAAGTATTTTTTTTTGTAAAATGCAAGTTACACATTACTTGCACTTTTGTAATTACCTGTAAATCAACTACATGTTGTGTCTGATTAGGATTGTAGTTGGAATAAGTCTTAGTTAGATGGAGTAACTCTTAGTTAGTTAATGAAGTCTCAGTTATTTATTGAATGAGTCTTGGTGGTTGAGAGAATCTCTCAAGTTAGTTAGGATCCTCCCACCTTTTTCTCAAGGCTCCTCTTCTATAAATACTTGAGGAGTCCATTGTAATTATCATCTTTTGGGAAAGCAAGCAAAAACTCTGCCAAATTTACAGCAAGAAGTCTTTGAGCTTATGTATGTGGATTGAAAGTTTTTAAAGAATAATAAAGAAGGATTACTCAAGTTTTGAGTCTTTGAGCTACATGTTTGAGTTTGAATCTTTTTATTTCTTCTATGCAAAGTATTTCTAAAGGAGCTTAGTCCAATCTGATTTGAAGTCTTTGAGCTGCAAGTAGAGAAGATTATTTAAAATAGGAAACTCTTTTGAAGGAGCAGCAAGTCTTTGAGCTTGCATCTATTCTTGAGGAAAAATTACTATTTGATAAGAAATAGCAGCAAGTCTTTGAGCTTGCATTAGTTATTGTCTTTGTGTTGAAAGAATAGATCATTCCAGTCTTTGAGCTGTTATCTTTTATTCGTTGTAAAATTTAGTATAGCAAAGGGTAGATAGGACTTCCAATAGTCAAGTCTTTGAGCTTGATATTGCTGTCCCGTCCTGAAGGAAGTGATGGAAGTCTTTGCGCTTTCAGGAAACTTCATTGCCTTTCTCTCATTTCACTTGAAAGTAGTTACTGCTGTTCATATTCAATCGCTATCTTTTTCTGTGAAGAGAAAAGGATATTGTCTTTCTTGAAGAAAGAAGGAAGACTGTTGTACCATCCTATTTTTATTTCAATTTTAGTTAGATAGGGGGAGCCTTCCCTTAATTAGGAGAGTTTTTACTCGTGTGCTGTGGTTGAAACCACAATTTTGTATATTTCCTCAAGTGTACAAAATTTTTAACCAACAAGAATTTAGGAGTAGATTTTGTGAGAAATAGTTGTGAGTCTTTGAGCTTATACTACTTCCCATTGTTTTAAGTAGAAAAGAATAAGATATTCCAGTCTTTGAGCTGTTATAATTTGTTCTTTATAACATTAGTATAAAAAAGGGTAGATAGGACTTCACATAATCAAATCTTTGAGCTTGATATTGCTGTCTTGTCCCGAAGGAAGTGACAGAAGTCTTTGCGCTTTCAGGAAACTTCACTTCCTTTCTCTCATTTGATTTTGAAAGTGGTTACTGCTGTTAATATCAAATCGCTATCCTTTTCTGTGAAGAGAAAATGATATTGTCTTTCTTGAAAGAAGAAGAAAGATTGCTTTCCCATTCTATTTTATTTTCAAAGTTGTAGTTAGATAGGGGAGCCTTCCCTTAATTAGGAGAGTTTTACTCACACACTGTGGTTGAAGCCACAATTTTGTATATTTCCCAAGGCGTACAAAATTTTCAACCAAAAGTTTTTTGGCGACTTTGCTAGGGATCGAAAGATTTGAAATACTTTGTTAATTCTATCTTAGAATCTCTGGTATAAATTTGTTTGGCCCATCCGAGCCATCAACAATTTTTTGGCAACTCTACTGGGGATACGGACGCATTCGGAAGCCTCACACTTTCGTTTGAAGACTAGTGTCTTGCTGATTTTAAAGAAGAAATAACTTTTCTTGGGGTTTCCTGTTGATAAGAGCTTGGAAATATATTAATTTTTCTTTAAGCTGGAAGGTTTGCGTGTTTACGTTCATTGAAGGAGAGGTGAACATATCGAAGAGATATCTCTTGCTGAACGAGCTAGATTCCATTTGCTTACTATTACATCCTTCCTCTCACGAACCACAAGTTACCCTCCTTCTAAGAAAAAGAAGTCTATCCCAAGTGAAAATTCCCCTTTCTTTTTTCAAACTGCTGATATCTTCATCATCGAGTATGGCTAATCCACCTGCACCTCCTCCTCCCGGTCTATGGGGAGTAGCTTTTGGTCCTTTGGCCTTAACCCCACCTCTTCATCCACTTCCACAAGGTTCCCGTAAAAATCTTCCCAAATTCTATGGAGATGGAAAGCAACATCTCAATGAGCATGTCAAATCTTTCTATATGGCATGTGGTATTTGTTGGTTGAAAATTTTGTACACTTGGAGAAATATACAAAATTGTGGTTTCAACCATAGCACACGAATAAAAACTCTCTTAATTAAGGGAAGGCTCCCCCTATCTAACTACAACTTGGAAAATAAAATAGGATGGGACAGCAATCTTTCTTTTTGTTTTAAGAAAGACAATATCCTTTTCTCTTCACAAAAAAGGATAGCGATTGAATAACAACAGTAACCACTTTCAAGTGAAATAAGAGAAAGGAAATGAAGTTTCTTGAAAGCACAAAGACTTCCGTCACTTCCTTCGGGACGGGACAGCAATATCAAGCTCAAAGACTTGACTATTGGAAGTCCTATGTACTTTTTGCTATACTAAATTTTACAACGAATAAAAGATAACAGCTCAAAGACTGGAATAATCTATTTTTTCAACACAAAGACAAGAACTAATGCAAGTTCAAAGACTTGCTGCTATTTCTTATAAAACAGTAATTTTTCCTCAAGAATAGATGCAAGCTCAAAGACTTGCTGCTCCTTCTAGAGATTTTCCTATTTTAATTAATCTTCTCTACTTGCAGCTCAAGACTTCAAATCAGATTGGACTAAGCTCCTTTAGAAACACTTTGCATAGAAGAAATAAAAGGATTCAAACTCAAACATGTAGCTCAAAGACTCAAAACATGAGTAATCCTTCTTTATTATTCTTCAAAACCTTCAATTCACATACATAAGCTCAAAGACTTCTTGTTGTAAATTTGGCAGAGTTTTTGCTTCCTTTCCAAAAGATGATAATTACAATGGCCTCCTCAAGTATTTATAGAAGAGGAGCCTTGAGAAAAAGGTGGGAGGATCCTAACTAACTTGAGAGATTCTCTCAACCACCAAGACTCATTCAATAAATAACTGAGACTTCATTAACTAACTAAGAGTCACTCCAACACTAAGACTTATTCCAACTACAGTCCTAATCGGACACAACCTGTAATTGATTTACATGTAATTACAAAAGTGCAAGTAATGTGTAACTTGCATTTTACAAAAAAAAATACTTTTACATGCAACTTGTCAAAACTAAACTACAACTAAAGATTACAAAAAAGGAAAAATCAACTAAGTGTTAAAAAAAAAAACACTTAAGTTGCATTTTGTGAAGACACGAATCCTTGAAATTTCCGGATGCTCGCTTGTAGTTCCTCAGGATTCGGTTCATGGGTGTTTTTGGCAACAACCATAGTCTTCACAATAGTGTCATGACAGTGGAGGAGCGTGGAATTGGTTTTATCCAGGATAGACTGGATTTCATGCAAAAAGGCTTGGTGTTTCATCAATGCTTGAATTGAAGCTGCCGAGAATTGTTCGCTCCTCCATTCATTATGAATCCTCATCTGTAAATCAGCAAGAACTTCTTCTTCTGGAATCAGCTCTCCATCCTGACTTACTATATTGCAAGAGGCCCTTTCACAATGTGAGACAATACCTCGGTAAACTTCATCCCGAAGTCTCCTTGCATCACCGATCTCCTCAATGAGGGATTTAAGAACAAGGGTCTTATTTTCCATGAGTTCTTCAAATTCCAAGTACATGACCCTGGAAGAGATGATGGCTCAGCTGTTGTTGGGGCATGGTACGCCAGATTGTCAGACTTTTCTCAACACTTTCCAGATTCTTTTTGAAAGTGTTAGATGTCTGATCCAGTTTCTCCTCAATGGTTTTCAACTTAGACATTATTTGAAAAATGTCTTTCACTACTTGTACACATTGATCATGAAGCTGATCTACCCAGGAATCCAATGCTTGTACTTTCTGAGAAGCCCTTTCCACTCCACGAATCGGTTCTTGGGAACCAGAAGAACCTATGGAGTTACTCCCTTCAGCAACATGTTTTGTGATTTTATGAATGGCTGCCATAAGCTGTCGGTTTTGCTCTTCTAGCTTGTCTTTCTTTGCAAGAAGATCATCACACCTTTGCACTAATGAAGCAACAAATAACTGAGCATCATGTTTAATGACCTCATGCGCTTGTTTGCCCAATTCTATCCTTGTAACCTTATAATCAGCAGCTGACATTTCATCAAGTGGCTTATCTGCAATAGGTTCCACAATTTTAACTACTTTCATCTTGTTGCTATCAACAGTTACCCTAGAGATAGTCTTGGCCTTCTTGGCAACTTTGGATCTGGACTGTTTGAGTTGCTGGTAGTCAAAGGCATCAAGTGAGATCTCTTGCTTCTTCCTTTTCAGGGTGAAAGAACTAAGCCATGGAGGCAAAGTCATCAACTCACTTCCAGTAGCAGCTGTAGGTGAAGGAGAAGCAGTTTCTGTTTGAATTACCATGGTCACCCTGGGAGGAATATCTGTTTGGACAGCAACCACGGTTTGCTCAGTTACCAATGGGCATGAAGATTGCCTCATGAATTCTTCAAAACCAGAAGTGGAAGTATCAATTTCTGATAACTGAATGCAAGTGGGATTATTTTCAGGAACTTTCAACACACTTTCTTGTTGTCGATCAGGAGAAGGCTCGTATGCTGAAATGGGAACTGCATTCTGAGGAGACTCATCTACGAGCAAATCAGGAGGAGAAAGAGGCGTCTCAATGGAAACTGGAGGAATGACCTCATGATGCGAGTCTAAAACTGGAGACTTAGGAGCATCGTCAGATTTCTGCCCCTCTTCTTGATTATCCAGATCGATCACCTAAACATGGAATCGTGATTTCTCCTTCCCATGAATAGTCGTCTCCTCAGGAGGAAGCACTACTGCACGACTGACTCGTAACTTGATCCTTGTGCCCGAAGATGAAGCACCCTCCTTGTTATCAATCTGAATCTCATATTTCCGTCCAAGAGGCCCCGTAGAATCATCTTCTTTACCAACCTTGATTTTGATAAGTCTATTCGCATTACTTTTCAGCCATGTGTTAGTGTTGGCCAAGATAGGCTGAAATTTGTCAAGGATGGAGACGCACTCCTTGTGTGACCATTGGATCAAAGGAAGTGGAGCTTCCTCAACCCTCCATGAAGTGTATTCAGGATCAAGTATATGCCCATCATCGATCATCCCTTGTGGGATATCCGCCAAGTTCAATTCAACAATTTGCTCAATAGTGAGCCTGCAGTAATCCATCTTCAGAACTTCGGCTTCTGTGTGGAGATCTACCCAGATGTCTTCAATGCGATGAACATGCACAAAGGATTTCTTGATCTTCCCCTCCATACCTCTATAATCAAAATCAGCTCTAGGTTTGAACCTTTTAAGCTTGATTTCCTGCAATTCAACCTCCATGGCCTTAGCCTTCACAGATGTGACAAGGGAGTATCGACCAATTTTCAATGGGTTTGTGGTAGAGATCCCCATTCCAACCTTGTGTCTAGCATACTGAAAAGTATGAACAACCATGATCTGTCTTCCCAACTCCATAAGAATTATCTTATCAGTTGGGTATCTTGGAAGCATGTATGGCTGACCATCATAGCATCCAATCCTCATATAGGTGAAGGTGAAAAATTGCAGGAACAAACACCCATACTTAGACACCTTGACCCATGCCTCATCTGATACTCTTTTGTTCTTGAGATCCATGTCAAACAAACACATGAAATATCCGAAGAATGCATCTTAGACCCTTCTAAAATGCAGTCTGCTGGATTTCAATGGCAACTGGTCACAATATTCCAAAACTAGTATAAGCGAGCGATCACCCTTAGTAGAAAGACCTAGAAACTGTCTAAGTGATGCTGCTAAATATACCAAATAAGAATTCATGAAGAAGATCATGGTGGTAGGAACTGCTGCAAGTTGTTCGCACAAGGCATCGATGATGACTTCACCCCATGAAATGTGATGTGACTGCCGTATGAACATAATGAATTGATACATCCATGGCTCAAAGCCATTGGAATGCTCAAGGCCCATCATCCTGCTGAGAAGAGTGATGGTGTCTCCTATCTCCCATTTGAAATCACAAAGGTACAACTTTGCCCACCTTGAGAAGGAAGGTCGTGGCTCTTGGATCCACCTATTGATGTGCCGCTTGCAATCTTTTTCCCTCTTTACGTAGTATTCCGTTGCACTTTCTTTGGTGATTTTCATATAAACAGGTGTAGGAGGTATTCTGAAGAACTTTTCGATTGTATCCGCATCAAGACGAATTATAGCTTCACCATCATCATTTTTAATGACTCTTGATTCCTTGTCAAAATGATGGGCGCATGCAAGAACAAACTCAAGTTCTAGGGCAGCCACTGGGAAAGAAGATGCATGATGGATATGGCTGTCCAACAGCCGTTGCAAGTTATTATTCTGTGGATCTTCTACCCTGTTGATGAATTTTGCCATATCAACGTGCCCTATCTCCGTGTCCCTGATGCGATCCAAAGGAGAAGAAACCTGGGAAGGTGCAAACTCATTCTGATATTTGTCATATTTGTATTTCATTTTCTTTGGAGTTGGAGATGCCGACAAATTTGATATTGATTCTGCACCTGGAATGCTGTGATGAAGACTTAAAAGAGTTAAGGCAACATCATAGTCAGCTGCAAATATCATTCTTCCTTCTTCAAATGGGTAAAACTTTTATTCTTGAATTTCACTATTTTGTGAAAGGAAGAGGGGAAATATGTAGAAATGGGAAAATCTTGACTTTGACCAATTTTGGATCTTGGGAGAATTTTCGCAAGTATACAAGTTGGAAAGGACAGACATGCAATTGAGGTTTTAAAACCCGAATACAAGTAGGAAATGATGGAAATGGAAAGTACGGATATGGGGAACATGAATGGATAGAAATGGGAAAATCTAGGAAAGTCATTTTCATGAAAATGGGAAAAACTCTTCAACATCTAATTCGGTTTTTAAAACCCGAATTTGCAAGGGAGGGGTATTTCACACTTTTAACTTGGAATTTTAACCAAAAATGGTTAAATTCCTTAATCGTAGGGGAAGAACAAGAATTTCCAGCGAACTTGTAATCGAGATTAAAAATCCCGAATACAAGTAAAGAGGGAATTTTGGGAAGAACAATGCAATTCAAATATTGCATACTAAGGGGAAGATTTCTTTCACAAAAACCAATTTTTGGGGGAAGAACAACACATGCCAAAAATGCAACTAAGAACGAAAATAAAGAAACAAGAAAATAATAAAATGAAGGAAAGAAAGGAAAGAGAACATACCTTTCTTGAAAATGCAAATGCTTCTCCAATAATTCAACAATCCTTGGAATGAAGAAGCAAAATTAATCAATAAACCCAAACCGCAATGCCAAACCCTTTACACGTTTTTGCAAGAATGTCTTATATGAAAAACGTGGCAGCAAAATGCAAACTTGGAGGCACAAGAAGAGGTCAAATCTTCCTCAAATCCCAATGCCTTAGAATGGAAAGCAAAAACGATTCATCTTGTCAAAGATTCGTGGCATTAAACCCTTCCAATTTGCAGCCAAAGGAATCACGTTTTTGCAAAAACGTGGTATTCAATGCATCATTGATGGATCAATAAATAGCTTGAATCTTATCCCAAACTCCATGCCTAGGTGAGAGAAGGGAAAATGATTTAGGAGAATGCAGATTTGTGGAGTAAAAAACACCCAAAATTTGGATTGAAGGAACCACGTGTTAGCTGATTTAGCTCAAAAAACCAGTAACAATAAACCCTAAATGGCGAAAAATGTGTTTGTAAATGCATGAGAATAGGATAGAATCCTAAACGCCTTGCATCTCCAACAAATCTCCACAAAAAATCACTTTGACATCTTCAACAAATCCGTTTTTCTTGCAAATCGGGTTTTGGGAGACAAACAACAAGTTCGAATTGCCATGAAGCAAAGAAAATCGGGTTTTGGGGAGGAAATAACAAGTTCGAAATTCACATTTTCCACTTACAAGGAAAAATCGGGATTTTTTAGGCAAATGACAAGTTTTATTTTTTACTTTTTCACTTGCCAAGCCAAAATCGGGTTTTTTTGGACAAATGACAAGTTTAAAATTGTCAAAAATGCACTTGCAAGGCAAAAACGGGTTTTTTGGAGCAAACTGCAAGTTTTTATTACTTGTAAAAGGGAAATAAAATCCCTACAACAATTTAGAAATACTTGCACATATGTAATGGGGATTTAAAATCCCTATTACATGTAAAAACCATTAAAGTACGGGTTTTTTGACCAAATTGCAAGTTTACTTGCAGTTGAGCCAAAAATTCCCTATTTTAACTAAACATGAGCAAAAAACAATTTAAAATAACAAAGGAAGGAAGGAAAATTTAAAATAAATTACAAGTAACATCTTTTAATAAAAATGCACATGTAATAAGCTAAAAATTCCCCTACAAAAACCCAAAACAATGAATATCATTAAAACTTGCAGTTTGAAGAAAATTCTCCACCTGCAGTCGGGGTTTTAAAACCCGAAATTAAAGGGAAGACATAGCAAACGAACCTAGAATTTGACGAAATTCGAAATGTAATTCGAGGATAGACTGAGGATTAAGCCAGTCCAAGGATTCATCAAAATTTTGCCTTGAGAAGCATGCCATAGAGTAATTTTTTTCATTTTTTGACAAAACTTTTAATGTAGTGGTCTTTCATTTTTGGAAACAAAAATGACGACAACAACTGGCTCTGACTGGGGAATTCTTTCATTAATCCTTCAAGATTATGAAAGAAGACAATCCAGAACTCTACGTGCCTTCCTGTTATCCATTGGGTCACAGGGTCAAACAAAGCAAAAACAAACAAACGAAAGACGAAAAACAAACAAGAGAAAGACATTATGTACAAGAAGTTACCTTGAATCTTCATTCAAAGTAATGCTTCAAATGCTGACCATTATAAGGCAGCACAAATGGTGTACCATCATGATAAGCCAAGATAAAACTATCTTCTCCAACAACACGGTGAATAGTGAAGGGTCCTCGCCAAAGAGAATCAAATTTGCCATGTAAACCTTTCGGTTCCCTTCGCTTATCCCAAAGCAAAACACGATCACCAACTTGGAATCCTCTTTGCTTTGATTTCTTATCAAAAAGAATTTTGACTTGTTGCTGATGCTGAGCAATTTGGTCTACCACTTGTGTTCTTTGTTCTTCCAGCTAAGAAAGATACATGATCCTTTTGTCTAAAGCATTCTCATAAGTTTGATCCTCAATTGCTTTAGACAACTTGAGAGCAGGAAGTTCCAAAGTGATGGGTATTTCTGCATTGATCCCATAAAGAAGCTGAAATGGTGACATACCAATAGCCCTTTTGGGTGTAATTCTGTCCGCCCATAAAGCATCAAAATGAGCCTTATGCCAGGACCTTTGATTTTCCTCCACAAGTTTGCGAATAATAGTAATCAAATTCTTGTTACTAGATTCCGCCTGACCATTACCTTGGGGATAATAATCAGATGAATGAGTTAACAAGATATTATACTCAAAGCAAAATTGTGAAATTTCTGAGGAAGAGAAGGTGGCTGCATTATCAGTCACAATTTTGAATGGAACACCAAACCTGGAAATAATATTCTCCTTGAGGAATCTGCATACTACCTCAGAACTAGCGTTCTTTACCGGTATGGCTTCCACCCACTTGGTGAAATAATCAGTAGCTGTAAGGACATAGGAATGACCTGCACTTGAGGAGGGATTGATCACACCAATGAAATCAATGCCCCATTGCCGGAAAGGTTCTTCAACAATAACCGGCTTCAATGGTAATGCTGCAAGCTTTGGTTTGCCTACAAACTGCTGACAATGTACACACTTACGCACCCACCGGAAAGCATCTTGAAAGAGTGTAGGCCAATAATATTTTGCTCTCAAAATTTTGTGAGCGGTCACTGGTGCAGAAAAATGTCCACCACAAGCCTTGTCATGGAAAGATTCTAGCAATTTGGTTTGTTGCGCTTTGTCAACACAACGGAGGAAAGTACCGTCAATGGCTTTTTTGTACAAACCAGTATCCCATAATACAAAGTTCGCAGCTTTCAACTTGATACTTCTTTTTTCCTTGAATGACAAATGTTGTGGACATTCGCCATAAGTCAAGAAAAATGCTATATTAGAGTACCATTCATCAGTAGTACTAACAAACAACACCTTGGGAAGATCTTCAGAATCATCCAATTCTCTTTCCTCCGGAATACCTTCCGCCATCAGCTGACAGAGTCCTCTTCCTCGAACAAGCTTTGTAGGCTTGATCTCCAAGTCATACTCTTGGATTTTAGCAATCCAATTTCCTCTCTTTGTTGCAAACTCCTGTTGTGTTAAGATAGATTTGACTGATGTATCAAGAACTAACACAACGGTATGAGAATTCAAGATGTAAAAACAGAAGTTCTTAACTGCTTTAACAACCGCATAGGCATTCTTCTCAATAGAGGAATATGTAATGTTCCCACTTGGGGATTGGATTATTTGGCGTTCAAGTCCTGCAAACAAACGTTAGTATACAAACAATATGAAAGATAATTAAACATATATATTTATTTGTGCAATTATACAAGAAAGAATGCTATACGTTATTCTACATATTTAACAAATAATGTTAACTGATTTATTGTATCTATAAAAAAAGATACAATACTCAGTTGGACCTTACCTGGATTGACCCAACCCTCTATTGAGAAATATTTCTCAGTTAGGAGCAACCCAGGATGTCGTCCTCCTAAGGTCTCTATTTGGGATCTCTATTAATGAGTGAAATCATTAATGTTCTCAAAGCTTGGCAGAGATCCCACCCCTGCTCAAACTTCTCTATCTCTAACATATGCATATGGTTAACCTCTACAATATAATATATATTGTCTCTAAGAGATTCCCTATGAATCTCTCTCTGGATTCCTCTTGGAATCTTGGCATTCAATTATGCCCTCTGGTCTCTACGGCTCCTTTAAAAGGAGCAATCATCGTAGACATTATCAGGGACTTAAATATAAATATGCTCTGAAATGCCTCAATGATCCCTAGCTCTGTAAATTGCCTCTGAAGCAATCTCTATTTCCTCTGTTTTAATTCTGAGTGTATCTCTACAATCTTATGGTAATTGTTATTTAACATCACTAATATATCACTATTATATTATAATCCTGAGTGTATCTTTGTCTCTAGTGTCATTACAATTCTGAGTGCATCTCTATTATGCTAATTCTGAATGTATCTTTGCAACATTGATTCTAAATGCATCTCTGATATATTAATTTAGAATGTATCTCTGTTATTTACTAGCTATTCTGCTTTAATTTATCTTGCGGTATGATTCGAATTCCACAACATTATTCATGAAGTATTTCCTACAGTTTAGGGCAAACCACTTAACGTTCACTTGTCGGTGGTGTATCCTGGATATGCTGGGTATGCTCTACTCTTTCCATGGTTTTTGCTTCCAACGTGGCTATCCCTGTTAGCACTATCCCCCCTTTTTCTTTATGTCTCTCAATGTGAGGGAGAGGTCATACCTCTTCATCATGTATGTCCTTTGGCAAGGGACACACCCTTTCACCATTAACACCCTTTGAAAATGTGCAACTCTTCATTATTTCTGCCCTTTGAAAGGGACACAACCTTTCACAATCAAACCTGCACTTCTTATTTAAATCAGATCTGCACTTCTGATTTCCAAGTTATCCCCCTCCCAAATGAGGTTCTCTTCTCCCTTTTATATCTTATTGTTGAGGGAGTCACAACTTTTCCTTCCATGTCTTTTAACCATTCATTAACTTAATTAAATTTTAATTAATTATATTCTTTATATTATAATTTAATTTTTAATATTTTAATTTTATTTTTATTATTTATTATTAAATTCTATTTCAAAGGGGGGACATTACAGAATACTTGAGTTCATGAGACTTCAAAGGACAACTCATGAAAGCGATAGGAGATTCAATTCCTTCTGAATTTTTCTGCATCAGAATAGCTGACAGAGTATGCTCGGAAGCATAACTATACATGATGAACTCCTTGGTGTAATTGGGACAAACCAACACGGGTGCATGAGCAATTGCATCTTTGATTTCATTGAATGTCACCCTTCCTTCAGAATTCCAATGGAAAGAAGACTTTCCTTTCATCATGTCCACAATATGACGAGTCTTCTCCGCAAAGTCAGGAATGAATCTTTGCAGAAAATTTACCTTACCAAAAAAGGAATGAACAGCAGTCTTGTTGGATGGCAAAGGGAGATTCTGAATAGATTTAACCCTCTCAGGATCAACTTTTATACCCTCCTTGGAAACAATGTGACCAAGAGGTTTTCCCTCCGTCACCCCAAAAATTGACTTCTTGGGATTAAGAGAGATGCCGTGCTTGCGACATCTTTCAAGTACATCTTGTAGATGAAAAGGATGATTCTCACGATCTTTAGAAAAAACAGTAAGATCATCAAGATATACTACAATATACCTTCCCACAATACCACGGAAAGCCAAGTCCATAGCTCGCTGGAAAGTAGCCCCTGCATCGATCAACCCGAAAGGCATTCTGCTGTATGCAAATGTACCCCATGGAGTGGTGAATGTAGTCTTGTGTTGATCAGGTTCACTAACCTCAATCTGATTGTATCTCGAAAATCCATCTAGCATAGATAGCATCTCAGAGCCTGTCACCATTTGCAAGACTTGATCCATGATTGGCAATGGATAATTGTCCTTGAGTGATAGCTGATTAAGATTTCTAAAATCAACATAGATACGTATTTCTCCATTCTTCTTATGCACGGGTACTATATTCGCCAACCATGTTGAATGATGAATGGGAAAGATAATCCGAGCATCAAGCATCTTTTGAACTTGAAAAAGAATGGTACCTAAAATCTTCGGATTATACTGGCGTTGCTTTTGCCTGAAAGGTTCCATGCCAAGCTTGAGAGGAATGTCATGCTGCACTTCCTTGGGTTGGAAGGATTTTAGATCATCATATGAGTATGCGAAGACATCATGGTATTGGCGCAAAAGCTGAATAAACTGATCTCTCTCATCTGAAGTGCAGTTATTGCCAATATTGACAAATTTTGGATCTCCATCAGATGCAATATTATATTTCTCATATCCCATAGGAGAATCAGTACTTTCTTGTTGTCGTCTCTTATATAACGATCATGTTGATCGAAAAGTTTTTCAAGAGAAACCAACCCCTTGGGAAGGATATTTTCATCTGATTCAGATGATGCATCAGACATTGAATCTGATGACGAAGAAGTAGGAGAATTACTTCCTTCAAAATACAAGTTGTTGAAACCATCCTCAGCTTGCAAGAAATTATTGATCTTCTTATCATCATTGAAGATCTGCCAATGATCCCAATTGTCAGGCACACTAGGTCTGCAGATTATCTCGATAATATATTTATCTTGACCAAAGTCAAGATGGGGAATTAATGAAGTAGCTGAAACAACAAGAGAATCAGCTCTATCATTGTATTCACGAGGAACAACTGAGATATTGAAAGAATCGAAATCTTCAATATTCTCCCATACCAAATTGGGGTAATGCTTGAGTTTGTCATTCTTAGTTTGATATATGTTTCTCACCTGACAAACAATTAATTCTGCATCACCTTGGGCATGAAGGTTTCTGATTCCTCTTTTCAATGCAACACTCATTCCTAACAAAAGCGACTCATATTCAACCGTATTGTTGGTATTAGCAAATTGCAACTTGAAAGAGTAAGGGAAGATCTCTCCCTTGGGAGATATAAGAACTACACCAGCTCCAGATCCATTCATAGCGCAGCTGCCATCAAATTCAAGAGTCCATACATCATTTGAACTGTTGTTTTCATTGGAATGATTAGAGCTGCCTTCATCCGAGATGGGCACATTATGAAAAGAAAAGTTGTCATCTTCTTCCATAGGAGAGGATGAACTTTCCTCTTGCATAGACGAAGAATGAAACTCATCTTGTCGAGGAGATAATGGAATACTTTCATCAGCAAGTGAAGATGCGACTTCCTCAACCATAACATACGAACTGGATGACCCACCTTCTGATGCTTGATCCTGATCAGTATCAACAAACTTTTCATTTGCTGAAAGTAATGAAATGTCGGAGCTGCTAGAAGGATGATCTTCAGCAAATTCTGAAATTTCATCTATATGGAGATAATAATTCTCAAAATCCGAAGATTCAAAAAGAATCTGAGCATGAGGGTCATTGGACTTGACAACCATGTACTTGGTTTCTCTTTCAGGAATTAACTTCTGCACAACACCTTTGACAGGTATTCTTGCTTCCGTCATATCCATGTTGAGTTCACCTCCAACATCCTTACAAAAATTACGGCCAAATAACATTCCGTATGGTGCAGGAACGTCAGCCACCAAGACAGTCATCTTTATTTTATTATCCGGAAAAGCAGCAAATGCAAATTGCGCATCCTTGATTTGCCCAATAAGAGGCACTTGCTTGTTCTCCATGGAATAACAATGACCAAAAGTTTTGGTCAAGGTCAGCCCCAAAGCTTGAGCAACTTTTGCGGGCATGACATTATCAGAAGCACCAGAATCCAAGACACAATTGCTCAACTGAAAACCATTGATCAACAAGGAAATGTAAAAAGGTTGTATCTTTCCTTGGGTGGTAGATGGAATGGTCACCAAATGATTGGGCAAATTCTTGGGTTCTTGTGGGCTAGTGTTTTCAAGTATAGGACGAGTCTCCTTACTTTTAACAAAATCAGCTAATCTATCAAATTGATCGGGATTAGCTTGTAAATACTCAACTTCGGACATTTGAATCTTAGTCTTCCTAGCATGGTCAATAATATCAAAGGCTTGAAATGAACCAGCTAGAAAGGGATTAACATTGTCCGATAATGGTTTGGGGTTGGGCATACTGGGCTTGGGATCAACAGATGAAGCAAGAGGAGGACTTTTGTTACTTACTTGGATTTTCGCTGCATCCTTTGGAATATAGGGCAGTGGTGTTCCTCTTTTAGCAATAATAACAGGTGGTTGTAAATCACTTGCGATCTTTGCAGCTTCTTCTTGTTGGGCCAACTGGGTCTGGGATCTTGTCGTTATAGCGAATGCTTGGCTATGAGTCCTTTCAGCAGCAATAGAGTTATCATAGTGCATGTAACGTATAGTAGAGTCGCCAGTCACTTCTTCTTCTTCTTGTTGAGGAAGAGCGACTTTGTCGGACTGATAATCAAAATAAGAAGACTCATTTTGATCAGTCTCATAATAGCCAACTGCTGCCTTTGAAGGAGGTGGCTCAAGCGCAAGTCTCTCCGAAGGGGGAGGCAACTTGGGCTGATTTTTGGCAGCATAACTGGCAGCAGTATTAGGATATGTCCTTCTTGGGATATCCTTGTACGGTGCGGGGTAGGAATTCTGAGATACTTGCTTCTTTAAAGCAAGAAGTTCATTTGCCAATTTCTGTACCATGGGATCGGTAGAACCAGAAAATGAACCATCCATATGTGAACCTCCTTTGGACCGATTAGAATCCTTTTTGATCTTACCAGCTAGGATCAAATCATCCTCAATTTCAGTAGCCATTAATTGAGCAACTTCTAAATCAGTAGGAGATGCTCACCTTAAGAAGAAACTGACCTCGGGCAACTGAGTGTTAATGAAAAAACACTTGAGCTTCTCAGGAGTAGGCTTAGAATTAACAGGAATTCTATTTGCTAATTTGTTAAATTTAGCAATGAATTTGCGCATGCCTTCATGTGTATCCTTCTTCATTTGTGTCAACTAGGCCAACAAGGCGTGCTCATCTTCTGCAAGCTTGAAACGTTCCTCGAATTTGTCTCTCAACGAGTTCCACGAAACAATTGAACCAGCAGTAAGATTGAAAAACCAGTCTACTACAATACCTTGAAGAGTCTCTATAAACAACCAAACAGCAACATCTTGATGTTCAACTCCAAGAACACCACACGCCATATAGAAAGACTTGACATGTTCATCGGGGTGTTGCTTTCCATCGCCATAAAATTTGGGAAGATTTTTGCGTGAACCTTGTGGAAGTGGATGAAGAGGTGGGGTTAATGCCAAAGAACCAAAGGTTACTCCCCATGGACTAGGAGGAGGAAGCGGAGGTGTATTAGCCATATTAGATAATGAAGGTATCAGTGGTTTGAAAAAGAAAGAGGAATTTTCACTTGGGATAGATTTCTTCTTTCTTGAGGGAGGATAACTTGTGGTTCATGATAGGGAAGATGTACTAGTGAGTAAAAAGAATCTAGCTCTTTCAGCAGCAGATATTTCTTCTGAATATTCACCTTTCTTCCGACGAATGTAAACATGCAAACTTTCCAGCTTAAAGAAATGAAAGAATTTCCAAGCTCTTCTTTCAAAAACAGCAAGACACTAGTCTTCAAACGAAAGCATGAGGCTTCCGAATGCGTCCGTGTCCCCAGCAGATTTGAGGAGAATCTGTTGGCGTTTCAGATGGGCCAAACAAATTTATATCAGAAATTATAAGATAGAATTACCAAAAGTACTTCAACTCTCTCAAATTCTAGCAGAAAACCAAAGAAAGGTTATTCTGAAAACAACAAGACACTAGACCTCAAATGAAAGCGTGAAGCTTCTGAATGCGTCCGTATCCCCAGCAGAGTCGCCAAAAAACTGTTGGTTGAAAATTTTGTACACTTGGGAAAATATACAAAATTGTGGTTTCAACCACAGCACACGAGTAAAAACTCTCTTAATTAAGGGAAGGCTCCCCCTATCTAACTACAACTTGGAAAATAAAATAGGATGGGACAACAATCTTTCTTCTTTATTTAAGAAAGACAATATCCTTTTCTCTTCACAGAAAAGGATAGCGATTGAATAACAACAATAACCACTTTCAAGTGAAATAAGAGAAAGGAAATGAAGTTTCCTGAAAGCGCAAAGACTTCCGTCACTTCCTACGGGACGGGACAGCAATATCAAGCTCAAAGACTTGACTATTGGAAGTCCTATCTACCCTTTGCTACACTAAATTTTACAATGAATAAAAGATAACAGCTCAAAGACTGGAATAATCTATTCTTTCAACACAAAGACAAGAACTAATGCAAGTTCAAAGACTTGCTGCTATTTCTTATAAAACATTAATTTTTCCTCAAGAATAGATGCAAGCTCAAAGACTTGCTGCTCCTTCTAGAGATTTTCCTATTTTAATTAATTTTCTCTACTTGTAGCTCAAAGACTTCAAATTAGATTGGACTAAGCTCCTTTAGAAACACTTTGCATAGAAGAAATAAAAGGATTAAAACTCAAACATGTAGCTCAAAGACTCAAAACTTGAGTAATCCTTCTTTATTATTCTTCAAAACTTTCAATTCACATACATAAACTCAAAGACTTCTTGCTGTAAATTTGGCAGAGTTTTTGCTTGCTTTCCAAAAGATGATAATTACAATGGACTCCTCAAGTATTTATAGAAGAGGAGCCTTGAGAAAAAGGTGGGAGGATCCTAACTAACTTGAGAGATTCTCTCAACCACCAAGACTCATTCAATAAATAACTGAGACTTCATTAACTAACTAAGAGTCACTCCAACTAACTAAGACTTATTCCAACTACAGTCCTAATCGAACACAACTTGTAGTTGATTCACATGTAATTACAAAAGCGCAAGTAATGTGTAACTTGCATTTTACAAAAAATGCTTTTACATGCAACTTGTCAAAACTAAAATACAACTAAAGATTACAAAAGAGGGAAAATTCAACTAAGTGTTGAAAAACACTTAAGTTGCATTTTGTGAAGACATGAATCCTTGAAATTTCCGGATGCTCGCTTGTAGTTCCTCAGGATTCGGTTCATGGGGTGTTCTTGGCAACAACCATAGTCTTCACAATAGTGTCATGACAGCGGAGGAGCGCGGAATTGTTTTTATCCAGGATAGACTGGATTTCATGCAAAAAGGCTTGGTGTTTCATCAATGCTTGAATTGAAGCTGCTGAGAATTGTTCGCTCCTCCATTCATTACGAATCCTCATCTGTAAATTAGCAAGAACTTCTTCTTCTGGAATCAGCTCTCCATCCTGACTTACTATATTGCAAGAGGCCCTTTCACAATGTGAGACAATACCTCGGTAAACTTCATCTCGGAATCTCCTTGCATCACCGATCTCCTCAATGAAAGATTTAAGAACAAGGGTCTTGTTTTCCATGAGTTCTTCAAATTCCAAGTACATGACCTTGGGAGAGATGATGGCTCAGCTGTTGTTGGGGCATGGTACGCCAGATTGTCAGACTTTTCTCAACACTTTCCAGATTATTTTTGAATGTGTTAGATGTCTGATCCAGTTTCTCCTTAATGGTTTCCAACTTAGACATTATTTGAAAATGTCTTTCACTACTTGTACACATTGATCATGAAGCTGATCAACCTAGGAATCCAATGCTTGTACTTTCTGAGCAGCCCTTTCCACTCCACGAATCGGTTCTTGGGAACCAGAAGAAGCTATGGAGTTACTCCCTTCAGCAGCGGGTTTTTTGATTTTATGAATGGCTGCCATAAGCTGTCGGTTTTCCTCTTCTAGCTTGTCTTTCTTTGCAAGAAGATCGTCACACCTTTGCACTAATAAAGCAATAGATAACTGAGGATCATGTTTAATGACCTCATGCGTTTGCTTGCCCAAATCTATCCTCGTAACCTTAAAACCAGCAGCTGACATTTCATCAAGTGGTTTATCTGCAATAGGTTCCGCAATTTCAGCTACTTTCATCTTGTTACTGTCAACCGTTACTCTGGAGATAGTCTTGGCCTTATTAGCAACTTTAGATCTGGACTGTTTCAGTTGCTGATAGTCAAAGGCATCAGGTGATATCTCTTGCTTCTTCCTTTTCGTGGTGAAAGAACTAAGCCATGGAGGCAAAGTCATCAACTCTCTTCCAGTAGTGGCCGTAGGCAAAGGAGAAGCAATTTTTGTTTGTATCACCGTGGTCATCTTGGGAGGAATATCTGTTTGGATAGCGACCACGGTTTGCTCAGTTACCAATGGGCATGAAGATTGTCTCATGAATTCTTCAAAACTAGAAGTGGAAGTATCAATTTCGGATAACTGAATGCAAGTGGCATTATCTTTAGGAACTTTCAACACACTTTCTTGTTGTAGATCAGGAGAAGGCTCGTATGCTGAAATGGGAACTGCATTCTGAGGAGACTCATCTATGAGCAAATCAGAAGGAGAAAGAGGCATCTCAATGGAAACTGGAGGAATGACCTCATGAGGCGAGTCTGAAACTGGAGACTTAGGAGCATCATCAGATTGCTGCCCCTCTTCTGGATTATTCAGATCGATCACCTGAACATGGAATCGTGATTTCTCCTTCCCACGAATAGTTGTCTCCTCAGGAGGAAGCACTACTGCACGACTGACTCGTAACTTGATCCTTGTGCCCGAAGATGAAGCACCCTCCTTGTTATCAATCTGAATCTCAAATTTCCATCCAAGAGGCCCCGTAGAATCATCTTCTTTACCAACCTTGATTTTGATAAGTCTAACAACATTACTTTTCAGCCATGCGTTAGTGTTGGCCAAGATAGGTTGAAATCTGTCAAGGATGGAGACACACTCCTTGTGCGACCATTGGATCAAAGGAAGTGGAGCTTCCTCAACCCTCCGTGAAGTGTATTCAGGATCAAGTATATGCCCGTCATCGATCATCCCTTGTGGGATATCTGCCAAGTTCAAGTCAACAATTTGCTCAACAGTGAGCCTGCAGTAATCCATCTTCAGAACTTCGGCTTTTGTGCGGAGATCTACCCAGATGTCTTCAATGTGATGAACATGCACAAAGGATTTCTTGATCTTCTCCTTCATACCTCTATAATCAAAATCAACTCTAGGTTTGAACCTTTTAAGCTTGATTTCCTGCAATTCAGCCTCCATGGCCTTAGCCTTCACAGATGTGACAAGGGAGTATCGACCAATTTTCAATGGGTTTGTGGTAGAGATCCCCATTCCAACCTTGTGTCTAGCAGACTGAAAAGTATGAACAGCCATGATTTGTCTTCCCAACTCCATAAGAATTATCTTATCGGTTGGGTATCTTGGAAGCATGTATGGCTGACATTGATAGCATCCAATCCTCATAGAGGTGAAGGTGGGAAATTGCAGGAACAAACACCCATACTCAGACACCTTGACCCATGCCTCATCTAATACTCTTTTGTTCTTGAGATCCATGTCAAACTGACACATGAAATATCCGAAGAATGCATCTTGGACCCTTCTAAAATGCAGTCTGCTGGGTTTCAATGGCAACTAGTCATAATATTCCAAAACTGGTATAAGCGAGCGATCACCCTTAGTAGAAAGACTTGGAAAGTGTCTAAGTGATGCTGCTAAATATACCAAATAAGAATTCATGAAGAAGCTCATGGTGGTAGGAACTGCTGCAAGTTGTTCGCACAAGGCATCGCTGATGACTTCACCCCATGAAATGTGATGTGATTGCCATATGAACATAATGAATTGATACATCCATGGCTCAAAGACATTGGAATGCTCAAGGCCCATCATCCTGCTGAGAAGAGTGATGGTGTCGCCTATCTCCCATTTGAAATCACAAAGGTACAACTTTGCCCACCTTGAGAAGGAATGTCGTGGCTCTTGGATCCACCTATTGATGTGCCGCTTGCAATCTTTTTCCCTCTTTACGTAGTATTCCGTTGCACTTTCTTTGGTGATTTCCATATAAATAGGTGCAGGAGGTATTCTGAAGAACTTCTCAATTGTATCCGCATCAAGACGAATTATAGCTTCATCATCATCATTTTTGATGACTTTTGATTCCTTGTCAAAATGATGGGCGCCTGCAAGAACAAACTCAGGTTCTAGGGCAGCCACTGGGAAAGAAGATGCATGATGGATATGGCTGTCTAACAGCTGTTGCAAGTTATTATCCTGTGGATCTTCTACCCTGTTGATGAATTTTGCCATGTCAACGTGCCCTATCTCCGTGTCCCTGATGCGATCCAAAGGAGAAGAAACCTGGGAAGGTGCAACCTCATTCTGATATTTGTCATATTTGTATTGCATTTTCTTTGGAGTTGGAGATATCAGCAAATCTGACATTGATTGTGAACCTGGAATGTTGTGATGAAGACTTAAAAGAGTTAAGGCAACATCATAGTCAGCTGCAAATATCATTCTTCCTTCTTCAAATGGGTAAAACTTTGATTCTTGAATTTCACGATTTTGTGAAAGGAAGAGGGGAAATATGTAGAAATGGGAAAATCTTGACTTTGATCAATTTTGGATCTTGGGAGAATTTTCGCAAGTATACAAGTTGGAAAGGACATACATGCAATCGGGGTTTTAAAACCCGAATACAAGTACACTTGTAAATTCGAAAATGGAGAAATGGACGAAAAATGAGATTTTGACTTTCGGGAAATGATGGAAATGGAAAGTACGGATATGGGGAACATGAATGGATAGAAATGGGAAAAGCCGGGAAAGTCATTTTCTTGAAAATGGGAAAAACTCTTCAACATCTAATCCAATTTTTAAAACCCGAATTTGCAAGGGAGGGGTATTTCACACTTTTAACTTGGAATTTTAACCAAAAATGGTTAAATTCCTTAACCATAGGGGAAGAACAAGAATTTCCAGCGAACTTGTAATCGAGATTAAAAATCGCGAATACAAGTAAAGAGGGAATTTTGGGAAGAACAATGCAATTCAAAAATTGCATACCAAGGGAAAGATTTCTTTCACAAAAACCAATTTTTGGGGGAAGAACAACACATGTCAAAAATGCAACTAAGAACGAAAATAAAGAAACAAGAAAATAATAAAATGAAGGAAAGAAAGGAAAGAGAACATACCTTTCTTGAAAATGCAAATGCTTATCCAATAATGCAACAATCCTTGGAATGAAGAAGCAAAATTAATCAATAAACCCAAACCGCAATGCCAAACCCTTTACACGTTTTTGCAAGAATGTCTTATATGAAAAACGTGGCAGCAAAATGCAAACTTGGAGACACAAGAAGAGGTCAAATCTTCCTCAAATCCCAACGCCTTAGAATGGAAAGCAAAAACGATTCATCTTGTCAAAGATTCGTGGCATTAAACCCTTCCAATTTGCAGCCAAAGGAATCACGTTTTTGCAAAAACGTGGTATTCAATGCATCATTGATGGATCATTAAATAGCTTGAATCTTATCCCAAACTCCATGCCTAGGTGAGAGAAGGGAAAACGATTTAGGAGAATGCAGATTTGTGGAGTAAAAAACGCCCAAAATGTGGATTGAAGGAACCACGTGTTAGCTGATTTAGCTCAAAAAACCAGTAACAATAAACCCTAAATGGTGAAAAATGTGTTTGTAAATGCATGAGAATAGGATAGAATCCTAAACGCCTTGCATCTCCAACAAATCTCCACAAAAAATCACTTTGACATCTTCAACAAATCCATTTTTCTTGCAAATCGGGTTTTGGGAGACAAACAACAAGTTCGAATTGCCATGAAACAATGAAAATCGGGTTTTGGGGAGGAAATAACAAGTTCGAAATTCACTTTTTCCACTTACAAGGCAAAATCAAGATTTTTTAGACAAATGACAAGTTTTATTTTTTACTTTTTCACTTGCCAAGCCAAAATTGGGTTTTTTTGGACAAATGACAAGTTTAAAATTGTCGAAAATGCACTTGCAAGGCAAAAACGGGTTTTTTGGAGCAAATTGCAAGTTTTAATTACTTGTAAAAGGGAAATAAAATCCCTACAACAAGTTAGAAATACTTGCACATATGTAATGGGGATTTAAAATCCGTATTACATATAAAAACCATTAAAGTAGGGGTTTTTTGACCAAACTGCAAGTTTACTTGTAGTTGAGCCAAAAAATCCCTATTTTAACTAAACATGACCTAAAAAAAATTTAAAATAACAAAGGAAGGAAGGAAAATTTAAAATAAATTACAAGTAACATCTTTTAATAAAAATGCACATGTAATAAGCTAAAAATTTCTCTACAAAAACCCAAAACAATGAATATCATTAAAACTTGCAGTTTGAAGAAAATTCTCCACCTGTAGTCGAGGTTTTAAAACCCGAAATTGAAGGAAAGACATAGCAAACGAACCCAGAATTTGACGAAATTCGAAACGTAGTTCGAGGATAGATCGAGGATTAAGCCAGTCCAAGGATTCATCAAAATTCTACCTCGGGAAGCGTTCCATAGAGTAAATTTTTTTTTTTCACAAAAATTTAACATAGTGGTCCTTCATTTTTGGAAACAAAAATGAGGACAACAGTATTCTTGGAGTAGAACATCAAGATGTTGCTGTTCGTTTGTTCGTAGAAACTCTTAAAGGTATTGCAGCTGATTGGTTTTTCAATCTTGCTGCTGGTTCAATCGTTTCTTGGAACTCGTTGAGAGACAAGTTTGAAGAACGTTTCAAGTTAAGTGAGTTTGGAGTGTGGATTTTTCAATCCAGATTGCCATCGATTTTCCCCTGGAGAGTTTTGTGTGCATTTTTGATGAAGTTATGCATGGCTTTTTATCCAGGCTAGGATCGATTTTCCCTTACGGGGAATTTTTGGCAATTTTAATGATTTTTAAAGGGATTTTTCAATCTCAACCTAAGTCGATTTCCCCCTGGAGTCTTAATTGGGAATTAAATTGCAATATTTTAATAATTGAGCCCCATTTTAATTGCTTTTAAATAATTATTAATGATTATTTAAAATTTTAAAAGAAAAATTTAATAACTTGCAATAAATATTTAATATTTGAACCTTCTAGAAGCAAGTTAGGTTTCACCAAGCAAGTATTTAAGCAAGCATTTTATCCCACATTGCTTGTGTGGTAAAAGTGAGAGGTAAAAGCAAGTATAAGAGAGGAGCCTTAGCATTATTTTATTATTAAATCTGCCAGGTGTCTCCATGAAATGCGATTTTTCTCCAAGTTGGGTGAATTTTAGCAAGTGATTGAAGTGAAGTGTTGGGTTGAGGATTCGTTCCTCCTCTATTTTTTCCAGCTTGTTGAGCTATTCCCCTTTGCTGCCATTAAAGACCAATTCCAGAATTTTGATTTTTGCTAAGTTTGGCGATTTTTCCAAATTTGGTGATTTTTGGTGAAAAGTGGTGATTTTGTGTTTGGAGACTTGGGCGATATTTTCCTCCATTTTTTGCTTGTTGCTCCAGACCTCCATTGTTGCAGGTCACGGTTGCCATTAATAACATTTTTAGAATTTGACTTTGGTGCCATAGCTGGGAAAATTTCGATTTTGCTTGGAGAGGTGTTTTGTGCCACATTTTGGTGGATTTTCATGCATGCTTGGTGGCTTCCATCATTTCCAGCCTGCTAGTTTGCTTCAGATCTAAGGTTTGCTTTAGATTTTGACCTCCATTAATGGCTGCCATTAATTTTCAGATTTCAAATTTCCTTGCCCAGCCAATTCCAACTTAGGTGATTTGCATTTGGAGGTATTTTGTGGTGTTTTCTTTGCATTTTCAGAACCATCTTATCGCTGTTGTAGGTTTGAAAACTCCATTGTTAGGCGGTTGTCTTTAGAAATTTTCATTTCCAGCCACCTAACCATTTTGGCGATTTTGCTTGGAGCTATTTCCTTAGCCATTTTTCATCATTTTCAGGGATTTTTAACTACTTTGCAAGGTGCTGGTAAGTCTGAAGTAATCAAATTTCAAACACGTCCTCAATAATTTATTTTTTACCAGCCACACTTACATTCCTGAATATGATTGTTTTCATCATTAAAGCTGATTTTTATCAAGTTTATGTACATTTTTGAAGATTACAACATGTTTTAAAAGTCTGATTTTCAGGTTGTCTTCAGAATCATTGACCTCCATTGTTGACTGCGGAAGGTGTCTTCAGACATACATTGTGTGAAAACACAATCTTTCACACCTTTCCTTAGTCATCATTAGTCCGGTATACTCCTTTGCATTTTAACTTACATATTTTCTAAGCATAAGGAGGTATCAATGAATTTTATGGAAGGTTTTCATTCCTTAGTGTTGTCACACTTTGAACTTAATTGCTAAAATTTACCAAGTGTATGGATTATTTTCTTGACTCCATGCTCTAAATTAGCTAAATCTTTAGAAAGTCAAGAATTTTTTTAAAGAGCATTATTTATTTTCCTAAGTATAACTTCGAGCTTCGTATAGGTGTGATGTCAAAGTTTGGATATAAGGAAAGGAAAGAACTATTGAAGATGTTGGAGACTGGATTTTATCCAGAGCTTAAGATTTCATCCAGATGGAAGGAGATCATCGATACAAACATGCATTTCCTAGACTTCGAACAGATGCAGCGTCGGATGTTCGAAGTCGAAGATTAAGTTCCTTCCCCAACATATGTGAACATTATGAAGAGTGGCATTTTCCATGCCGCTGGATTTCCACAGTCCATACAGTGCAGTGAGCTTATCCTGGAGTGTGCATGATGTTACGATCCACTCACAAGAATGATCAAGACTCCTAAAGGCGTTGTCATCGCCTACCTTGCTAAGGATGCTATTGCAGAGGTGTTCGGAATTCCACGCGGAACGGACATGAAGGATGTGACCAAGGATGAATATGCATAAAGATACACGAAGAAGATGGGTGTATGCAAGAATTTGATTAACAAAGAGTGGATGATTGAGCCTAGGTCTCATCATTCCAAGGCTCCCAAGACACTCATGTGCATAGATTTTAAGGAGGAATATAGTGATTTGATATTCCTACTCAACAGAGTGATGGGGATACCGCAGGGAGCAATATTTGATGGATGGATGTTCTACTTCATCTAGGATTGTCTTAGAGGAACACTAGTAAATTGGTCCAAGATTATAAGTGACAACCTGGATTTTCAGCTGAGGAATGTAGAACGGTCAAGTCATTCGCCATGACTTCTTACCTGGTATACCTACTTGCATGGTTTGTTTCATACAGAGGATTAATATGTAAAGGTGAAGTCGGGAATGAGCAAGGACAATTCCGGAGTAATGAGTGCTACCCCCAGCTGAGCATGTATAGAATTGAAGACTATAAGAGAGTGAATGATGCATTCACTATGTACATCACGTGGATGCTGCAAGGCAGAATCCATAGAAGATTGTCCAAGGAGGCAACAAAGTTAATAGAAAAATATGGATCGTGGTATATATAGTTTCCCACTTTCACATACCTCAAGATTCATGGGTTTCAATTTGAACCCTACAAATTTCTTAGGTATCCAACCGACAGAATGATCTTATTGGAAGTGGTGAGACAACTTCTAGAGTTCGATGTTATTCAGAGAGAGAAGCACGGGACAGGCATGACATTCCCTATTTCAGTTGGGAAGATGTCAAAGGTTTTCCAGTCCACCATAGCTGCCAGCACTGTGAGTGAGGAGCTTGCATTCTATTGATTTGCTAAATATAAGAAGAGAAAGATTTGATCTAGACAAGAAGGTCGGAAGGATCAGGGGAGAGAAGTTCACTCACAAAATTGACATAGAAGATTATTGGGCTAACCTGATGGACGAGCAAGCAGTGAAGAGAAGAATGTGGTCCAGAATGTGAGTGGATTTTATGAGGAAGTGCGGAATTTTCCTCATTCCTGATCAGGCATTAGATGATAGAGATCATACACACCAACATTATGAGAATGAAATGAAGAAGGCAATCTTAATGCCAAATTGGTCAGAGTCAGAAGAGACTGACCTGAATATATTGATGAGAGAGGTCTTGAATTTCTCCTGCATATGGGTAGATATACAGATGAGTAAGTTAGTTGACATGGGTGTTCCCTTCACTTATGAAAGGATGAAGTCAGAAGAGTCTACTTCCGAGGATGATCAGAGGACTCTCAGTGATGTCAAGACTCATGTAGACGAAGAGAGTCAAGCTCCAAAGAGAAGGAAGAACACGCCAGGAGAAGTCAAGGCCAGAGGAAAGAAGATTGAGGAGGTGAAGAAGAAACAGAAGACTATCATTCCTCCACTTATCATTCCTTCACCCCCTCCCAGTGTCTCATCAATCGAAGTGATTGAAGTAACAGAACATAACAAGGAGACCTAGCAGTGTTCGAACACAGTGATACTACCAGAGAATACTCAGGAATTCCATGCCACAATGACATCTGCAGCTCCGAATGATAATAATGATCAGCCAAAATCCCCTACTGTCCTTTTGGAAGTAAGTTTGGGAAATGAGGTATATGATTGAACCAGGAATAACCTTGATGATAATGAGGATGTTATCCCGGCATTGAGAGGACTTGATCGAGAAATACATCTTGATAATGGTATGGAGATAGCCGCTATTCCTGAATGGCTGATGAGAAGTATGGAGAAAAGTAAACAAATGATAGAGGTAGAGCCTATTGATGATATTGATGACTACCTAGCTAGGAGTGCTAAGGAGAAGGAGCCCAAGAGAGCGGAGATTTTGTCGTATATAGCTAGAGATGAGACAAGAATGCGGATTGCGCAGATTGTTATTCCTATTGCAGGCGTGACAACGGACATTGCTACTATTACTGAATTTTTATATTGATTACAATTTAATGGAAAATTCAAGTACCAGGCAAAGATTACAATTACATAAAGAAAATTCCAGAATCTTCCAATTGTTTTCAATTTATAATATTTCATACAATTGGAAAGATTAAGAAAAAGTAATCTACTGAATAATGTTTCTCTCACACAAGACCGTGAGAGTGATCTTTATTTTCCTATGCAAAGGAGAAATGCAAAATTAATTAAAACAAATGCATAGGAAAAGATAAGAAGGGAACCAGCCATTGCCTGGGGGTATATGGCTGGCATAAGTCTGATTCTGTTGTTGTAGGTCTGCATCCCCGGTGTCTTTTAGCATCCAGTTGTCTCCTGGTCTTGAAAAAAAAGTCAAAAAGTGGCATGTGTTAGATCCAAGGGATCCAAGCAATGACTGATTATCTGCTAATCATGCCTTTGTATTTGTATTATTCAATCATGATCCTTTTTGACAGAAAAATAAACATCAAAGAAAACAGAGAGGAAAGGTCATTCTCATTGCATTGGAGAATTAGTGTTTTTCTGTCTGTGTTTGTTTAATGTGCAGAAACAGGTTAATTCAAAATTGCAGATTTCAGGGTTTCATTTATGAGTGGGATTAAATGAGGCTCCCACAAGGGTTGAGCCCAACTCATAGAAACTATATGACTGTTCAGAGGTGAGTGTTTTGATATGCTTGGTCCTAAGGGGGCTGGGAAGACCATCTCCATTAATGTGGTGATTGACTTTTAGCTACTACTTCATCAACAATGGATTTTCAGATACATACAAGATGCAGTGTGAAGAAGATCTATTGATTCCAAGACAAGAAGAGAAGGAAGCATAAGATTGGATAAAGGCATCATTAATCCAAATGGAGAACAATATCTCTACCTTGACAAAGATGTTTGCAGTTTCTGCCCCTTATGTTAAAGAATGGAGGGAGCAAGGAGGAACTAGAGACTCAAGGCTGATCCTGCATTACAAAAATTACCTATTGTAGCACAATTTTCTAAACCAAGCTACAATGGGAAGATGGGCATTGACATAGTAAAGGCAGATGTGAAGTACATCCTTTCTAGGGTGCTAGGTTCACTTAAACTACCACTCAACACATAACCTACAATCTCTGGTTCTCTCAAAGCTCAGGGTGTCTTTGTTACTGCAGCAATTTGTCCTATTCATGGACCCATCATTCAATATACCCTCACTGAGCTTGTCCGTGAGTATAAAGCTTGGACAAAACAAAGACTAAAGCAAACAGATGTAGCAACAATAGCTGTGATTTATGCATCAGCTTATGGAAATACTGCAGCCCTTGCACAAGCATAAGCCGTGGAATATCAAAAGCAGGAATTGGTGTGGAGACCTTGAATTGTGAACAGAGCACAACTGAGGAAGTTTCCAGTTTGGTCCAACGGTGTAATGGTTTTGTTATTAGAAGTCCTACTTTAGGAGGTCATATGCCAACTCCCATACAGAATGCTTTGGGAGTTATCCTTAATGACAACGAAGCAAGAACCAAACCATGTGGCGTATTTGGTTCCTTCGGCTGGAGTGGAGAAGTGTTGTGCATTGCACACGCTCCCTGTCACCGACAGGGTCCCCCTTTCCCTTTTTGAGTGTCCCGCATCCTTTCGAGCGAGCCCGCATTCAAGTTGAGGCAGTGATGATGTTGAAAGAAAAGAAGCCAGTGATTCCATTAGGCTAGTCTAGCCCTCAGGCACGAATTCCAAGAGATTGTTCAAAATTGTGAAATCGCCTTGAATAGGCGTAAGATGATAGAGGTTGGCTGAGCCCACCAAGCAAAGGACAGCGCGTTTGAAGGTCGCACGAGGACCCAAAGTATTTTGAAACTTAGGAGAATTTTCGAGCATTTTCCCTTTTGAAAATTAATCCCGAAAATGCTTAAGTATAAATTCGCGATCAAAAGCTTCGTGAATAAATGTTTTGCTCAATCAAGCTCTCAGTTAGCAATATTTCGCTGTTTCCAATCCAAATTTTGAATTAATCCTTGAATGCTGGCATATTCTCTATCTAACCCGCCTTACTTCTTTTATATCGCCACGTAATCTATGTACGGCTGTGCAGGATAAATGCCTAAATCGGCAGTGGAATCATCAAAAACGCTCGATACAGCCAAGACATTGCGAGCAACCAAATCAGATATCCCATGCAAAGTTGAAAGAATGAAGTACCAGTATCAAAGAGGGGGATTGAGGGAGTCAAAAGTTCAAAGTGTCTGGGATGGTATCGGTTATACTGACCTAGGCCATATTGATATTCAAGACTTCACGAATCGGGTCTTCTCCCCTAATGCATATGGCAAGCCCAGACAGATGGTGGAAAGTGGCATCGCCCAAGCGGCGGGATTTCCTCCAGTAGTACAAAACTATGAGTTAGTGGTAGAGGTTGCTCGACATTATACAGCAGGTTCCCGATTGGTGCTCCTCGAGATATGACCCTCGCCAACTTCACTCCTGAGGCCATTAGCAACGCATTCGACATTCCCTTCCCAAACAATCCCACGGCCACGACTATAGACGAAGCATACGGGGCGTATGATATGAATCCGGCCAGATGCAGAACACTGATCAACGAAGAGTGGTACAAGGAGAGAAGGCCTCCAAGCACCAAAATTGGGAAAAAGACCCCAAGAAGTGACTTTCATAAAGAGCATAGGGATATGGTCACATTACTCAGCAGGGTTATGGGACTTCCTAAATCCAACTACTTTGAAGAGTGGATGTTCTATTTCACAGAGCAAGTCTTCGCTGGGAAGTCTAAGTTTGACTGGGCCCAGATTATAAGCGACAACATCCACACTCAGCTAATTGAACTCGAGAGCAAAAAGTACTTCACTATGACCTCCTACTTGGTCTACATGTTCGCGAGAACCACCCACTGCCAGGTTTGATAATGAAAGGTGAAATCTGGAATGGGCCTGGTCAGGTAAAGGTATATGATTGTTACCCACAGCTTCACTATCAGGATATAGCTTAGAGAGAAAAGAAAATCCCATCTTATGCAGTTGGCCAGTATGAGCGTGTCAATGACGCCTTCACAATGTGCCTGGTCAGGCTAATGCAGGGAGGATTACACATAAGGCTCTCGGAGCAAGCTACTATTCTAGTACAGAGATACGGAGCCTGGTTCATCCAGTTCCCAAGGTTCTCCTATATCTGAATAGCAGGGTTTGACGGTGCCCCTCTCCGACTTCCACGGTACACAACCGACAAGATAGTTCTTATGGAGGTCGCAAGGCAGTCACGTCCGGCCGGCATCTTACTCAGAGATAGCAAGTAGGCTGGATTCGCGTTCCCCATGATTATAGGCAACCAAGATGTCCATCTAAAGACCCCCACCCTAGCAGAGGAATCCTTTGCAGAGCTGGCTTCCTATGGCCTACAAGAGCATTTTTCAAGGAAATGCTTTGATCACGATAAGTTGGCAAAGAGAGCCTATGGGAGGCAGTACAGAGCAAAGGAATTAGTTGAAGATTATTGGAAAAACTGCTTTGATGACTATGAGGTCTGGAGGCATGAATATTCGAGGCTGAGTGTGTAGCAAATGCGACTCTTTGAATACCGTTGGGTCTCGGATCAACTGACGGATTCACGGAATTGTCTACAAGTCCAGGAATTTGAGGTAGTGAGGCATCTTCTGCCAGGCGTTGATTGGTCGTAGGACCCTATCACTGATTTTGAGGCAGTCATGGCAGCCCCAGCAAGATATACAGACCTATGGTTGCATCAACAGATTGAAAGATTAATTCATGAGGGAGTCGAGTTCACCTACCACTTAATGGGCAGCCTCGATTCTCAGTCTTCCAAAGATGAGGGAACTTCCAGTGCACCCAGAGAAGAAATTGAGAAACCTGAAAAGAGAAAGAAGGCTAAGGCTTGCAGAGGAACTCGGACATCCAAGAGAACAAGAAGGGAAAAGATTCCCATTAGGAGGCCAGAGGTCACTTCATCGTCAAAGGACCCCAGTTCATCCGACGATGTAGTAGAATTGGATTATATACCTGCTCCTCCTTCCTAGAGTGACATCGATGCATTTGGAGCTGATGATCCTCCCGCACCCAACATGCTAGAAGCCGAGCTAATAGCTATTGAACCAGTCGAGCCGGGTAACCAAATTGAGGAAGGAGAAATTCCATCCATCCAAGGGATCAAAGTGCATGAACCCACCCAACAGAGTCGCCATGAACTGCTGCTCCATAACACTGCCAAAGATGACTCTACCGTTGAAGGAGAGCAAAAGACAGAGGAGACCCGCGAGCTTGAAAAGACTGAAGAGCTACCATCACACGAAGGCATCAAACAATTGTTCAGCGAAGTAGGAGAAAACTGTGCTGCAACCAAAGAGGTTGACACCTCCTCCACCCCTCTGGTAACAGAACAGCTGCGAATTTGTAATGAATCGGCTGAAAACATCAAAGAATAGAATGCAAACTTAACCATATCATCAGCCTAGACAGTACCTCAAGAATGGTTGATTGCCAGAGCTTAGCGCAAGGCCGCCACCAAACCACCTATTGATTTGGAGGACATCTTCTCACGCATGGACCAAGCTAAAGCTAAGGGGAAGAAAAGGCCCAAGGCATATTCTAGAATGACTAAAGATGATCAAAGGAACCGCACTCTTCACATTGCCACCCTGCCTGTAGACAAGCCAGCAGATCAGATTACACTGGCAGATTATAGCATCACGACCATCCCAATCGGACGAGCCACTAAAGAACAGGAAAAGGAGGAATTCAAGGATTCAGTACAGAACATGCTCAGGGAACTTGAAGAGATAACAGCTGAAAAGGACATGTATCGAGCTCGTGCTGAGCAGACCGAGGGATACATTGATCAACTCCTAAGACCATTACACAATGCTTCCGAATCCCACATTCCCCCGACAACATTGGCACAGAGGACCACAACAGAATTTGAAGGAGTACAGAACACTGCAAGGGCCGTCAAGTAATGGATACAAGGCATCAAATGAAGGGGAGAACTAATCGTCGAAGAAGTAAAAGAGATGGCTCACAATCGAGAGACCACCCAGGTCCGGCTATCAGAGGTAAAGAGGGAATCCCTTGGAATGCATGAAGTGGCTGCCACTACCCTTCCCCTCATGAGAGCTCTCTTCTGGACCCATGCCCAGATTCCTACATTACCCACCATCCTAGATCCTCATAACATCAACACTCTTAAGGAATGGTACTGGACTATCACCATGAAAAATGACACAAGAGAAATCATTGATAAAGAACACGATGCATGCGAGACAATTCTGAACACCATTCAAGAACTTGGCAAAATGATCCTCCGATCAATGGTCTCAGGATGGCAAAATGCCCTATTCGATAAAGTGATACGACCAGACTGGGAAGAAAGACTAGGGATGGATAGGATCACCTATTCCGTTAAGGACCTCAGTTTTGTTGGTCAATTCCAGTTAGACATGTTGTGCTTCGAGTGTAATCGTTCTAGCTGGAAGGATGGTTTGAAGCACGTGGACCAATATCTCGAGGGCATGCAATATAAAATTCGTCATCCTCCTATGCCTCCCTTCAGTCTGCTATTCCAATTATGCTTCAGGTTCCAGGAGTATGTTCGTGAGGAGAGTGCGGCAAGTCGTGATCTTTGGCAGGAATATTTGCATAGTGAAGATGAGTTCTTGGAAAAGGAATCTACAAATGGAAAAGAGAAAGTGCTTTTTCCCTTTAAAACTTGAAAATACACTTTTTGGCCAAAAGGTCATGTTTGACTACCAAGTCAACTAAAATGTAAAACTTTATGAATGCACCTTTTTGGGATTATTTTTGGATATGTTCTAATTACCTTTTTGGGTAGTTGTTACTCCCTTTGGGGTGGTTGTTGATATTTGCCTCCCATTTATGGGTATGGGCAGCCATGTTTTATGGATGAATCTGGGCCACTTGTTTAGATAAGATCTTGGCCATTCATCCATTTTTGAAGCCTATTTAAGGGACTAGTTTTCCCTCATTTTGTAAGAAGTTCTTGGATTATTGCAAAAGCTCTGGCGAAATTTATAGGATTTAATGCAAAGTTAAGACTGTTTCCAAGTTTCCTTGTGAGTGCATGGTCTCCTTCTTCATTAGTTTAGAAATTTTTCAGTCATGTTTCTTTCCTTTATATATCATTTTCAAATAAATATCCGATAGAATCCTCACTGTTCACACCATTAGGGAATGGTTGATTGCCTTTCCTTTTGCATGGTTAATCTGAATCTTTCATATACTTAGTTGGGTTATTGAATGCTCACTGAATGAATGTAAAAGTTCTAATGTTGTATTTGATAGCATGAAAATCCTATTTTCCTTTGAAGATCGCACTAGATTGATGCAAGTATTGTGCTTAAATAGCTGGTAATGCTTTGTCTAGTTATTTGGAGGTGTCTCTCTGTTTACTGAATCTGCTATTTTAGTTAAAATTTATATTTTATTTATCTCTCTCTCCCTATCCTTCCCTGCTTTTTCCCCCTTTTTTACCAAGAAAATCTGCAGTCCTATTGAAAATAGTATCGACCCGACTTAAATCATTTGATAAATAAGACCATTAAATTTTTGGGGAACTCATCCAGCAATTACCTATCCTACCGTAAGTCCCCTTGTGTTTCTAGCATAAACACATCCAACCACTAAGTAATCCCACAGTCAAGACCTGACAAACGAAACCTTGAGGTTGTTCCCTTTGATCAAACATAGAAAATAGCACTAGGGATTTCCTTATATCAAGAGAGGATAGGATACTTAGCAAGTTTATTCTATTCTGCGTTGGCCGTATGGAGTTTGCAGCACTGCGAGTTCAAACACGTCAACAAAATTGGCGCTAGAAGGAGGTCCTAATGATGCAGTATGGTATTGCTGCATGAATTCTCGCTCAATCTTCCCCTTGAACAGCCTGATCAAGGACTGAACCAATCATATATTGCAAACCAGTTACGATCCTTGGCTTGGAAATCAGAAGCAGATCACCCTCTTTTCAGACGAGTAAGTTGCATTATTAATCAGGAAGAAGAAAAGGGTTTGCAAATAGAGATTGTGATCAGGGAAAATTTAGAAAGACAAAGGATTGCTTCCCTTCGCAAGCGAGTTCTTAAGGAAATCCGATAGTTTTCTTTCTGGTCTGCTAATATGGTGAGCAATGGGTCCGCCCATTAATTTTCCTCAGCTAGGAAGAGACCCCGAAGCAGTGATACAACTTGATTTGAGTTTTAGCGACGAACAAGAAAGCCTTATCACTGAATTATATAGCTTGGCCTGGTCAGTAAAAAGAAATTATCCAGACTGGTCTTGGATGCGCTTGATCCTTGAGGAGAAACAGGAGACTGTTGATCGTATTGATGCACGAAATCAGAGAGATCAAGAAGAGGCTAATCTAGCTCCTGCACCGCATCCACAAAATTGACATTGAAAATAACTCACGCTGGAACGAATTGGATCTTTCTCTCCAGAGAGATTCGAAAGAGTCTTAAGGTCTAGCCCAGGGCAGGAAAGATTTGCTGGATTCCACTTTTACAGATGCAAAAGTCATCATCAGGTCGCAGACCTTAGTGAGTCCAGTTTTGCAAATCAATAGTTTGCTATTCTAGCAAGTACAGTTTTTACAGCTCCAACGGTTATAACTCTGGTTCCTATTGTAACTCAAGTAAAGCAGCCACAGATGGCGCACAATCCACTCGCTCAAAATGGTGACACTTGGTAGACAATCCGTCACCGATCATTTACCCAACTTACCATGATATGCCTAAGAGCCCGGACAAGTCCTGTTCTATTTTTCATGCAAATGATCCAAATAGAACAACAGAGGAACACATTAAAATCTTTGAAGATGCGTTACGCAATAGACAGATTGAGTACGCAGACGATGCATGTAGGCTTTTCCCTTATTCATTGGGGGAAGATGCATTTTACTGGTTTATCCACTTGCCAGTATCTTCTATTGACTCTTGGGAGAAGCTGAAGACAGCTTTTACAGGAAAGTATGGTATCCCTATAACCCCTACAGAGCTATACAGACAGTTTGTAGAAGTCAAAAGACAGGGACATGAGCCAATCAGTTCCTTCAACAACAGGTTCCATAAAGCCTTTACCCGATTGCAAGATCCATATGTGGTAAGTGATGCTTCAGCAAGGGAAATCTACTATTCAGCTCTAGACTATTTAACAACTATGTTTGTCCGACAATCACACCCCGCACCGACCACATTAACTAAAGCCTATGCTAAGGCTATGGAGATCAGTAAAGGACTAAGTAAAAATATCGCCGGACCATTGGTGCAATTAGGACCTCCCTCTATACCTAACCAAATTAAAGAAATCAGCCAGGCTTTGGCTCACCAAACGCCTATTATGAATCCAATTCCGCAATTGACATATCAGCCTCAGCAATCTACCAATCAGCTAGTGCTTCATTCGGGACCACCTATATCCCAGATCCCTCCTAAACAACCCATATATCTAAAAAATACTACGGTATCGTCTAGAACCCAAGAGGAGAAGGATGAGATGTGAGAGCCGACTGACCAAATGAAGAAACTTTCCTCTGAAGTCACTTATCTGCGAAATCAGAATAACCAATTATAGAATAGTTAGAGAAACCAGTAGCAAGGTCAGCACCAAGGTCAATACCAAAACCAAGGGTATCAACAACCCACAAGGATGTGGAACACCCGTCCCAACAACAGAGGAGTCCCCACTCCACTTGATAACCCGCCGGCACCAGAAAACAGGCCAACAGATAGGGTATTTTTGGCAGAGGCAGCTCTTCCTAATTGGTGCAGGTTCCATAATACTAACCAGCACTCAGAGCTACAATGTGACGAGTTTCAGGTTGCAGCAATTATATTCCAGCGAGAAGTGGAGAACACAATGCCTCAACCAGTGCTTCCTCCCACCGGATTTGAAATAGTGCCGTCACCAAGGTATGATATAGCACTTGTCTTAGAGACTTACATTTCCCCATTCTTTTTCCCTAATCAGGATGAAAATGTGTAATGTCCCCTTCCTTGTGATGTTGCATTCAGTGGTCCATTGGCCTATTCCGGAGACCCGTAGGCTATGTGGAAAGATGAATTAAGGGTTCCCATGTTCCTTGGAGTTCCGACCAAACTTGTCAGGGGTGGAAGGTGAACTTACTATTTTTAGTAAGTTAGGGTTTGGTTGTTAGGATGGTACAAAATTGCTAAGCTCACCAAGCTTTTTCTCCAGTTGCGAAGACAACGATTTTTGGAGCATTATTTCATGACTTACTATTTTTAGTAAGTAGCAGTTTGGGGTATTCTATTTTTGGCAGTCCTGGATTTGGTCCTGTCCCAGCACAATTCAGTGATCCTCATTGTTCAGCCTCATCTGGATTCCATTAATAATCAGTACTGGAACTATAAGCAATTTAATTAAATATTATTCCTTATCCTAAGGTTATTATTTAATTATTTTTATCACTTGTTGATGTTATGGGAAATTGTGCAAAATACAATATTTTTCCTAAGTCATGTCTGGGCAATTTATTTGGAGAGTTAAAGGGAGACTTCATTCTTTTAAAGAATTTATAATAACAAAAAATCGTGGCCCCTCTCCTTGGTGCGATTTTGACTTGGTGAAGTGGGCGCCTCTTTGGGTCCACCATGAAATGAAATGCAATTGGAATGAGGTGAAATTGGGAGGCAGTTTCATTTGAATTTCAAATGGGAAAAGCTATATAAACAAAGGTTGGGCTCCTCATTTGGCATCCAGAGAAAATATATTGTTATGCTGTCGGAATGACTCCAGACATTCTTCGAGGGTGAATACCTCCTAGATCCTTCCTTCCGGTTTCGAGTGTGAGACATCACTCCTAGCTGTGGTGCATAGTTGTGAGCTTCTTGGTGATATTTTGGGTGTGTTGGCGAAGTTTTGAGTGTGCTGCTGGGTTTTTGGTATCGCTGGTGTGTGCCGGTTGAAAGTGTATTTCATTCGTAATTGCCTGTGTGTTGAGTGCATCATTCTAGGTGAGGACTCATTGGAAGCGTACTGGAGAGGCAATAAGTCTCCTATATTGGCGTGGCATTTGGAGAACTCTCCAATTTTTAGTTGCATATTGAACTTTCCAGCAAAAACGCCATTTCCAGAATTGCATTGGGATGTGTTCCTTGCTGTTGACACTCTTCATTTGCAGTTTCGAGGTACTTTATTGTTCACTTATGTCATACGCTTCATTTGCCTCTGATTTGGCATGATTCCGTGGGGTTTTGAGTGAGTTACAAGCAATTTAGTTGGTTTCGGGATGGCTGGTTCTGTATTTTCCTTGTATTTGATTTCAGAACAGCAAGTAGTATTATTGGTCAGAATGTGTTAGGGAATTCATAAGATATGTACTTCACTCTATCTCCTTTCACAGTTCTATTATTGTAAGAATTGCTTCAGTAGTACTGACCAATTCATTCTATGTTATATTACCCGCTGAACAAGTGGAAGAGGATGGCTCAGCCGCCTATATGTTTGTAATTCAGTTTTGTCCTCCTGCTGAGTGATATTGTCCTCCTACTGAGATATGCGGTGGAGTGATAGTTTCATTTTAAAGTCCTCCCGCTGAGATATGCGGTAGAGTGATAGTTTCAATTTAAGTGTCCTCCCGCTGCATAAGTGGTAGAGTGATTTGGTTCTATTATGCTTTGTTGCCTTGGCTGGTTTACCGCCAAGTTTATGTTCTTCATCCCGTTGAAAAGTGGAAGGGGCTGGCTTGCCGCCCAGTTTTGTAATTGCATTATAATTTCTTGCGGATTAGAAAGCTAACGACCCCCTTGTCACCGTATGCTCTCACCTTCCCATATTGGGCTCTTGGTGATCAGAAAGTGGAAGGGTTACTTTTCAGCAGCATTTGGTTTTCATTTCCTAACCATAACTGTTGTTGTGTTGAATGTAATTGTGGAAAAAATCAAAAAAAATAAGAGGGAATTTTATAGTGGTATCAGAGCTGGTTTTTCTTGACAACCTGTGAAGTCAGAGTAAACAGAGTTCTCCATGAGTGACAGAGACGTCCGCTACTACAACAAAGAGCAGAAACGCCAGCAGTATCAGATCCCTACAGTGCCTTGTGAAGAGACTTTTTCAGAAGTCTTGAGAAACAGAGATACGGAAGTTGATTCAATAGACTCAGCAGATTCAATGGGGGAAAGATTTTTTGGACAAAATGAAACAGCTATGGCTGTAGAGAAAATAGAAAAGAAATTTGACACAATGATGGACATGATGTCCCAGATGATAGCCACCTTTAGGCAGAATGCTGGAGGAGGGCATAATCATGATCCAAATCAGAATATGAGTGGTAATAATGGCTATACTTCCAACAACTCCAGTGGTAATGGGAATGGTAGCAACAATGGCAGCCATGTGAATGGAATGCCTGTTGGTTCGGTGACTAGACCATTGCAACCTGTTTTCCTTCCAAGGGAAACACCGCCTCCTGAAGTGGAAGTTCCTGTGGCGGAAGAGATTCGGGCCAGCTTTGTGGAGTATGCAGCATTTCCCCAAGAGATTCGAAATGCTATGTCTCTTGACCAATACATGAATCAAAAGAAGAGAAGGGAAGGGAGACATGATAATCGTTATTCCACTCCCAGAGATTTCCAACAAGCCTTGGGGAAGGTCACTCTAGCACACTTCGATGGAAGCAATGTGAGCACGGCTAGAGCTTGGTGACAACTACTTGTCCTTGAGACCCATGCCCGAAGAAGAAGCCATCAAGTTCGCCACCTTGCACCTAGATGGAGCTGCTCATGAATGGTGGTACCATGGGTTGGTCACAACTTGATCCATACCTATGCTGAATTCACCAACAAATTGATAGAAAGGTTTGATACCAAGGATCCGGAGGTGAAGTTTAGAGAGCTAGCACAACTCAAACAGTAGGGTTCTGTGGACACCTTCATAACTGAATTTCAGAATCTTTCGGTTATGGTCAGTAGTATCTTGGAGAAAAGACTGGTGGTCCTATTCACTGAAGGACTCGAAGAGCCATTGAGAGGTTGGGTAAAAGCCTTTGACCCGCACACCTTGGCTGATGCAATCAAGAAGGCTAGAAGCATGGAGTTGGCTGCCCCTAAGTCTAAATTTCAGTCAAAGCCTTTCCCATTGCGTAAAGACAAAAAGAAATTTCCTAATCAGCCTAAGAAGTTCCCTCCCCGGATGGATGATGAGCTCCGACAAGATCTTCGGAGGAAGAATTTGTGTTACTCATGCAAGGAACCTTGGGTTCCGGGTCATAGATGCTATGGAAGGGGCAATGCTCGGCAAATGGAAGCATATTCAGCTGATGGATCAGATTCTGAAAATTCAGAACAGCAACTTGACTCGGAGGAAAGTGAGTATGAAGAGGCTCCAGAAGGGCTTGAAAGTGATCAAGATGATAAGGGTATAGTTGCCCAACTCTCTAGCCTCCACAAGAATGAATCATTCAGAGTTTGAGGAGCATTGGGAGAGCACCGACTTGTTGCTCTAATTGATACAGGAGTGACTCACAACTTCATTGATGCTAGGATTGTTGCCAAGAGAGGTCTTATCACTAATGATGTTGAAGACTTCAAGGTCATGGTGGCTGATGGATCAACAATTTGTTGCAAACGAATGGTGTCGAACATGTCAATGAAGCTTGGTAATTATGAAGTCAAGGATGACTTCTATGTTGTCAATATTGGAGGGACTGATGATGTGGTCCTCGGCATTTAGTGGCTGCGATCTCTTGGTGAGATCACCCTTAACTTGCAAACCATGGAGTTAAAGTTCATGACTGAAGGGAAGAAGGTGGTTCTACGAGGAATGTCTAATGGGGGTCCTCGGATTGTATGCTTGAAGAGGATGGAGAGGCTGATCCGTCATAACCAAGTAGAGTGGGCAGCAGAATGTGTGTTAATGCCATCAAACCCATTAGAAGACAAGTGCAGCTACACTACTGATATTCAAGCTCTAAACAGAAACAAGAGCAAGGCCTTTGGAAATCTGCCACTTAGAGGATCTCCTAAGTATATGGTCATGCCATCCCACTCATCTGAAGAAAGGAGAAGCTATTTTGAAGACATCCAGGCTTTGATTTCAAAAAGGAGCAAGGTGTTTGAGACTCCGCCCCCGGGTAGGCCGCCTGAGTGTGGTACTGAACACATCATTGAGTTAGAAGAGGGTACTAAGCCTATCATGATTACTCCTTACCATTACCCAAAGAAGCAGAAGGATGAGATAGAGAAAGCCATTAAGGAGCTTCTAGACATGGGTTACATTAGGCCAAGCAAGAGCCCCTTTGCTTCGGCTGTTGTATTGGTGAAGAAGAGGGATGGGACCATGCGTATGTGCGTGGATTACCGAGCCTTAAATCAGAAAACCATCAAGAATCGGTATCCCATTCCGAGGATTGATGAGCTCATTGATGAGCTGCATGGTGCCGTGTACTTCTCCAAAATAGATCTCAGATCGGGCTACCATCAAATCAGAATGAGGGCTTCTGATGTGGAGAAGACTGCTTTCAGATGCCACTTCGGGCATTTCGAATTTCTAGTCATGCCTTTTGGTTTGACTAATGCTCCAGCCACATTCCAGTCCTGTATGAACAGAATCTTTCAAAAGCAATTGAGGAGATTTGTGCTCATATTCTTCGATGACATTCTCATCTTCAGTAAGTCTTGGAAGGAGCACTTACAACACTTAGATGAAATTCTTAGCATTCTGGAGTCTGAATCATTGTTTGCCAAAGAATCTAAGTGTGAGTTTGGAATGAGGGAGTTGCTCTACTTAGGGCACATCATCAGTTCAAAGGGTGTGAAGGTGGATCCCGAAAAAATTAGAGCTATCCTTGACTGGCCACCACCTGAGAACATAACTCATTTGAAAGGATTCTTGGGTCTATGCGGGTTTTACAGAAGGTTTGTGAAGGGTTACTCTCAGTTGGCTGCCCCCCTCACAGATCTCCTAAGAAAGGAGCCTTTGAATGGTCTGCAAAGGCACAAACAGTGTTTGATCAGTTTAAGGAAATCATGAGCTCATGCCCGGTTTTGGCCTTACCAGATTTCACCAAGCCTTTTGAACTGCAATGTGATGCGTCAGGGGAAGGTGTTGGTGCAGTTCTGATGCAAGACAAGCACCCTATTGTCTTTGAAAGTAGAAAGCTAAGAGGGCCTGAAAAGCTATATTCAATCTATGACAAGGAGATGCTTGCCATAATGCATGCCCTTGCGAAATTCAGGCAATACCTGGTGGAAAGTAGGTTCGTTGTTAAGACTGATCATAACAGTCTTAAGCATTTCATGCACCAAAAAGATTTGAATGAAAGGCAGCAGAAGTGGGTTAGTAAGCTTCAGGCTTATGACTTCGACATTGAGTATGTGAAAGGGAAGAACAACATAGTGGCAGATGCCCTTTCATGGAGACCCCATCTAAGCTCTATATGTGAGCTTACTGCTGATTGGAGGGACCTATTGCTTGCTGATTATGCCAAAAATCAGTTTGCAACCAGCATTGTTGAGCACTTTTCATGATGAAAAGTACAGTTTGGTTGATGGATTGATTTTGTATAAGGGTAGGATCCTTCTTCTACCAGAATCGAAGTTGAAAGATAAGGTATTGCAGACTTTCCATGACATTCCCCTTGCTGGCCACCAAGGTTTTTTCAAGACTTACAAGCAGATCAGAGAGAGAATCTCTTGGAAAGGGTTGAAGAGAGATGTCTTGAAGTACGTTAAGGAATGCCATACTTGTCAGAAGAATAAAGATGAACACACAGCACCCGCTAGTTTATTGCAACCATTGCCTATTCCTAGTCAAAAATGGGAAAGTGTCTCTATGGATTTCATCACTGGGTTGCCAAAGGCTAGTGGGAAGGATTGTATCTATGTGGTGGTGGATAGATTGACTAAATTTGCTCATTTTTTTGCCATCACTAGCTCATTTACAGCAGCTCAAGTTGCTGATTTGTTCTTCAGTGAGGTGTTTAGGCTGCATAGGCTTCCTAAAAATATTGTGAGTGATAGGGACAGCAAGTTCCTGAGCTCCTTCTGGCAAGAGAGTTTCAGATTATGTGGTACTGTGCTAACCCCAAGCACGAGTTACCATCCCCAGACAGATGGACAAACAGAGATAGTAAATAAGTGGTTAGAGGGTTACTTGAGGAACTACGTTTCAGAACAGCAGAAGGCTTGGGTAAGATGGCTACATCTTGGTGAATACTGCTACAATTCCACTTATCACATGTCCATTAGGATGTCTCCTTTCATGGCACTTTATGGTTATGAGGCCCCTAGCTTTGCTGATTTGGTGTTTGGAGATAGTAGAGCACCTCAGGCTAGGGATATGGTTCAGCAGTGTCAAGACATTCTGAAGGCATTAAAGGACAACCTCCAGGTTGCACAGAACTAGCAGAAGTTGTATGCTGATCAGCAGCGCATTGAGCGCTCATTTGAGGTTAATGACATGGTCTACCTAAGACTTCAGTCCTTCAGACAGTCTACTCTCAAGAAGAGTGGAGCAGAAAAACTCAAGCCACGTTTCTATGGTCCATTCAGGGTCATTAGGAGAGTGGGAGTTGTGGCTTACGAGTTGGAGCTACCAGCAAGTAGCCGAGTACATAATGTCTTCCACATGTCACGCCTCAAAAAGCCGCTTGGGCACAATGTGATAGTCTCTCCTGATCTACCTCCTTTGGATGAAGAGGGAGAATTGGTGCTAGTGCCTGAGGCCATCCTTGATGTCAGGGAACGATTGTTGAGGAGGAGAACCATCCGAGAGTATTTGGTTAAGTGGAAGGACCTACCAATGGAGGATGCTACTTGGGAGAATGAGGAGGTCTTACAGCATCCTGGCTTGCGATTGCTTGAGGACAAGCAATTTTGGGAAGGGTGGATTCTAATGTCCCTTTCCTTGTGATGTTGCATTTAGTGGTCCATTGGCCTATTCCGGAGACCCGTAGGCTATGTGGAAAGATGAATTAAGGGTTCCCATGTTCCTTGGAGTTCCGACCAGACTTGTCAAGGGTGGAAGGTAAACTTACTATTTTTAGTAAGTTAGGGTTTGGTTGTTAGGATGGTACAAAATTGCTAAGCTCACCAAGCTTTTTCTCCAGTTGTGAAGACAATGATTTTTGGAGCATTATTTCATGACTTACTATTTTTAGTAAGTAGCAGTTTGGGGTATTCTATTTTTGGCAGTCCTGGATTTGGTCCTGTCCCAGCACAATTCAGTGATCCTCATTGTTCAGCCTCATCTGGATTCCGTTAATAATCAGTACTAGAACTATAAGCAATTTAATTAAATATTATTCCTTATCCTAAGGTTATTATTTAATTATTTTTATCACTTGTTGATGTTATGGGAAATTGTGCAAAATACAATATTTTTCCTAAGTCATGTCTGGGCGATTTATTTGGAGAGTTAAAGGGAGACTTCATTCTTTTAAAGAATTTATAATAACAAAAAATCGTGGCCCCTCTCCTTGGTGCGATTTTGACTTGGTGAAGTGGGCGCCTCTTTGGGTCCACCATGAAATGAAATGCAATTGGAATGAGGTGAAATTGGGAGGCAGTTTCATTTGAATTTCAGATGGGAAAAGCTATATAAATAGAGGTTGGGCTCCTCATTTGGCATCCAGAGAAAATATATTGTTATGCTGTCGGAATGACTCCAGACATTCTTCGAGGGTGAATACCTCCTAGATCCTTCCTTCCGGTTTCGAGTGTGAGACATCACTCCTAGCTGTGGTGCATAGTTGTGAGCTTCTTGGTGATATTTTGGGTGTGTTGGCGAAGTTTTGAGTGTGCTGCTGGGTTTTTGGTATCGCTGGTGTGTGCCGGTTGAAAGTGTATTTCATTCGTAACTGCCTGTGTGTTGAGTGCATCATTCTGGGTGAGGGCTCATTGGAAGCGTACCGGAGAGGCGATAAGTCTCCTATATTGGCGTGGCATTTGGAGAACTCTCCAATTTTTAGTTGCATACCGAACTTTCCAGCAAAAATGTCATTTCCAGAATTGCATTGGGATGCGTTCCTTGCTGTTGACGCTCTTCATTTGCAGTTTCGAGGTACTGTATTGTTCACTTATGTCATACGCTTCATTTGCCTCTGATTTGGCATGATTCCGTGGGGTTTTGAGTGAGTTACAAGCAATTTAGTGGGTTTCGGGATGGCTGGTTCTGTATTTTCCTTGTATTTGATTTCAGAACAGCAAGTAGTATCATTGGTCAGAATGTGTTAGGGAATTCATAAGATATGTACTTCACTCTATCTCCTTTCACAGTTCTATTATTGTAAGAATTGCTTCAGTAGTACTGACCAATTCATTCTATGTTATATTACCCGCTGAACAAGTGGAAGAGGATGGCTCAGCCGCCTATATGTTTGTAATTCAGTTTTGTCCTCCCGCTGAACAAGTGGTTGAGTGATATTGTCCTCCCGCTGAGATATGCGGTGGAGTGATAGTTTCATTTTAAAGTCCTCCCGCTGAGATATGCAGTAGAGTGATAGTTTCAATTTAAATGTCCTCCCGCTGCATAAGTGGTAGAGTGATTTGGTTCTATTATGCTTTGTTGCCTTGGCTGGTTTACCGCCAAGTTTATGTTCTTCATCCCGCTGAAAAGTGGAAGGGGCTGGCTTGCCGCCCAGTTTTGTAATTGCATTATAATTTCTTGCGGATTAGAAAGCTAGCGACCCCCTTGTCACCGTATGCTCTCACCTTCCCATATTGGGCTCTTGGTGATCAAAAAGTGGAAGGGTTACCTTTCAGCAGCATTTGGTTTTCATTTCCTAACCATAACCATTGTTGTGTTGAATGTAATTGTGGAAAAAATAAAAAAAAATAAGAGGGAATTTTACAAAATGAGGTGGCTGACCCAAACCAACTTGCTGATGTGAATGCATTTCAGTAATACCAATGCGGAAATCAGGGGTATTACAACAACAATAACTAGAACAACAATAGTGGCCCTTACACTACTTCCACGCCTCTAAAGGATATTCAAGTTCCTCCAGATCAGAATGCCAACAACAACCCAAGTTATCCTAGGGCATCGCAGCAGTATGCGGGCGAAGGTCAGCTGCAAAAGGCGCAAGCCCCTTCGAGAATACTTACTCCTCAGAATCAGCCAACTGCTGCCACAACTCAGGGCTCCTTTGATAAGCCATCTAGCAATATAGAGATTACTAAACTAGGCCAGTTGGTGGTAGATGAATTCAAGAAGATTAAAGTCAGCTTATCCCTTGCTGAACTGATGAAAGTTTCCGAGGTCAGGGAAATGGTCTTGGGCAGTCTTAGGGAACCCTCGCCGGTTCAATCCAAAGGGACTGATGAGAACTCTGGACTGAGAGTACCGCCAGGACAACCCCAGAAAGTTAGCAATGAGGTAAGAGCACTAACAAATCCTAGGGGTGCAACAGTAAATTATGCTGCGCCGCCTGAGTTCTCAAATGATCAGCCCATGGAAACTGGTTTTGGAGTGCGTGCACGAGGAGGAACTGGTTTACCGCCAAGTTTATGTTCTTCATCCCGCTGAAAAGTGGAAGGGGCTGGCTTGCCGCCCAGTTTTGTAATTGCATTATAATTTCTTGCGGATTAGAAAGCTAACGACCCCCTTGTCACCGTATGCTCTCACCTTCCCATATTGGGCTCTTGGTGATCAAAAAGTGGAAGGGTTACCTTTCAGCAGCATTTGGTTTTCATTTCCTAACCATAACCATTGTTGTGTTGAATGTAATTGTGGAAAAAATAAAAAAAAATAAGAGGGAATTTTACAAAATGAGGTGGCTGACCCAAACCAGCCTGCTGATGTGAATGCATTTCAGTAATACCAACGCAGAAATCAGGGGTATTACAACAACAATAACTAGAACAACAATAGTGGCCCTTACACTACTTCCACGCCTCTCAAGGATATTCAAGTTCCTCCATATCAGAATGCCAACAACAACCCAAGTTATCCTAGGGCATCGCAGCAGTATGCGGGCGAAGGTCAGCCGCAAAAGGCGCAAGCCCCTTCAAGAATACTTACTCCTCAGAATCAGCCAATTGCTGCCACAACTCAGGGCTCCTTTGATAAGCCATCTAGCAATATAGAGATTACTAAACTAGGCCAGTTGGTGGTAGATGAATTCAAGAAGATTAAAGTCAGCTTATCCCTTGCTGAACTAATGAAAGTTTCCGAGGTCAAGGAAATGGTCTTGGGCAGTCTTAGGGAACCCTCGCCGGTTCAATCCAAAGGGACTGATGAGAACTCTGGACCGAGAGTACCGCCAGGACAACCCCAGAAAGTTAGCAATGAGGTAAGAGCACTAACAAATCCTAGGGGTGCAACAGTAAATTATGTGCGCCGCTTGAGTTCTCAAATGATCAGCCCATGGAAACTGGTTTTGGAGTGCGTGCACGAGGAGGAACTGGTTTACCGCCAAGTTTATGTTCTTCATCCCGCTGAAAAGTGGAAGGGGCTGGCTTGCCGCCCAGTTTTGTAATTGCATTATAATTTCTTGCGGATTAGAAAGCTAACGACCCCCTTGTCACCGTATGCTCTCACCTTCCCATATTGGGCTCTTGGTGATCAAAAAGTGGAAGGGTTACCTTTCAGCAACATTTGGTTTTCATTTCCTAACCATAACCATTGTTGTGTTGAATGTAATTGTGGAAAAAATAAAAAAAAATAAGAGGGAATTTTACAAAATGAGGTGGCTGACCCAAACCAGCCTGCTGATGTGAATGCATTTCAGTAATACCAACGCGGAAATCAGGGGTATTACAACAACAATAACTAGAACAACAATAGTGGCCCTTACACTACTTCCACGCCTCCCAAGGATATTCAAGTTCCTCCAGATCAGAATGCCAACAACAACCCAAGTTATCCTAGGGCATCGCAGCAGTATGCGGGCAAAGGTCAGCCGCAAAAGGCGCAAGCCCCTTCGAGAATACTTACTCCTCAGAATCAGCCAACTGCTGCCACAACTCAGGGCTCCTTTGATAAGCCATCTAGCAATATAGAGATTACTAAACTAGGCCAGTTGGTGGTAGATGAATTCAAGAAGATTAAAGTCAGCTTATCCCTTGCTGAACTGATGAAAGTTTCCGAGGTCAGGGAAATGGTCGTGGGCAGTCTTAGGGAACCCTCGTCGGTTCAATCCAAAGGGACTGATGAGAACTTTGGACCGAGAGTACCGCCAGGACAACCCCAGAAAGTTAGCAATGAGGTAAGAGCACTAACAAATCCTAGGGGTGCAACAGTAAATTATGCTGCGTCGCCTGAGTTCTCAAATGATCGGCCCATGGAAACTGGTTTTGGAGTGCGTGCACGAGGAAGAACTCAAGACATCTCAATCATGAACAATGACACCCTCCCATCAAAGCCTACTATCAATTTGTTTACTGAAAAGCTAGAACCCCCACCTTTCCTATTAACTCTCAGAATCTTTGGTAAGAACTTGCACAATTGTCTAATAGATTCAGGAGCTTCAGCTAATGTTATGCATCTATTAGTGTGCACCACTCTAGGCCTAACCCCCACCAAGACTAACCGAAAGGTTACTCAATTAGATAAATCTGAAGTGACGTTAGTGGGGGAGTGTTGACGTGTATTTTGTACACAATCATACACAGAATAAAATACCTAAAGGCATCTTATCCTCTCTTGAGAAAATAGTCTCTAACTGCTGAAGATTCGCGTAAAGGATCAGTTAGGTAGACTCCAAGGTTCTTTTAGTGGGGTCTCCACGTGTGGACAAGCTCCAGTGGTATGATGTGATTTGCTGGAATCACAAGGGGACTTACATTGAACTTCCGATCTGCTTTGCTGGACACAGGCTCTTACTAACTTAGATTAAAAAAATGGAAAAAGGATAAGGGCGAAGAGAGGATCTAATCCTAATACTAAGAATGTAGGAGCAATGATTTGATTTTTGATGAAACTCTAACTAGGTCTTGTTTTGACATCAATGGAACATCTACACAAGACTAGTGCGATCTTCTATGGGAAGCTTTATGATGTTCAAGTCATCACCGCAGGCATAGATACCATCCAAGTTGATGCATATCAATGAAGAAGCGACAAATTGAAATTGAGCTTAGGCTGAACGATTCCAGTTGACTACACAAGGCAAGTCTGCAATCAACAAACTGCTAGTAGTATGGATGTACGAATTCCACCATCAATCAATCACATTTCCTCCATTCATCTAATTATCTACCATCTAAGATTGAAGACTCAACAAGAAACCATGCAAATTGCAAGAAAAACGACATATTTCACCATTACTTCAATGAAAATGGAGTTTGTTTACAATCAATGGCAACAATTTCTTGCCTTGTCCTCCTATTCTACTCTCTAACTACTTTCAACTATTTACAAATCTCTCTAATTCTATCTAAAAATCTCTTTCACTCTAATTCTCCTTTTACAAATGAAATGTTTGGGCTTATATAGTGCCCACAATACAATTTGATGGCTTAGATCAATTCAAGATCAATGGCCAAGATTTTACAATGAAAACCCTAATTAGGGTTTGTTACAACCATTACATAACATTTAATGCTTGACCAATGATAAAATTGTATTGCTTGGACACATGTCCCTTCTAGAAAAATCGACCAATGGATAGCCGGGGTAGGTACATCGGAGTTTGTGCCACCTTCCATGAGTTAAGTACATTGAATCTGGACATGCTGAGATGGACTTCTCTGATTGGAGAAATGATGACTAGGACGCCACCTCATCTGACACTTGAAGCTTGCTAGATATTTAATTTGATGTCGTTGAGAGGCTATCTTTGATTAACTCTTGTTCTAACTCCTTTTGTCCTTGATGTGCAGGATGATGTACCTCGCCTTGGAACACTGGATTGGAAGAGGTCGCCCATGTCTTGGCTTGATCGTCCTGGCGAAGACCGTCCTTGATCCGGCTTGATTTTCCTTGAAGAGACCTCCATTTGACGCCTACACAACATTTCAAAATTAGTAACATGATTTTGCAATACATAACATAAATTAGAGAGCAAATTTTAGGAAACTTAATGATAAGTCCTTTATTAATCATTTCCTAAAAACAACTGAGCTAAGGCAAAACAAAATTTCAAAATTCAAAATTAAGGCAATGACGATCAAAATTTGAAATTAAAACAAGAGATCTTGCCATACCTTACTTGAGAGCTTAACTCTAAAATGCAAAATAAAGGAATTCGCCTAGGCAAAATTTGAAATTCGATAGTCTTGATGTGATCTTCAAAAGAACGTTCCTCTTATCAACTTCGCCACCCTTCAAGCCTTGGACGTGATCTTTTCTTCAAGTTAGCAATTTCGCCATCTTTGATATGTCTTTGACGTCCTAGGCAACTTCGCTCAAATAGAAACTTCAAGTTCGCCTCTCCTTTGGATAGTTACTAGTGCCTTCTAGCTTGAAATGAAATTCGTTCCTCCTTTGCCTTCTCCAAGTCGCATATGAGAGATGATAAATGATGATGTGAAAATGAAATAAACTACCCCTCCCTTTATAGCGCTCACACCTCTCACCACCATTTAGGCCGACTTTGTAAAAATAAAGCAATTTAAATGATTTTTAAATGAATAACAAGGGCCGACCTCCATAAAACAAATAAATACCAAGCGCTCCATTTAATTTTTTAATGAATTAATAATCAATTATTAAATGCCTTCATTTTTAATTAATAAATTCGATTTTCTTACAAGGCAAAAATAATCAATTAATACCAAGCGCTAAATTTAAATGCCATTAATTAAATATCGATTTTCCTAGCATTTAAATAAATTCAAAAATGCGTTTGAGCGCCAAAATTTTTAAAAAACATGGAAAATATGTACCTCATCGCCCTGGTCCCTGACTAAGGGACAGGAGCGATCCATCACTTGGTCTTGATTTTTTGCACTTTTGACGTTCAAAGCCTTTAACCTCACGTTGGAATTGGCATTTTCGCTAGGATTTTCAAACTTGAGTGACTTGTCTTGCAAATAAATGTCCCTTAGATGTGATATCGCCCTGGTCCCTTGAAGAGGGACAGGAGCGATCCTGAAGCTCTAGCCAAAACGTGTCATCTTTCATCCTTGGTTCCTCGTTCATTGCCTCTTAAAGGACGTCCTTGACCTTAGCTATCCTTGCATTGTCTTGATTTTGTCGGAACATGAGTGTTTTAGTAAAAATCGCCTTGGTCCTTGTCCAAAGGACAGGAGCGATATGAGTCCTTTAACTTAATTGATAACACTTTTACGTTCAAAACTCTTGCATATCATCTTCAAAAGACACCTTGTACCTTTTACCCCTTTGCAAAACCTTGACTTAACGTGATTTTTGAAGGAATTAGCAACTATAATCAATATCGCTCTGGTCCCTTCCTGAGGGACAGGAGCGAACTTCAAGTCTTTGGGTTCATGCTTGCGTTCTCCAACTTGCAATCACCATCATCGTGCAAAATAAAGTTCCTTGATCCTTCGTGATCACTTGATGCTTGATAAACTTTCAAATTTTAAGCCTTCATAAGAATTTCGCTCTGGTCCCTTGGAGAGGGACAGGAGCGATTTTAGCTCTATGGGCCTTATTTCACTTTGTCACCTTCAAAACTTATATTCAACGGGTTCGTAATGTGCTCTTCTATTCATCCATGCCTTGAGATCGGTTCAAACTGTGCAAGAAAGTCATCCACAACAAAAATCGCTCTGGTCCCTTCCTGAGGGACAGGAGCGAACTTAAGCATTTTGGTCCTTTGTTGACGTTTGATAATCTTCAATTTGTCTTCAACGGGTTCGATTGACCTCCTTTCTTGCCTTCGAACATAAAATTTGCTTGATCTTTGCCTAGATCGTACCTTATGAAGAATTTCGCTCTGGTCCTTCAGTGAGGGACAGGAGCGAATTTGACCCTCTAGGCAAAACTTCATCATCTCATTGTTTTTGATCAAGTCTGGATGCTCTATCATGCTCATTTCGTCCTTCACCATGCCTTTGATGTCTCGATTCGTCCAAACAAGGTCAGGAATGGCTCAACTAAGCATTTTCGCTCTGGTCCCTTGGTGAGGGACACGAGCGAAATTTGACTTGTCGCACTCTCGATCAGGACAATTTTAATGGAATATAACATTTAAGTATAAGTGACATTTCCTTCTATGTTTCTTCTTTCTTATACTTTAAGTTATATTCCATATATACTTTCAGGATGTTTGAGAGTGGTTTCAGACCTCCAGGAGTTATATTGCAAAATCTAGTTTTTGGAGGTTTTTTCAGTTTCCAGACTTAGTCAAATTCAGGATCAGGGCATTCCAGACTTAGCCAAATTTCAGGATCAGGACCTCACTCAAGCCGGACTTGCTACCCTGTTGATCTCCCCGACAGCACTTCAAGTTATATTCATTTGATAAAATGTACCTCTTTGGACCTTCTCACATCGTCAAGACGTTAAAATCTTGCAAGGACAAAGCAAAATTGGATTTGTAGCTCCGGTCCTTCACTGAGGGACAGGAGCGATTTAGGCAATTAGCACTGTTATGGACGTCCCAAAAATCTTCAATTTATATTCAACGCATTTATCTCATGTTTTTCCTTGTTTTTGAACGTAAACTTGCCTTGACCTTTGTCTGGATTTTGCATAATGAAGGAAATCGCTCTGGTCCCTGGGAGAGGGACGAGAGCTACAAGGTACCTCGCCCTGGTCCCTTGGAGAGGGACAGGAGCGATATGGTCAATATAGGTCATTCTCCTTCGTTTTTGCATATCAAATTATATTCATTTGGCAAAGTATCTTCCTTCGGACGTCCTCAAATCATTAAACTTTCAAAATCTTGCAAGGACAAGGCGAAATTGAATTTGTAGCTCCGGTCCTTCACTGAGGGACAGGAGCGATCTTCCCCCTGGAGGCATTTCTGTGCTCATGAAAATCTTCAATTTATATTCAATGGAAAGATCTCGCCGTTCTCCATCACTTCAAACGTAAAATTTGTCTGGACTCTGCAAGAATGATGAGATATTTGAAAACGAGCTCCCGTCCTTCACTGAGGGACAGGAGCGATTTTGCTCCTACAGGCCAAAATATCATGATTTTACACATTTTATCACTTCACAAGGCGAAAACAAATCATTTGAAATGCCTAGGATCAAAAATCAAAAAAGTCAAAATTTGGTCAAAATTACTCAATTGGACAAAATTCATGTTTCATCATCAACACTTAGACGAATTTAGACTCTGCGTCAACATTCCAATTGAAAATTAGACCATTCTGGCGAATTCATTTCATTCAAAATTTGCATTCTAGAAAAGGAAACTCAAAAGCTCTCAAAAGCGACTGGATTCTGGTCCGAAAAGACGGTAATTAAAACCCTAAGGCTTGACCCTAAATCCAGACAACTAACAAACTAACAAAACCCTAAAAAAAAGCAAAGCGAAAACGAACAAAACGAGCAAAAAACATGGGTCCCCATTTGCAATGGGGCGATGTGTGAAAACGTCACAACATCTAGCGCCACCTTGAATAAATGTTGAAAAACATTTCAGAGATAAAGACTCAATCGACACCTAGAACCTCTGGAAAATTCAACCTAGCTCATCAAGAGATTAGAAAATGTACTCAAAGTAGAAGGAGAATCCTTAACCATATCTAGACACTTAGTCTTTGATTACCCAGGTGTGTGCAAGTGTATTCATTCCTCTCGACAAGACAACTATGACTTTCAGGTTCCCCTGTGATAGGCTACGTAGTATATCTGAACTTCAAAAGCATCCTGGATAGAGCCTCGCTGCCAGTCAGACGTCCATAGTCCCGACGAGGTTATCGCCGCAAGCTCACGAACATTGCTCCATTGCCAGCCAGGCGTCTATAGCCCCGATGGAGTTACTCGCATATTCCCTTTAGCCAATTTTGATATTTCGTTTCATTTCACTTTTCTCTTCATTTTTTTCTTTCATTTTCTCTTTTTTTTTCTCTTTTTTCTCATTTTTTCCTTTTGATATTGCTTTTTCTCTTCGTCAATTCCTTTGGCTTGTAAGCAGTGAAGCTTACTGGGGTTTGAGGATTGCGGTGGCGCTGAAGCCAGATTTTAGATTTTTCACCAATCACAGCTTTGCCTAAAAACCATAATGACTCGGAGTCTATTAATGTGTGAAGATATAGTAATCAACAGATGTCGGCATCAAGACACAGAAAATGATTCCCTTCCAAGTCAAATACAGGTCCTGATCAGATGATAAAGCTGAAGAGGAACAACCTCGGATTCCGAGCACTTCATGAATAGATATCTAAGAAATGAGTCTAACATAAGATCCAGGATATTGCCAGCGTGCGGGCAACAACACAAACGCCCTTCTCACAAGATGGAGGCTCCCACTCAAGACACCTAAACTAAAGCAAACCGACCGACAAACCGACCCAAAGCAAACTAAACTAAAACGCACACCAAAAGAAAACAACTAAACTACCTGAGCCACACTAGATCATGAGTCAAATGACTCAAGGCAAATTAAGAACAAGGCTCAAAAGACCTCTAATCTAAAAACACAAAAAGAAAACCTACTCTAAACCTATATACAAGAGTCCTAGACTCGACACGACTCAAAGAAGCAAAATATGTACATGACTTTACATGATTTCTCAGGTTGTGCAACAGGAGCATGGCAAACGTGATGGTTCTCAATCGGGCAAATTCATCCTTAAATACAAAAAGGCAAACTCTCACCATGCACATCTCATACTCAAGCAAGTTTTCACTCAAAATGATCAACTGAGGTAATTCGTTAGGACCATGATCAATCCAGATGCAAGTTGTTTTCCCAAAATCCCCATAATCAAAATCATAATAACTTTCAAGGCTAGGACTAAGGAAAGAGACAACCTGGCGTATTTCAGGCTCAGACGACATTGTATTGTCGGAAGCGAGGTCACCAACTGCTTCAGGAGGTCGCCATTGATGACGAATCATTCCACGAGTATCCACAACATATTGATCTTGATTAGGAAATTCCTCTTGAAACAAGCTCAGCGCCCCTTCGAATAGCTCAAGATTCTCTGTTTTCACTGAGATATCTTGCATAAACCAGGCATCTTCATGAAATATTGTTAGCATATCTTCAAAAATGAGAGTCTCCTTGATAGATTGAGCTTCAAACATCTCCTCTAGTGGATCAAAGATAATCTCAGGTGACCTTTCTTCTTCAAGTATAGTCTCGGGAGGTCGAAGTTGATGATGGATCATATCACTCCCAGTAACTTGCTTATCTAGAAAAAATTTTGGCAGTGATTCCATTTGTGTTTCCTCTGCAAAATCTTTCAATGCTTCCTCAAATAGCATAATGGTGATAAAATCTTCAAGCGCCCCTTTGAATTGTTCTTCATACCTGGGCTCACTTATGATAATTTGTAGCTCTTCACTCAATATCTCAACTTGATTGTCTTCTTCAATGAGGCCATTCGAAAACTCTTGCAATTCAATTTCAAGGATCTCCTTTTGTAGCATAAGTGAGAATTCTTCAAGGAATGAGTCGTCCTTTCCTTTAGTTGCTTGTTCAACTCCTGGATCTTCCTTTATTATTGCTTGAATATTCTCAACTGATTCTTCAACTTTTGTTTCATAGTATTCCTTTTCAGGTGCAAGGCATGGCAGGCTATCCATTGTAATACATTGATCATCAGGTGCATTGGTATTGTCAACGTACACTTGATCCTTCTCACATTCAGATGTTGGAGCAATGTCCTGTTCATAGGTTCTCCTAAATTCGGCTGCGAGATGTGCACCCCAAGATCCATTCATGATACATTCTTCCTCGGACAAAGTTGGCATTCCAAACTGGTTTATGACTTGATTGATAGCCATTTCACATACTAAGCAAGTAAATTCCGAGTGAGGTGAGTTGTGAATTCTACACCACAATGGTAGCAATATGTTTTCCAGACGCATTTCACCATCCAAAACGAGTTGACTCTCGATCATCCACATGAAGCTTAGAAGAGGATCTTTAGTCTCTGGGACACTGAAGTTGCCTTCTTCCGTTTCTGGCCTTGGGACATCCCAAAAGAAGATTTTTCCCTGTGCTGCCGATTCCATCCTTGATAAGTACTTCAAGCAATGCATCTCATCATGTTCCTCTGTCTCGTGGACTCGACACTGCCCTTGTCTTGCAAACTCGGACAATCTTCGTGGATAAAGTTGTGTATCTAACCTCCACCAAAGTTCAGGAAAATCAACTTGTTGCTCCTCGTGAAACTGTTGCCACTCCATTGAGAAATCTTTCTTTTTTGATTTTTTGATTTTTTGATTTTTTGGATTTTCTATTTTTCACTTTTTTTTGGATTTTCTATTTTTCGCTTTTTTTGGATTTTCTGGAATAAGAGAGATCTTGAATATCTCAGATTTCAACTTGAACGTTCAACTGGTTCCAGCTTGATTCCTTCTTGCGTAAGTCCAACTAACGATCCAGCAGTCACCTTCCTTCGAGTGTTTGAGAAAAAGCTTTCCACTGATCTTCCTTGGATTCAAGAGTTCGTGTTCACTGTCAAGCGCTTCTCAGGATCTGACGTTCAAATGCTCAGCCCTCCTTCTAGCGCCAATTCTGTTGTGCGCGGGAGGAGGGACAAAAGCTCTTGAGATAACCTCCGTAAATTTGAAGTGATAGAATCTGGAGTTCACGTACAAGCCCTCCTTCTAGCGCCAATTCTGTTGTGCGCGGGAGGAGGGACAAAAGCTCTTGAGATAACCTCCGTAAATTTGAAGTGATAGAATCTGGAGTTCACGTACAAGCCCTCCTTCTAGCGCCAATTCTGTTGACGCGGGAGGAGGGACAAAAGTCCTACACAACTCCTTGCGAATGTGATTATCTATGAACAGCTTGATAATGATCGAGGCATGATAGTACAAGCCCTCCTTCTAGCGCCAATTCTGTTGACGTGTATTTTGTACACAATCATACACAGAATAAAATACCTAAAGGCATCTTATCCTCTCTTGAGAAAATAGTCTCTAACTGCTGAAGATTCGCGTAAAGGATCAGTTAGGTAGACTCCAAGGTTCTTTTAGTGGGGTCTCCACGTGTGGACAAGCTCCAGTGGTATGATGTGATTTGCTGGAATCACAAGGGGACTTACATTGAACTTCCGATCTGCTTTGCTGGACACAGGCTCTTACTAACTTAGATTAAAAAAATGGAAAAAGGATAAGGGCGAAGAGAGGATCTAATCCTAATACTAAGAATGTAGGAGCAATGATTTGATTTTTGATGAAACTCTAACTAGGTCTTGTTTTGACATCAATGGAACATCTACACAAGACTAGTGCGATCTTCTATGGGAAGCTTTATGATGTTCAAGTCATCACCGCAGGCATAGATACCATCCAAGTTGATGCATATCAATGAAGAAGCGACAAATTGAAATTGAGCTTAGGCTGAACGATTCCAGTTGACTACACAAGGCAAGTCTGCAATCAACAAACTGCTAGTAGTATGGATGTACGAATTCCACCATCAATCAATCACATTTCCTCCATTCATCTAATTATCTACCATCTAAGATTGAAGACTCAACAAGAAACCATGCAAATTGCAAGAAAAACGACATATTTCACCATTACTTCAATGAAAATGGAGTTTGTTTACAATCAATGGCAACAATTTCTTGCCTTGTCCTCCTATTCTACTCTCTAACTACTTTCAACTATTTACAAATCTCTCTAATTCTATCTAAAAATCTCTTTCACTCTAATTCTCCTTTTACAAATGAAATGTTTGGGCTTATATAGTGCCCACAATACAATTTGATGGCTTAGATCAATTCAAGATCAATGGCCAAGATTTTACAATGAAAACCCTAATTAGGGTTTGTTACAACCATTACATAACATTTAATGCTTGACCAATGATAAAATTGTATTGCTTGGACACATGTCCCTTCTAGAAAAATCGACCAATGGATAGCCGGGGTAGGTACATCGGAGTTTGTGCCACCTTCCATGAGTTAAGTACATTGAATCTGGACATGCTGAGATGGACTTCTCTGATTGGAGAAATGATGACTAGGACGCCACCTCATCTGACACTTGAAGCTTGCTAGATATTTAATTTGATGTCGTTGAGAGGCTATCTTTGATTAACTCTTGTTCTAACTCCTTTTGTCCTTGATGTGCAGGATGATGTACCTCGCCTTGGAACACTGGATTGGAAGAGGTCGCCCATGTCTTGGCTTGATCGTCCTGGCGAAGACCGTCCTTGATCCGGCTTGATTTTCCTTGAAGAGACCTCCATTTGACGCCTACACAACATTTCAAAATTAGTAACATGATTTTGCAATACATAACATAAATTAGAGAGCAAATTTTAGGAAACTTAATGATAAGTCCTTTATTAATCATTTCCTAAAAACAACTGAGCTAAGGCAAAACAAAATTTCAAAATTCAAAATTAAGGCAATGACGATCAAAATTTGAAATTAAAACAAGAGATCTTGCCATACCTTACTTGAGAGCTTAACTCTAAAATGCAAAATAAAGGAATTCGCCTAGGCAAAATTTGAAATTCGATAGTCTTGATGTGATCTTCAAAAGAACGTTCCTCTTATCAACTTCGCCACCCTTCAAGCCTTGGACGTGATCTTTTCTTCAAGTTAGCAATTTCGCCATCTTTGATATGTCTTTGACGTCCTAGGCAACTTCGCTCAAATAGAAACTTCAAGTTCGCCTCTCCTTTGGATAGTTACTAGTGCCTTCTAGCTTGAAATGAAATTCGTTCCTCCTTTGCCTTCTCCAAGTCGCATATGAGAGATGATAAATGATGATGTGAAAATGAAATAAACTACCCCTCCCTTTATAGCGCTCACACCTCTCACCACCATTTAGGCCGACTTTGTAAAAATAAAGCAATTTAAATGATTTTTAAATGAATAACAAGGGCCGACCTCCATAAAACAAATAAATACCAAGCGCTCCATTTAATTTTTTAATGAATTAATAATCAATTATTAAATGCCTTCATTTTTAATTAATAAATTCGATTTTCTTACAAGGCAAAAATAATCAATTAATACCAAGCGCTAAATTTAAATGCCATTAATTAAATATCGATTTTCCTAGCATTTAAATAAATTCAAAAATGCGTTTGAGCGCCAAAATTTTTAAAAAACATGGAAAATATGTACCTCATCGCCCTGGTCCCTGACTAAGGGACAGGAGCGATCCATCACTTGGTCTTGATTTTTTGCACTTTTGACGTTCAAAGCCTTTAACCTCACGTTGGAATTGGCATTTTCGCTAGGATTTTCAAACTTGAGTGACTTGTCTTGCAAATAAATGTCCCTTAGATGTGATATCGCCCTGGTCCCTTGAAGAGGGACAGGAGCGATCCTGAAGCTCTAGCCAAAACGTGTCATCTTTCATCCTTGGTTCCTCGTTCATTGCCTCTTAAAGGACGTCCTTGACCTTAGCTATCCTTGCATTGTCTTGATTTTGTCGGAACATGAGTGTTTTAGTAAAAATCGCCTTGGTCCTTGTCCAAAGGACAGGAGCGATATGAGTCCTTTAACTTAATTGATAACACTTTTACGTTCAAAACTCTTGCATATCATCTTCAAAAGACACCTTGTACCTTTTACCCCTTTGCAAAACCTTGACTTAACGTGATTTTTGAAGGAATTAGCAACTATAATCAATATCGCTCTGGTCCCTTCCTGAGGGACAGGAGCGAACTTCAAGTCTTTGGGTTCATGCTTGCGTTCTCCAACTTGCAATCACCATCATCGTGCAAAATAAAGTTCCTTGATCCTTCGTGATCACTTGATGCTTGATAAACTTTCAAATTTTAAGCCTTCATAAGAATTTCGCTCTGGTCCCTTGGAGAGGGACAGGAGCGATTTTAGCTCTATGGGCCTTATTTCACTTTGTCACCTTCAAAACTTATATTCAACGGGTTCGTAATGTGCTCTTCTATTCATCCATGCCTTGAGATCGGTTCAAACTGTGCAAGAAAGTCATCCACAACAAAAATCGCTCTGGTCCCTTCCTGAGGGACAGGAGCGAACTTAAGCATTTTGGTCCTTTGTTGACGTTTGATAATCTTCAATTTGTCTTCAACGGGTTCGATTGACCTCCTTTCTTGCCTTCGAACATAAAATTTGCTTGATCTTTGCCTAGATCGTACCTTATGAAGAATTTCGCTCTGGTCCTTCAGTGAGGGACAGGAGCGAATTTGACCCTCTAGGCAAAACTTCATCATCTCATTGTTTTTGATCAAGTCTGGATGCTCTATCATGCTCATTTCGTCCTTCACCATGCCTTTGATGTCTCGATTCGTCCAAACAAGGTCAGGAATGGCTCAACTAAGCATTTTCGCTCTGGTCCCTTGGTGAGGGACACGAGCGAAATTTGACTTGTCGCACTCTCGATCAGGACAATTTTAATGGAATATAACATTTAAGTATAAGTGACATTTCCTTCTATGTTTCTTCTTTCTTATACTTTAAGTTATATTCCATATATACTTTCAGGATGTTTGAGAGTGGTTTCAGACCTCCAGGAGTTATATTGCAAAATCTAGTTTTTGGAGGTTTTTTCAGTTTCCAGACTTAGTCAAATTCAGGATCAGGGCATTCCAGACTTAGCCAAATTTCAGGATCAGGACCTCACTCAAGCCGGACTTGCTACCCTGTTGATCTCCCCGACAGCACTTCAAGTTATATTCATTTGATAAAATGTACCTCTTTGGACCTTCTCACATCGTCAAGACGTTAAAATCTTGCAAGGACAAAGCAAAATTGGATTTGTAGCTCCGGTCCTTCACTGAGGGACAGGAGCGATTTAGGCAATTAGCACTGTTATGGACGTCCCAAAAATCTTCAATTTATATTCAACGCATTTATCTCATGTTTTTCCTTGTTTTTGAACGTAAACTTGCCTTGACCTTTGTCTGGATTTTGCATAATGAAGGAAATCGCTCTGGTCCCTGGGAGAGGGACGAGAGCTACAAGGTACCTCGCCCTGGTCCCTTGGAGAGGGACAGGAGCGATATGGTCAATATAGGTCATTCTCCTTCGTTTTTGCATATCAAATTATATTCATTTGGCAAAGTATCTTCCTTCGGACGTCCTCAAATCATTAAACTTTCAAAATCTTGCAAGGACAAGGCGAAATTGAATTTGTAGCTCCGGTCCTTCACTGAGGGACAGGAGCGATCTTCCCCCTGGAGGCATTTCTGTGCTCATGAAAATCTTCAATTTATATTCAATGGAAAGATCTCGCCGTTCTCCATCACTTCAAACGTAAAATTTGTCTGGACTCTGCAAGAATGATGAGATATTTGAAAACGAGCTCCCGTCCTTCACTGAGGGACAGGAGCGATTTTGCTCCTACAGGCCAAAATATCATGATTTTACACATTTTATCACTTCACAAGGCGAAAACAAATCATTTGAAATGCCTAGGATCAAAAATCAAAAAAGTCAAAATTTGGTCAAAATTACTCAATTGGACAAAATTCATGTTTCATCATCAACACTTAGACGAATTTAGACTCTGCGTCAACATTCCAATTGAAAATTAGACCATTCTGGCGAATTCATTTCATTCAAAATTTGCATTCTAGAAAAGGAAACTCAAAAGCTCTCAAAAGCGACTGGATTCTGGTCCGAAAAGACGGTAATTAAAACCCTAAGGCTTGACCCTAAATCCAGACAACTAACAAACTAACAAAACCCTAAAAAAAAGCAAAGCGAAAACGAACAAAACGAGCAAAAAACATGGGTCCCCATTTGCAATGGGGCGATGTGTGAAAACGTCACAACAGGGAGTTGAACAATATACACATGCAGTTGACATCAGATCCGCATATCCAGATGTACATTGATATCCAAGTAGTAGACATCCCGAGAGCATATGGCATGTTGCTTAGTCAAGACTAGACCTGCGTCATTAACGGCTGGCTGCATTCCAGTTTCACTCATATGTGGCTACCGTGGAGAGAGGTAGCAAATCAAATCCGGATTGAGTCCGAAGCTAGGCTTAAACTAATGATCACCGAATATAACCAGGCCAATGAGACCTTGTTTCTGGAATCTGATATGGGCACTTACAAGGCTCACACTGACTCAACAAACGAAGTTTTGTTGGTACAATGCTCAAATCCAGTCCAAAATCTGGAAGGAATTGCAGAGAATTATGATAAGGAGATCCTGTCACCATATGAAAATGAGTTGTTCAGTAGCTTTAAAGAGTTTTTCAGCAAATACACGAAGCAGATGTACCATCTCAACCGTCAAGATTCTATTAAGGATTTGCTTCTAACTGGCTGTTGCAGAGTCCACAATGCCGCGCATTCAGAAATAACATGTTCATTATGCAGAACAACATTAAATCAAGCATGGAAGAGACATTCAGAGGTGCTGCAAACCCACACTCTCAGGCCAGAAGACACCGCGTTCCACGAGATTCCTGAAAGGAGGCCTCTTGAGCAAGAAAAGTGTGAAATGATAAGTCCAACAATCGCAACCAATAAGGTTGCCAGCCCAAATCAGACTTGGACTCTAAGGTTTGATGGTTCAAAGTCGAAGAGAGGAGCTGGAGCAGGAGAAGAACTGATAAGCCCTACCCAAGAAACCTATTTGGCCTCCTACTGACTACAGTTTAACGATACTAATAATGTAGCAGAGTATGAATCTTTGATTCATGGTTTGCTGCTAGCCATCAAGAAGGGAGCTCGGATCCTGCATTGTTTCGGAGATTCCGAAGTGGTAGTCCGGCAAGTTCGAAAACAATACACCTGCCATGATAAGAGACTCAATGTCTATCGCAACCGTGTGTGGGATATAATGGAGAGTTTTGATGCTTTCAACATCAAGGCCATATTCAGATCACAGAATCAGGTTGTTGATTCATTGGCACAAGCCGCAAGTACGCTCGAGCCTTTGTCAATGCAAAGCTTAAAAAAATTCACAGTGGAGTTAACATCAGTCCCATCAATTCCGGACAATGTCACTAATTTTGAGGTGTTCGATGATGATAAACACATCATTGATTTTATTACAAGCTCAGATGTGTTTGCGAAACAGATTATTAACGAGCCTCAAGAAGCCGAGATCGACATAGAAGGAGTCTTGAATCTCAGGACAAATACCATTCCCAGGGGTATGGTCCAGTTAGAAAGAATCTTCGACTGGGACCAGCTCAAATCTCGCAAGGAGGGTACTTCCAAGGGAGGCACCTGCGATAAGATCAACGTTGGCACACAAGAAAATCAAAAGAACGTGTTGATTGGCAAGGTATGTACATCTCAGGAAAGAGACGGAATCCTCAAGCACATGAGAGAATTCCCAGATATCATCGCTTGGGGGTATGAGGATCTCAAAACATATGACACTTCAGTGATAACTCATACCATACCCCTTAAGCTGGACTCAAAACCTTTCCGACAGAGGTAGTGGCCAGTGAATGCCCTCCTCGAACCTTTAATCTATCAAGAAGTAAAAAAATTACTAGCTGCTTGCATCATCTTTCCAGTACGATATTCTACCTGGGTCGCTAACCTAGTTCCCGTAAGGAAAAAGAGCGGTGAAATCAAATTGTGTGTTGACTTCCGCAATCTAAATAGAGCATCAGAAAAGGACAACTACCTGCTGCCCTCCCTTGATGAAGTCTTGCAAATGGTCAATGGATCCCAGATGATGTCTTTCTTAGACGGTTATTCCAAGTACAATCAGGTAATGGTCGAGTATGAGGACCAACTGAAGACTGCATTCACCACTAAGTGGGGAATATTTGCTTATAGAAGGACGCCTTTTGGTTTAATTAACGCAAGAGCCACGTTTTAGCGTGCCATGGACATCACCTTCAAGGATCTCGTAGGCTAGTGCATCATTATCTATATGGATGATTTGACCGTTTTCTCCAAGCAAAGGGCGGATCATGTGAATGATCTGCGAAAAGTTTTTCAGCACTGTCGCTAATTCGGGATATCTCTAAATCCCAAGAAGTGTATGTTTGGCGTGATCAAAGGTAAGCTTCTCGGTCATGTTATTTCTGAAAGAGGGATATCAATCGATCCTGATAGAATCAAAGCCATATTGCAAATCAATCTCCCCGCAAGCAAAAAGGAACTTAAGTTATACTTCGGGAAGATAAATTTTGTCAGAAAATTTATAACTGGATTTGCTGAAATAGTTCGCCCGCTCAATGACATGCTGAAGAAAGATGCCAAGATAGAGTGGACCCCAGTGACCAAGAAGGCGTTTGAAGAAATCAAACAAGCTATCATCCAGGCACCAGTTTTGGTAAGCCCAGACTACCTAAGGCCATTCTACATATATTCGTTCGCTTCTGAACACACCTATGCAGCAATTTTGACTTAGCGAAAGGAAGAAGAGGGAGAGCACCCGATAGCATTCATGAGCACTCCGCTGAAGGAGGCTGAATTGAGATATCTGAAAATTGAGAAGCAAGCTTATGCGCTAGTCAAAGCCATCAGGAAATTCCGGCATTATATACTGAGGAGTAAGATATATGCCATAGTGCAAGATGTTGCAGTAAAGACATTATTGATGCAGAATGAGCTAGGTGAAAGGAGAGGCAAATGGGTGACCATCATCCAGGAGTATGACATTGAAATCCAGCCCATGAAGCTAGTATGAGGTCAAGCTTTGACGTAGACTCTCGCATCCAAATGCTCAGGAATCGTACATTAGCAATACCTGATTGAACAAGTCTTGCCAGACGAGTGGTATGATGACAGAACCTTCTATCTTCTTAATCAAAAATGTCCATCACACCTTAACCCAGTACAGAAAAGGGCACTGAGGATGAAGAGCAGCCATTTCATGCTGCAAGGTGCTGTCTTGTATCGAAGAAACCACGAGGGCATCTACCTAAGATGCGTGAACAAAGATGAAGCATGCCAAATCATAGAGCAGTTCCATACCAAGTTTGGGACAGGCCATGGGTCAGGCTTAGCAACAGCCCACCAAATCCTCAGGGCAGGCTATTATTGGCCTACCTTATTTCGGGACACCCATGAACATGTGAAAATCTGCCATGTTTGCCAAGTATCCGCAACTAAGGAGCGAACCCCAGCCATGCCACTCCGACCAGTCATAGAGGTAAAACCATTTGGCCAGTGGGAGCTCGACTTCATAGGTACGATCAACCTGCCCTCCTCTGCGTAGCACAGGTACATTCTAACCGCTTCTGATTATTGTACGAGGTGGTCTGAAGCTCAATCTTTGAAGCAATGCAATGCTGATGCTGTTATTAAATTCTTAGAAGAAAACATTATCACACGTTTTGGTTGTCCTCATACTTTAGTCTGTGATAACGGCTCTGCATTTGCATCGTTAAAATTTTCAAGTTGGGCCTTTGATTACGGGATTACATTAAAATTTTCATATAACTACTATCCCCAAGGTAACAGTTTAGCAGAATCCACTAACAAGAGCCTGTTGCAAGTGATCAAAAAACTTCTAGACAAGAATCCGAAAGATTGGCATACCCAACTCCGATTTGCCCTTTGGGCAGACCGCACCAGATGTAAGGCCACCATTGGAACTTCGCCATACCATTTGGTATATGGTCTTGACCCCATCTTTCCTATACAATTGAGAATATCGACCTTGCAATTCATGAGAGAATATCTAGGAATCGACAACGCCGTAGAGGCTTGGTTGTCCCAACTGTTATATTTGGAAGAAAAGAGAGACAACGCCATAGACAATTTTGCTAAACACCAAGAAGTGGTCAAGCGTTGGTTCGACAGAAGGGCGAAAGTAAAGACCTTCCACATTTTTGACCTTGTCCTTTGTTGGGACAAAGCTCATGAGCGGAAAGGAGAGCATGACAAATTTGATAATCTGTGGCTCGGTCCTTTCCAGATTTCTGAAATTTTGGGAGAGAATGCATTTCGACTCAGGACCCAAACAGGTGAGGACGTCCCCCTGCCTGAGAATGGTCAATTCCTCAAGCATTATTTCCAGCCTTAGACTTCTCGAAGCCTTTCCCCTATATATAATAGTTTAGTTTTCTGTTTCCTATTTTAGCTTAGTTTCCGTTTCCTGTTTTAGTTTATTTTCCTATTTTCCTATTTTTTTTGGGACCCCTATCAATTTTGAAAGGAAGCCTATGCCATGTACAACTTTGGTGTGATGCTGGATTTCTGTAACCTTCTTCTTCTAGGATCCAAGTTCGGGGAGGACTCTTGATTGATGGAGCACCCCATGATGAGGTCGGATTAATCTAGATGACCTTTCTCTGCAAGATCTTGTTTTTGTCAAAGCCTATCCCCAATATCGTGATTACTGCACAAACACATTTTAAAATTGCATGCAATTAGTTGTTAATCAAAGGGACACTACATCGATGAAAGGTTCGAGGCTATGCTTCAGCGACCACTGTTACACTCAATCCCTCGTAGGCTTCACTGCCTACTATGCCAAAAGAAAAGAAAATGGAAAAAGAATCAAGAGCAAAGCGCTTCGAAATCAATTTGATACCAAGCATAAGATTGGCAAATGGGAATGCAGGCATCTCTGCCGGTATAGAGCAAAAGGGTAAAACTCTCTTGCCGGAAATAGAGCAATCTCTGTGAGCTAACAAGCGATAACTCCGCCAGGGCTATGAATGCTCGCTGGCAGCGGGGCTCTATCCAGGTTGCTTTTGAAGTATCAGCTCGATGGGCATCTCGACGCTATGAAACATTGATGACTCAACTTTTTCTAGGCTGGAATAAACTCCACTTGCACACACTAGTTAATCTGATTTGTGTGTGATTCGATTTGACCCTTGGCACTATCTCATTTTGAAAGGCCCTTTCTCCTTTTCTCGTCTGAATCGTGGTGGTTAACCAGAGATCCTGGGTTCGATCTGGACTTGCGTCCCCAAAATGACTGAGAGCATTTCTCCAGCACAGTCGCCATTTGTTGTGCGTTGCACACGCTCCTTGTCGCCGACAGGGTCCCCCTTTCCCTTTTTGAGTGTCTCGCGTCCTTTCAAGCGAGCCCGCGTTCAAGTTGAGGCAGTGATGATGTTGAAAGGAAAGAAGCCAGTGATTCCATTAGGCTAGTCTAGCCCTCGGGCACGAATTCCAAGAGATTGTTCAAAATTGTGAAATCATCTTGAATAGGCGTAAGATGATAGAGGTTGGCGAAGCTCGCCAATCAAAGGACAGTGCGTCTGAAGGTCGCACGAGGACCCAAAGTTGTCATTTTTATGCATAAGAGCGGTGATATAGATTGCATGATGTTTGTTCTTAAAGAGTTTACAAGATTTGAACGAATGACGATTTTCGCCAACTGAGAAAGGAGGAGCGGATTTCGTTGCAAAATGCCAAAGTTGACAAACTCGCTCAAGTGCCCAAGCTCGCACTTCTTGAGGAAAAGTTTAAAATCACCAAAATGCCCAGGAGGGGTGAATTTCGGACTTCCTGGCCAAAATGAGAGAAAATTCACAAAAGTTTTCAAAACCTCTCCAAGGTCCGAAAAGTTACAAAGTTTGCAAAACTGCCCAGGGGGCTGAATTTCGGACCCTAGGGTTAAATTTCGAAAAAGTTACAAAGTTTGCAAAATCGCCCAGGGGGCCGAATTTCGGACCTTGGGGTCTAAATTTTAGAAAAGTTAAAAGGTTGGCGAAATCGCCCAAAGGGCCGAATTTCGGACTATGGGGTCAAATTTTCAAAATCCGCAAAAGTTTGCAAAAACCTCTGGAGGTCCGAAAAACACTTTAAGTTGACAAAATTGTCAAAAGCTCCGAAAATTACAAAATGTACCAGAGGTTCGAAATTCACTTAAAGTTGACAAAAACTCCTTAAGGTCCGAAAAGTAAAAGGTTGAAGAAAACTCCTAAAAATGCCGAAGTTCGCAAAAGCCTCGTGATCATTATAAGGGTTCGAAGTTCGCAAAAGCCTCGTGAGCGACGAAAATCGCGAAAGAAGGGAGTATTGCAGGAGAGTTAAGTTAGAAAGTTTTAAAGTTTGCAAAATCGTCAAAGCACCGAACATAGGCGACAAGCCAAAAGGTGCGAAGAGTTTATTAGTTTTCAAAACCTCTCCAAGGTTTGAAATTCGCCATAGAGCCCAAAATCGCAACGCATAGGCCAAATATAACGAATTCAAAATTGATAACATCCTCCATTCCTTCGAAGATCACAACGCGAAAGCATCCGAAGTTCGCGATTTGGGAACGAAGCATGAAGTTTAGAAGTTTGAAAAAACCCCCATAGCTCCGAAGTTCGCGATCTGGAGGATGAAGCTGCGCAGAATTTGAAGTTTTTAAAGCTCCCTCATTCCGCCGAAGTTAGGGTAAACCGCGTGAGAAAGGGATCGCGTGAGGGTTAAAGAGAGATACGAAGCCAGAAAGTATAATTTGCATTCAAGGTAAAACGCTGACATAAACCCTTCCAAGCGTCCAGGTTCAAATTGCTAAATCGCACAAGGTAAAAATCACCTAGTTTAAAACTTGACACTGCAAATTCTTTTCCAGCCACAATCGCGAAAATTTGAATTAGAGGATAACCGTTGGAATTCTAAATTTGCAGAACTATCCATTCGTCTTTGCATAGCAAGTCGGGCAATATCTCGTCGTCCATTTTCGCTAGGTAAGTACGCTTTGTCTCTCTTGATCGTCTGAAATATTTATAAATTGGATGCATCCCTGTGCAAAAGTGATTAAAATGCTTAAATCTTCAAATTCGCATCTTGTTTCCGATTATTAAAGCGTCATGCAAAGCAATCAAAATTAGAATTTGCTCCAAAGGATCACCTGGAAATTGTATTTTCAAATTTAGGAGAATTTTCGAGCTTTGTCCCTTTTGAAAATTAATCCCGAAAATGCTTAAGTATAAATTCACGATCAAAAGCGTCATGAATAAATGTTTTGCTCAATCAAGCTCTCATTTAGCAATATTTCGTTGTTTCCAATCCAAATTTTGAATTAATCCTTGAATGCTGGCATATTTTCTATCTAACCGGCCTTCTTTTATATCGCCCCGTAATCCGCATCCGGCTGTGCAGGATAAATGCCTAAATCGGTGGTGGAATCATCAAAAACGCCCGCTACAGCCGAGACATCGCGAGCATCCAAATCAGATATCCCACGCAAAGTCGAAAGGATGAAGTACCAGTATCAAAAAGGGGGATTGAGGGAGTCAAAAGTTCAAAGCGTCTGGGACGGTGTCGGTGATACCGACCTAGGCCATATTGATATCCAAGACTTCACGAATCGGGTCTTCTCCCCTAACGCATATGGCAAGCCCAGACAAATGGTGGAAAGTGGCATCGCCCAAGCGGTGGGATTTCCTCCAGCAGTACAAAGCTATGAGTTAGTGGTATAGGCTGCCCGACATTATACGCCAGGTTCTAGATTGGTGCTCCTCGATAATATGACCCTCATCAACTTCACTCCTAAGGCCATTGGCGATGCATTCGACATTCCCTTCCCAAACAATCCCACATCGACGACTATAAACGAAGCATAGGGGGCGTATGATATGAATCCGGCCAGATGCAAAACAGTGATAAACGAAGAGTGGTACAAGGAGAGAAGGCCTCCAAGCGCCAGAATTGGGAAAAAGACCCCAAGAAGTGACTTTCACAATGAGCATGGGGATATGGTCACATTACTCAGCAGGGTTATGGGACTTCCTAAATCCAACTACTTTGAAGAGTGGATGTTCTATTTCATAGAGCAAGTCTTCGCTGGGAAGTCTAAGTTTGATTGGGCCCAGATTATAAGTGACAACATCCACACTCAGCTAATTGAACTCGAGAGCAAAAAGAACTTCACTATGACCTCCTACTTGGTCTACATGTTCGCCAAGAACCAGCCACTGCCAAGTTTGATAATGAAAGGTGAAATCCAGAATGGGCCTAGTCAGGTAAAGGTATATAATTGTTAACCACAGCTTCACTATCAAGATATAGCTCAGAGAGAAAAGAACAGCCCAGCTTATGTAGTTGGCCAGTATGAGTGCGTCAATGATGCCTTCACAATGTGCCTGGTCAGGCTAATGCAGGGAGGATTACACATAAGGCTCTCGAAGCAACCAACTATTCTAGTACAGAGATACGGAGCCTGGTTCATCCAGTTCCCAAGGTTATCCTATATCCGAATAGCAAGCTTTGATGGTGCCCCTCTCTGACTTCCACGGTACCCAACCGACAAGATAGTTCTTATGGAGGTCGGAAGGTAGTCACGTCCGACAGGCATCTTACTCAGAGATAGCAAGCAGGCTAGATTCGCATTCCCCATGATTATAGGCAATCACGATGTCCATCTGAAGACCCCCACCCTAGCAGAGGAATCCTTCGCAGAGATGGCTTCCTATGGCCTACAAGAGCATTTTCCAAGGAAATGCTTTGATCACGATAATCTGGCAAAGAGAGCCTATGGCGGCGGTACATAGCAAAGGAATCAATTCAAGATTATTGGAAAAACTGCTTTGATGACTATGAGGTCTGGAGGCATGAATATTCGAGGCTGAGTGTGTAGCAAATGCGACTCTTTGAATACCGTTGGGTCTCGGATCAACTGACGGATTCACGGAATTGTCTACAAGTCCAGGAATTTGAGGTAGTGAGGCATCTTCTGCCAGGCGTTGATTGGTCGTAGGACCCTATCACTGATTTTGAGGCAGTCATGGCAGCCCCAGCAAGATATACAGACCTATGGTTGCATCAACAGATTGAAAGATTAATTCATGAGGGAGTCGAGTTCACCTACCACTTAATGGGCAGCCTCGATTCTCAGTCTTCCAAAGATGAGGGAACTTCCAGTGCACCCAGAGAAGAAATTGAGAAACCTGAAAAGAGAAAGAAGGCTAAGGCTTGCAGAGGAACTCGGACATCCAAGAGAACAAGAAGGGAAAAGATTCCCATTAGGAGGCCAGAGGTCACTTCATCGTCAAAGGACCCCAGTTCATCCGACGATGTAGTAGAATTGGATTATATACCTGCTCCTCCTTCCTAGAGTGACATCGACGCATTTGGAGCTGATGATCCTCCCGCACCCGACATGCTAGAAGCCGAGCTAATAGCTATTGGACCAGCCGAGCCGGGTAACCAAATTGAGGAAGGAGAAATTCCATCCATCCAGGGGATCAAAGTGCATGAACCCACCCAACAGAGTCGCCATGAATTGTTGCTCCATAACACTGCCAAAGATGACTCTACCGTTGAAGGAGAGCAAAAGACAGAGGAGACCCGCGAGCTTGAAAAGACTGAAGAGCTACCATCACACGAAGGCATCAGACAATTGTTTAGCGAAGTAGGAGAAAACTCTGCTGCAACTAAAGAGCTTGACACCTCCTCCACCCCTCTGGTAACAGAACAACTGCGAGTTTGCGATGAATCGGCTGAAAACATCAAAGAATAGAATGCAAACTTAACGATATCATCAGCCCAGATAGTACCTCAAGAATGGTTGATTGCCAGAGCTCAGCGCAAGGCCGCCACCAAACCACCTATTTATTTGGAGGACATCTTCTCACGCATGGACCAAGCTAAAGCTAAGGGGAAGAAAAGGCCCAAGGCATATTCTAGAATGACTAAAGATGATCAAAGGAACCACACTCTTCACATTGCCACCCCGCCTGCAGACAAGCCAACAGATCAGATTACACTGGCAGATTATAGCATCATGACCATCCCCATCGGATGAGCCACTAAGGAACAGGAAAAGGAGGAATTCAAGGATTCATTACAGAACATGCTCAGGCAACTTGAAGAGATAATAGCTGAAAAGGACATGTATCGATCTCGTGCTGAGCAGGCCGAGGGATACATCGATCAATTCTTGAGACCATTACACAATGCTTCTGAATCCCACATTCCCTTGACAACATTGGCACAAAGGACCACAACAGAATTTGAAGGAGTACGGGACACTGCAAGGGCTATCAAGGAATGGATACAAGGCATCAAATGGAGGGGAGAATGAATCCTTGAAGAATTAAAAGAGATGGCTCACCATCGAGAGACCACCCTAGTCTGGCTATTAGAGGTAAAGAGGGAATCCCCTGGAATGCATGAAGTGGCTGCCACTACCCTTCCCCTCATGAGAGCTCTCTTCTGGACCCATGCCCAGATTCCTACATTACCCACCATCCTAGATCCTCATAACATCAACACTCTTAAGGAATGGTACTGGACTATCACCATGAAGAATGACAAAAGAGAAATCATTGATAAAGAACACGATGCACTTTGATCCTCCCGCAAATGAATCAAGGGATCAAAGTGCAGTCCGATAGAGTGATACGACCAGACTGGGAAGAAAGACTAGGGACGAATAGGATCACCTATTCCGTTAAGGAGCTAAGTTTTGCTGGTCAATTCCAGTCAGAAATGTTGTGCTTCGAGCGTAATCGTTCTAGCTGGAAGGATGGTTTGAAGCACGTGGACCAATATCTTGAGGGCATGCAATATAAAATTCATCATCCTCCTATGCCTCCCTTCAGTCTGCTATTCCAATTATGCATCAGGTTCTAGGAGTATGTTCGTGAGGAGCATGCGGCAGGTCGTGATCTTTGGCATGAATATTTGCATAGTGAAGATGAGTTCTTGGAAAAGGAATCTACAAATGGAAAAGAGAAAGTGCTTTCCTAGAAAGTGCTTTTTCCCTTTAAAACTTGAAAATACACTTTTTGGCCAAAAGGTCATGTTTGACTTCCAAGTCAACTAAAATGTGAAACTTTATGAATGCACCTTTTTGGGATTATTTTTGGATATGTTCTAATTACCTTTTTGGGTAGTTATTACTCCCTTTGGGGTGGTTGTTGATATTTGCCTCCCATTTATGGGTATGGGCAGCCATGTTTTATGGATGAATCTGGGCCACTTGTTTAGATAAGATCTTGGCCATTCATCCATTTTTGAAGCCTATTTAAGGGATTGGTTTTCCCTCATTTTGTAAGAAGTTCTTGGATTATTGCAAAAGCTCTAGCGAAATTTATAGTATTTAATGGAAAGTTAAGACTGTTTCCAAGTTTCCTTGTGAGTGCATGGTCTCCTTCTTCATTAGTTTAGAAATTTTTCAGTCATGTTTCTTTCCTTTATATAGCATTTTCAAATAAATATCCGATAGAATCCTCGTTGTTCACACCATTAGGGAATGGCTGATTGCCTTTCCTTCTGCATGGTTAATCTGAACCTTTCATATACTTAGTTCGGTTATTGAATGCTCACTGAATGAATGTAAAAGTTCTAATGTTGTATTTGATAGCATGAAAATCCTATTTTCCTTTGAAGATCGCACTAGATTGATGCAAATATTGTGCTTAAATAGTTGGTAATGTTTAGTCTAGTTATTTGGAGGTGTCTGTCTGTTTACTGAATCTGTTATTTTATTTAAAATTTATATTTTATGTATCTCTCTCTCCCTATCCTTCCCTCCTTTTTCCCCCTTTTTTACCGAGAAAATCTATAGTCCTATTGAAAACAGTATCGACCCGATTGAAATCATTTGATAAGTAAGACCATTAAAGTTTTGGGGAACTCATCCAACAATTACCTATCCTACCATAAGTCCCCTTGTGTTTCCAGCATAAACACATCAAACCCCTGAGTAATCCCGCAGTCAAGACCTGACAAACGAAACCTTGAGGTTGTCCCCTTTGATCAAACATAGAAAATAGCACTAGGGATTTCCTTATCTCAAGAGAGGATAGGATACTCAACAAGTTTATTCTATTCCGCGTTGGCCGTATGGAGTTTGTAGCAATGCGATTTCAGACACGTCAACAAGAAGCCGTTGATCAAATTGAGCAACGCCTCAAAGATGGGGGTTTCTCATTTTCTTTTCCCACGATTCGTTGTAAATTCAAACCAACAGAAGGAATGCTATAATTATGTGAAGAAAGTGGGACAGACATAGCACAGGTTGTAGGAAAGACAAAAATGCAAGCAAAGTCCGTAAATCTTTCCAAATTGCAGAGATTACAAAGAAAACAGAAAACCCATTAACATAGTTGCTTGTGCATGAAGAAATTTGCAGAGTTTTATATAAGGGAAAGAAAATTGCAGAGTTTCGTATAAGGGAAAAAATGAAAGGCGATTGGAAAAAATTGCAGAGATAACAAGGAATTGTAAACCAAAAACCCTTTAGCGCAGTTTCTCGTTTTTGCAAAACAAAATTTTTTTTGTAGAGATGTCTTCAAAAAATACAAGCAAAGCTCATAACTAAATACACATTGCCGAGTTAACAGTTGGAAAGCAAAAAAAATAAAAAATTGCAGAGAGTTCAAAATATGCAGTTCGAAAAATACCTTTCTTATTCTTTGCAAATGAAGGAAATGTCGTGGTTTATAAAGAAGACCGTTCTAATTCGAAGATGGAGCAGACCGATTGAAGCTATAGACAACTGCCAAAGAAGGGGAGTCAACACATAGTTCTAAATTTTCCAGCTCCCAGTCCAAACCCTAGCAGAGCGGTGGAGTTCTTCTTCAGCGGAGTAAAAATGCAAAATGAATGATCAACATTAGGTTACTGCTGCTATATTCCCTTGCCTTGTTTGTTCCCATTTTTATGGGATTGTTTTTCATTTTGTAATGCGAGTAATACATACATGGTGGTCGAGTTTCCAAAAACTCCCACTTATGTTATGCGATATCATGCCTAGCCGTGGGGAGGCTTTAAAACCCCTAAGTCTTTCAATAGACTTTTAAAAAAAACCAAAAGATGTAAATTAATTTAAATAATTAATTATTATGTTAATGTTGGAAAAAATGAAATTTCTAGCAACATTAATATAATAGTTAATTAATTAATTTTGCATATAAAAGAAAATTTCCTATCATCATATCTTTATAAGGAAATTATTTTTTGCATCTTTTTAGCCTTTTGAACTCAATACTTTTCACCCGTAGATACATTGAAGTTGTAAAATGAATATTCTAATTGGATAAATTATAAATCCAATTAGTATTTATTATAGTTGTGTCTTTAATATTTATTCCCAATATGCATATGGAGGAAAAATATTGAATTCAAAAGAGATAGAGTTATCTCATTAGTTTGGGGTCGGATTTGGGCTTAAGGTGCAGTTATGCATGGGTTTGTGCTAGTTTTCCAGTAGTTGAAGCTTGATTTTGAGTGTTTCATGGGTCAACCTTCAGTTGACCAAGAGTTTGGACCAGATTTCACTCATTTATGCAAAATTTGAAGCCTTTTTTGGGGGATTTCTTTCTCTACTCGGATTTTGAGATCTTTTGAGTTGAAGATCACTCTAGTTTACCTTCAGTTGACTTGGAGTCATCTCATCCTTGCATTTGGAAGGCCCTTTTGTATAAAGGAAAAAAGCATTTCATTTGGGAGGGGTTCTGGATTGTTTTATTCTCAAGCTTGGTAGAGAATTCTTTCTTGTAACTCATTTTTACAGTTTTGACAGGAAAATCAATAAAATATCAGTTTATGCCTCACATTTCTGAGCTTATTATTGATTGTGTGATTGAGAGTAATTATCATATTGTGTTATTGATCAAATAACCTTTTGAAGTTTCTGTCTCATGCATGAATCACAGGTTATGCATTGTGATTTATCAGTTTAATTGTTTGAGAAAGTTATTTTTTCCTTTCAATTTTCTGAGTTAAAATCCTTTGCATAAAACATTTTTTGTGATATAAATCAAAGGTCTTTTTGAGTAAAACAGGTGATTTTAGAGAGTTTTCTGTCATTTTTTCAGATCAATATGGTGTTTCACTCTATTTAGGTTATTAGTTTTTCCTTTCCATCTTTATTTTTTCCTTCTCCCTGTTCCAAAAAGGCTCTTTTTCCAAGGTTTTGTTAGAATAAGTGATCCATCAGTATCAAGAACCGGCCTATCCGGAGGTCCAATCATACCAATAGTTTACCCACAGACTCATGATTGTTCCCATGTTATCCCAAAGTGCTGGGTTTTAAAAACTTGGTTTTCGGGTGCACTTTTGGGCCTTAACAGCTACTCCTATGGATTTCCAGATCACTTCAGTTGCCCTTGGTCATACATCCAGAAAGCAAGAATTTTAGGAGGTTGATGAAAACCTCAAGGCAATCGATGCAAGGTTAGACAGAGAGGTTGCGGAGAAAGAAAGGTACAGAGAAGAGAATATCAGACTTAGAGAGTATATTGCACGGACAAGGTGTGGAAATCCCACCCTTATTTCCCCTATTGCAATTGACCATGGAATACATTCACACTGTGAGGTAGCGAGAGGTACACACTCGGAGGTGGAAAAGTGGATTGAGAGCACAAAAAAGCAGGCAAATGATTTCCTCACTCAGTTTGTCCATGCATATGATAGGACAACAGGGCTCGTATTCAAAATCCAGTATTTGGAGGGAGTTTGGGAAGAATTCCGGCCTATCCAAGAGAAGACTATTCCATGCCTCTAGGCTTTGAAGAAGATTCCTAATTCCACCTTGGTCAGCGAGAACATTGTGCACAATGGAGACAGATACGATTTCCATGGTTGGTATTGTTCAGTAGCCGTGAAGAAATCAACTTATAAGAACGCCAAGTCGAGTTGTATGGGGATGGAAGGATTAATTCAGGACATTCAGATGAAGATCCTTGCCTCGATTGAGGAATTATTGGGTGTTGATGTTAGTAATGCTAGTGGTTTACACTTAGCCGAATTAAGAGACAAGATGAAATTTATGTATTTTTGCTCGTTGGACTCTTTGAAGAAGAGTCAGATAGATGACTTGGTCTCTTTGTTGATTCATGTTCATAGTTGGCAGAAGCTCATGCCAGAATGGGAGAATACTTTGAATGCTTGCTCGGACTCACTAGACGTGATTGATTTACAACAGGATACCTTGCCTAGCATTTCCATGGAGGAGTTAGATTCAGTATTGGCTAGATTCTTGGAGTATGCTAGGAGAGAGAGAGATGCAGGGAGGAATCTTCTAGAAGATTCCCTATTTGATGACTAGGTATCTTTTCATTGGGCCATATGTAGGTGCATCATTTTTTATGTAAACCCTAATTAGGGCAATTCTAGGGTTTTGTTGGCATGATCTCGACCGTTGATCTTAGATCAATCTTGGCCATCCATTTTGTAAGAGACTCTATATATGCCTCCTTCTCTCTCATTTGTAAGGGAGAGTTTTTGTAGAATTGTTGGTATATGCTACAGCTATTTGAATCCTAATCATTGTTCAATTGTTGGTGATTTTGCTCTTCAAATGTTGTATTTGCATTCATGGTTCTCAATTCCTCCAAGTTAGATTAGATTTTAGATTAGAATTTATTTTCATGTATGTTAGATTGAGTGAAAGATTTGTTGAATTTATTTGTGTGGAATCCTTAATCCATACCACTAGCCTCTTGCCGCTGGTAAGTGCGCCTTGTGTGGTCAACTGGAATTTAAGTAAGCTTAACTTCAACTATTACGTGTCCCTTGACAAGCATCAACTTGGATGGTGTCAATGTTTGATGGTGATAGCCTGAAAATACTTAAGTATACCTTAGACGATTGCACTAAGCTCGTGTCAATACTTGATTGTGAGACCTTGCCTAGTTTGATTCCACTAGATCCATTCATCATTTCCTACATTCCTAGGCCTAGAATAGACTTCCTGAACCTTATTTCTTTTGCCCATTTTTTAGGAAGAAGTAAATCTAGAGCCATATTGATAAATCTTAAGTTGTCAGCACACCTATTCCGCATCATTCATGATAATCCAAACATTTGCGTAAGTCCCCAAGTGACACGCGACAATTCACATCAACCATTGAGTTACCCACTCGTCAAGACCTGACATGTAGAAACCTTGGAATCATTTTAGTTGATCTCATTCTTAGCATCGGAGGTGATTTTGTTCAAGAGAGGGTAGATTACCTTGGTATTTTATTCTGAAAAGTTTTGTGCATAAAAAACACATCAACAGACCCACATTCCCTAAAACTCCCATCTTTGTCATCCTCCTCCCCCAAATGGTTAGTTCTGGGATCTGCAGAACTAGAAACTAGTTCATCCCCAATTCTTTCCTTTTTGGCCTTACTCTCAGCAATCTCGTCAAGAGATTGTTTTGCTTGATACAAGACATCTGCAAGGCATGCTTTGCATATCAGGGTGTTATTTCCTCATTCTTTGGACAAATGCCATTTGAAACAATAAATTCCACCACTGATCTCTTCTAAACACCAACCTTCATGCTACCAGGAACTGTTGTGCAATGTGTCCATGCGAAGTCTTTTTGATGTGGCATTCTGATCAAGAATCAGATATGCGAAAGTATTTTAATTCAGTATTTAATGGCTCCCCAACAAGTTAGTTAAATGATTTCAAATGGGGCATTCTTCACATCATAAAGTTCTTTTATTGATTGACTATCACTTGCCAATGCAAAACAAAGCAAAACAAATTTAATATTTAAAAACAACCAAATTAAAGAAAAGTTCAAAATGAAAAGACAACTAATGTTAATATTGCAGATTAAAAAAAGACAGAACATGTTATCCCATAAGAGACTAATGTTAAAGAAAAGACCAAAAAATGTTTAACTCTGTTTTTTGTGTTCTGAGACAAAATGTTTTTCTTTGTTTTTATCTTCCAAGCATACGTTCACCTATCCCCTTTAATTTGGTACCACATATGCATGAAGTAGATAAAAGACAAGCAACTACAGTATCTGGATTGGGAATCATGGCTCCATGGTTGAAAAATATTTTTGTCAAATTAGCTGCATTTACAAGGGATGAACGTATGCCTTATGTTTAAACAAATTGTTTTCGATTGAAATTGCAACAATTTCTACTCTAAAATTTACAGTTTTGAGTATTTTTCAACCAATAAAGAGAATTGAAAAGACAACCAATGATGATCAACAGATATCAAAGAACCACATGCAAGTCATATCTGCTGTTTTCTTATCTTTACAACCATCATCACACCCAGATTTCAGTCTATTCATCAAAGACAATTTGTTTGAATCAGATTCCAATCTATTAAGTATAGATAATTTGTTTGAATGAAATGTCAGTCTATCAACTAAAGAAGACAGTTTATTTGAATCAAATTTCAGTCTCTTAACTAAAGACAGTCAGTTAATTTGAATCTGATTTCAATCTATCAACTTAAGACAATTAGTTTAAATCAGATTTGAATCTATCAACTTTGTGAGGCTGCTTAATAGTAATGTAATACTGTCCAACTATGGCTTACAATTCCATTCAACTAAATCGGCAAAGACTTTGAAAAAGAAAATAAAAATTAAGTTTGAGATGCAAAAAAAATATTACCAAGATAATGTCATTCTAAAAGTGTGTGCCTTAGTTGATGTATCATTTTCCTCTAGAGGGACAGCAAGAAAATCTTGGTAAAAGTATGCAACAATTTAATTTTTTTTACGGTGATTAAATATTCAAAGCCTTAATCTAATATTTTAGTTATTATAAATAAACCTAAAACCTCCAAATGATCTATCATTTTACGTGGTTTTTCAAATCGAGAAGTAAAGCTTAAAAAAAATGAAATGGCATCAATATACTATTTTCTAGTTGTTTTTCGGTGAAAGATAAGTGATTGGATTTATTATTTATTTTAGATTATTTTACTTTCTTCCTAGCTCTATTTAAAGATATTGATAACAATTGTTTACAAAGCAAAGTATGAAAAAACAAAACTGTTTAATATAAAATCTTCTGCCTAAACCAGACGAATACGTTAGGTAGATATCATGCCACTAGTATTGTCAACGAAAGAAATCTATTTTATTATTTCTAAAAAGTCCAACCTTTATTGCAGGTTGCTATGCCTCCTCACTGTTGCGTTGCAGCACTTCAGCTTGTCACGATTTTCAAGCAACTCCTCCTCACAGTCGCGTGTTCTTTCTGCAAATCCCTCACAGTCCCGTCATTTTATAGACTTTTTGCCTCTTTTTTTCACATGTTTTCGTGGGAATTTTTTAGGGTTTACGGGTTTTTTAAGTCACGATTTTTGACGCAATTTTTCAGTATTTTTTGGGGGGTTTAATTGCATCTAATCGTGAAAAAATCGTTGACCAGCTGATCGGAGGGAAAAAATCAGGAATACTGTCGATTGCCAATTAGTCACAATTAATCGCGTCTGATCGGCGATTATTGCTTCTATGGTTAGTACTACTAATCAGCTTTACAATACATATCATGGATTTTCAAAGCAAAGATATCGCTGTCCAAAGCTGTAAATAATGTTTAATGCCCTCCACAAGTTACTAAAGACCAACTACCCCCCAAAACAACCTCACACTCCAAATTTCAAAATCTGATATACTTTTTCAGCAAGCTGCATAACACAGACCAGCAACTTCTAACCACACTAAAATGCACACAACTCCTCCAAAACTCAACGGAATGACTCGAGACTGATTGCAAATGATTTCTAAGGAGGCAACCTAATTAAGACCAAGAAACAACAACAAACTTTCCTAAAACATTAATGCATGCATTTCTAGATAATCCCAACATGGTACAGCCTGGGAAGTAGGGCGATTTTCTCTAGAAAATCCAAATCAACTCCAAAACCCATGCAACTTGGCAAAATGAATCGCTTAACACAAAGGAAGACATAGGAAAGATACCCAAAAGCGGCAACTGGACTCCTAGAGACTTATGAATGATTTTCACAACCAGCTCCATACCAAACAACAAAGGCCGGCACTGAAAACAACACTCCAAAAAGAAAAGAATCAAATAACTTCATCTTCCTTAAGCTCAATCTTCTCCTTTGAGTGAGAAACAGTCACAATATTCAGCTAGGGGCTATCTTTCAAGCTTGACTAGGAGGTAAGCATCCCTCAAAGCAAAGTCTGAAATGATTTCAGCAACACTTCGTTATGATAAGCAATAGATAGTCTCAAATGAAGGCCAAGGCACTTATTTATAACCTTCTCCCAAATCGAACCTCCTTTTCCCTCCAATGTGGGACTAAACATTGACATTCAAATTCACTTTAATTTGCATTTCAATTCATCCCTTCACCAAGTCGTCCCATTTTGCCTAGACAAGACACTTTATTAAAATGCAAATAACACATAATGTGAACGCCCAACATATAATTGAGAAAATGACTTTAATATAACTTAAGCAATCCCTTTAATAAATTGTCCATGTTGCCTTAAGTTATAATCCAACTTTAAACAACATTTTCCGACAAATCGACCCCCTCAAGGTAGCAAATATACTTCATAAAAATATCAATAAAGTGTGTTATGGCGTCCAAGGTAATAGTGAATTGTTTCATACAATTAACTTATTTCTTTCTAAGGTGTCCATCATGCCTTATAAATAATTCACTTAGAAATATTTTTCTTCAACCATGAAGTTGTGCAACATAAGCTCAGACTTGCCAAAATAGCTCCAAAAATGTTGCAAGACCAACTACTCAAATTGACTTGTTGGAAATAGCCATCTGAACTAACCTGTTGAAACCCTACTAAAAATAGCACTTACTAAAAATAACATACTACTAAAAATAGTAAGTGTGTCCAAATGCATTTTAGCCACATTCTGAGCAGCCATCACAACTTACTAAAAATAGTAAGTCCGGAAAAGTCTTCAGATTCGTTTGCATGTCACACCATCGCATGGCTTTCTGAAAACCCATAAAAACCCAGAAAAATAAGTTGTCCTCACCCCCATTTACTAAAAATAGTAAGTTCGGAAAAGTCCTCAGATTCAGTTGCATGTCACACCATCGCGAAGCTCTCTAAAAACCCAGAAGGAATCCAGAATCAGAACTATAAAATTCCAACATGCAAGCCACCAAAACTACCAAAGCATCCTCATAGAAAATAGGAAACCCTAATTTCTGCCTCTGATTGACCAATGGGTCTTGGAATTGGCCAACAATCCCCAAAACCAACTAGAGCAAAAAAGGGGACATTACAACTCAGGGGGAACAATCAACCCCACCGACAACACCTCCAAAACCACCAAACAATTGTAATGCATTGCCTAATGGATACTGCAACAAGTGAGGAAACAATAATCAGTACGACAATGACAACAATGGTCCAAGGAGAAGAATATAGTACAATGCCAAGGGGAGACCAATGATCTAGTGTTGGAAGTACAACAAATGAGGTCACTTTGCTCGAGAATGCCAAAGCGGTCAAAACAATTTGGCAATGTTGTGCAAGTGGTGTGGGTTGAATAATCATGAAGACACTGACTGCCCAAAAGAGAAAGGAATGAATATGCTAGCCATGGAGGATTTGAACGAGGTAGTTTTGGTGATCACTAGATTATAGTAAAAGAAGGCAGTGTACACAGATCCTCATATGGAGAAGGAAAGACTTCAAGAAGCCAAAGTCGACGTTGAATGGGTGATAGCAAATCAAGGAATCTCCAATGAAGCTACAAGTACTTCACTATGATCGAAGTGTGAGAAAAATATGGTACAACAAAAGTTGCAAACAACAATACTCATAAAGTTAAGAGACCTACAAACTATACCGCAATGAAGGTAGCAATCACGAATACAATTAGTGGGAATCAATGCAAGACATAAGAAGAACTAATAGTGAAACCATCACCTAAAGGCAACCAGGCCATTGATCCCCCGCTGTCCATGGTGAGCATCGGGAGAAAATCAGCCATTGTTGAGATGGAAGTAATGGGGTAGAAATTGATAAACACCATTGTTGACAAAGGCTCGAGAGTTAATGTTTGACCAAAGGAGACTTGGAAATGTCTCGGAAAATAAACCCTATGTCTATCAACATTCCACTTGGTAGATGCCAACCAACATAGTATCAAACCATTGGGAACACTGATGGCACAAAAGGTGACGATTAGGACACAACAGTTCCTCTTAGAATTTGTAGTCATCTTGTTGCAAAAGAAGGCATATGACGCACTGCTTGAGAGGGGATGGTTGATTATTGTGAAGAAAAACCACAACTAGAAGCAAAACACACTCCATCAAGAGAAAAGGAAGTACATCGAACTAAGGAATTAGGTGGTGATTGAGGAGTTGACATCGTTTGATTCAAAGTCAAAAGACAAAGAGTCAAGAATGGACGAAGAAAGCAAATGCATGGAACCATATGATGAAAGGATACTTGACCTGGAGAATTATTCTGAAGATGAGATGGGAACATTCCATTAGTAGCTGGAAGACTAAGAAGTCTTTCACCATGAATGCAACATGCTACATATTTTGGAGATCAAAGAAAGTGGCCAAGGTATGGCGAGTAACACATTTCCTCTAGAGTACAAAACATATAGGGAGGGAATAGAATAGGTGGATGATATGCCAGCTTATCACTTCGAAAGAGAATATAATAAAATACGAGGAGTCAATTGTGAAGAAGGTAAATCTGAGCAAAGACAACCCAAAGGTCATCTTGGTATGACAATTGGGACCCCGTAATGAAGGCAACTATATTCAAGATATCCATGGAGTATAAGGAAATCTTCACTTGATGTACAAGGACTTGAAGGGTATACCACTTGAATTGTGCGTACATAGAATCCCCCTCATACCTAGTACACAACTAGTATGAAAAAGACCATTCAAGGTGAATAAGAATTATGCTGCCAAGGTACATGAAGAGATTGAAAAGATGCTAGAAGCCAACATAATATTCAAAGTAGAGACAAGCGAATGGGTTTAACCAATTGTGATTTTGCTGAAGAAGGAAGTAGAACAAATTAGAATATGTGTGGACTTCCATAGCCTAAATGTGGTAAGCATTAAAGATGCGTTCCCAATTCTGTTCATAGACTCAATCCCGGAGGAAGTGGCTGGTCATGAAATATACTTCTTCATGGATGGATTTTTGGGCTATAGCCAAATTTGTATCGCCAAAGAGGATAAGCTAAAGATGACATTTGTGGTTGAAGATAGTGTGCATGCATACAATCAAATGTCGATCGATCTATGTAATGCCCCGACACCATTTCTGAGAATCATCATCCACATCTTTGACAAGATGTCTATAGGAAATTTCAAAACATTCTTGGATGACTGGTCAATCTTTAGTGAGCAAGAGAATAACTTGAGAGCACTAAGATAGTGGATGGAGTGATGCAGAAGAAATCATCTCACACTCAACACAAAGAAGTGTAGATTTATGGTATCCCAAGGCAAGTTACTTGGCCATATTGTCTACAAGGATGGATTGAAGACAAATCTTGACAAGATAAGGGTGATTGTGTAGATCGAGGCACCCAAGAATATCACAGGGGTTAAGTCATTTCTTGAGCATGTTGATTATTATATATGATTAATAAAGAATTTTGCTCAAATCTCATATCCACTAGACATTGACGAGGAAATGCCAACCATTGGTATGGATTGAAGACCAGAAGAAGGCCTTTAATGAACTAAAGACAAAGCTGATAAGTTTGCCAATCCTAGCATATCGATATTGGAGTTGGGAATTCCACGTACATGTCGATGCCTCAAATTATGTGATTGGAGCAACACTTGGTCAAGTGGGTCCCCAAGGGCTAGACCACTTTGTATTCTTTCCAAGTCAGCTATTGTCAAAAGCATAAAAGAATTATGACATAACTGAGAGGGGGTTACTTGGAATGGTGTACTCGATGCAAAAATTCAAGTACTACCTCTTGGTGACACTGTTTGCATTCTACGTAGACTACCAATCTCTTATATACCTAGTGAATAAACCAATTATCTAGGGGCAAGTGAGTAGATGGTTTTTGCTACTTTAGGAGTTCACACTCACCATCATCGTCAGACCTGGGAAAAACCATGTGATAGCTGACCAACTCTCAAGGATAAAGTTTGGAAAACCACCTAAGGGAGTAAATGAAGATTTCCTTGATGCTCACTTATTCCAAATTGCTGCACTACCACCCTAGTACGATAACATTGGTGAGTACTTGTCCACAGGCACATTCCCAAGAGAGATTCTATTAGGAGATAGAAGAAAGCTAGCCTTGAAAAGTAATAATTTCCAATTGATAAATGGATTACTATACAAAATGGGGTCTAATCAAGATCTCAATCAATGTGTATTGCAGGAGGAAATATCTGGCGTACTAAAGGAACTGCATGAGGGTCTTGTGGGACGACATATGGGACCAGACACCACAACACAAAAAATTCTACTGGCCAAGTTGTGGTGGCCTATGGTATACACTGATGCTTGAGAGTGGGTAGTGGGGTGTGACACCTGCCAAAGAATGGGCAAACCCTCAAGCAAGTTTATATGCCATTGTTCCTTTTGTAACCCCAAAAGATCTTCGAGAGGTGGGGAATGGACTTCATTGGTCCACTAAAGGTCAGTCAACTCCATCGATGTTGGTACATAGTGGTAGCAACAAAGTACCTAACTAAGTGGGAAAAAGGCAAGAGCACGACCAGACAATAGGGCTATGAGCACGATGAGAATCATCTACGAGACAATCATCACAAGGTTCCAATTTAGATCACAAGTTATCTAGAATTACATTTCACCAATCACGTTATTCGGTTGATGATGACAAAGTTTTGAGTCTTTCAAAACTTGTCAAGCCCATACTACCCGAGAGAAAACAGTCAAGTCAAATTGATGAATAAGGTGTTGGTGTCATTCATTCATAAATCATGTGACATTAAAGAGGCTGATTGGGAGGATAAATTGCTAGCCTTACTGTGGGCCTACTGTATGACCTATAAAATGACAAGAAGGCACACATCCTTCCAGTTGATGTACAGTCAAGAAGCAGTTGTCCCTGTCAAGTACATGGTACCAATCTTGAGAATAACAATGGAGGATAGGATCAAGGACATGAAGAGTCTAAAGGAATGACTTTTTTAGTTAAACAAGTTGGACAAATGTAGAGTGCTTGCACAATGGGTGAATAAGAACATTTAACGACATAGAAAGTATTGGCATGATAAGCATCTCCAAAGAATGATTTTCCGATTGAGACAGTTTTGAAATATAACAATTGTAACGAGATCAAGCTGGGTAAGTTCAAGGTGCGATGGCTTAGTCCCTTTAAAATTTGAGAAAATTTTCAAAATGGAGCCATCAGACTAGAGAATTTTGATGGCACTTTGTTAAAGGATAGTATTAAAGGATCAAAGTTGAAACTGTATAAAGAAAGAATGGAGGCACTGGTTGCAATCAAAATGGTATACTACATAATGCTTGAAGGGGAATTAAATGTGAGATTGGAAGGACTAATAGGCAAGTTCCCTTTGGAAGACAACAAAGAAATAACAAGAGTAGTAGTCGCAACAATGAAACCCCAGTTAATCAACTGCATGAGCCCACCACCACCAATGGAGATAAGATTTCATGATGGTACCAAAACCATATATGACCCATATGCTTATCTCCGACATGGGTATGAAGAGATCTAGTACAAGAAGGGAGCAAGAAAGAGGAGGAATGGCCCAAGTCGGACGAGGAAGAGGAAGGAGGACCTAGGCTAAGACCAATGCTAATGGAAGCACCTACTATAATAGGGATTGCTACAATGAGGAATTGATCACACATGCAAAGGAAAAATAGTTACCATCACCGCCCCTACCGTGCTCTCTTATTCAAATGTGGTGAGTGGTGAAAAAATGTATTGGAACCTGTTGATGTGTATTTTGTACATGACCAAACATAGAATAAAATACCCAGAGGTATCTTATCCTCTCTTGAGCAAAGTTTCCTGACTGTTGAAGATCTCGCCGAAGGATCAGTCAAGGAAACTCCAAGGTTCTTGTATGTAGGTTCTCTACTCGTGGATAAGCTCTTTGTGGTATGATGTGATTTTGCTGGAATCACAAGGGGACTTACACTTGATGACTAAACGTCTGATTTGCTTTGAACATTGCTAGAACACAGGATTTCACTAGCCTAGATTTTTTGACAAAAGGAAAAAAGGATGAGGGCGAGGGAAGGATCTAATTTTGACACTAAGAATGTAGGGGCAATGATTGATCTTTGATGAAATTCTAACTAAGTCTTGTTTTGACATCCCAGGACCATCTCCACAAGATTAGTGTGATCTTCGGAGGAAAGCTTTATGATGTTCAGATCATCGCTACAGGCATAGACACCATCAAGCTGATGCGTGTCAATGAAGAAGCAACAATTGAAGTTAAGCTCAAGCTGAATGATTCCAGTTGACTACACAAGGCAAGTCTGCAATCAACAAACTGCTAGTAGTATGGATATACAAATTTCACCATCAATCAAACACATTTCTTCCACTCATCTAATAACATGAAATCAAATCTGAGAAGTATAAAGACCATGCAAATTGTTGAATCGACCCATAGATTTCACCATTCAAAATGAGCTAACTCCGGATCATCCACAAGAAGCTTAGAAGAGGATCCTTGTTCTCTGGGACACTGAAGCTGCCTTTTTTTTTTTTTGGCCTGGGGACATCCCAAAAGAATATTTTTCCCTGCGTTGCCGATTCCATCCTTGATAAGTACTTCAAGCAATGTATTTCATCATGTTCATCTGTCTCGTGAACTCGACACTGCCCTATCCTTGCAAACTCGGACAATCTACATGGATAAAACTGTGTATCTAATCTCCACCAAAGCTAAGGAAAATCAACTTGTTGCTCCTCGCGAAACTGTTGCCACTCCATTGAGAAATATTTTCCTTTTGATTTTTTGATTTTTTTTTTTTTTTTTGGATTTCACTTTTACACTTTTTTTTTTTTTTGGATTTTCTATTTTTCACTCTTTTTGGATTTTCTATTTTTTACTTTTTTTTTGGATTTTCAGGAATAAGAGAGATCTTGAATATCTCAGATTCAACTCGAAAGCTCAATTGGTTCCAGCTTGCTTCCTTCTTTTGTAAGTCCAACTGACGACCCAACGATCACCTCCTTTCTACGTACTACCTCCGTCGAGTGTTGAAGATGACTTTCCACTGATCTTCCTTGGATTCAAGAGTTCGTATTCGCTCACCTTTCTTTTGCTTCAATTCTGTCGAGCGTGGAGGAGGGTAAAAAGCTACAGATATCTTCTCTAAATATGACCTGATAAGTTCCACTGATCCCGGCTTGATAATGATCAGCCCTCCTTCTAGCGCCAATTCTGTTGAGCGTGGGAGGAGGGTAAAAACTCTTGGATAACTCATTGTGAATTAGGATCTCGATTTCATCTACTCACAGCATGATAATGCTCAGCCCTCCTTCTAGCGCCAATTCTGTTGATGTGTATTTTTTACACGACCAAACACAGAATAAAATACCTAAAAGGTACCTTATCCTTTCTTGAACAAAGCAAAACCTTGGAGTTACCTCGACTGATCCTTCGGCGAGATCTTCAGCAGTCGGGAACTTTGTTCAAGAGAGGATAAGGTACCTTTTAGGTATTTTATTCTGTGTTTGGTCGTGTACAAAATACACATCATCAGGAGAAATAATGCAATTGATAGCAACTAGGAAAAAGGTATGGTGTTAAATACAATCTTTGACCTTGAATATATTGGTAAATGTTGTGAAAAGTATTTTAAATATCCATGGAAGACATGCAAATGGAGGCACAATATGGAAATAATAGGAAATTGGAGTAAAGAAAACTGACGAAAGGGATACAAAATGATAATTAAAAGTAGAAAACAATGATGATAGAAAAATGAGAAAATTAAAAATTGAGCGAAGGGCAAAAATTTTTATGGAGTACTAAGCCAAAAACAATTCAATTAAAGAGAAAAAGTTAGGGAAAAATGAGAAAAAATAGATTTTTCATTAAAATATTAAAGTGGGAAAATGTTAAAAAGTTCAAAGGCGGAAATATTAAAGTGTCCCAAAAAACAAGTATTAAAGAGGCCGAATTAAAAATTATAAAGGGTGAAGGGAAAATAAAAAAGTGCAATGAAATAAAAAAATTGAAGGTGAGAATCAATGAATTAGAAAAAGTAAAAGTATTTTCTCACCTTCAGCCATTTTATAAATTTCACTCTCAGCCACTTGGTATTATGCACTCTGGGGGATATTATATTGGTTACTTTTAGTCATTTCATTTTTCACTTTCAGCAGTAGAAGGGTTTCAAGTCCAACACTTTTAGCACAATTTCCATTGCAACGTATGGACTCTCCATAGGAGTATTGTACTTGTATGGCTGACTCACATAACTGTACAATATTCTTTCCATGGTGAAGTACAACATCCAATGATTCAAATCATGTAAACTATTCAAAAAGTATGACATTCTTAGTTTGAAATTGTACAATCTCATTTTCTTGGTGTACGACATCCTTTGTAGGTGCATTTTAGAGTACGACATCCATCAATCCAAACCGTATGGCTACGATTGGTGAAAATGGTACGGGGTTTTCAAGGGAGAAGCGTATGTGTTTCTCAAGTTCTTTTCATTGTTTGACTTTCTTTATTTTGCCTTGTATGACCATGGCAACTGATACGACAACAAAGTCTTAATTTCATACAACATAATTACTCTGTCTGCATCATACAACCAAACTCTATCTCCATTGTACGACATCCAACAAATAACATAGTACAGCCCCCCGCTTCTTAGTTCATACGGCCTATAATCCTTAATACCACCATACCCATTGTATGACAATTACATCACCAGCCAAACATAGTAAGGAATTGTCTATACCATATCTTGCGGTCTCTACAATACATCAAGGTGTGAACTCATCATTCCATATGACCGGTCTTGGAGAGACTCATTGAATAGAAAATATAGATTAACATCTATGGTTGTATACGACACCCTTAGCCAGGGTTGACTTCCAATGCAATTCTCAGGGTACAACCTCAACATGGTAGTTATTATAATAGTTTGAGAAGGTGTTATAAATTGCAAACATTCCTAAGGGGTCACTTTCATTGCAGAGAGTACAAGTTACATGCATTGCAACCAGCAACAACAAAGGGAAGAGATCTAGACCCCACATTCAATCAGGGATTGCAATTGGAGATGATAGCATTATAGCCAACAAAATCACATGGGAGAGCCTGAGTGGCAACGAGTGTTGTACTTGGTGGTAGGACACTGAAGATAGCCATTTGCCAAAGATGGAACTCACGCACATACAGGTGGATAAGGCCATACAGTTACTTTTCTTTAATGCTTGGGAGTTTGAGCCTTATTTGAGAGTCATGGTGGTGCAATACAACAAGCAATCCCACAAATCTATCATTTAGTATAAGGGATATGACATCATTATATCCTTTTGGCCTACTAAGTTTACAAGGGCATTCAGAATACCTTGAGGGGACCTTCCATCAGCAAGCCAAGTGGAAAGATGACATGGCAACATAAGGATGCCCTATTGAAGAGTGTGCCATGCAAATCTCACCAAGGAAAACTAGATAGCATATGGAGCAATGGTAATAGTTGATAACTCAAGAAGAATTTTATTGCCATGGTTGAATGGCAATGCGTGCTGGATTTGATTAAAAGCAAACTCACAGATGTGAGCAGAGCATCCAACATTGTTGTCTAGATGATCAATCTAATGGGGGAGCTCAACATTGGTAACGTGTACAATTCATAGACATACTCTCTCAGAGGATCACAGAGTTCTTATGCTTGAAGCACAAGGCATTTTAAATGAATCAGCATGCATTTGATCTCTTCCTTGATGTTGTTCAACTTCATACCCAGGTACCCTCAAATAAGCAAGGCAAATTGCAGCTTGTTAGCCAACTTGATGGGCCCTAGCCAACTGTATTCTATTGGATGAACCTCAAAGTATAGTCAAGTGGTGAGGAGACAACACAATTGGCCAATAAGAAGAGGAATCAGAGGGAAGACTCGAAGAGTGGTGGTGAGAGTGAAGCAATTGAGTTGTCTTCTTCTTCGAGCAAGAGTGTAGAGGAAGTTTCAGTTGCAATGGAGGCATGTTTAGAGGAGGACATGGAGGAGGCCATTCCCTTTTGGGATATGGCTCTAGCACCCTTACTAGTAGTTCCCATACCGGAACTACTCCTACCACCATTAGTAGTCCCATTAGCAGTAGTCTCACCTTTAGCAGTAGTCGTACAATTTCCAATGGTCTCCTCGATGGCAACCCCATCACCACCTGTGGTGGAACCATCGGTGCCAACCAGACCACATCCAACCACACTTGCACTTCTAGTCGAAGGTGCACTTTCAGTAGAAGATTTGGAGACCATTGATAACTGGTTAGATATGATGGGGTTACCTTCAGATGCCCCTATAGTCGAGTCACCAAGTTTACTTTCAAACTATATCTCAAGGCAGGAGGATGTTGGGATACATGAGACCATCGTTGGCACACTCGCAGAGTACTCAACGAGTTTTGAAAACTCATCGATTTTTTATGCTCTGAGAGTTTTACCACTTAAACTCGTCGAGTTTTTTGCAAAAACACCAACGTCTTGGAGCTAGTGTGGGGTCTATAATGCCACTTTTCAACCAAACTTAATTAATTATTTGTAGCGGAATTAATTGATTAAATGTTAATGTATAGTTCATTAATTAAAGGTAAATATCATTAAATTATATGTAAATGATAATAATTACAAAGTAAATTAATAACACAATAAATGGAATAACATAACCACTTAATTCAACCATATTATTGGCAAATCATATATAAAGCATTCTCAATATCTTATAGCATCAAGTTTTTCCAATACTTATCTTAATCTTGAGCACTTGGAATAGTCATTCTCACTCCAAGAAGATTCTAGTGGCCTTGGGTCCTTTATGGCTATGACACCCCACGGAGGAAACCGGTTCTTACACAGAACCAACCATATTATCTACAATTCAAAGGAATAGTCACAGGTCTAGGCTCTTTTACGGCAAGTAAGCACTCCAGGAGGATAGGTTCTTACACAGAACCTCGCATGCCTTCACGACACGAAATAAACACAGCCCTGGCCAGAACACTCCCGAGTGTACACCGTACCCCGAGTTGGACACACGTTGTGTGCCCCTTCTCCAATGCCCATGCCAACTAATGACCTTAACCTTAATTCCTTTGTGCCCTCTAAATTCCTATTATTTCCTCCCATGCCTATAGTCCACCAAGTTGCGTTCTTCTTTTTCCTTGAGTGATCTCCATGCCCCCTCCCAAGTCTCACATAAATGACTTATATAACCTTTTCAAGGGTAGTTTCCAAACCATCACACCCTTTCGAAAAGGTCACCTTTAGTTGTCCTTTAATAATTATAATTATTCCTCTCTCTTAAGAGAGTTTGTCATAAATATTATTTATTAATATTTATTTAAACCAAAGGATTATAATATCCTCTCTTTTTAATTCTAAAAGGGTTATTACTTTATCTTCTCTTGGAGAAATAGTCACATAATAATTCTCCTCTTGTAGTTTAGTTGTTGTCCTCAGTAGCATGAAATATATCTACATCACAACTCAAACAAATACATAATCAATAATTGAAAATGCCAACATTGAGTATTTATACTTCATAATATTTCTATTTTATTTTAGTTCATCTACATTCTTTTCTTATTTTAATTCATAGATCTATTTACCTTTATTTATTTATATTAACAAATAATTTCAAGAGAATCATTTTGCCAATCAAAATTATGATGATAACTCTATATACACATATTTATTATAATTATATCCCATATTATGTAATCACTCAAATTATCTATTCAACATATATTCCAAGATGATAATCATGCATTCCGGACTACATGAGTATCCTCTTTTAGTATAAAATAAAGTACGTGTACAAGGTTATTAGGTTGATCAAGTCCAATATCAAAGTAAAGTAGATAAAAGGTAGTACTAAAAAGTTACCAGCATCTTAAAAGAAAACAATAATGCATCATGATCACCCACAAAGAGCTTCATAGAAAATAGTTATATCCTTTCTTTTGTTTAAGTAACTATGGTATTTGAATTTTGAACGGTAATTCAATGGTACTGACTCTAAACATTAAAATAAAAGAAAAACAAATAAATTTCAAGTTCTTTTCTCCCCTTGTAAAGTCCAACATGTCCACATGTTTCCTCCTCAAATATTTTAACTCATTTAGATATCTAATTTTCTAGTTATGAAAATGATTTTGGGATATGTGGGTTATGGGCCCACAAAATAAATTGTATTGAACAAATTTATAAAAATATTTTTTTTTTATAAAGTAATAAAAATTGACATAGATACACCAAATTCATCATTAGAAAGACCAACTTACTAACTCAATATTGTAAGACACCTGTCATGTTTAAGAAAGTACTAGCCAAATATAGATGAGCCTTAAACTTAATATTCCTAAAGTTGTCATCTTCCAAAGACCAAATAGCTCTACGTAGTCAAGTCACTCAATAGAAAACATCCAAGGAAGTGAGATGTAGATTATATTCCACACTACTATTTGTGGTATATAATCTTCAATAAAAACATTTGAGATTGAGATAAAGGTTTCAAAATATACCTTTGGAGCAATATTTATTCATACTAGTTACGTACTTTACCAAAGTGAGAAATTTCTTGCCTCAATAAGAATATATCATGAATTATTGTTTTGGTCTAGAAGGGTGGCATTAATATCCCATCTTTAACACATTCTATGCCTTAAGACTATCTTCATATTTTGACATACAATATATCTAATGTAGATTAAAGCTCTCAACTTAATTACTTTCTAAAAAAAAAATATATTATAATAAAAAAAAATAATCACATTCATATATCCTTACTATTCAAAGTATCAACTATATATTCTGTTGTAAATGGACATAATTATTTTCTTGTGAAATTAATGTCACACTCTAATAGAAAAGATATCATGTGTAGCATAGAGAGACTAGATGTTTTCAATGTCTAAGTCTTAAACAAGGCTTTTCAAAGATGTTTTTAGTATGAATATTAAAATGGGGAACAAAATTAAAAGCAATGGAAAGAGTAGCAATCCCCATGTGGTGTTTTTCCTTGTCATTCAAATGCATCTTATTTCATTTGTGGAGTACATTAAAATTTTGGCCTTCTAAGCTCACCGTTTCTTAAATAAGGACAGTGGGAAATGTTACAGGTTTGTAGCCTAGAGTAGAGTATTTAATTGCTCCAAACAATATATTTTCCCTTGAGTAGGGATGAGAACATTATAATGATTAACAAAAAGATATAGATAGACCAAGTTTTGTATTGCTTTATACAACATATAAAGCACCAACATTCTTCAGATGGTGCAAAAGGAAAGGATAATTGTAAGCTTGCACAACTGGGAAAAAGAATTAAGTTCAGAAGTAAATCTTACTCATGGCTGTGGTCTTAGATGAACATCACCATAAAGACATGTTATTCATTCAAGTAATCATCTTAAGATTCCCTCAAAAGGTAGATGAAATTATAAAGTAAAAGAAGATACTTAAGAAAAAAAGATATCATTTTCTGTTAGAGCATATCAGAGGAAAGATTTCATGCTTTTGAGAGTTAATTACAGACCTACCATCCCCCTCATCAGACAGGTCAAGGATTAAGAAAACAAATTATCAAAATACAAAATCTCATATCTCTAAGAATTCAATAGAGATCTCAAATTTGATGTACCAGTCTGCAACGACATTAGAAAATTTTCAATGTTTGCAATGTGTAGGCACAAGGAGTGTGATAGAACAGGGTATAAATACCATCAAGGTGCAACTGAATTGTAAGTGCCTTGGTCGGTTTGCATACAAATTGTGGAGACGTAGACTAGTGCATCGGGTTTTGAAATGATTGCAGTATGTACACAAAATGAATGTTACTTTAATCAGATTCTGACACTAAAATCGAATACCATTCTCTCATCCCGATGAATATTTCAAGGAAACTATGTGAGACATTTCATATAACTAGCAAGTGACTGTAATGCCACCATGAAATATACAATTTTCATCATTAAAAGGGTCAATTGTACAGATTTGTTTAAGAGAATTTTAAGGTACTAATCTAAACCATGAAAATCCATTGCCAAAAGAATACTGCTAACACCATCATTTGGGGGAAGTGAGATGACGTCTCAAGGACTTGATTATTGTACTAAATAAATGATATGGGTATTGTAAGTAAATCACAATTTTGCACATTATGCAATAACAGGTCTCCAAGTTGATAAATACAATAGTAGCATGTGCCAAGATAGTAGCTTTGAACCAGGGTATGGATATAATGGAATCATAGACAATGCATATGAACTGTTTGATAGAAAATAAGTTACTGTGAAATCCATCTTTAGAGAGAACTAAATCTCTCAAGGACTTTCAAGCAGAGATTTCAAGTATCCAACATTTACTACACTACAAACTTGTGCAAATCAGAGGCTACTAGTGGAAGGGAAAAAAAAGTTTTTCATATTGTATGAATACATGTCATATTCCAAAAGGCGTTGGTAACAATATTGTTTATAAATTCTAATTCATTGAAATGTCAACTTATAAGAAACTTTCAAACGTGAGATTTTTATAGCCAACATTGATAATCGAGTGTCATCTAGAGATGTGACTCTTGACACAAAAGGTCTCAAGCTTTCGCATTATGTTGTTTCAATGAGGGTCGCATATTTTATATACTCCTATACAAATCTTTGGATATCAAAGTGTGGATGGCTCATAGTCCATCATGGTTTAGACACCAATTACCACATGATATAGAATGTAAATAGCAATAGCAAGGGAATTTAGAATGATTTATATGTTTAAAACATTATGGATTTATAGGTGAATAATTTATTTATTGATTTATATATAGATCTTATTCATGAGTTATGGATATGATGTCTTAAAATGATTCTAAGTATAAATAGGAAGTTCTCAATATTATGAATATGAATACACATGTATGATCTAATATTTCTAATAATGCCAATGAATAAAAAGAGAAACAAAAATTAATGTATGGACAAATTTTATAAACTAGGTCTTATAGAGCCAAATCTTATACTTCAAAGGTTAGGGCAATAATGCTAGATACCTACAAGGAGCATTTTTAAGATTGGTTAATATTAAATTTCAAAACCTAAAGAAAATTTAAGGTAGGAAGGATTGATCAATGTTAGGCTCTGATACCAAATGTAATCTAAGTTACCGCTTCGGGTTCGGATTTGGGTACGGATTCGCGGATTCGGCAAAAAAATATAAAAAATCTTGGGTACGGGTACGGGTTCATCCGTACACACATATATATTTTAATTATATATATACCCCCATATATTATATATATGTTCAATATATACAATCCATACAAAAATAAAATATACAATGTGACTTTCCATACATAAATCATAAATCCATAATTATTAATTGCCAATGCCAATAAATATTCATATATCGCAAATGTAATCAATAAACTAATAACTAAAGTCTAATATCATATTCATAATTTGCAAAAAAGATAATATTCAAGTTTCAAGTCTTTTTTAAAAAGTCATAAAGGGGCGAATTAGAAGTCTATTATAAAAAAACTATTTTAAAGTGTCTTTTTTTATTGTTTTTTATTGTTTTTTGACCCATGGCCCTGTTTTTTGGAAACCACGGGCCTGGGTTCATGCGGGTCCTCCTGGGTTCACCCGAGTCCTCTTGGGTTCGACCTAGGTTCCACCCAGGTCCTTCCTAGGTGGCCGGGACCCGAGAGGAACCCAAGGAGAACCCGAGGAGAACCAGGACCGGGCAAGAACCAGAACTCGAACCCATGCCAAAAGGGGAAGAACCGGTAACTTAGAGTGTAATGCCACTTTTCAACCAAACTTAATTAAATATTTGCAGCGGAATTAATTGATTAAATGTTAATATACAATTCATTAATTAAAGGTAAATATCATTAAATTATATGTAAATGATAATAATTACAAAGTAAATTAATAACACAATAAATGGAATAACATAACCACTTAATTCAACCATATTATTGGCAAATCATATATAAAGCATTCTCAATATCTTATAGCATCAAGTTTTTACAATACTTATCTTAATCTTGAGCACTTGGAATAGTCATTCTCACTTTAAGAAGATTCTAGTGGCCTTGGGTCCTTTATGGCTATGGCACCCCACAGAGGAAACCGGTTCTTACACAGAACCAACCATATTATCTACAATTCAAAGGAATAGTCACAGGTCTAGGCTATTTTACGGCAAGTAAGCACTCCAAGAGGACAGGTTCTTGCTGTCCTCATTTTTGTTTCCAAAAATGAAGGACCACTACATAAAAATTTTGTGAAAAAATGAAAAAAATTACTCTGTGGCACGCTTCCTGAGGTAGAATTTTGACTAATCCTTGGACTGGCTTAATCTTGAGTCTATCCTCGAACTACGTTTCGAATTTCGTCAAATTCTGGGTTTGTTTGCTATGTCCTTCCTTCAATTTCGGGTTTTAAAACCCCGACTGCGGGTGGAGAATTTTCTTCAAACTGCAAGTTTTAATGATATTCATTGTTTTGGTCTTTGTAGGGGAATTTTTGACTTATTACATGTGCACTTTTATTTAAAATATGTTACTTGTAATTTGTTTTAAATTTCCCCTTTGCTGTTTTTATCTTTTTTTTATTGTTTTTGCTCTTTTTTATTTAAAATAGGGATTTTTTGGCTCAATTACAAGTAAACTTGCAGTTTGGTTTAAAAACCCCTACTTTAATGTTTTTCACATGTAATAGGGATTTTAAATCCCCATTACATATGTGCAAGTATTTCTAACTTGTTTTAGGGATTTTATTTCCCTTTTACAAGTAATTAAAACTTGTATTCTTCTCCAAAAAACCTGATTTTGCCTTGCAAGTGCATTTTTGACAATTTTTAAACTTGTCATTTGTCCAAAAAATTCCAATTTTCACTTGGTAAGTGAAAAAGTGAATTTTTAAACTTGCTATTTGTTTAAAAAATCCCGATTTTGCCTTGTAAGTGGAAAAAGTGAAATTAAAACTTGTTATTCTCTCCCAAAAACCCAATTTTCATTCCCTTATGCAAAATCGAACTTGTCTTTTGTTCCAAAAAACCCGAAATGCAAGGAAAAATGATTTTTGACCATTTCAAGGCAAATTTTGCGGAGAGATTGTTGGAGGAAGGAGGCGTTTTGGTTTGCATCCTATTTTCATGCATTCTTGGACACCTTTTGTGACATTTGGAGGTTGCATTGACTGGTTTTTCGCCCTAAATCAGCAACCACTTTTTTTCATAAATGCCACTTTTTGAGGGATTAAATCTTCAACAAACTTCACTCTCCTAAATCGTTTTGCCCTTTCTAATCTAGGTGTGGAGTTTAGGAGGAGTGTTGAGCTATTTAATGATGCCATTGGAGATGCAAATGATGGCCACGTTTTTTTTTCACGTGATTCCTTTGGCTGCAACTTGGAAGGGTTTTAATGCCATGAATCTTTAACAAGATGAATCGTTTTTGCTTTCCATGCTAAGGCGTTGGGGTTTGAGGAAGATTTGACCTCTTCTTGTACCTCCAAGTTTGCATTTTGTGCCACGATTTTCTGCTAAAGATGTTTTTCAAAAACGTGGCAAGGGTTTGTACATTACGGTTTGGGTTTATTGATTGATTTTGCTTCTTCATTCCAAGGATTGTTGCATTATTGGAGAAGCATTTTGCATTTTCAAGAGAGGTATGGTTTCTTTCCTTTCTTTCCTTCATTTTATTATTTTCTTACTTTCTTAATTTCCTTTCTTTGTTGCATTTTTGGAATGTGTTGTTCTTCCCCCAAAAATCGGTTTTTGTGAGAGAATTCTTCCCTTGGTATGCAATTTTTGAATTGCATTGTTCTTCCCTAAATTTTCCCTCTTTACTTGTATTCGGGATTTTTAATCTCGATTACAAGTTCGCTGAAAACTCTTGTTCTTCCCCTACGGTTAAGGAATTTAATCATTTTTGGTTGAAATTCCAAGTTGAAAAGTGTGAAATACCCCTCCCTTGCAAATTCGGGTTTTTAAAACCGGATTACATGTTGAAGAGTTCTTCCCATTTTCACACAAATGACTTTCCCGCATTTTCCCATTTCTATCCATTCATGTTCCCCATATTCGTACTTCCCATTTCCATCATTTTCCGCAAGTCAAAATCTCATTTTTCATCTATTTCTCCATTTTTGAATTTACAAGTGTACATGTATTCGGGTTTTAAAACCCCGATTGCATGTATGTCCTTTCCAACTTGTATACTTGCGAAAATTCTCCCAAGATCCGAAATTGGTCAAAGTCAAGATTTTCCCATTTCTACATATTTCCCCTCTTCCTCTCACAGAATCGTGAAATTCAAGAATCAAAGTTTTACCCATTTGGAGAAGGAAGAATGATATTTGCAGCTGACTATGATGTTGCCTTAACTCTTTTAAGTCTTCATCACAACATTCCAAGTTCACAATCAATGTCAGATTTGCCGGCATCTCCAACTCCAAAGAAAATGAAATACAAATGTGACAAATATCAAAATGAGGTTGCACCTTCCCAGGTTTCTTCTCCTTTGGATCGCATCAGAGACACAGAGATAGAGCACGTTGATATGGCAAAATTCGTCAACAGGGTAGAAGATCCACAAGATAATAACTTGCAGCAGCTGTTGGACAGCCATATCCATCATGCATCTTCCTTCCTGGTGGCTACCCTAGAAACTGAGTTCGTTCTTGCATGCGCCCATCATTTTGACAAGGAATCAAGAGTCATCAAAAATGATGATGGTGAAGCTATAATCCGTCTCGATGCGGATATAGTCGAGAAGGTCTTCAAAATACCTCCTGCACCTATTTATATGGAAATCATCAAAGAAAGTGCAGCGGAATATTACGTGAGGAGGGAAAAAGATTGCAAGCGGCACATCAATAGGTGGATCCAAGAGCCATGAGCCTCCTTCTCAAGGTGGGCGAAGTTGTACCGCTGCGATTTCAAATGGGAGATAGGAGACACCATCACTCTTCTCAGCAGAATGATGGGCCTTGAGCATTCCAATGTCTTTGAGCCATGGATGTATCAGTTCATTATGTTCATACGGCAGTCTCATCACATTTCATGGGGGGAAGTCATCAGCGATGCCTTGTGCGAACAACTTGCAGCAGTTCCTACCACCATGACCTTCTTCATGAATTCTTATTTGGTATATTTAGCAGCATCACTTAGACACTTTCCAGGTCTTTCTACCAAGGGTGATCGCTCGCTTATACCAGTTTGGGAATATTATGACCAGTTGCCGTTGAGACCCAGCAGACTACATTTCAAAAGGGTCCAAGATGCATTCTTCGGATATTTCATGTGTCAGTTTGACAGAAATCTCAAGAACAAAAGAGTATCAAATGAGGCATGCGTCAAGGTGTCTGAGTATGGGTGTTTGTTTTTGCAATTTCCCACCTTCACCTATATGAGGATAGGATGCTATGATGGTCAGACATACATGCTTCCGAGATACCCAACCGATAAGATAATTCTTATGGAATTGGGAAGACAGATAATGGCTGTTCACACTTTTCAGTCTGCTAAGCACAAGGTTGGAATGGGGATCTCTACCACAAACCCATTGAAAATTGGCCGGTACTCCCTTGTCACATCTGTAAAGGCTAAGGCCATGGAGGCTGAATTGTAGGAAATCAAGCTCAAAAGGTTTAAACCTAGAGCTGATTTTGATTATAGAGGTATGAAGGAGAAGATCAAGAAATCCTTTGTGCATGTTCATCGCATTGAAGACATCTAGGTAGATCTCCGCACAGAAGCCGAAGTCCTCAAGATGGATTACTGCAGGCTCACTGTTGAACAAATTGTTGATTTGAACTTAGTGGATATCCCACAAGGGATGATTGATGACGGGCATATACTTGATCCTAAATACACTTCACGGAGGGTTGAGGAAGCTCCACTTCCTTTGATCCAATGGTCGCACAAAGAGTGCATCTCCATCCTTGACAGATTTCAGCCTATCTTGGCCAACACTAATGCATGGCCGAAAAGTAATGCTGTTAGACTTATAAAAATCAAGGTTGGTAAAGAAGATGATTCTACGGGGCCTCTTGGATGGAAATCTGAGATTCAGATTGACAACAAGGAGGGTGCTTCATCTTTAGGCACAAGGATCAAGTTACGAGTCAATCGTGCAGTAGTGCTTCCTCCTGAGGAGACGACTGTTTGTGGGAAGGAAAAATCACGATCCCATGTTCAGGTGATCGATCTAGATAATCCAGAAGAGGGGCAGCAATCTGATGATGCTCCTAAGTCTCCAGTTTCAGACTCGCCTCATGAGGCCATTCCTCCAGTTTCCATTGAGATGCCTCTTTCTCCTCCTGATTTGCTTGTGGATGAGGCTCCTCAGAATGCAATTCCCATTTCAGCATACGAGCCATCTCCTGATCATCAACAAGAGAGTGTGTTGAAAGTTCCTGAGAATATTTCTACTTGCATTCAGTTATTAGAAATTGATACTTCCACTTCTGGTTTTGAAGAATTCATGAGGCAATCTTCATGCCCATTGGTAACTGAGCAAACCGTGGTCGCTGTCCAAACAAATATTCCTCCCAGGATGACCACGGTGATTCAAACAGAAATTGCTTCTCCTTTGCCTACGGCTATGACTGGAGGGGAGTTGATGACTTTGCCTCCATGGCTTAGTTCTTTCACCCTGAAAAGGAAGAAGCAAGAAATCTCACTTGACGCCTTTGACTATCAGCAACTGAAACAGTCCAAATCCAAAGTTGCTAAGAAGGCCAAGATTATCTCTAGGGTAACTGTTGATAGCAACAAGATGAAGGTAGCTGAAATTGTGGAACCTATTGCAGATAAGCCACTTGATGAAATGTCAGTTGCTGATTATAAGGTTACAAGGATAGAGTTGGACAAACAAACGCATGAGGTCATTAAACATGATGCTCAGTTTTCTATTGCTTCATTGGTGCAAAGGTGTGATGAGCTTCTAGCAAAGAAAGACAAGCTAGAAGAGGGAAACCAACAACTTATGGCAGCCGTTCATAAAATTACAAAACCTGTTGCTGAAGGGAGTAACTCCATAGGTTCCTCTAGTTCCCAAGAATCAATTCGTGGAGTGGAAAGAGTTGCTCAGAAAGTACAAGCACTGGATTCTTGGGTTGATCAACTTCATGATCAATGTGTGCAGGTAATGAAAGACATTTTTCAAATAATGTCTAAGTTGGAAACTGTTGAGGAGAAACTGGATCAAAATTCTAATACTTTCAAAAAGAATTTGGAAAGTGTTGAAGAAAGTTTGACAATTTGGCGTACCATGCCCCAACAACAGCTGAGTGTTCTACAGGAGCACGCCATCATCTCTTCCAGGGTCATGTACTTGGAATTTGAAGAACTCCTGAAAAACAAGACCCTTGTTCTTAAATCTCTCATTGAGGAAATCGGTGATGCAAAGAGATTTCGAGGCGAAGTTTACCGAGATATTGTCTCACATTGTGAAAGGGCCTCTTGCAACATAGTAAGTCAGGATGGAGAGCTGATTCCAAAAGAAGAAGTTCTTGCTGATTTACAGATGAGGATTCATAATGAATGGAGGAGCAAACAATTCTCGGCAACTTCGATTCAAGCATTGATGAAACACCAAGCCTTTCTACATGAAATCCAGTCTATCCTGGATAAAAACAATTATGCACTCCTTCGCTATCACGACACTATTGTGAAGACTATGGTTGTTGCCAAGAACACCCATGAACCGAATCCCGAGGAACTACAAGTGAGCATCCAGAAATTTCAAGGATTTGTGTCTTCACAAAATGCAACTTAAGTGTTTTTCAATACTTAGTTGAATTTTCCCTCTTTTGTAATCTTTAGTTGTAATTTAGTTTTGACAAGTTACAAATAAAAGTATTTTTTGTAAAATGCAAGTTACACATTACATGGACTTTTGTAATTACATGTAAGGCAACTACAAGTTGTGTCCGATTAGGACTGTAGTTGGAATAAGTCTTAGTTAGTTGGAGTAACTCTTAGTTAGTTGGAGTAACTCTTAGTTAGTTAATGAAGTCTCATTTAGTTATTAAATGAGTCTTGGCGGTTGAGAGAATCTCTCAAGTTAGTTAGGATCCTCCCACCTTTTTCTCAAGGCTCCTCTTCTATAAATACTTGAGGTGTCCATTGTAATGATATCTTTTGGAAAGTAAGCAAAAACTCTGCCAAATTTACAGCAAGAAGTCTTTGAGCTTATGTATGTGAATTGAAGGTTTTGAAGAATAATAAAGAAGGATTACTCAAGTTTTGAGTCTTTGAGCTACATGTTTGAGTTTGAATCTTTTTATTTCTTCTATGCAAAGTATTTCTAAAGGAGCTTAGTCCAATCTGATTTGAAGTCTTTGAGCTGCAAGTAGAGAAGATTAATTAAAATAGGAAAATCTCTAGAAGGAGCAGCAAGTCTTAGAGCTTGCATCTATTTTTGAGGAAAAATTACTGTTTGATAAGAAATAGCAGCAAGTCTTTGATCTTGCATTAGTTCTTGTCTTTGTGTTGAAATAATAGATTATTCCAGTCTTTAAGCTGTTATCTTTTATTCGTTGTAAAATTTAGTATAGCAAAGGGTAGATAGGACTTCCAATAGTCAAGTCTTTGAGCTTGATATTGCTGTCCCGTCCCGAAGAAAGTGACGGAAGTCTTTGCGCTTTCAGGAAACTTCATTTCCTTTCTCTCATTTCACTTGAAAGTAGTTACTCTTGTTCATATTCAATCGCTATCCTTTTCTGTGAAGACAAAAGGATATTGTCTTTCTTGAAGAAAGAAGGAAGACTGTTGTACCATCCTATTTTTATTTCAGTTTTAGTTAGATAGGGGGAGCCTTCCCTTAATTAGGAGAGTTTTTACTCGTGTGTTGTGGTTGAAACCACAATTTTGTATATTTTCCCAAGTGTACAAAATTTTCAACCAACTGTTCTTACACAAAACCTCGCATGCCTTCACGAAACGAAATAAACACAGCCTTGGCCATGACACTCCCAAGTGTACACCGTACCCCGAGTTGGACACACGCTGTGTGCCCCTTCTCCAATGCCCATGCCAACTAATGACCTTAACCTTCATTCCTTTGTGCCCTCTAAATTCCTATAATTTCCTCCCATGCCTATAGCCCACCAAGATGCCTTCTTTTTCCTTGAGTGATTTTCATGCCCCCTCCCAAGTCTCACATAAATGACTTATATAACCTTTTCAAGGATAGTTTCCAAACCATCACACCCTTTCGAAAAGGTCACCTTTAGTTGTCCTTTAATAATTATAATTATTCCTCTCTCTTAAGAGAGTTTGTCATAAATATTATTTATTAATATTTATTTAAACCAAAGGATTATAATATCCTCTATTTTTATCTCTCTTTTTAATTCTAAAAGGGTTATTACTTTATCTTCTCTTGGAGAAATAGTCACATAACAGGGTCCGCCCAAGGGCCTACTGGTTTAGCTAAATATCTTATGCGTTCTCCTACCAGAGAAATTATTTTTGGAGGGGAAACGATGAGTTTTTGGGATCTTCGTGCTCTCTGGTTGGAACCTCTAAGAGGTCCTAATGGTTTGGACTTGAGTAAGCTGAAAAAGGACATACAACCTTGGCAAGAACGACGTTTAGCAGAATATATGACTCATGCTCCTTTAGGTTCTTTAAATTATGTGGGTGGTGTAGCTACTGAGGTTAATGCGGTCAATTATGTCTCACCTCGAAGTTGGTTAGCCACCTCTCATTTTGTTCTAGGATTTTTCTTTTTCATAGGTCATTTGTGGCATGCAGGAAGAGCTCGTGCAACTGCAGCAGGATTTGAGAAAGGAATTGATCGTGATTTTGAACCTGTTCTTTCCATGACCCTTCTTAATTAAACCAGAGATAAAACTAGATATTATTTTTATTGAAAGGCGGGATAGTGATATCCTTTGCCATTATTCTTCCAGCTGAATCCTTGTTGCTCGGCTATAAAATATAGCCGAGCATTTTTTTGGTACTGAACTAAGTTCTATCTAGAATTTTTCTTTTTCGTAAGTTAGGTTTAGTTGTTCGACAAACAAAAGGTAAGAGAGGGATTCAAACCCTCGATAGTTTTTGAACTATACTGGTTTTCAAGACCAGAGCCATCAACCACTCGGCCATGTCTCTCGAATTAGCATAACTCATTTTATCCTAACAAATAATATTTGTCTTTAGGGCTATTAGTTATATATATATCATGATGATAAAAAGAAAATTGATTCTTTTATACTAAAAGAAAAATTTGATAATTTCGATTTATTTATGATCAAATAAAAATCCGTAGTGCATTTTACTCAAAATTGACTGGATAGGGATCGAATGGTATACCCTTTTGAATCTGTTGGAAACTTTTTAAGATCACAACCATGACTATTGCATTCCTATCGTCCGTGTTTGCATTAATTGCAATTTCAACTCTACTAGTGATTGGTGTACCTGTTGCACTTGCCTCTCCTAATGGTTGGTCAAGTAACAAAAATGTACTATTTTCAGGCATATCATTATGGATTGGATCAGTTTTTTTCGTAGGTATTCTAAATTCTTTCATTCTTAAGATATGTTTTAATATTTTTTGGGTTTCAAATTTCCCTCTCCCCCCTCTCTAGGGGGCATCATAAATTATTCACAAGGGAATTTACGATAAATTAAAAAAACCAGGTAATGAGAGTACTCAAGGGAGAGGTTTTTTTTATTAGTATGATTGAAAATTGATCAATCAGTCTATTCAAATGGAAAAATTTACCTTCATAGAATGGTAATATATGGGTATATACCCATATAACGAGTCAAATGCGGGTATGGTTGAATGGCACAATTTCTCCTTGCCAAGGAGAAGATGCGGGTTTGATTCCTGCTTCCCGCCCATCTGTAGTATAGAATAGAATTATGAACTAGTTGTTCATTTAGTCATATTTTTATCTTCTTTATACATAAGGCCAAGATAAATGGGATGAACCATCCTTTTTGGATATAAAAACTTATTGTGTCTTTGTGGAGATGGGATTTGAACCCGTGACTTCAAGGTTATGAGCCTTGCAAGCTACCAAACTGCTCTACTCCCCCCTATCCCCTCATATTACCTTTGTTATAATACCCTAAAATGGGTACATCGAGCAATCCCTTGGGTATGCTATTCTCCCTCCCCCTATATAGGGAGGGAGAATAGCATAACAATAACTTTAAGCAATTTTTTTTTAACCTACCAACTCGATTTGGTTACCCCAGCCAACAAACATGTGTGAGCCATTTCACGGATTATATATCCAGATAATTCAAAGTCTCTATAATTGGCTCTAGGTCTTCCAATCTTCAAACAACGTCGACGAAGACGTGTAGGTGCACTACGCGGTAGAGATTGTAATTTTCTATAAATTTCCAATTTATTATCCAGTGATGAGACTTTGCTCATCTCTTTTTTCAAAGATTGGCGAAGCAATTTATATTTCCTTTCCAATCTTTGTTTCATTTTCTCTCTTTGAATGAGACTTTTTCTTGCCATAATGATTCAGCTATATTATATAAAAATATAGATCAAATTTGAGATGGAGAAGTATTACGCGGATTACTCTTTCTTTTTATCCATAGAGATTAGATAGAAAATCTAAATATTTGAATAAAATGAAAAATAATTAACTGAATTTTCCTAATGTAGGGGTGATTAACAAAGATGCATAGGTGAATATATAGCCTAAAGAAAAGTGAGGCCTCGTTTTTTGCAAAAACTCGGCGTGTCCGTAAAAAAAACTTGGCTGCCTGATTTCATAAGCCGAAAATGGCAAAAAATGAGTTTATTTCATCATTTTGAGTTGGGTTTTTTGCTGAGAAGGGGGAAAGCACACTCCAACACTCTTGCAAGGTGATTTCCACCGATTCTTGCCAATTTCAAGTGGATTTGAAGCGGATTTGAGTTGGTTTTTCAAGAAAAATTAGATTCCCAGGTAGCTTTTCTTTTTTTTTTCTATGAATTTTTTAAAACATTTTATTTATTTTTTGTTGCATCTAGATGAATCTAAAATCATTCTTAAGTAGTCAAAAATCTTTTTGAGTCATTGGAACAAGATTTAACACTATTTTTGACAAGTTTTGTTGAATTTTTCACTATTTTTTTGAAGAATCTTCTCTAGTTTTTCAAAAAAAATCAAACCCTAATAGTTTTTTTTTTAAACTTTGAAAGATGTCTAAAGTTATTTCAACTAATTTACAAAGTTTGCTAAATTGTTTAACTAAAATATGAAAAATATTTTTTCACTTTGTATGTGTAGATTAATTAACCATTAATTATGGCAAATTCTAATTGGCCACTAGAACCATGCCCATCTGGATATGTAGGCACCCGTCCTAAAGGTGCTAGAGATAGGGATTGGAGGTATGCCTATGAAGGACCGAATCCTGGGACAGTGATTTGCATAAAATGTGAAAAAATACTTCATGGAGGCATAACCTGCCTCAAATACCACCTTCCAGGCATAGACAAGCATGATGCTAGAGAATGCATTGGGACCACTAATGAAATAAAAGAGAAATGAATTTCGTACTTGCAGTTGGGGAAGAGAAGAAATTGCAAAGGGAGAGGGCAAAACTATCCATGAGATCAGCCATAGTTGATTCTCAAGGTGCTTCTATTGTCATTGAAGAAGAAGAAGAAGAAGCACTTCAGGGCATAGTGGGCTCTCGTCATGGCCCATGTATCCACAAACCCAACACCACCTCGCCCATTGCTTCTGCTTCCTCTAGTAGAGTACCTGGCACTGTTGCATCACCATCAGGGACACAGTCCATAGGTAGTTATTTTGTGCCCAGGAACACACTTGGAGCACAACCGTCATTAATGGCCACTAGATGGAATAGGGAGGCACATGAGAAAACAGACATTGCAGCTGTTGATTTTTGGTACTTCAACAACATCCCATTCAATGTGGCAGACAATCCTTATTGGCTGAATTTGGTGACCACAATAACAGTTTCAAGAAAGGGTACAAGGCCCCTTCTTGCAGGGATTTGAGTGGGAGGTTAGTAAATAGTCCACTTGATTTCATTTTTAATTGTTTTTTAGATTTCTTGTTTATTAAATCAAAATTGTGTACTAAGACCTAATTTCACTTTGTTCTTGTAGGTTGCTCACAAATGCAATTGATAGGGCAAAAGAAGTGGTGGAGTAGCAAAGAAATGAATGAAGAAAATATGGTTGCACCATTCTTTCTAATGGGTGGACAGATGGCAAAAACCACACCATCATTAATTTTTTGGTTGCTTGCAAGGACAATAGTGTGTTCTTGAATTCGGTTGATGCCTCCAGTAAGGTGAAAAATGCCAAAACATTCGCTGGAATGTTGGAGCACATTGTCATGGAGGTGGGAGTAGATAATGTGGTGGAAATCATCATAGATAATGCAGCAACATATGTGGCAGTAGGTAGAATCCTTTTGAATTATCACCTTTAGCAATATTTTCATTTGTTGTGGCTTTCCTTTTCTTGGTTGTATCTTTCTTAAGAATAACTTCTTTTCCATGTAGAATCCTCCAAGATAGGCACCCCACTCTTTTTTGGACACTTTGTGCAACACATGTCCTTGACCTTCTTTTGGAGGACATAGGAAAACTTGATTGGGTGACTCCAGTTGTGGAAGATGCAAGGAGGATCATGACATATATTTACAATCACCCTTGAGTTCTACATTTGATGAGAGAGAACACCCAAGGGAGAGATTTGGTGAGAGCTGGTGTCACAAGGTTTGTAACGATTTTCTTGACATTACAAAGCATTCTTGTTGTATTGACTTCTTTGAAACAAATGTTTGTGATTCAAGCATGGCTAGACTCACCTTATTGAAAGAAGGTTGAAGGAGAGGGTGTCACATGCATAGTCTTCAACAACCATTTTGCACAAAAGGCTGTAGAGATTGTGAAGGTAACTTCAAAACTTGAATTTTTAATTATTCTTGATTCAAGTCTCTCATTACTAATTTGTAACTTCATTCATTAATCTTTTTGTAATTTGTATTTTTCAATTGTAGGTGTCAGAGCCCTTGGTTAGAGTTCTCCGCTTGGTAGATGGGGAAAAAACCCAATGGAGTGTATTTATGAGGCCATGGATAGGGCCAAGGAGTCTATCAAAAATTACTACAAGGGGGATAGACCCAAATTTGATCCCATTTGGGAAATTCTTGATAAGATGTGGAACAATCAGCTCCACCAACCCATTCATGCAGTAGGGTACTTCCTCAACCCTCGTTTTAAGTTTGGGGGTTCTTACTCAAATCCTAATGGAGAGGTCATGGAGGGCCTCACTACATGCATTTAGAGGATGATACTCGATGTTGAGGTGAGAGACCTCATTGTGGCCCAACTCCAAAATTATGAGGAAGCAAGGGGTAAGCTATTCTCTTCAGAGCTGGCCATAAGAGGAAGAACCACTCAAACCCCAGGTATAACATTTTCCATTTGAATAGATAAATTGATAAATTATGTTTTCGCTTTTTTCTTTGCTTTCTAACTTTTCAATATTTTATTTTGCAGATGCTTGGTGGAAAAGTTGGGGTGGAAATTCCCCAAATCTCAAAAAATTTGCCCTCAGAATCTTATGTCAGCCTTGTAGTTCATTCAGTTGTGAGTGCAATTTGAGCTTATTTGAAGCCATCCACACAAAGAAGAGGAGCAAGTTAGTGCAAAAATGCCTCAATGACCTTGTCTTTGTGCAATATAATCTTCGGTTGCACATAAGGAAGGTAGAGGAAGCATCAGCTGGTCCACTTGACTTGGATGATATAGATCCTTACAGTGATTGGACGCCATAGGAGCAGCCTCCATTGTTTACAGAGGATGACATCACTGATTTGGAGAGGCATGCTATGGAGGAGGAGGGGGTTGGATTTGGTTTCATGCTGGATGACATTGAGGAGGATGAGGAGTCATTGCCAGTGCCAGGAGAAGGTATAGACATAGCCTCATCCAGGATGGAGGATGACCTACAACTTGAGCCAGACATACCGAGCGAGGAGGCATAGTCACACTCACGAGTCACGCCATGCCCACAACAGACTTCTAGGACTAAACCCTCTAGTCCTACCTCTCCCCCAATCTATACTAGAATTGGGAAGAGGAAGATGTAATTGTAATGATGCTTTTACTTTTACTTTTACAAAAACTATTTACTATTTTGCTTCCAGCCATCAGCATTCCTCATGAGGATGCGATTTTCTACCCACTTTGCATTTAAATATATCTAGACTCGGGTTGTTTCTTTTCTGTTATCATTTATTGACTCATTGGATGCATCTTCTCATTGAATTTTGCAAAAAAATGCATTTCTAATTAAATTGAATCAATTTTTTAACTTCCCGAGTTTTTTGCCAAGTTTTTGCTGAGTACTGGCTGAGTTTTTCCCGAGTTTTTCTTTCAAGCCTTGGCAAGTTTTTGCTAATGGCGAGTAGTTCAACTATGCATGAGACAATGTTTTCTTCGGTAGTGGATACTCAATTGAGTGAGCAACCCTAGTTACAACTAGTTGCACCACTTCCAAAGCCAACAGTTGCCAAGGAGACATCACAACCAACAGTAGAGCCTATTCTAGCCACAAATCCATAGGCACCTCTCGAGGCTACATAATTGCCAAACACACTTGAAGGAGAAGTGGATTCGTCATCCAACAATTGGGATGAGATTGTTCTACGATTGGACCAACTAAATCCCTATGATCCTATTGGCACAATCCAACGATATGTTTGAGAACTGTAGGGGATGGCCAGGTTCATCGATACAGTGGGGGGCATTGCTTGAGACCTGGATATTGGCCATGACCCACTTGTAGCACATGCGATCAAGTGAATTCTCACCTTGATGTAGGTGGAGTGACAAGGAGAGTTTTTCAAGTGTTTCATTTCTTGAGGGTGATCGTGCATGGAGACTAAAAGATTTTGGATGTTTGGTATCCTCCATGGCAACAATCAATGGATGACATGGCCAAGTGTTGAGAGCACTCCATGGCATGGAATTGTGCTTTCCGAACCTTTTCTTCCACTACCATAGGCATGTGGCTTGAATGGAGGAAGCCATCTAGTCATGGTACAAGGCCCTTTGCTAGGCCAAGAATGTTCAAAAGGAGTTGGTGGATCAAATCCAAAAGTCTCCTAGGACAAACTAGCCCAGGAGCACACCCGAGTCACCACATTGGAGGATACAATGGATGAAAGAGAGAACCAGCTAACAGAGAAGGATAGACAATTGGCAAAGAAAACCACCTAGCTTGGTGAATAGTAACGATAGTTAGCAGAGAGGGATGACAAGCTACTAGAGAAGGATAAGGAACTTGAGAAGACCAAAAGTAGTTGATGGAGGCTATCCATATGGTGAAGGCAGACTGAGAGTGAGAATCGGTGGCTAACCAATGCCTTTAGTAGAAACACTCTGTGGCATCTACCCCTACATCCTCCATACATCCAAGGATGACTTCTCACCCCTCTTAGTGAATTTTTCTTTAGTTTGTTTGTGTTCTAGCTCCTAGTTTTGTCTCAATCAACTTGAAGACAAATTTCTTTTTTGGGGGGATGATGTAGTCGTCTCAAGTATATAGTTGCAGTCGACAAAATAATATTGCTATGTTTTGTAATTGAGGAGATTAGTTCCCAACTACACATGGGTTGGTAGTTGGCAATTTTTGGTGGTTGGTAATCTTAACCAACCTGGTACACTATTTTGTGTAGTTGTTTTTAGTCAGCATCTCTCTCTAATGTCATTGTACTTATTGTATATCCTGCACATCTAGTAATTGGCAATGAAAGTTATATCTTTCGAATATGCACAGAGAGTTATATTGTTATGTTCCTTTATTCTATTAATGTACTTTTCCATTTACTTTTGTAACTAGTAGAGTTAGGTAGTAAATAATGTGCAACACTTAGAGAAATGAAAGATGCACTTGGGCATCGTCATTAAGAACTGTAACCTTACAATGAACACAAGATGATCAACCCAAGATGTGGAAGAATGTTGTTGCAAGGTGTGCGCCCTTGGTCTCCTTGTGCTGTGTAGTGCAGCGCTAGGGTTTGTGACATGGCTTAACCACCTCCTGTGGATTCTATAATTCTAGTCGTTGTATTAGGCATTAACAGGTCGTTCTTTTGGTGCAACAACAACCACACTTGTAACAAGTGGTATCAGAGCTTGATCACAGGTTCAAACCCCTCACTTGCACTGGGGGGATTGTTGCAAGGTGTGCGCCCTTGGTCTCCTTGTGTTGTGCAGTGCAGCACTAGGGTTTGTGACATGGCTTAACCGCCTCCTGTGGATTCTATAAGTCTAGTGGTTGTATTGAGCATTAACAGGTCGATCTTTTGGTGCAACGGCAACCACACTTGTAACAAATGCAAAGGGTCAGCCCCAATGTGAAGAGACATGAGACTAAGTGATGGAAAACGGATTTTTAAATTGTTTTTTTAATAATGAGGTGGGGGACCCTTGGAGAAATAGAGGTTTTTATAGAAGGATATTTGTTTCGGGGAAAATGATTGACCATAATAAAATATTCCAATAGAATGTTTATCTTTGTTGTAGTTAATAGATAAATCTAAATTTACTGAATGTATTCAATGTTTATTTGGGTCCACTAGAAGAAATTTCGACATAGCTTCAAGAACAAGGCTATCATTAGTTTAGCCCCCTATCCATGTCTACATCAAATGGTCTAATGCCAAAGTATCTTGTAGGTGTTTTCTAGAGTGAATAATATCTTCTATAGAGAGAATGTTGGATAGAAGGTCTAGAGAGAGAAGAAACATCATCCACTAAGTAGTGGGTAGAGGGTTTTTATAGTGTTATCCATCTTGTATAGTTGGGTAGAGAACAAGGAATTAAAATAACAATGTCATATCAAGAGGTGGTTTATGCCAAATTCGCAACAAAATCCTTTAGCATTCAATATGAGTCAAGATGACTCTAAGAAGATTAGTGGTTGTCAATGTGTTAGGAATATTGGATGAGATTATGAAGTTGCAAAGGTTTATGCTAGTGAGTTAGATTCTTTTGAAGAGGATTTGTGCAAAGAAATGATTTGAGTGATGTAGGAGATGAAGAGTTTGGGAGATTTAGATCTCGTAAATGAGAAGCAGTTAGGTGTAGGAGAAGCTAGGCTCATTATGGCTATCTCAACAATTGGAAGATGAATTAAGATGTAAGAATAGCAGCAAACTTTGTTTGGGGAAAAATCAGCAAACCAAAAGTATAAGATTTTTTGAAAAAATCATATTAAAAAAAAAAAAAAAATTGTACAAAAAGAGACAAAAACTAACTTTAAAAAAAAATTAAGGGTATTTCCATAGCATAGAGATATAGAGAGCAAACAAAATAGGGATTTTAGCTCACGAATTGTAGAAAATAAGATTTTGTTGTTTATATTCATAGTGCTGATTACAACGCATTGCACAAAGCATACTTCTTAGTGCATAAATAATAAATAGATGGTTACAATTGAGAAAATTTCAATTACAATATAGTTTGTACAAGGTCAACCTATAAACTAATTACAAAGTTCCAAAAAATCAAAGGCAGCCAATGACTCTTGCTACTCCAAATAGAGATATGCTAGAGGTATGCAGGTCTTGATGATGAAGCTCCTAGTCTAGAGCCTCTCCTAAGTTTTCCAATCTCATGACTATCCAAATTGGCCTCTAGGATCTCAAAGTCCTTAGGGTCAAGAAAATCATTAAAAAGACAATTTTCTTTTGTTGAGCAGACGTCATAAATTAGAAAATGGGAATCAACTAGTTCATATTTAACAGTACATACAATTTCTAGAACATTGTCAAAGAGAACTATATGAAGAGTGTCAAAGGGAAATCGTATGACAAAGGAAGCACTTGAAAAGTTCTACCTAATAGGTTTTGAATTAAATAGCTCAAGATAGAGTAATATTAAATACTTTTGAAACAAAACCTTACATCTCAAAAGACCATAAATGATATCGAAATATTCTCATTGATAACTATTTTAGTAGATTTGTAAAACAGTAAAGGGAGTGTTAAATATTTTTCCATTAGATAATAAAGACCTACTAGTACAAAAGAAGAGAGCAACTATTTGAGCCACAACTTTAGCTATTATTAAAGTAAATTTTCCTTGATTTTGCATATAAGTGGATGACAAAGTTAAAAACATTGATGGAATTTGAGTTGAGAAATTGAAAGGTTATAGGTACAAGTTTCAATGGAAAACAAAAGCATGAGGAACATTCCCTTACAATGTGACAATTGCTGCTGAAATCAATCTAGATCATTAAAGAGAAAATATATGATGCCTACTTTGAGAGGGATTAAGATAAGCCCACAAGACGAGGGCATGACTTCTCTCAAGGCATGCATTAGTTTTCTTAATACCTATTTAATATGCATGGAATGCTACACTATATATGTCTAAAGCATCCATGTATTGCTATTGTACTCTTTGCAGGCCTTATGAACCCCCATGTATACGACAATCCTAAATGGAACGTAATTCCCTAACAAGTGAAGGGCATGCTTTTAAGCAATGAGATTCACCTATTAACAAAACATCAAGCCTATAGAATATATAGGAAAGTCAAATATAACCAAAACACTCCTTCATTTTGATACAAAATATTGCTATAGTTCATTTTTTTTAGCACTAGAAGCTGATTTTTATCATTTTGATAGGAACCATTTTGCTTCCAATTCCACAATGTTTATATACCATTATGTATATACTTCTGCTTCCCATTTGATTATACAATTATCACTACCATATCATCTTGTCATTAAAACTTGATGGCTAGTGTCAAATTAAAACTCCAAATTATCACACTTTATAAGCATCTACAAAGGAAAATTGTCCAAACCTAACCTTGATAACCTAAACAACCACCTTGGTATTATTGTTGATAACTAAAATGTTAAAATTATTTTGAATAGTCAAGTTCACAAGAATTCCAAGAAAACAAACCTATTTAGGTTGAGATCAATCCGATAGAGTTTTGTTTTTGTGTAATCTAGCTTTCTATATTTACTCTTGGCAAGTACTCTTATAAGGTTTAGATATGTTAAAAAAATCAGATAGAAGCCATAGTATTTATGATATTGTTTACTATTTCCCACTAATTTGTGTCTTTGGATTTATATACATGGAAAACATCATTATGATCCTAAGGCAAATAACAGTAGTGTGGAAATAGAGAAAAAAGCAGCACATCTCTTAACCATTCCATGTTGATGTACTTAATATCAAACATGGAAGCATACCAAAGAGTGTCTCTATTTTAATGTCCTTAACATCTATTAGAAATATACGTCCATTGAAGGTTGGAAACCTGCGATTTGCCTCAACAACCTAATGAAATATGGTGACTGTTTGATGGTGAACCATATCCTAATGGCCAGTACTCAATTCTATGCTAAAAATCAACAAAAAAAACTTGATTAAATAGCAATATTGTACAACTAGGGTTTCTCAACGAGTTGGTGGCATTTCCCATATTATTTTTTTGCAATTAAGCCCTTAAAAATCATTGAACATCTTGGAAATTGTGGCTACTTTTTGCAATTTATTGGGAGAAAAACCATTTTGATCAAAGATTTTTTTTAAATTGCAACTTTTGTGATTTTTTGAGAATTTATGCTTCTATGGATGGAAGTTCCATTTTTCTCAAGTGATTTGAATCTAGAGGAATTGATAGAATGGCTTATGGAGATGGAAGGATGCATTGTATTAGGTGACATGACTGACCCAAGGAAGTCAAAGTGAGTTGGACCAATTTAAAAGGCCATTCAACCCTCTAGTAGAAGAAGTACAAATCCAAAGAAACAAAAGTGGTACAAATCCATAGAAAAAAAAGTGGTAAAGATTCCCTATTGTAATGGCATGGTTGCAAAATTGGAGGGGCAATTTTTTCCCATAGATTATCAATTGGGATGATAGTAGAAAATTGAGGACTAAGAGAACTTATTGTTAAAAGGCCATGAGGTACAAATTCAAAGAGAAGAAGTGGTAAAGGAAAGATTTCTAGCTGGGAGGTATGGTTGCAAAATTGAAGGAAATTTTTTTCCTATAGATTATCATTTGTACATGTTGAAGAAGTGACAAAATTTGAGATAAAGAGCTTATTGTGAAAGACTACACGAAAGATTTATACAAGATAACCATACAATCTAGTCATGATGGGGTGGATCAAGAGAAGGTAGTAAGTTATATGAATGGGTTGAGAATTTTTATACAAGATAAGTATGGTTTGAATGCACATGGTAGAAGAGACTTATCAATGTGCATTGAAAGCCAAAGACAAGATGTCAAGAAGGCAACCAAATATATTAGGAGGAAGAGGGAGGTTCACTAATGGTAGAAATCAATTACTCAATGATAAAAATCAACAATAGCATGAGGAAGAATCTAGTACTTAACAAATACCAAATCAGCGAGCAAGATGAAGCAACTATGGAAGAGGAAGAGGTTGGGCATTTAGTGGAACATGTTTTAGATGTAGAGAAGCTGGTCACTGTTCTTTTGATTGTCCTTGGGATTGCAATGGCAATGCAAAAAGGTATGGTGGTAGCACACAAGTTGCACAAGAAAATTTTGAGTCTGTGGCATCACTAAAGTAAGTTGAAGAGCTTGAGAAAGGATAGTATTTGAGATTGAGGAGGGTCTTGAAGATTGAGAAGAAAGGGGAAGTTTGGAAAAGGAGACACATCTTTAGAAAAATGTGCAAAACTAAAGGTAGTGTTATAATGGTGTGATTGATAATGCAAATACAAAAAGCTTAGTGTCTACTAAAATGGTAGGTGTTGTGACATTTTCACACATCACCCCATCACAAATGGGGACCCCCACTTTTCTTCTTTCTAGGATAGTTGTAGAATCTTTAGCTATTAGCCTTTCACTTGAAAGAGGTGTAGTATTTTAGGTGGCTAGGAGGTAATCAAGTCAGATCTCTCTCTTTGGGATGAAGTGAGGTCAATTAGTTCTAAGGCTTGCGAAATGAACGTTTTCTTGATGATCATTCCATTTGATCATCATCATTTACTTGTTGAATCAGAGATGAAGTGCTGAAATTTGGAAAAGACAAATTGTTTTATAGAGTCAACTTTTGGAAGGAAGGATAGGCTAGAAGTCAAAATTATCCTAAGAGGCTCGGAACAAAGGGATTAAGATAGTGAAGTTATCATTTTGGGATCACTTTTATTGGAGCCCAAAATGTGTGAACTAAGACTTCCAGTGGAGCTCCAAATCAGCGAACTAAGATATTGAAGATATTGATGAGGAGGATATTGAAGAAGAATATCCTTTAACTTATGACTCTTTAACTAAAGAAGAAAAAGAATATGTCGACGCTAACATAGAACTAATTAAGAGTACATTTAATCTAGGAAAGGAAGAATTTATAGAAACAGAAGAACAGTCTTATCAAGATTATAACACTTCCTATAAAAAAGAAACAGGTTTACCCGACGCTATTCAAACAGACGTAGGTGAAATAAATGGTATTTCTGTTGCACTCGGAGTTATGTATTTTCAGTTCATGGGAGGCAGTATGGGCTCGGTAGTGGGTGAAAAAATAACCCGTTTAATATAGTTTGCTACTGAGAATTCCATTAATTCTCGTATGTGCTTCTGGCAGAGCGCGCATGCAAGAAGGAAGTTTTAGCTTAATGCAAATGAATAAAATAGCTGCTATGTTGCATACATATCAAAAGGAGAAAAATTTACTATATATTTCAGTTCTTACATCTCCGACAATTGGTGGAGTCACTGCTAGTTTTGGTATGTTGGCTAATGTCACGATTGTTGAGCCTAATGCATACATTGCATTTGCAGGTAAATGAGTTATTGAACAGACATTAAACCAGATAGTAGATGATGAAGATCAAATATCTGATTCTTTATTTGATTTTGGAATTAAGCCTTGTGTATTTCATTGTTGGCAAAGAGACCACGATCTTGATAAGTACATTGCTAAAGAGGTTATAGTAAACTTAATAAATAGCAAGTCAAGAGGGTGAATGTGTAGCAAGATGATCAATCTTTCACTTTCACTTCTAGCTAGGCCTCAAAAACACGAACTAACATTTCCAGTTGCCCCTTCAAAATGTAAACTAACACTTCCAATCAAGCTTCAAAAGAGAAACCTAAGGATAGGTTATTTCCAATCAAACTTCAAAAGAGTGAACTAAGGATTAGCGACTTCCAATCAAATTCCAAATCAACGAACTAAGTCTTGATTATTTCGGATCAGGCCTTCAATTAGCAAACTAAGGTTTCCTATCAACCCTCCAAAGAACAACCTAAGCATTGAGAATTCCAATCACCCCCAAATGTGCGACCTAAGACTTCCAGATGGGCCTCCAAAGTGTGACCTAAGACTTCCAGTTAGGATCCAAATGTGCAAACTAACACTTTTAGTCAAGCCTCAAATTAGCGAACTTCCAATGGAACATCATATGTGCAAACTTCCTTTGCCACTTGAAGCCAGTACAAATCAAGCCTATCCCAGACCTGATACCTATCAAATTGGGCATATAAAAGTGAGAAATCAAATGTAAATCGGGCCTGAGACACAAAATCAAACTCAAATTGATGAGAATTAAGTCAAAAGGAGAGAAATCAGACTTAAAAGTAGATGTTTCCATGATCAGAAAATTCATTTCCTAATTTAGAGAAGGTAGTAGGAAGCTTGATTAAGTATTTTTTACAATGTTTTGATTCAAATTATGTTTGTTTCCAGATGTGATGCAAGAGGGTGAATCAAGGCTCGAAGGATCAAACACAAAACAATATAGACAAGCTAGAGAAAGAGATTCAAGCCATGGGAGAACTTAGCAGCAAGTGATGAGGGTTAGCTCCAAGATGAAAGCTTATCAATTCACATACATCATCAGGATTTCCACCGCATGAAGAAGACAACGTTGTACAAAGAAGATCAAGCACTCAAGGAAGAAATTTTGCACAATCTTGAATTTCCTCCTGAAATCCAAGAATCATTTCTAGTATAGCAAGATGGAAGCTCTAGGGAAGAAGGTGATCAGGTCAGGAAGATGATGCAATTTGGGAGTATCTCCCACCATCATTCCATTCTTCATTGTAGGCGCTTGGATAATGTTGAGTATCAAGAGATATGCCTCCATCATCTACCTTTGTGATGAGTTACAAAGATCAAGCAAGCTAAAAGAGGCCTACTCATCACTTATCCAATCACATCATTTCAAGATAAGGCATCTAGATTCAATGTACCTGACTCATCCATCAAAGAGAATAACTACCACATGTTGGCACAAAGTTCGATGCACCTGTTGTCGTCATCTCTTGGTCGAAAATTCAAAGGACATGTGTCCCATCAAATGTAATTTTGTCATTGGTCAACTATTAAATGCTTTGTAATGGGTGTAACAAACCCTAATTAGGGTTTCTATCTTTTAATCTTGGCCATTGATTGTGAATCAATCCGAACCACTCAATTGTAATGAGAGCACTATATAAGGCTCCACTCTTTCATTTGTAAAGGTTAAGAGTGAATAGTTAATAGATTTACAATAGATTAGTAGTAGATAATGTAATTTCCCCATCTCACTAGTTCGTAGACATTCTTGGAGTTTGGCCTATTACTTGACCCTCATAGGCCAAGGAGTTGATGAGAGGATCGCTCGGGCAGTGCTTGTGGCTTCACATTTGATTTTTATATGATTTTTGGAGAGATAATGTACTCTCACGTATGATGATAATTGCACTTTATATTATAATCATATTTTAAAATTATTTTAAAGTGTAATTAAATATTATTTTATTAAAGGGGAATCTTCTAGAAGGTGGCCGATCCCTTGGAGACAAAGAATAAATTGAGGGGTAGGCTCATTTGTTCAATCATCGAATGTTTTGACATTTTCTTTGCTTGAAAGCTTGTGGAGCCAAGGGTTTCTGCAGTTCATATTCAATCTTAGAGAATGATAACTCTCTTTGATTGGCATAACTGAGGTGGTGAAAGATCCTCCAAAGGGTTGCAATTGAGAGTGAGGGATATTTCAGTCCTTCACATTGGAGCTTATTGAGTTTTTGCAGTGACATTCACAGGAAGTGATATGGAGACATATTGAGTTTTTGCAGTGACATTCACAGGAAGTGATATGGAGACATACTTCAGATTTATGATCTTTTGATGTCCTTTGTTTGTGCACTCTAAAGAAGAGATAGGCGATTTATTTGGAGACATTTTGAAGGTGATTGAGGGCGTTTTCTGAGGTTCTTTCCAGGTATGCCATCGAGGTCGATCAGACCTATTGATCCCCATATTTTCATTCATTACTCATTGCTGGTGGGTCACAATTTTGTGGGTATTGGTGCATTCAATTCGTGTTGCCGAGACAATGATTTCCCTTACACATTTGGGGCGGAAGACTGCTGATATTATTTTATTTTGCATCTGCAAAATCAAAGGCAGGGCGGCCAGCTACAAGGGGGACAATTTCATCATAGAGCCATCCAAAATTCCAATAAAAATTCTGCAATCATTGTTGAGGGTGTCTCATTCATTCGGCATCAGCAGATCAGGTTTTTGATCCTTCTTGGTGTATGTTTTGGTCAATTTTCTGAGTACATTGTGTTCAGACATTAGGGTCAGCCATTAGAGTACCTTCATATATCATTATGTTTGAGAAATAAATGCTATTGTGCAATTTGCAAGTTTGAAATTGTAATCAGAACCTTATGACAACAGTATTGAATAATCAAATTGGTTTATTCTGAAGCATGTATGGCAAGTGTTTGATAAAATGTCCATTTCAAATTTTAAGTTGCATTTGAGGTGTATTCTTCATGTTTGATTGTTGTACATCTTCCTATATCAATTGCAATGAGCATATGTTAGATTCCAGCCTGTACGCAAAATATTTGACAATATTCCTTGAGTTCAACATCATCATTTTACACCAATATTAGCAAGGGATATTACAGATAATAATTAGATAGCAGTTAGAGTAGAGTGGGAGCAGAAGGCAAAGATTGTTACCAAGTCTTTGCTGTAAGAAGCATGCAAACTTCATTTAAGATATGGTGAAATTCATATGTCTATTCAACAATTCTCATGGTCTCTACTTCTCGTTTAATTTTCATGTTGTTTAGATGAATGGAAGAATTTTGTGTATGATCAATGGTGAAATTCGTACATCCATACTACTAACACCTTGCTGATTGTAAAGTGTCATGCGTAGTCAACTATATCCATCTTAGCCAAGCTTAACTTCAATTATCACTCCTTCATTGATATTCTTCACCTTGGGGGTATCTATGCTTGCAGTGAGGATTTGAAAATCATAAAGCTATCCCTAGAAGATTGCACTAGCCTTGTGGAGATGTTCGCTGCATGTCAAAGCAAATCTTAGTTGAGTTCCACCAAAGATTGTCCATTGCTCTCACATTCCTAGGATTAGATTATCTTTCTCAACCCTTTATCCTTTTTCCTTTTTTTAATCAAGTTAATTTCCACGTTACAGCAACATTCAAGCATTCAAGATTCAACATAAGTCCCCCTTGTGATTACAGCAATATCACCTCAAATAACCGAGTCTATCCAAGAGCACGACAAGACCTGACATTGTGAACCTTGGAGTTGTCTCATGCGATTCTTTGCCATCTTCAGCATTTCAGAAGTCTTTGTTCAAGAGAGGATAGAGTATTCAATACTTTTTTTGTGTTCTATAGTGCACAAAAACACCATCAACAGTAGATAAGCTGAATTTAACACATACACCCCACCCAAGGACATATAGGGTGTCTTGGTTGATACAAGCTCATGATCTCACTTTGTGAGAACCTTGTGAAGCTGATATGAAATTGGTAGATATAAGGATAGTCTTGTGTAATTTCTTACCGATGGATGCATGTCATTCTTTGTTAGGAAAGAATTGGAAAATTGATAGTGAGATGACATATAATGGAAAGATTCAACATATTGTATTTCAAGAAGGATGGGCAAAGATATACTCTAAATTCATTGAAGGAGAGAGAAGACAAGCATGAGCATAGGGGCCATCTTGTCATGTATACTATATTACTAACAACCATGTTTTGATAGAAAAGGAGAAAGAAGTGGACATAAAGTTAATCATGAAGATTGATGAAAAAAGTGCAGCCCAAAAGGTGAAAAATAAGGAAGAAGACATTGAATGTTCGAGTGTAACAATAATATATGTTCATGCAAGCAGCAAAAGTAGAATACTATCTCTTACTTGAAGAAGAAATGAGAATGGTTGAACCTTTGTTAAATTCATATGAGAAGAAGAAATGATGTGAGAAACTTGTAGAAGAATAAATCCTCATGGAGGATATAGAGGTGCTAGTTATTGAGCCTGAAGAAGGGGTGGTAGAAATATATACTATGGAGGGAAGAAAGTGGAGGTGAATGAAGTGCAAGTGAATGCACATGATGAGGACCTTGAGATAGAACTAAGGGAAGATGAGGGTGGTGTTGCAGCAAAGGAAGTCGCACAATGGAGGAAGGAAGAAAAATTGAGAAAGAATGTTGATGTGCAACTGGAGGCAGGAATGGTGGAAAACAATGGAAAAAGAATGAAATGGTCTAAATACAAGAAGAATTCAGAAAGCAATGGAAAAAGAAGAAGCCAAACTAGATGTTGTAACAGATAAAACATGAGCCACTAAGAATTTTGGCTAAGGGGATTTGTTGAACAGATCTTAGTAGCACAGAACAAATACTATAGTTCTAAGTACCAATAAGGGTGCTAAATGTTTTGCAAAGTAAAGAAGTGCCAAGAAAATAATCTGTTCCTTGAACCATAAATGTGGATGATTATTACACAGTAAAATCTGCAATCTTAAAGGTAGAAGAGGACTGAACTTCTGTCATTCAATTTGATATTTTGTGTAAAACCTAAACACATAGTAATACATAGATAGAAAGACTGTTAATGTCCATAGATGACCAAAAAGGTTGATCGGACTAACACATAGAATCACAGAAAAACCAAAAAGAGCTCCAACAAGAGGCTATGAGACAAAGCTAAACCAAAATCATAAAAAATAAACAGCTAGCAAGCATCAAAAATTAAACCTACATTGCAGCCACCAAGATTCATATGGTTAAATACTATGAGATTGAGCTTTTGTAGTGTTGGGAGCATAAATATTGCATGTTGGAGCAAAAAAATTGCCATACATTTTATGGTGTTCTCTTTCTGTAGATTGGCTATCGATTTCTAATTGGGTTGATTGTGATTAGATATTACCAAGGTGATTCACTGTCGGGAAAGGGATTACCTAACTATGGGACAAAAACCAAAGAAAATTAGTTTAAATATGAAAAATAAAGACAGGGCAACCTCTGATTTAGTGAGGGCAATCTCTACCAACAGGGATATTCACCTACTAGGCATTTTGTAGTCAAAAGATAAATGTAAATTTGAAAAAAGAAAAAACTTCTTAGTTGATAGTTTGAGTATTATGAAATTTTCTACTCACACATTTGTTTAAAGATTAATAGTGACACAAATGAAATTGATGAAGGTATGGACATCAATAATATTTTCCACTCAGAGATGAATAGATCTACAAATTACTGCACAATAATTTACAGCCTATTTATACAAAATAGTCAATGGAATGGTGTCATGTCCTGAAACCTCACAATATCTAGGCCAAGTCCAAGATATCAAATTCCTAAAGTATCATGAGGTCCCAAAAAAGAAAACGAATGCAACAAAATTGCATGGACCCAAAAAGGAAACAATCAACAAAGTATCAAACAAGTCATAGAGAGAAAACTAGAGAACTAAAGAACTTAGAGTATTCTGTAGTTGTGGAGCAAAAAAGAATAAAAAGTGAAGTTTATTCTCTATGTTTGCAAATTCCAGTTTGACAATCTAGTGCGCTTACTCAAAAAAATTCTAAATAGGACATAAGATACGTGGGCCCTGTCATAGGCAATTTGGGTTCTTGAAGTAGTTCTCAGTTAATTAAAATAGGAAATGACTAGGATCATGTACTCAGAACCTTGGATTTTACAATTTTCCTAGCATACAGGGATGTTTTTGCATCGATATATAAGACTTCAGCCTTAAAGTGTCCCCATCTAGCCCATGGAACATAGGATTCTGTCATTCTGGTGACATCAGGGGACACAGAACAAAAGAAGGTCCAATGGAAATTCATAAAACTCTTGAGGCTATATTGGTGTAAAGAACCCCATTCACTTAGTTTCTTATGATGAATTAGATGCCTACTATTCAAGACCCTTCCAATTCACAGTCAATAAATTTTCAAACTGATAGCCCTCAGATAGCAAGCTCTTCCTTTTCTATGCTTTCTAAACATCTTCAATGACATCCAAAAAGGACACTTCAAGCTCTGAAAGGGAAGGATGCAGTCAATCAGACTGTACTAGAAGCAGAAAACAAGGGTTCTTGAAAAACAGTTCATTCTGTACAGTAAGGGTTGGGTTTTTGATGTTAAGAGGTTGCTAAAATAGTAAGACAATAAGCATTCTGAAAGGATAATGGATATTCTGGTCCATATTAATGATTATTTTAATGGCTGCCATAAGGAGTGTGGAACTGTGATAGTTACTTTGGAGAAAGCAGTGGCAACTTTGGAATGTAGAAGTCTGTCATTCCTCCTTTGTTTTGAAGACACCTTCAGCATGTTTTACCAGGTTATGGACCATACCAATCAGACTTCTGCATTTTTTACCAGCTTATGGTTTATAGCAACCAGCATGATTTTTTTTTTTTTGAAAAATAGTGAACATGCTTTGAGATTCCAATGGAGGATGAAAATTTTGTGTATGCTTAATATCACCTGGATAATGAATATGTTAAATTTCATGTTTTCAAGTTTTGTTAGAAAATTGTGTATCAAGGAGTCAACGTGATAAACATATTTGTCCTCGCAGTTAAAATAATGGGCAGATCTTTGATTCTTGGCACATTCCAAACTTCTATATGTATCTTGGCACTGTGTTTTGATGAATAGATGCAAGCCTTTTGCCTATGAATTTATATAAAATAATAAATCTTATTTAGCATAGAAAATGGTATCAGGAAAACAATAGCAAACTAATATCATGTACGTAGTATCTAAAATTTAAGCCAACTTGGTGAAGAAATGTTCCAATTGATTTCTCTTACTCTCTTTATGAACCTAAATGCTGCAAATCAGTCAGTGGTTAACTAAATTAAACAACTATCGCAAAGTTTTCATAAGATTGCGCATGGGGATAATCTAATGTTGTATCTCTTCATTGTTTCAAATGCATGATTAGAATTGGCTTTGTATTTTTTGCATGATCTATTGCTGAAGTAAGACATGTTTTTTCCAACAGGACTCTTATCAACTTTCAAATGTTTGGGCAAACAATCCTTCTGTGAGAAAAGCAATTCATGCTCAATCGGTATTTCACTAGACCTTTTCCAATCAATCTCAATAGCCAGTGTTTATTGTACTTGACTTGTAGTAAGACTTTGGATACATTTTATCATTTTCAAATGTTCTAACTTCTAAGTGGCTTCTAGACAGCAATCGATGTTCAAATCAGTAAACACATTGGAGACAAAAACATATATTATTGTTAAAAGGATATGATTTGTTTTATCTTTATTACTCTTTTTAAGTGTTCTCTAGGGACACATCTCCAGAGTTTTTACAAGGTTTTGGGGATGGGAGATGTCCTGGGGACAGGGGGACAGGGACAGAAGGTACCTTCCTGTCCTGTTTTTTGGCAAATTTTGGGGACATCCCTGGGACATCTTCCTAGTGTGGGGGACATTCCCCATTTATGGGAACTTTGGGGTACAGCCTACCATCCTTGATGTTTCCCACCAATTGCTTTTCTTGCAATGTTTTTTTCTGTCTTAAAATAACAGACTGTAAAAGTGGGTGGGTTCATATAAACAAGGGTGTCAATGAAGAATGGAGGATTTATGACTGGGATAGATGGAAATATGAATACTTAGGATCATTAATAAACTTCGTATGTATAAATCTATAAAACTGGATTTGATTTTATTTTCATTGACTTTTTTTTATGGAAGGAGATGTTCTTGGGACATTCCCCATTTATGAGGACCTTAGGGATATGGCCTGCCATGCTTGGTGTCCCCCACCATTTGCTTTTCTGTCAAAAGTTTTTTTATGTATTAAAATAACAGACTGTAAAAGTGGGTAGGTTCATATAAACAAAGGTGTCAATGAAGAAAAGGGGGATTTATGACTGAGGAAGATAGAAATATAAATAATTAGGATTATTAAGAAACTTGGTACACATGAATCTATAACACTGGATTTGGATTTTTCTTTCATTGACTTGTTTCATGGTTGTTGTTGTTTTTCTAGATTTGATTGTGTCTGTTTTTTTTCATCAACATTTCGGATCACACTCTGTGATCCATCATCAGGATGTAAGAGAGCTCAAGGAGTAGAAAAGTGTTTACTCTTGAAGATCCAGGCCTCCAGGATTCTGTCTTTTGCAGAGAAAATTTTGGCTTCAAATTTCTTTGCCTCAGGGATTTGGATCACCCATTTTCTTGACTGGTGGATTCTCCTTGTATTTGCATATGATAGTTTTGTGGACAAGTCAGCTGATTTAAAATTTATAGGGCATACTTCAGCTAGCCCTAATTTGCAATATGGGAATAAAAATAAATAAATAGAACAATAACTGGAATTCAAGCAAATATTTGACAAAGTTTGGTCACTGGTGGAGTTTACAACAGTAGCTTCAGCAATGCCTTCGTGGTGCTGTACCTCTAACTTTGTAATGCTGGAAGCTACTATGATATCCATATAAATTATAAACTTTTTATTTTTCAATTGCCATTTACAATTATGATTTGACAATTGACTTTGTTATCAATTACCTGCTTTGTAGTGTGTTCTTAATTCTGTATTTAATTAAGCACTCTCTGTGTAAATTATAAATATATATATATATATATAATCAACAGTAGTTTCAGCAATGCCTTCGTGGTGCTGTACATTTAACTTTGTATTGCTAGCAGCTGCTATGATATCCGTATAAATTATAAACCATTTTTTATTTTTCAACTATCATTTACATTTATGATTTGAGAATTGACTTTGTTATCAACTACCAAATTTGTAGTGTGTTCTTAATTCTGTATCTAATTTAGCATACTTTGTGTAAATTGCAGTTATTTTTTTAAATATTTATATATATTTGTAGTATTGTATGTTTGTATAGATATCCCCTCGATGTGTTCCCAGCCTCCCAAAATTTAGAAAAAAATTTGTCGTCGCTTTGTTCCCATAAATCGGAGAAACACTGTTTTTTTATTAATAGGATACAACTGACAACATCATGTGACCTTTTATTCTCCCTCTTTGCAGGAAGAAATAACTGGAGCGTGGAAAAGATGTAGCACTCGTTTTAAGTATTCTGCTGATTACTCAAGTGTAGTCAAATATCATTTAGATCTTACCATGCAAGGTTATTCTGCATTAATCTACAGGTAATTTGCCTACCCCATAGATTTTTCTCTCTAGCATTATTTTCGAAATTCAATGGTTCATACTCAGAGCTTATTTTATTTTTAGCTTTCTAGGAACCCATAAATCACTGTAATTTTACTGAAAGAACATTTCTCAAAGTACTAAAAAATCCCTCATATACCTTTTTGAATGTTCTAAGAGCATTTATACGGAAGTAACATTATGATGAAACAATCTTGCTATTCAGCTGAAAACAAATAAATTATCATAGTAATTTAGCAGTTTTCTTAATCTTACCCACTTTAAGACATACACTCTTGAGAATATTCTGTTGCAGTGGTGATCATGATATGGTCGTGCCATTTATTGGAACTCAAACATGGATAAGGTCATTAGGCTACACAATAGTAGATGATTGGCGATCTTGGTTTGTGGATGGACAAGTTGCTGGGTAACACTCAGACCTTGATCTGAAGATTTTTAATTTCCTGTCTGAATATTATCACAGTCATATAATTACATACAAATCAGAACATTCATCATTTTTCGTATTAACATGCATTTTATTTACTTAGGCCTGATTCAGTAATGGTTGTTTTGTTGTTCTACACAGATATACAAGAACGTACGACAAGAACCTGACTTTTACAACAATTAAGGTGAAAACTCTATCCTAGTTGATGGTATCTTTTTTCTTATAGTATGATACATCATCATTTCAAATTTTCAAGTGAAACCATGGGAGGAAACCATGCAACAGGCCAATCACCTCAGAAGTAATGGTCAAATTCACTCTCATATGTCAGGACTCAGGAGTACAGAACGGCTTAAATCACATACATTAAGCTTATACTTCTAGGCTTAAAAGTGTTAAACACTCAGAATTGAGTGACATTTTCTAGGCTTAATATGTTGCTTAATGTGTGTGGTCACACTAAGAATACACTTCTAGACTTAAAGTGTTAAACACTCAGAGTTGACTAACATTCTCTAGACTTAGTATGTTGCTTAGTGTGTGTGGTTTAAGGCTGACGCCTGCTCTTGTTGGCAGAAGTGAAAATTGTTTACTACCTGTGTAAAGCATAATTGTTTTTATTTTAGAAGAAAATTACAGCTACTTCCTCCTTGCATATTAATCTCTTTGCATATTAATCTGATAATAGTTAAATCTTTGACAGGGAGCAGGTCATACAGCACCAGAATACAAGCCTAGGCAATCTTTTGTGATGTTTGATCGATGGACCTCCAGACAACCGATATAAAACCATTTTTCTAAATTAGAATTACTATGATTTCAGTAAGAGTAATGCACCACCAGAATACAATTGCAGATAGATATTTAAAATATTCAAACTTCATGGAACTCAATCCAAATATGGCAAAGATTAGTTTTCTAAGCTTCAATTATATTCTGCCAGATCTATTTTCTATTTCCTTGTGGATTGAAATTGCAAGGTCCAAGTCAAGTTAAATGAATTAAGGTTGAATACACACTTCTTAACTTGGTAAGAACATAAGATGACACTGAAAATCAAACCTTACACCAAACATTTCTATTTTATTATATTAATGGTATAATTAAATTGCAATTAATAAGACTATTGATATCTTTTTTCTTGCATAGAGACCCTATCTATAATAACATCAATGCTAATTTTGTAGTTTGTTCCATCAAAATATTATATCTATTTTGTTTTCTTTATCCTTTGTGGTTTCTAGGATTAGTGGTGCTTCTTCTTGAATAATATATATGTTCGTAGACCAAATTCCTCACATAATTGATGGAGACAAGCCTTATTTTTTTTTTAATCTATTGATGAAAATAATGTGTCGCACGATTTATTTGAGATTTAAGTGGAAATGTAAAGCTCACCAAGGAGCCATTTGGTTTTTCGTCTTCTATGACAAAAGAGTAACCTTACTATTTATGGATAAATAGCTTGATTTGGATATGGTGCATATTGAGTGGTTTAAAAGAGATTTTCATGTGAGTTCCATATCTTGTAGTCAAGAACATATGACTATGATCAAGTAGGAGGGAAATCCTTATCTTGGCAAATGAAGTCTCTAAAAAGGTATATGCCAAATATATAGGGGACTTCTATGATAGATATATCTTGTATTGCTTTAATATTTGGTCAAGCATAAAGGGAAAGAGGTTGATTATTGATGATTTCAATAGCTTTTATTGGGGTTCCATCCAATGGCACAACTCCTTTGGTACTAGGTTCATAAGTTTGGGCTCAAGTGTCAAAAAAATTAGGCATTGTAGAGGTGCTTGAAATTGAGTTTATGATCAAATTATGGATATATTTGCTTTGATGAATTAATGTTAAGTAAAATATATTGGGATTGATCTTACTTACATTATTTTCTATCATTTATAAAATGGCATGTAGAGGCTTGATCACTTTAGCTATGTGTACTCGACTTGGTTTTTTTTCCTACTTTCTTTTCATCTTCTATTTCTTTAGGGTATCTTCTAGCATCTTCATCTATTCCAATATTGAAGGTGTCTCCCATGGTTGCCTATTGATTGTGAATTTATTTACTTGGTCCACAATACTAAATGTGCCTTCATGTTGTATGGATTTTAAAACACTAGGTGTCCAATACACACTCAATTTTTTTTCATAGGAAATGTTTCTCTTCTTTACTTATGTCGTGGACCTTCTAGTTTTCTAACATTTCCAACCTCTTTAGGATTTTAAGCAAACCATTGACACCTAACCTTCCTCAATATTTTTTTTGCATGCCTAATAAGACTCAAATTTCATGAACATTAATCCTATCCTAAGGCTTAAGATGCATTATTCCAAGCTAGGTATCATTAGGTGTATATTTTGTTGTGATTATTTTGTTGTGAAAAGAAAAGAAAACTTAGTTTTTTGGTTAAAACAACCATTGTATGGTCTAAAATAGTCACCTAGGATGTGGTACCTGAATTTTGATGCCTTTGCATTGAAGTTAGGTTATGTTAGAATCCAAGAGGATCATTGTGTTTATATTAAGGTTATTGATGATCATATACTGATTATTGTCTTGTATATTGATGACTAACACCAAGGTAGTGATTAGAGAGCTCAAAACTCAGCTTTTTGGCACATTTTATATGAAGGAATTGGGGGCTACCAGACATATCCTTTAGATGGAGAACGGTGGGGATTAGGTTCACAAAAAGCTTTGGTTAAGTCACATTAAGTATTAAACTCATCAGATTTCCATAGTCCCCGTTGTTTGTTGTAAGAGATTTTTGGATTTAACTATGTAAACTTTTTTGCACCAACATTTCGGATCACACTTCATGATCCATCATCACGATGAAAAATAGTACCTTTGGGAGAAAGACTTTGATACCCTCTTGCAAAGGTTTAATATTCAAGACCATAAACTAGTAAATATTTTATTTTTTATTGGTACTAAGTTGAGTTTGGACATGTGTCTTAATTTGGTTGAGGATTTTGAAGAGATGCATACAATTCCTTATGCTATTATCTTTTTTAGTTTAATGCATCCAATAGTTTACACTAGACTAGATATAGCCCAAGTAGTGGGAGTTCTGAGCAGGTTTATGTCTAACCCTAGCATAGAGAGTTGGAATTTTGTTAAAAGGGTGTTCATATTTTTGAGGTACTTTAGAATACTATTTGGTTTATCATGGTAATGATGATATGGTCAATTCTTTGGACATACAAGGTTTTGTTGATGTAAATTGGGTAGGTGAATTAGATACTTGAAGGTCCACCCGTGGCTATGTTTTTTTTTTTAGGAGAATTGGATGAGTAAGAAAGAGACTAACTTCTATCATCTATTGTTGAAGTAAAGTATATGGTTGCTACACATTCCTCTAAGGAGGCAATGTGGTTAACAAATAATTGGTACATGTATTGGTTTTTATTGCAAGATAGTGGGGGTTACATGCGATAGTTAGAGTGCCATATGTTTTGCCAAAAATCCTATATGTCATGGTCGTACTAAGCATGTTGATGTTCATTATCACTTTGTGCGAAAAATGGTTGAGAATGGTAAGGTCTTGACTGAAAATATTGACACTTAGGATAACTTTGTAGATTCTCTTACAAAGCCAATAACCAGAGATAAATTCCCTTGGTACAAGAAGGTCATGGGCCTTGATCATTTTACTTAAATTCATTATTCATATCTCATGGATGTAATTGCAATGTATAATGTCAACTAGGAGAATGTTAGGATATGTGACATCAACCTTTCATTTCTAATTCATTTTCATATGTCTCCATGTTCCTTGGATAGTGTTCTACGAGACATGAGAGATAAATTATTTATTATTTATTGCTTATGAACAATTATAATTGCATTCCATAGAGGTGGACACTTATGAATGATGGTTATAGAGCATTCTAGTGGAATGTTCCTTCTAGGTATCCACTTTCTAGGTATTTTTTAGGTAAGGAGCACCCAAACTTGCATGTGCTTGCATGTAATTGTGTGTACATGCATGTTGGGGTTTGTCAAAGAGTAATGGAGCACCTAGGATTGACTATTTGTGATTAGCTATGGATTAGGTGTCCATGTGAAGGCCATGTCAACATAATTTCTTTTACTATATTTATGGGATGTCCACTTAGGGAGGTGTGGATTTTTCTAGTGGGTTTACCTTTTTGTTTTGAGGTTCTATGGTGGTTTTCCCTCCTGCAAATATTTATAAATTGAATCCTCGGGATAGTAGTTTTAAGTGAGTTGCAGGTAATAGGGTGTTGCCAGATTGCTTAGAGAATTACACTAAAGTATGATATTGTATGCATCTATTTGAATATTAATAATATACTTGTCCTCTTTCTCGTGTGGAGTTTTTTTCCCAAAAAGGTTTCTCCACGAAATCTAGTGTTATCTTTGGCATTACTATGTTTATGCTTATGTTTTGAATGTGCAATCACATTATCTACTTGGATAATTTTTGTTTTCAGATTTGCAACACTTTGTTTAAGTTAATATTTTAGTTTGCTTCACCTTGTTCTCAACACTTTCTTTTATTAAGTGAAATTCCATACACTACATTTTGGTGAACCTAATAATTATTAGTTTGCTTCACCTTGTTCTCAACACTTCCTTTTATTAAGTGAAATTTTATACACTACATTTTGGTGAACCTAATACTTATGCATAAGGGTTAGTTTATATTAAAGTAGTTTACATTGAGACTATTTAACAACAGAATATAGTAATTCTTTTGTTAAGTCAAATTTCATACACCACTTTGATGAACCTTCTACGTGTACCTTAAAACCTTGCAAAACATCTCTAAAATTTTAAAAATCTATAAAATTAATTAGGATTCTACATTGTATGTTTTGATGCCTTATATGAGCTTCATGAACTAATATTCACATTCCAACAATGTTATTTGTAGAAGTTGCATGAATATAAAAAATTCTAAAGTACTCTTATGTTGGTACAAGCCTAATCAGGTCAAGGTTGATTTCACAAGTTTTCCTTTTGATCAAATGACAAAAAATTACCTTATCTTTCTACTATTCATGTTCAATTGAGTTCTCATAACAAAAGATTTCATGATATAGATGTTATATTTGATCACAAGGTTGTACTACATTTTTATCACTCCTAAGTGCATGGCTCGAATCAATACCTTGGTGATTATCAAGAACTTTTACTAGGTGAGAACATATCTAACTTTGTTGTACCCCTCAATGAGGCCCTCTTACCATTCTTAATAATAATTTAGAAGACCTTTAATTCATTTGATGGCTTGTGCATATAACTTAAATATCAATATCCTAGCCTTTACAACTTATCTTAAAGGTAGGGATCACTCACAATCTCATGTAACTAATAAAAAACTTTATATGACCATTTTAGTTTGTAATTTCCATATATATGATATAAATATAGTCATTATCTCTACATGTTTAAGAGAAATGCATGCTTCATAATCTCTATTTTCTCTACCTTCATAGGTCTTACAATTTAGTTTGTATGGGAAGGACCTCAGAGTCCCTATGCACTTCAATTCATAGCTCTTACCATTGTAAGCTCTAAAATCTTCCAACACTATTATATTCACTAGTACCCCACCCCATTGCACAACATGGAACTTTTCATTAACCAACTCAGGCATAATTTAGATCACCTTCAACAATAGTTTGCCTCATTATCCACCTCTTCTAATCAACCCTGATCCCACCTTATTATCATCACCTCATCATCACTATATATATCCTTGCATATCCTTAACACTTTGTATCCATAATATTGAAGGTTACTTACTTTGAAAATTAAAATCTCAAGGGAGATCCATAGATTCATGAATCTACCTTCACAACATTATGTAGTAATTTCATTTTTCAAGGTCAATTTATAAATAAAATCTTTCGAAGATCATTGAAAGATGTTAGATAAGATTGGTTCTATTCATTGTCTAACTGTGACTTCTTGGTTCAATAATGACCACTCTAGGTTTGATCCTCCATATGTACCCTCTTATTTTTACAACTCTAAGTACTATAGTGATAAATATAACTATGACACTTACCTCTCCATGCTATTCAAGTACCTATGTGCATCTTATGCAAGCTCATGTACAATCCTACAAGAAATTATGCAAAACCAAGATAAACTTTTAGGTGACAAAGTGAAATTAAAAATTAGATCAAGTTGAAGTCCAAATAAAATCCAGTAGCCTACCTATTGTTATAAAATGTCATATGGTTCAATCTCCTAGCATATATCTCTCTTGGTTCAACCATGAAATTTAGGGTCTTGAATCAAATTCCAATATTTAATGATATAACACTTTAAATGGGACACACATGTTGATGCATTTTTAGAACTTGTGAAAAAAAAATAGTTTGAAGATGAAGACGTGTGGGTGAGATTCTTTATTAGTTCTTCTTGTGGGAAGGCAAGGAGATGACTTGATAGTTTTCTACAACAATATTTAACTTCTTAGAAAGACCTTATGAATAATGTTGGTCCTCACAATTGAAATAGTAACTGGGTTCTAAAACCTTAGCTCAAGGATTGGACATCCTTACTGAGTAGCTACCTCTCATGTGGCAAAGATTCATTTACTTTATCGACCAAGGTCGTGAACTTGAAATGGGGGCATTGTATGTGCACTAAGCTCGAGTTGAAGTCATTCTATCTTACTGCGGGAAAAGGAAGGTTTCTGAAAGAAATATGCAGAATCATAATGACTTAACAATTTTATCAAAACTCACAATTGAAAGCAACCTAAGCAACTGCTACTGATAACAATGTTCTGGTTAGTGGGCAAGAACTACTTTGTCCACTTTGGCTGCAGGAACAAACATAGGAATTATTGTTGGCATATGTGCAGAATATGTTGACATGATGATATTGTGTTGTCATTGATGTCAATATGTTGAAAGAGAACCGGTAATATGCTGAAGAGTGAACAGGTAACATGATGAAGAGTGAACAAGATTATTGAAGGTAAGCAACTGACAAAGAGAACCGGTATGATCTTGTGAACCGGCATATGTGAAAAAGTGAAGCGGTATGCTTGTCCAAGTGAACCGGTATGATGTTGTGATCCAGAACCGGTATGTCAGAACAAGAACCAGTATAAGGAATGTTTTGTATCTAGGGTTCATATGGCATAACTACCGGTTGGTAGTCTCAACTTCAGGGTTTCTGGTTGAAGTGTTTCAAGCCTGTTTGTTTCAACCAATGGCATTGTGTGATGAGTTAGCACGTGAAGGATCTTGCATGAAGGAGATTGATCCTATCTACCTCGGTAATGTGCGAAGTCTCTGCATACGGTGGAGAACACGTGATGGGTTATCACCTCCGAGAAGCGGTGAAGAATGAACGATGGAGAATGTCTTGAGATCTGTTCAAGACCATTGTATTCAAATGCAAAGTGTTCAATGGTCAAGATTGAACCGACTAAATTTATCAACCTAAGTGTTTAGGGTTTAGGGTTTATGCTACCGACCTATCTGTTTCCCATAAGGTCGATGTGGTGTTTCATGCTGAGGTTGTTGGCAAATGTTGTGTGTGTATCTATATGCAGAGATACATGATTCTTGCCAGACCAGTTGAGAGGGTTGATACCTGCATAGTGTGTGTGCAGAAGGAAGGAACTAAAGCAGATCTACATTGGCATTGAGTGCTATTACCATATCATTGTAATACATGTTGATCTCTAATCACTTCAACAGTTGGAAAATCCCTTAACAGTGTAGATTTAACTAGCTTGTTGTAAATCCTTTAATAGGGTGACTCAAAGCCATTGAGTTCATAGAATCCTTTAACAAGGTAACCTCTAACAGGGTTTAACCCTTAACTGGGTGATCCCTAATAGGATCGGTTCCTAACAGAACCTGATGTAACAGTGTTTAACAGGACTAGGCTCCTAACAGAGCGGACTTCTAAAGAGTTCAAAACAACTTGTGGGTATTCATCCCCGCCGTGGTTTTTCCCAGTTGGGTTTCCACGTGAAAATTATGTGTGTCATGTGTGATGTCCTTTTCATGTGATGTTTTGTTGTTTTCTGTCAAGCGGTGAATCATGTTGATCTAGCAAGTTATTATATGTCTAATGATAGATTATCTGTTTATGCATAAGGACAAAGTGGAAATGAGGGAGTAGGTTGTATGAAAAGCTAAGAAGATTGATCGGTTCATGTCTTTCATAGTTGCACTGTGTTTAACCGATAGTAATCTGGTTTGGACCAGTGTTAGGGATTTCCAGTAGTTTATAGTCTACAATCAAACCAGTTCAGGAAAAGTTTTTGTGCCTGTACTGATTGACCCCCCCCCCTCTCAGTACCGGTTTGGTACTCAGTATTCATCATTGAGTTATCAACTGTTTCTAGTGGCTGCAGGAACAGTCGAATACCAAAACAACTATATCAAAATGGAAATTAACTAACAAATGCACAAGAACTACTCACCAAGTGAGCCCCCTTGAGTGAGTATATCCAAAACTCAGAATACCATCATCTTATTTATTTCAAGTTGATTTCAACATACAATAGTTTGGAAACCAGAATACTACTAACTCTATGGTCACGTTGTCTACCCCTGTGAGGAGGTAGAGACCTTTATTTATAATAAAAACTTATAACAAACTTCCAACTGATCAGCCTACGTCCCAAAGGAATAGGTGAGCAGGATTTATTACTGTAGACACCTAAAATTGTCCAGTCTAATTAAATAAATATCTTTATTTATTTAATTAGTTTAGCCTAATTCTTCTATTAATTAAATAAATCTTTATTTATTTAATTCATTCATTTATCCTCTTCTAGCCTTATTTCTTATTTAAATAAATACATTTATTTATTTAAATTATCTTTTTTCTAAATTAAATAAATACTTATTTATTTAATTGATCCCACTTCTTCTATTAATAAATAAATCTTTATTTATTTAATTAATTCATTAGCCTTTTCCACCTATGACACATTTCATTCATCTCTTAATTCCTACACTACCTACCCTCTCATTATTTTCTTATTTTCTCTACCTACCCTCTAATCATAGCTGACCATTTATATTTTACACCTCTCAATCTTATCCCTCCATTTCTTATAGTGTCTTCTATATAAAGAGATTCTTTCTTCATTATCAAGGCCCCCGATGATTATTCGACTACACTACGCTTTTGAACTTTCATATGCGATCCTACTTGCAACCACATTTCCGTTCTTTGTTGAGCTCTTGTGCATATAAAATCTGAGAGCAAATATATCAAGCAAGATCAATGGAGATAGGAAGAATGAAGATCCAAACCCTATTGACATGTGATGGTATAATCTTTGTGATTTCATTTGATTTGCATTGTCTTAGGTAATCTTCATATGTTATGGTGGATCTTTGTTGTTGTTAAGCTAGGGTTTTGTGGCTGAATTCATTTAGTCTTTCAATATTGTTCTTATCCACTTTCACCATAAACATTTTGGCATGCCCCATGGGACATGGATTTTTGTTAGATCTATGATTTTTTGTAGGTTTTCCTGACCATATATTGATGTTTTGTAAAACAATTTGGAGAATAACCTTGTGCAGCTAGGGTTTTGGACACAAAATCAAGATCTTGGAGAGATTCGATCATATCTCACAAACGGATTAGAAATATTACACCAAATTTTTTTTGCAGGTTGAAGACAGTATCAAGAGCTCTCAAAGCAAAATTCAGATCTATTGGAGCATATTTTAATTTTCTATGAATTTTTTATGAATTTTCATAAAAAATTGATTTTGAGAGCAAATGAGCGAATTTTTCAGATTTTCTTACATTTTTGGAAATCTCTTGTAATTATACACAGGATCTATTCTTTGTAATTTTAATTTTGATGCAAAATATTTCCTAAAAAAATCGCATCTTTAAAAATTAGGGGTTTTTCATTGTTTTGATCAGATCTCACAAACGGCTTTGAATTTTGGCATCAAATTTTTTTCCAGGTCAAGAACATTATTAGAGATTTGAAGTAAAAAATCAAACTTTTTGGAGCATATTTGAAATTTCTACGAACTTTTTATGTATTTTCATGAAAAATTAATTTTGAGAGCAAATTAGTGAATTTTTTGGATTTTCTTATATTTTTGGAAATCTCTCTGAGTTATACACAGACTCTATTTTTTGTTATTTTAAATTTGATGCAAAATCATTCCTCAAAAATTGGATCTTTGAAAATTAGGGTTTTGCATTATTTTGCTCATATCTCACAAACTGCTTGGATTTGTTGTAGGAATTTTTTTATGCAGGTTTGGAAGACCATCAGGACTGTCCAGTAAAAATTTCAGATTTTTTGGATCAATTTTTCATTTTATATGATTTTTTTATGATTTTTCATAAAAAATTAATTTTTGGAGCAAATTAGCAATTTTTTTGGATTTTCTTACATTTCTAGAAATTTCTTGAAATTTTACAAGTGGTCTATTTTTATAATGAATCAGATCTTTGAATTGGTAAAAAAAAACGCATTGTTGAAGGCCCCTATTTCACAAAGTCTTTTGGATCTAAAATTTACCTAACTTGTGTGCTTGCAGGAGGGGTATTATTGCAAAACTACTAACAAATATTTGTTGCAAAATTTTGGCAAGGGTTTTTAATCTTTATTGTGTGCCTTTTTTTCATAGATTATCAAACACTTCAATTGGTGCACTAAAATTGAACTAGTGTGTTTTGTGTCTTGAGCAATAGGCCTTTTTTGTTTCATCTTTAGAGGGCCTATCTTCTTGTGTGGTCATTAAGACTACTAGTGAGGAGAGAACGACCCATGTGGTAGCGAGGAAAACCCACCTCTTCCAAACCATTATAAACAACTGTATCCATGGTGAAAACTATGGATAACGTGTGTTGATTAGTTCATACCGACACTATGTCTCCCCATAAACCTATTTGATCAAATTTATTTGATCAGTTGTAGGGCATAACCCCTACTGGCTGGGAGCTTTCTGTATTTACAGAGCTGAAAGTGTCGCATGTATGGCCACATGAGTGGATGCCCTTGCTAGCACCTTTTTGTTTTAGAAGCCAAAATCCTTCTAGTTGTTGGGGCAGGAGGTCGGACCTCTAGAGCGGCCCACACACATACATTTCTCAGTAGAGATACAAAGTTCACCACGAGGAGTTTTCATGGGGACTGATGCTTGGCTTCCCTAAGAAGTGAGTGCTGAGGGTGGAGCCAGTGTGGTCAAGCATCTAAGTATCCGCTCTGAATAGCGTAGCCTCATGTGAGAATCAACAACTATTGTCTTGGCCAACCATAAGAATTGTGCTTGTCTTATTTTGAACCAAGTGTATGCAAAATAATTTTACATCAAACAAAACACTTTTCTTTGAGTCATTTTGAGTCTAAACACTTGTAAACATTGAGTCCTCATCAACATTGTGTCCTCTTGTCACGAAAAACAGTCAAACATTCAGATTTGGTCACAACAAACAACTTCACACATTGGAAAAATTGCACAAAATTTCCAGAAACGTGTCTGTGTCTGACAGAACCGCGTCTGTGTCTGACAAAACCGCGTCTGTGTCATCTAAACACGTATGTGAAGGGCAGAAACACGTATGTGTCTTTTGAGCAACATTGCACTTACAACATCTCAGAAGCGCGTCTGTGTCTGATAGAACCATGTCTGTGTCATTTAAGTGTGTTTGTGTCATTTAAGCGTTCCTATGAAGTATATAGGCAAGGAAGAGTTTGGCATAGTATGGGCAGCGGCTCATTGGCTGTAGATGCACCTGCAGCGATCGAAAATGGCTTTGATACCACTGATCTGAATTATTTTGTCAATTTAGAGGACAATACCCAAAGTAGAATTTGTGGTATTGTAAACACATAACAAATCATATAAAATTTCATTTCATTGAAAATATGTAAGAACCATACAATTTTTGGCAAACTCTGTGAAAGATTGTGTGCCCTTGAATCTATCCCATTTGGGCAAACTCTGTAAAAGAGAGTTGTATGCCTGGAATCTATCCAATTTGGGCAAACTCTGTAAAAGAGAGTTGTATGCCCGAGCCTTACAATTTAGGCAATCTTGTGAAGGAGCGTATGCCTATAACTCTGTAACTCTATAACTCTCCAACTCCTTGCAATTGGATTCGAATTAGGCTTATTTATAAGCTTTCAAAGAAACTGAACAGTCACCACATTTATGCCCTCATCGGAAGTCGAAAAGACAATCCAGTATTGAAAGGTTATTACATTTATATGAGGACAAAAATTAATTAAAGATTAAAATATTTAATACTCTGACTTATTTCTGATCAAGGTATCTCTCTGGATTTTCATCTGGCATTCAACATGTCTTTGGGTCTCACAAAGTTCATCATTACTTTACACTTTGCATTACATTCACATTTGTCTAAACTTGAGTCAAAAGGTCACTTGCTTGTCCTCATCATACTTTGTCAACACACTACATACAACAACATTTTGCTAAGTGGTCCCTCATCAAGGTCTATCACCTTTGGGTCTCATTTGGTCTTACTTAGAGTCAAGGTCAACTTACCTCATCAAGAGAAACTATCATCTCTTTGGAAGTCACACCTACTCTACTACATACATACTTGGTCTTACACTTTAGACATTGCAAGCACACCTCAAATTCATTTGCATTCCATCCAACTCTTGGTCTCCCATACTCTTTCCATTTTCATCTAGTCTCACACATTTTGGTCAATACCTAGTTCATGGTTGAAACCCATTCCCAAAAATCTAGGAGAGAAACTAAAGAGGCTCAAGAGTCCACAAACATGAGTTCCTATGAATATGACAATGATATCTTTTTCAATTCTGATCATACTACATTACCTGACATGGATGCCTATAGACACATGGACACTACAAATAACAATGATGCACACAATGATAATATGGACAACTTTTCAGTACATTCAGCAAAAGTGGAAGACGCCATTATGGATCCCCATTTCAATTGATTGGCTGAGGAAATAATGAGGAGAGATATACAATATTTGTTACAAGTGATGGCACAAAGTGGAGGCAAGATCCCTCATGATTTTGGCATGTCTCAAATAATGGAAAATCAACCTTTGCAACAACCTCACTCCAACATGGATCAAAGGAGGCCTAATAGTGGAGGCAATAGAGGACTACATCTTGTGCCTGAATCAACATCATCTTTTTTTAAAAAACCAGAGGTCCCATACACACAGGTCAAGCATATGATACTCACCTTCGCAAACCATTATGGAAATCTTATGCAGAAAAATATACTCAATCACATACCAATGCTAAGGATCAACCACCAAAGCAATTGGATATCCAAAGGCATGATCAAAATTTGGACACAAGGAAACCCCATGTCAAATTTGGGGGCAACACATTAGAACAAACTCATGACATGCCTGTAGAGTATGGTATACATGGACAAAGCAGATATTCCATCCCTCACCATGACTCTATACCAAGTGGTCCATATACGCAACATCATTATAGACCTCCTCCATGTGAACATGTGTATGATCAATATCATCCATATATGCAACATGCTCCTCCACACATTGGCTCAGGCATGGGGTATGGTCCAAGAAGTCAGTCTCCACCTAAGAATAATTTGGAACAACAAATTAACGACTTACAAAAGAAAATGGAGGACATAAATACACCGAAGCCAACTTACACAATGAGAGACATATGTCCCTATCCATTTGACAAAAGCATTCCAATGCCTCCATTTCCTACACACTTTGTGACACCTAAGTTTGATAAGTATAGAGGAAAAGGGGATCCTAAGGCACATATAAGACAGTTTTTCACAACTTTCATTGAGGTAGTAGTAGAAGAGACATATTTGATGAGATTATTCCCACAAAGCTTAGGTGATCAAGCTATGGAATGGTTCTCCCAACTGCCACCTGGAATTAAGTCATGGGGTGACTTAGCTGAGGCATTTATACAACATTTCTCATACAACATAGAGACGGACATATCAGTCACTACTTTGTGCAACACCAAACAAAAGGATGGAGAATCTTTTTCATCATTTTTACAAAGATGGAGAAATCTAGCCAGCAGATGCTCTTGTGAAATTCCACAGAAACAAATGGTAGAAATGTTCACTCAAAATGTTAACAAAGACATTGGTTATGACTTGAGAAAAGCTTGTTTGCCCACCTTCAAGGACATCACTGAAAAAGGCTTAGCAATAGAGAAGCTCCTAATTGAACAAGGAGTCATCAAAATATTCAAGGAAAACAAAGATGACTTTAAAGGAAAAGACAAGCCAAGATTTTGGAATAAAAACAAGAACATATTCAATGATGATGTTGTGGATGCCAATACAGTACGACCCAAAATCATTTTTTCAGGATCAAGCTCTACAAACAATCAAGTAAATAATCAAACAACTTCAAAGTCACGAAGGAAGTACACCCCATTGGGAGAACCACTAGAGTCAGTTTTCAAGAATCTAGTGGCAAACAAAATCATAGCAATTCTAGATTTGCCTCCATATGAGCCAAAGGTCAAACCAAATTGGTGGAATGATGATGAGTATTGTGAATTTCATAAGAGAAAAGGTCATAAAATAGGAAATTTTCATCGACTCAAGAATATCATACAAGATCTCATTGATAGAGGTGACATTGAGATTGAAGGACACTCATACAATCAAGAACATGAGATGTTTAAAGAACCATTCCCAAAACATGACAAGGGGAAATCTAAAGCCACAGATGACCAAACCAACTACACCAGAGCATCTTATAACTATGATTCAACTATCAATCACATTTCGATGGACAATTATGTCTCTACCATTATCATCAAGGACAAAACGCCAGAGAATTCTACCCATAGACCTAAAATCATCCTGAAAGGCATTGGATCTTCTTCCAAACCTACCTCTGAATGTAATGTCACAAATCGTCGAGGCAAATTCACTTTGCAAGGTGCTCAAGCTAAAAACACTGCTTCCTCATCAGCTAAGCCTGAGTATGACCTTGTAGAATAGTTGGGGAAGACACTCACACTTATCTCAATCCTTGAGCTCTTACGCATATCCCCCGCACATAAAGCCATTCTTGACAAAATCTTGAGAGACACTTATGTCCCTATTGATCTGAACGTGGACCAATTTCAAGCCATGTTGGGATACCTTTCCATTCCACACTCCCTTACATTCACAGAAGCCGATGACGCCTTTGTAAGTCAGCCACATAATGCACCGTTACACATTGAAGCCTTCATACAAAAACATCAAATAAAATGAGTCTTGATAGATGGAGGAGAAGGTCTAAACATTTGTACATTGAGCACTATTAAACAATTGGGATATTAAGATAAAGCTGTGAATTCTACAAACAAAATTACCATCAAGGCATATGATGATGAAGAGCGTTCATCCAAAGGCACAGTCACTTTACCTCTCAGAGTTGGGCCAGTTACAAAAGATGTGGTTTGTCAAGTCCTTGATCTAGAGCTCACATACAACATATTGCTAGGACGTCCATGGATTCATGAGATGAGCGTAGTACCATCTACATATCATCGATGCATCAAGTTTCCACACAATGGAGTTGAAGTGACCATCAAAGCTAACCCAAATCCATTCATATATTGCAACAATCTGTGACCTAGATCAGAAATAACAATCCTAGTCAACAGAGAAGTTGTTCCTTCATTAGCATATGTTGATCCAGAATCCTTAAAAGCTTCTACATCAAAGCATGCAGAGATCAAAGAAAAGTTCAAGTTTAAAGACATGGGATGTGGTGAGTATATCTTTCATGTTGATCAACTCCCACTATCTCCTAAGACATTCAGTCGATAGGAACAACATATAAACAATTTGCAATGCCAAGGAATTGGGTATGAACCACCTAGTGTTGTGGCTACTAAGTTTGAATGCAAATCTCCTCTAGTGGTGCAAGCAGCTCTTGATATTAATAGTCCTAAGAGTGGTTCCAACAAAGAATCTATTGAGCGTATCACCAACCCTCTTGAGAACTCACATAGCCACTCACATAGCCTTACTATGTCATTCACTCCTTCCATTTCCACTCCACTTCCAGACTTGGATCAACAAGATTTACAAAAGCCCTTACTAATCGGGGATCACAAATCAAGCTTTGAAAAGAAAAATCTAAAAGTCAATAATAAAGAAAAGTGCTTTAGTCCAAATCAAAATCAAAAGCTATTGGACTCTGCAAAAATCAAGGTCAAGGATAAAATTCCTATGAAAGCAAAAAGAACAAGAGTTGATCTCCCCTAATATCAAAATAATTGGGGGCAAAAGTTCTAAAATTTCAAGTCAAAAAGCATACTTGTTGATCCTAAGTCTCCATCATACTATCCTACTTTCACTTATTTTCACAATCATAAGCCTTAATCACTCATCCACTTGTTCCGCACATCCTTTCCCTTCTGGCGATACATCATGGACCTTTAATGGAGCTTCCACAAGGGACTTTGTTATCAGGGATGCCCAAACTTCTTTAGGTGGCATGCATATGGGACTGTGTAATCCACACATTAGTAATTATATCTCAGTTCCTTCATCAAGGAAGACAATCACTCAAGAAACACATCATTCAGTCAAGGAACAATGCAACTACAATCATAATATTGAGCCTCGTACATTTGAGGTGGGTGGCTTAGTTCTCAGAGAAAATCCTAAAAACCAGTAGGACAAAGAGAAGAAGGGCAAATTTGAACCAAATTGGCTTGGTCCTTACATCATCACAACAACCTATGGATCCGATGCATATCATCTCTCAACCACAGAGGGTGAACCTTTGGAGGATCCTATCAATAGCATGCACCTTCGCAGGTTTTACACATAGCTCTTCAGAGTATCCTAATTTAAAAATACAAAAAAAAATCAAAATATATCAAAAATACAAAAAAAATCATAAAAATAAAAAATCGTTACTTGGTGAAAACCTAGCAAACAGGGGCCTTGTAAAACAAAAAAAAATAAAAATAAAAAAATTGAAAAACAGAAAAACATTTTCGTCTAACGGTGAAAACTGGGTCACCGGCACCATGTGTAGAGACATTGCTCCTCCCTCCTTCAGGATTCCATTTCATCTTTCAATTTGCACACACTCACAACCTATCCATTCATAATAAACTTACCCATTCCCATCATGGCTTGTTATTGATCTACCTAATATTGGTTAGCCATTCAGAAATAAACCTCCCTTTTCAACCTTTCCGTCCATAATAAATCAACTCCTATCTATGGCTAAGGCAAATCCCATGTCTAGTGATGGGTGTGGAACTAAGAGCATCACATGTTCTGAGGAGCATAGTTTCTTTCACTTCTCTTCAGTCTATCTGCGCACAATCCACAATAAAACAACATTTGCATCGCCAGTCCACAATAAAGTTCCGTCTTCTCTGCAATAAAGTATCAGTTGCATGGATTCAGTCAATTTCAGATGAGACACAAGCAACAATGGGCTTCAACAAATCAAATCTTTCAACAAACTCAGACAACATATGGTTCAGTGCTATCTATCCTTTTTGTGAAAGTAAACATTGTGACCAGAATCAAATAGACTTATACAAGTGACAAGAGACACTAAACTTGAGGACTACAGTGGATGTTGGCGTCGAGTCTTGGTTTTCTTTTGATTTTAATTTTTTGGTGACATGTCTTTTAGCTTTTCCAGGATGTCTCTGACTAGAGATTCTATCTCTGGGATGTCTTTGACTAAAAAGGTGAGGATGGGGTATCGTCACCTATTTTTCTTTTGTTGTCTGTGGATTGTCTCTTAGTAATGCTATGACTTGTCCAAGGATATGAGGACACTACGAGTCTAGTGTGAACTGGAGCATTCCTTGTTTGTGACTGTCTTATCTCCATGCAAATAGGTACAATGACTTTCTGGGTCGAACATATGCCTCGATTGTCATAACCTACTTGCCATAATAAAGCTCAATGATGATAATGCACAAGAAGCTCTTTCACTTTCATATCGTCTACCTTCCATCCTCCTTTCTTGATTGACCTCCATAGTCCTTCTTGAGTCCGTGTAGCCTGCTATCACACGACTGAGTATAATGACATGCCAAAAATATTTGCATTTCATGTAGTTGCACCTGCATTACCACATATAAGTATTTCATACATACATATAGATATCACAATTGCATCACATCCTGCACACAACACATGTTAAAAAATTTGATTTTCATCATGTAAATATTTAATTGCATTATCATATTCATCTGCATTTCATACATTCACATTTGCATTTACATAACATATTAAAAACATAAAAGAACAAAAATATTGCATTTCATCATGTACATATTTGCATCCATATCATAAGCATCACATAGGTACACATGCATATAGTTGCCGCAAAGATGAATCATCTTATATATATATATATCAAAAATCATAAGTGTCATGATACAATGATGTCAAAATACATATGGCTATAGCCAACCCTTGTGTCGCCCTATCCGGACAGAGGAACCCACTGATCACTCCTGCTAGTACTGTTGGTAGTGCCAATCATGTTCGTGTCGTGGTATCCCATGCCACTTTTCCTGCTCTCATCTCCAATCCTGGATCCTGGAACACTCGTCTCAGGGCATCCCTATCTCCCTCTCGATCGTAGGGTATCAACTCCCTATCGATCGGTATCCGTAGTATCCTATATACATCCTCTAAGGTAACTGTCATCTCACCCATCGGCAAATGGAATGTGCATGTCTCTGAGTGCCATCTCTTAGCTAGCTCAGTCAGCAACCCCATGTTCACCCGAAACTTAGGCACATACAGAATGAATCGCAAACCCATAACCTCAATGGCTGCTCTATCCTCAAATGTCAACTCCGGTTGTAAACTCTAAGTCGATGGGAATCTCTCCCGTGACTCCAGCATAGGTAAGTACTCCTACAGTCAAGCAAATCAGCTGTGTCAGTTAAAGTGGCATTCCCTATTCATCACAAAATGTTGCTTATTATCCTAAGTGCTTATGATACTTTATCCTAGTGCTAAACCCTGTTCATCACAAAGTACTACGTGTTTTGCACTCCCTGTTCATCACAAAGTGTTGCTCATATTATTACTCCCTGTTCATCACAAAGTACTATGTCTTGGTACTCACTGTTCATCACAAAGTGCCTCGATCTATCTTATCCTAGGGCCTCTGCTTGAGTGTATCCTCTTGAGTAGTTTCCTAATTGGCAACATATGTTCTATCACAGAATTGTCAATCCTACCCCTATCTACTATTCTAGTCTTCCCTAGAGGACCTGCTTGAGTGTATCCTCTCAGCAGCTTATCCAATCGACAACATATGTTCATCATAGAACTATCGATTTGGCCTTGAAGACATAACACACCTTCATGACATAAAAGCGCTTACATATTGCACAAACGCGCCTTCTCTGCACAGATGCACCTGAAATACATAGATGTGCCTATGCTCTGCACAGATGTGCCCACACAGCACAAATGCGCCTGAACAATGCAGACACGCTCGCATTTGACATAGATGCCTTTTCTTGCACAGACGCACCTAGCTAACCTAGACGCGCTTGGCACCAGCATAGACGCGCCTCGACGTTTTTGACCTTGTTTGACATATTCTAAAATGCATTTATTGCACTACCTAACATGCATTAATGACAACATTTATTGCGACAAGGTACAAGGAGGTTTTGCGGTACTCACTGGCTCTCCTGTATCTGTTGGCCTCTGAAATCGGCAAACGCGGTCGAATCTATGCACCAATGCCATCGCTGCTGACTGATGCTGCTCTATTCTCTCTCTGCACTCTGATATCTTAGGTGTGTGGATGACAATGAGGATGTTTTCCCCTCGTGGTCTATTTTATAGACTACCCTAGCCCTAACCCTCGTCTCCGGAGTTAGTCTTCTTTATCCCGCGACTCTGTCACTCTATCCGATCAGTCCATTCTAACCTTTCTTTCTTATTGAGAGATTGTCTGCGATCTTTCCAGACATTTTCATCCAATCTCTTGAGGGGGCATATCATTCCCATTTTGGGGCAACTTTGTATCAGTTCATATTATCTTCTTTGAAACAATGTCGCAAGTTGCATTGTCTCAAAGAGGGGCAAAATGTAGACACCTAAAATTATCCAGTCTAATTAAATAAATATCTTTATTTATTTAATTATTTTAGCCTAATTCTCCTATTAATTAAATAATTCTTTATTTATTTAATTAATTCATTTATCCTCTTCTAGCCTTATTTCTTATTTAAATAAATACATTTATTTATTTAAATTATCCTTTTTCTAAATTAAATAAATACTTATTTATTTAATTGATCCCACTTCTTCTATTAATCAAATAAATCTTTATTTATTTAATTAATTCATTAGTCTTTTCCACCTATGACACATGTCATTCATCTCTTAATTCCTACACTACCTACCCTCTCATTATTTTCTTATTTTCTCTACCTACCCTCTAATCATAGCCGACCATTTATCTTTTACACCTCTCAATCTTATCCCTCCATTTCTTATAGTGTCTTCTATATAAGGAGATGCTTTCTTCATTATCAAGGCCCCCGATGATTATTCAACTACACTACGCTTTTGAACTTTCATATGCGATCCTACTTGCAACCACATTTCCGTTCTTTGTTGAGCTCTTGTGCATATAAAATCTGAGAGCAAATATATCAAGCAAGATCAATGGAGATAGGAAGAATGGAGATCCAAACCCTATTGGACATGTGATGGTACAATCTTTGTGATTTCATTTGATTTGCATTGTCTTAGGTAATCTTCATATGTTATGGTGGATCTTTGTTGTTATTAGGCTAGGGTTTTGTGGCTCATGACAAAAAGGAGCCATTATTTTGGCTCATGAAATACCATTGATGAGAATTATGAAATCTAGACCTACCACTCTTGTCAAAGAAATGGTAAATATCAAAAGACAACGGGGAGAATCTAGTAAGGATTTTAGCCACCAGTTTATTGTTTTTATTTGTAAAGTCCTAATTGCTTTCAGATTGTATAAACCTATCTACATTAATATGCTCTTTGAAACCTATGAGATTGGTTTGAGTTGAATGTAAAAGGACTTGAAGCTTATAATCCCACCACAAGAGTATGAATGTATTGATTCCTTTGAAAGAATGACAAGTGATTACATAATAAATTTTCTATCCTCAAATGCAAGTTTTGTTGGTAATAATTTGGCTACTATAAATAGTAAAGAGATGGATGCAACATGTGCTAATTTATCTTGTAATGTAAAGGAAGATGCATACCATGTACTGAATTGACTACAACATCAAGTCACACAAAGTTGGAACTTGAGGGGGCAAAAATTTGTGATGTTGCATTATTTGGCAATAAATATAGTTTATGAATTCATCTTTAGTTGGATAGGTCATCCTTCAAATATAATGATAATGATGTGTATGGTTACCCTCAAGATTGAGGCTAATATATATAGCCCTACACTTTTTGGTATCCTTATACATATATAAGAAAAAAAGAATGTTGGTGCACAAGTGAGTAACCAATTGATCATCATGTGAGGTTTATTATGATAGTTGTGTGTATGCATGTGATGACAGGGGTGAACAAGAATCCAATTTCCTATTTGATATGTTGCGTCCCTCCTTTGTTCATATTAATGTTAATGAAGTAGCTAGTGTTGGCTATTATGCACATGATGGTTTCTATGAGGGTGGTGTGAGTGGACCAATACTTAATGATTAAATTATTGATAAAAATAAGTCTGTTGATACTAACATTGAATTTGAAGGCCTTTCCCTTGATGATTGTAAGGATGGTTATTATGTGGACACATATGAGAGCCTATTTCTTTGGGTGCAAGATGTGTTGTCTTCTACATGATGGTTATGATTCAAGAAGGCTATATATATAGACACACACACACACATATGCATATATGTATGTATGTATTTGTAGCCAAAATTAATGAGAAAGAAAAGATAAATTGTTACCATTTTAATTTCATTGTTGAATACTTTAAGCTTGAAACAAGAGAACAATTTAAAAATAGATGATTCCTCATTAGAAGTGCCTCGCCATGTTGACCTTTGTATTGATGATTTGAGTTGTGATTTGAATCATACTAAACATGAAAAAGTATATTAACATGTATGTGAAAATAATGCATGTTGGTGGTCTAATGACCAAGAGCTTGGTGGTCTTAAGAATGACCATGAAAGCATTTCACTTTGTTGCAAGGTATACACCAACTCTTGAAGGTGTTTACGTTACACTAAATGTTGAGTCATTTATATGGTACATTGATGAGAATGAGAATTGTTGAAAAAAGGTGTAGTACACCTTACATGATAATGTTTATTATTGTAATATTTTATATATTATGTGAGTTGCACATGGACATGTAATATGTAGAGATTCTTTGGGAATATTCTTGGGGCCACTTGATGAGTTGTATTATAACATGGTAATATATTATATTGTATTTATTTAATATTAGTGAAAATAAATAAATAAAGTACTCAATTTTAGATGTGGGGTCAATGGGTAGCTAGCCCATGGTATTAGCACATGATTTTGATGTAATACCACTTAGTGGTTTTGTGGGAGCTTGTGCCAATAAAAGCAACCACAAGGGTAGTTGGTTGGGTAAGCCAAGTTAGCATTTGTGGATGTTGGAGGCGCATGGCATGAGATGTGTGGTTACATGTTTGTTCACATGAAGTGCTTGTTGATGGTTGGGATTTCGAAAGCTTTCATGGTTGCATTTGTAATGTTGCATTATTGACAATACATGGATGATAAATGCTTTTGGATGCTACATTTTTCCCTCGTGGGGGCTTTCCCAAGGTATATCTCGTGTCATATTTGATGCGTATGTTTTCTATTCTTTGCATATTAGTTCTATGTGTTTATTTGATTGATATCTCAAGTGGGTTACATAGAAATTTTTATATGTATGGTTGCAAGTTTCTTGTCAAGTGGTATCAAAGCTATGGTTTATGGTGTTATAACCCTATAAGTAGTGTAGACACCTAAAAGTTGCACAATGAATTAAGTGAATTTTATTCATTTAATTATCCCTAATTCTTCCAACTAAATAAATTAAGATTTAATTAATATCCCTATTCTTCTAATTAGCCTTTTAATCAAATTAAAGATTTGATTAAATCCATTTCCTCTAGCCTAACCTATTAATTAAACTAAGGTTTGATTAAGTACCCTTAGCCATTTTAATTGAATAAATCTTATTTATTTAATTAAAATCCCTTTTTCCCTTTTTTGATTAAATTCACATTTAATTAAAATCCCTTTTGCATTTAAATAAATCAAAATTTATTTTAAAATACCCCCAATTGCAAAATCCTACAAATGCAAATTGCATCCCCTTTTCGGCTAAATTAAATCATTTTAATTTACCAAAATTACCTATTTTCCCTCACCCACTTGCAAAATCCTACATTCCCCTAATCATTATTCTAGAAGCCTTCTAATCCTATCCTAATCATTTCCTATTCTCCTAATCATGTCCCATCTCTAAAATTGGGGGAGTCACTTCTCCAAATTTGGGGAAAGTCTTCAAAATGTATTGAAGACTCTACTTTATTCAGCAAGCTAACTTGTTGAGTTCCCCAAATTTGTAAGAGCCTTACAAATTAGCCCCAGAATTATTCTAAGGCATTTAATGCCTCTTACAAGCCCACACCCCTTAGCCATGATGGTTGTCCCTTTAACCATTTTCCCATGTTGCACAAGAGTTTACCTCTTGGTTAATAGAATGCCTCCCTGGTTAATGACATTATCCATGATGTCACTCCTTGAGGTTATCCCTAATTTCTTGATTAGCATCTAAAGATTTTTTAGCATCCCCTCAAGCCCTCTCAAGGTGGCATTTGTCAACTTGGGATTGGATTGAATCTCTCCCATGGATTGATAACTTTCAATCCTAGCCCTTGTTGAGATTACTCAATCTCAACAATACATTTCTCTATTTTCCCTATAAATAGAGCTCATTCCTTCTTCAATTGATCAAGTCTTTTATGCATCAAAATTATAGTCACATTGCAGGTTAAGGAGCTCTCTTTGTCATCACTAAGCATCAACATCATCCTCAAGCATCCATAGCACATAGTTTAGCTTCATTTAGTTGTATTTTAATCTTCCATCCTAGCTTAATTTCACTTCTTTTATAAGTTTTGCATTCTTGTCTTACTATAATTAACTCACATAGCATACTTAGCTTTCAATTTGGAATATACTTTGCCTCCTAATCACCTAGCTTGCATCCTTCATCTTCATCTTCATCTTCATCTCTTAGCACTCACTAGAATCCTAGTTGCATCCATTTCAATTCTCGTAGCATTTTTCATATAACTCATTCTCTAGGTTGTCATCTTGAGGATCAAGTGCTCTTCCAAGTGAGGGCCACCTTGAATCTTAGAGATCTTTAGAGATAGAGGACAATGAGGCAATTTTTTGAGTTTTTAATCTATTCATGTGTTTTGATTTCTAATATCTAATGCAATGCTTCAATGGTGTGTTTGAAGTGTTTTCCCTCTTGCAGGTGGAAGACCACATTTCCAGCATACATCAATTGGCGCCCATCGTGGGGCTCACGTCCCTGAATTTAAAATTTTTGCAACTTTTTGTGTTGTGAGAAATTGCAGGTTCCACTTTAGCGTGAAAGGTCGTACGAGATTTTTTTAGTTATAGTGCTATTCTATTTATTTTGTCATACGGGAAGCTGAAAATTGTCGTACGAGATTCTGCTAGTTATCATGCGATTTTGTTTCCTTTGTCATATGGGAAAGTGGGAATTGTCGTATGGTCTATTATGAAAGCTCATACGAGTTTCTTCTTACTCGTATGAAAAACAAAGAGGCTTTTTTAGGAATTTTTTATGATATGAATTTGTTGATGGCTTAGATGGATGGATGTAATGATATGGTATGAACCAAGGCTTGAAATTAGGCTTGTGGAAGGACAAGATATATGAGTTTTTGCTTACTCATATGAAAAAGAGAGGATTTTTTAGGAGTTTTTTGATATGTATTTGTTGATGGCTTAGATGGATGGATGTAAAGATATGATATGAACCAAGGCTTGAAATTAGGCTTGTGGAAGGACAATATATATGGAATATAACATTTAAGTATAAGTGGCATTTTCTCTTCTCTTTTCTCTTTCTTATACTTTAAGTTATATTCCATATATATTGTGAGGATGTTTGAGAGGGGTTTCAAACCTCCAAGAGTTATAATGCAAAATCTAGTTTTTGGAGGATCTTCCCAATTTCAGACAATCAAATTTTAGAGCATTTCAGGATTAGGAGTGAAAAACAATTTTAACTGAGATTTGAAAATTAGGCTTGTGCAAGCCCACCCAGAGATTTGATATTTCACTAACTTTTTCTTCTTGCAGGTTTTAACAATTTGATGCAAGTTTGAAGGAGTTAAATTAGGATTTGATTTTAGTTTTTATAACCTTTTTCCTAAAGTTGGTTAAAATTGAACTCATTTTATTTTCAAGGTAAAAAGAACCTCACAATCTTCAATTGGTGCTCTAAAAAGAACCACATCTTTTCATTTGGGAAATTAAAAAGAACCACACTTGCAAGGATAAAATTTACAACAAACTTCAAACATTTCTTTTGCAAGTTAAAGTTCGCATTTCAATTTGGGTTCTAAAAAGAACAAGACAAACTTTCTACTTTCTTGCAAAGGTTAAAATTCACAATCAACATTTACTTGCAAGATTAAAAAGAACAATCCACATTGTGCTTGTTTGGAGCAACATCTCCAATAAGAGGTTAGCAAACAATTGACTTGAAGGATAAAACGAACTTTTGAGTGCTTTTTCTTAAGTGGTAGGTATATACTCTCCCCTTAATTGGGTGACCAAAAAGCTAAACCCACTCTTTTTCATTGTTTTATTTTACTTCAAGCAATTAACAACCTTTAGAGGGTCTATCTTCCCGAACGCCTTGAGGGGGCTAGTGAGAAGATAATGACCCAAGTGAATACGGCTAAAAGACAAGTATTATAACTCACTATAATCAAATCGCCTTTTGAGATGAAAATCTTGAGGGACGGAGCATATTTGAGTTATCTCATATTGAGCACTTTGTAGGGCCTTGAGGTCTCAATCACACTTGCATGACTACATCTTTTTTGGTACTTTGTTGGGCTATAGGCCTCAATTGTGCTTGCCCTACTTCAAAGGGTATCTTTGAACAAAAGCCTTTACTAAAAGCCATAGTGATAGAGACGTTGAGCTGAGTCAGTTGCCAAACATTGGCGATATCATAGTGCAAGGGTGGGGAAGAATCTGCCCCCAAGATTACTCACCATATATCTCCCAAGATAACTACCCAATTCTGAAGCAATTTACTTTGGGTTAATTTCTGGAAAAAGACAAAAACACGAGCACCTTCTAGGAGGTGACAAGGTTGTTTGAGCTTACGGAGTATTGAGACTAGTGGGCTATGATATTGTCAATGACTCTTGAATAAAGAGTCTATCTGATGTGTATTTATTGTGATCCAAACCAGTGAAAACATCAGGGATTTGAACACATCCTCAAAAGAATATACACTTAATGTTTAGCATTAGGATGACCATTATTTTCAAGCGTGCTATGTTTTCTTGTCATAAATGCTAAAATATCTTGCAAAAACATCCAAAATCAAACTCAAAAATCAATTCAAAAACAAGGAGAAGTCATAGGTGAGAGAAGTTTTTGAATCCAACCAAGCACCTTTGGAGGTGGTTATCAACATTTTAACTATACTTAGGCAATATTTTCATCCAATCAACATAGAGGAGTATCAAAACCAAGTGATCAAGAGTTTATCATCCAACTATCTCAAACAACAATACCTATCTAGGTATTCAAGTTAGTCAAATCAAGTTTCCATATTGGGAGACTTTATCCATATCATTTGACGCACTTTGTCATAGGGGCCTATCGAACAAACCCTCTATTTGACTTAGTAAGCTTGAGTATTCAAAACAAAGTATCCTTATCAACCATCAACATCAACGTTCTTTGATCATTTTTATGACCACTCCCCATATTTTGAGAGGAAGAAGTCTTCGTCAAAAGACTAAATTGAAGAAGAGACAACCTAGTCCTAAGGCACTTATCAAGAGGAGTAAATTTCTCTACGTCAACCGTAAACTCTTTAAATCACATTGTGTCTTATTGTGTAATGTTCCTTTTCTAATGTACGACAAGATTGTGAATGTACGAGGTGTGAGCGTACGGTGAGGGTGAGGGTGTACGATGGAGGTGAAGTGGTAGGTGAGGGTGCTACATATGGTGAGGGTGTGGAACCATATAGTGTAGATGAGGGTGTACGGTGGGGATGTATGGTGGTGATGTACGGTGGGGTGAGAGGTGTACCTAGGTGGGAAGGTATAGTGGGGATGTACGGAGGTGAGGGTGCTAAGTATAGTGAGGGTGTGGAACCGTATGGTGTAGATGAGGGTGTACGGTGGGGATGTATGGTGATGATGTACGATGGGGTGAGAGGTGTATGGTGGGAAGGTACGGTGCTATAACCATATGGTGGGTTTCAGCGGGTGTGCGGTGAAGGGTTTGATCTTTCGTAAGTAATAAATTATAAATATTAGGAATCCCTTATGCATGTATATCAAATTAATAGATATGCAATTGGAGAAAGTAAACAATGGTGAGATTCAAGATTTTCCAAATCTAGAATGAGTCCAAAGAATAGATGGGTGAGGGGTGAATCTCACCGAAACTCCAAATACTAAATAGGGAGGGTCTTTCACCTCCGAAATGGCGGATAACAGAACTCCAACAGGAATTCACACAATAGAGAAAAATACCAAAATTCGCATACCAACAAAAATGACATACTCGGCCATAAATATGGGCTCTGGGAACTTTCCCGAAGGGTTACAAATGGGCCAACACAACCAAACTAAAACTGGACTAATCTAATTAAATAAAGGACCTGAAAGATGTGTTATTAAATTTGGGCCTTACAATAAAGTTATTTAATTATATCGGGGACATCACAGTCCTCCCGTGCCAAAAATTGCTTGCCCTCAAGCAATTGTAGACTTTGATGCTCCAAAATTTGCTCACCTTCCCAGGTGACATCCTCGATGGGTAGATTCTTCCAATGCATAAGGAACTCTTTGACCGTGCGAGATCTCAACCTCTTTTCTCTAACATCGATGATCTCTGTCGACTCCAGAATTAGTTTTCCTTCTTAGTCGATGGGTGGTAGATCCTTGGACACTGTGACACACTGCCCGACAAGCTTCTTGAGACATGACACATGAAAAACATTGTGAATCTGAATCCCCTTAGGAAGCTCCAACTCATAGGCAACTTTGACCACCCTCTGAACCACCCTATAGGGTCCATAGAAACGAGGCTTCAGCTTCTCCTTACCACTTGTCTTCAAGGAGGATTATATGTACGGTTGAAGTTGGAGGTATACCAGATCGCTTGCCTCAAAATTTTTCTCAACTGAGTGTCGGTCGACATACATCTTTGTTGGTTATGAGCCCTCTGCAGGTTATCTTTGAGAGATGTCAGGATATCTAAACTCTCCTGAAGCCAATCTTTGGCCCTCGGTGCACGACTATCTCCCAATGCTAGATCAACAAATGAAGAAGGTTCATAACTGTATAGTTCTTTGAAAGGTGGCATGCCTATTGACATGTGATAAGTGGTGTTGTAATAGTGTTCACCCAAATGTAACCAGTGAACCCAAGCCATCTGTTGAGCTGAGACGTAGTTCCTGAGATAACCCTCTAGCCATTTGTTCACAATCTTGGTCTGTCCGTCTATCTGTGGATGGTAGCTCATGTTGGGCGACAACTCGGTTCCTACCAACCAAAATAACTCCATCCAAAAGGTACTCAGAAAACGGTTCATGTCACTGACTATGTTTCGCAGTAGACCATGTAAGCGGAATACCTCACGAAAGAACAACTCAGCCACTTGAACTACTTGGTATCCTGTGGGGATGGCAAAAAAATGAACATACTTGGTCAATCGGTCAACTATGATGAAAATGCAATCCTTTCCTTGCACTCTGGGGAGACCGGTAATGAAATCCATTGAGATGCTATCCCATTTCTGGTCGAGGATTAGCAGTGGTTGCAGTAGTCTGGCCGGTAAGGTGTGCTCAGATTTGTTCTGCTGAGAGGTGGAGAATTCCCGCACATACTGTAGGACATCATTCTTAAGTCCCTTCTAGGAAAACCTTTCTCAGATGTGTCTGTAGGTTTTCAAGTATCCCGGGTGTCCGGCCAAGGGAGAGTTGTGCATTTCCTTCAAAATCTTTTCCTTCATCTTTGACTCGGGTACCAAATTATTTTTGTCCTTGTAGTAAATGATGTCGTCAACCACCTTGTATCATTCATCCTGCACTTGACCATCCAACAGTTCGTAGGAAAAAGTATTCTTGGAGTATTCAACCAACAGGTGTTCCTTCCAATCTGCTGAAATCTGGGATAAAGAACATATGGCAAGCCTTCTTGACAGGGCATCGACTACCATGTTATTCTTTCCCTTCACATACTCAATGTTGAAATCAGATGCCTGGACTTTTCTCACCCACTTCTGTTGTCGTTCATTCAAATCCCTCTGCTCCAAGAAATATCGCAAGCTATTGTGGTTTGTCTGTACAATAAACTTTGACCCGATGAGGTACTGTCGAAACTTCGTCAGTGCGCGCATGATGGCGAGAATCTCCTTCTCGTAGACAGAGTACAACCACTCAACTCCCAAGATCTTTCGACTCTCGAACACAATGGGGTGATGGTCTTGCATCAACACCGCTCCAATGCCTTCTCCCAAGGCATCGCACTCCAGGGCGAAAGGGCGAGTGAAGTCTGGTAGTGCCAGAGCCGGACACGTACTTATAACTTCTTTTAATTTGTTGAAGGTATGTTGCGCCTGCGCATTCCAATGGAAGGATCCTTTCTTTGTCAGATCTGGCAGTGGTGCCCCAAGCTGTGAAAATCCTTTTACAAACCTTCTATAATAATTGCACAATCCAAAAAATCCACGCAGCTCTGAGATAGTCTTGGTTGGAGGCCAATTCAAAATTGCTTGAATCTTCTCCTGGTGAACTTGTACCCCTGGACGTTGTTGACGTGACCCAAGTATAGGACCTATGTCATTCCAAATTCACATTTGGACCTTTCGGCAAATAGTGATTGTGATTCCATAATCCCCAACAATTCATCCAAATGTCCCACATCTTCCTCCCAGGTCTTGTTGTAGATGAGTATGTCATCGAATAATACCATTAGGAACTTATGTAGTTGCTTATTGAAGATGTGGTTCATGCAGGACTGGAAAGTGGCTGGAGCATTGGTTAATACAAATGGCATGACCAAGAACACATAGTGTCCGTAATGGCAACGAAAGGTTGTCTTTTCCACATCTTGCTCCCTCATACGGATCTAATGGTAGCCAGAGAAGAGATCAATCTTGGAGAAATAGACTATGTCATGTAGTTCATCCAACAACTCATCGATCTTGGGGATGGGGTATCTATTCTTGATAGTCTTCTTGTTCAGTGCACAATAGTCAACACACAATCTGATAGTTTTGTCCTTCTTCTTCACCAGTACCACCGAGGATGTAAAGGGGCTAGAGTTGGGCCAGATCCATCCTTTTTCAAGGAGTTCCTGAACCATTTTCTCTATCTCTTCTTTGAACTTCTTTGGGTGGCGATAGGGTGTGGTGATAACAAATTTTGCTCCTTCCTCCAACTTGATGGTGTGCTCAAACCCTTGGTAAGGGGGTATACCAAGTGGAATATCAGTGAAGACCAAACTATGCTTATCCAAAACTGACTGAAGTTCCTCATCCTGGTAGTAAGTCAGTTGCTCTTTCACAATTTTTGTCGAGATCAAGCAATGTGTTGCCCATACTACTTCATCATGTCTGAAGATGGCTTCCATCCATTTGGTAGAAATCTCTGGTTGCCATTCGACATTTCTCTAAGAACCACCTTCCTAACATCCACCTCGAATGAGAACTCCATCCTTTTGAAGCTCTGTGTGTACTGGTCGAGGGTCTCCATCCATTGAATGCCCAATATGACATCAGTGTCTTCTAGATCTACTACAAAGAAGTCGTCAGTCACGGTGTAATATCCCATGGTGATGCTCAATTGTGGAACCAGGTGAGTGCATGATAGGAGATTGCCTCCTACCACCTTAATATCGAACCCTTCATGCTCCTTTGTACACAAACCCCTTCGGGTGACAAGTGATGACTTTATGAAGTTGAGCGAGGCCCCACTGTCGAGAATTACAAGGACTCGTTTCCCTTGGAGTGTACCACGTACCCTAAATACACTGCACCTCGGGGTACCCACCAGTGTGGCAATGACGCCTCCCCTCCATACCAATGTGGAGATTCTCTCCACCAGGCTGGTTTCTTCGACAGATTCTTCACTTGGTGGTTCAATTTCCTCATGCTCCTCTTCTCCATCGAACATCACTTCAATATAGTGAATCTTTCCTTTGCCCAAACATTGGTGTCCTGGTTCCCATGGCTTCTTGCAAGTGAAACAAAGCTTCTTCTTTTTGAGTTCATGTCTTGTGGCTTCATCGAGCGATGACCTCTTCGAAAAGGGTTGATTATCTTTCTCCTTCCGAACGAAAGGTAGTTTGGTATGTGCAAAATTTATGGAAGAGGAAGATGCAGCCATGTTACGGGCCTTTTTGATTTCTTCCGTGAGTGTTGGGGTTGAACCCTTTCACCCAACCTTTCAGTGGTTCCATCAATCCGTCTATGAATAAGACCACCAATCTCCGCTCTGACATGTCTATTACCAACACAGATAGTCTCTGGAATTTTGTGATGTAACTGTCCACAGGTCCCGACTATTTTAGTTGTGCTAGCTCCTTGAAATTGAGTTATGGATCCTTCCTATCAAATTGATCTATGATCTTCTCCGTGAAGTCGGCATAGGAAGTTATCTGGTCATGGCTGAGAGTGACCATCCCATGACGCCACCATTCGTGTGCGACTCCTTCCAAGTGAAGTGCTGCAAACTTGATAGCTTCATCTTCAGGCATTGGGTTGAGTTGGAAGTAGGTATCTTCTTTTTGAACCCAAGCTCATGCTGAGGTTGCTCCGGTCCCATCAAAAGATGACAGGTTGACCTTGCCAACCTTCCGCTTGATGTCATTGTTATAGTGACCATAATGGCCTCGACTTCTGTCGCCTGAGTATTTCATCTGGAGCTCAGCATAATCCTTGAAGGATATGTCCCCCTAGATATTTTCATCCCTCCAATCTTGGTTCAATTGTGCTTGCATCTCCTAAAAGGTGGGTTCTTGCTCCCCACGTGGCGCTTATAATTTCTATGGAAAATTCGGTATCAGTGGTCATGAATGTGAGCGTTGGACATTTAACCTTCCAGTTACTAAATCATCACCTTGCCCATTCTGTTCTTCATTCGCTTTTCCCAAGGCCAATTGTCGTAAGGTTTCCTCCATGATTTGTTGTTGTTTCTCCCCTTTGGCTATGGTATCGTTGAGCTAAGCTTGGCTTCTAGTTAGCTCCCTTGATAGTGCCATGACTTCTCTTGTAGGATCTTGTGGTTCCCCCATTCAGTCGGTTGAACAGTACTTCCTTCTAGTGTACACTTGCATCCACTACCCAACAAGTTGGAAAGATCACCAGCTCTGATACCACTGTAACGTTCCTTTGCTAATGTACGGCAAGATTGTGAATGTACGGGGTGTGATCGTACGGTGAGGGTGAGGGTGTACGGTGGAGGTGAAGTGGCAGATGAGGGTGCTACGTATGGTGAGGGTGTGGAACTGTACCATGTAGATGAGGGTTTACGATGTGAATGTATGGTGGTGATGTACGGTGGGGTGAGAGGTTTATGGTGGGGATGTATGGAGGTGAGGGTGCTACGTACGGTGAGGGTGTGGAACCGTACGGTGTAGATGAGGGTGTACGGTGGGGATGTATGCTAATGATGTATGGTGGGGTGAGAGGTGTACGGTGGGGATGTACGATGGAGGTGTGAGGTGTACGATGGTATAACCATACGGTGGGTTTCAACGGGTGTGCAGTGAAGGGTTTGATCTTTCGTAAGTAATAAATTCTGAATTTTAGGAATCCCTTATGCATGTATATCAGATTATCAAATATGCCTTAAAAGTGGGGAAAGGATCAATCTCGCTTTGTTTCCAATAAATTGCATCACCTATCGCGAAGCTCAGCCTGAGCCACCAAATCCACCAAGAACCCCATTAGAAGAGAAGGAATTCACTACTATAAAAATCTATTGATGTCTACCGTCACTTGATGAAGAAAAGGATAAGGACTAGTAGCATGATGCCCCAGTCACGAGATGAGGAAGAATGATGAGGAGGAAGGATGACAAGGAAGTAGTGGTATGCCCCCTCGAGAGGACATGCGGGTTCGAAGAACACGGGTGTGATCTCGAAAGGAATTAGAAGAATAAGAGATGAAAGGATGAAGATAATGAAAGAGGGAACTAGGATGAGTTGGAGTGTTGTGAATGAAATGAGATAAAGAAATGATAAATGGAATGGATTTCTTGTTGAGAAAGTATAGAGAGAAAACCTAGATTTGATATTGCCATGGATAGTCTACACCACTAATTATAAGAACCAGGATGATATGAAGATCCGAGGCGTGGACTGACGCTTAGTCAAACAGGATCGCCTTGCACACAATCATGCAAGTGTTGATAAACACTAATGCAGAGTTGCTGGTTCATACAAGGAAGACCTTCAAACACACCATGCCATGAAAACTATGTCCCATTATACACTAGCCAAGACATACCAAGATATAGGATGATCAAGGCAGTCCTGAACAAGTATAGTCCTGGGACACAAGATGAAAACAAAGCGAAAAGCTCAAGTATGCAAAAAATATGCACATGACCGACTGACATCTCTTGCCAAGAGTAGGACATGGATTTGGATAAACTATCGGACTAGGGAAGGAGGCATCCTGATGGGCAGGCGATGGATTGATTGATGGATGACAAAAGACAAGTTGGATGCACGAGGTCTACAGATGAGAGGATTGCCACTTGGATTTTATTAGCAAAGGATGGATGAGTCCTTGGATTAGGCACAAGTCAATGCGAACTCAGATAGATGGGGAAAGCTCAGTTTGATGGATTGGATAAGACTAGAAAAAGGATAAGTGATTAGATAGGATAAAAAGGGGGATGGATGATTGAATAGGATCGGATTGGGGATGAGATTAATGATTGAATTGGAAGATATGGAGAATATGATTGGATAGGATAGGATTGGATTATAAATTTGATTGGATGGGGTGGATAGGATTTGATTTAATGGAACCAATGACAAGGGAGAACCAAGGATTGGTAAGAGGATAGATGGAAGAGGGATTTGTTTGGTTGGGAGATGGAGGGAATAAGTGGATGGATATTGATAGAAAATGGAGGAATAAAAGATGGAGGGTAGGGTGATGGAGACCCAAGGACTATTTTGCAAAGGAGTGCAATGCCCCACACTAGAGGTAGTGGAATTAAGGATGCAAGGATGGTGGGTAAATATGTATGAGGTGGAAGGATAATGTGTAATGGATATGGATGGTAGAGGATTTAAGGCTTGTGTGCTCCAAAGCATGCATGGATATACATTGTTTTACCTCTTATATGATCAAGATGAAAGATAGGAATGGAGGATTCATTTTGATAGGATGAGGGATATGAGATGGAGGCTGTGGATAGGATAGTCAAGATCAAAGATAGGAAAGGAGAATGGACTTAGATATGATGCAAATGGATGGGAGGATGAAGCTTGCCCCCAAGTTTAGAGTGCAAGGGGATGAGGGGATTACACATGACACTTGTTTACCAAGTTTTCATCATGGTACTTACCCAAGGCACCACAAGAAGTGATTTTCACCATTGGATGAAATGATTTTTCTTTACTTTTTTTTTTCTTTTTTTTTTTGTATTTTTCTTGATTTTTGATTTTTTGAATTTTTGAATTTTTGGAATAGTTTGGATGGAGAAGGCTAGGGATGAGTGGATATGGAAGATAATGGATGCGTGAAGGAGGAAGGGAGGACTCAAGCATCTAGTTCCATAGATGGTATCCCTTAGTATTTCTTTGAATTGGAGGTATGCCCATAGATGTTGGTAACAATAATTGGGGAGATGAAATGGATAGGGGATGGAAGATAAGGATTTTGAAAGGATAGGACTAACGGAATGGGATTGTGAAAAATGGATGGTGGATAATGGATGGGGTTTTGAAGCATTTATGAAAGATCAACATTGGCACACACCTTGAAGGGTGTTGGAGTAGTGGAGGAGAGTGTTTTGAATTGGATGGGGGATAGAGTGTGGATTTTGGGAAATGAGGACCCAAAATAGAAGAAGGGGATGATAGAATTGGGATGGTAGATTTATGGACATAAGGACCCAAAATGGATTTTGAAGATGGAGTGTTAGATGGGGGATTGGAGGAATTATGAATGGATGGAGCTTTTGGATTAGCAATTTTGGATGCCAATTTTGATTTTACTTTGGGATGCATTGCTTCTTTGGGAATCAACATAGTTTTTAATTTTTTATTTTCAGGCCTTTGTGGCCTTTTTTTGGTTTTTCTTTCTTTCGGATCATATTTTTGTTTTGAGCATGTCATTTTGAGGGGACATGTTGATCCTTTAATTTTTGTGGATTTTGAGCTTTATGCTTTTTAGATTGGGCATCCAAATTGGTTCCAATAGCAATGGGATGTGTGCATGAGGATGAAGGATTGATGGATTTTATGGATTGGGTGGTGGAAAGAGAGTGTTGGGAGGAATTCAAGGATGTGGGCCTTTGTTGATCTTGCTTATGGATTATTTGAGGTGATGGGGTGGTGGATGGAAGGATGTAAGGACCCAATATGGATGGAAGGGATGGAGGATTGAGCATTGAAACATAGGGGCCCAAAATAGATGGAAGGAATGAAGGGTTTAACTTTGGAACATAGGGTCCCAAAATGGATGCCATAGATGAGGGATAATGAGATTTTAATTTGTATGAAAGAAATTTGATTTAGGAGGAATAGAGGATGTACCATCATCTTGAGCATTATCTTGAGGACCCTTATTATTTCAGAAACAAGATGCGAGTCCATTTTGAGGGGGATGCGATGTGGAAGGAAGATTAGGATCTTTAGATGGATTAGGATCATGACATGGAGATGAAGGGATACTTTGATCTTGACTAGGGAGGGTATCATGAGATGGAGTGGGAGGGGTGACTAGATCATGAGATGGAAGAGGATCATGCAATGATAGAGGAATCATACAATCGTGAGAGGAAGTGGAGGGAATGGAATCATTAGATGGAATGGAGGGAGATGCATCATTAGATGGAGAGGTTTCTATTCTAGAATGCTTTGAAACAAGCTTTTGGCATGTTTGGAGTTGTGGGGATTGTGTGATGGAGGAAGGTATGGAAGCTTTGAAGTGAGTAGATGGGGAAATGGGGGTATCATGAAGTGCGAAGGATTGGGATTTGTTTTGAGGTGAAGGTGATTGGGGTAGATGGAGGACTTGAGGAGACTTGGCCACTTTTATTTGAGGTGAGGATTTTGTCTCCTTTGCTAGCATGTCTTGGATAAGATTATGGATGATGGATTTGGAGGATTAGGATTAGATGGAGAATTGGGATTAGATGGAGGATTGGGATTGGATGGAGGATTAGGATAATGGATTAGGGAATTAGAATTAATGATTGGAGGACTATGGAGTAAAGGATTTGGATGGGGAGTAGAGGTAATGAATGCATTGTAGAAGGATGGGGATTGAGATATGGATGGGGGGAGATGAAGGTATATATGTAGATGAGGGATAATATGGAGACACGGATGTGGAATAAGATGGATTTCCCTTGTCGAAGGTAGAGGAAGGATAGGATATATGGTATAGATTGGGATTAGGTTCAATGTGTTGAGGTGAGATGGATGAAGGTATGATAGGCGGGTGGGAGATTATGGTATTAACTTGGTAAGCAGATTCGTGAACTTCCATGAGCATATTCTCATACCAAGCTTTGAAATTATGGGTAGTCATGTTGAGAGTGAAGGATTAGATTAAAATTGGATGAATATGTTTTGGAGGAGAAAGATTATGAAGATGATGTTAAATGAAGATGAGGATTAGGACTTATGATGGATTAGATTTGATTGGATTAGTCCTTAGATTAGTACTTGATTTGATTGGATGATTGATTCATTGATTGGATTGGATTAGATTGGATTGAATTGAATTGGATTGGATTAGTCCTTGGATTAGGACTTGGTTTGATTGAATTTGGATTGGAATTGGTTTGAGTGGATTTGATTTGGATTAGGACTTGATTTGATTGGATTAGATTGAATTGGACTAGATTTGATTTGATTTGATTTGATTGGATGATTTATTGATGAGGGAATGGATAATCGGATTAGAAAGATGGATTAATTTGAATGATTGGAATTTTGGGAGATTTGATTGGATTAGAGGGAGAATGATTATGGAAGAACAGATAGATAATAGGAAGAATAAAGGGGGAGGCTACCCAAAGTTGGATGAATGATTTGGACAAAAAAAATGGGTTGAGGGAGGATGATTATTTGAGTGGATGAAAGTTGATTGGGGATTGGAGAATTTCTTGGATAGATAGAAATGCATAAAAGATTTGATGACAAGATGGAATTTGGAAAGAGGGATGATTGATTGGTTGTGGGGATGGACTTGGCAAGAGATGTCAAGTAAAGAAAACACAATGGTCAAGAGAAGTTAGACTCAAAAGACACCCATGCTCATTCACAATATATCCTATGGCAAGAAAATACAATAGTCAATGGATCCCAATTGGTTTCCCAGCTATGCTTACCTAGAGCGGACACTTAGATGCTTGACCCCACTGGCTCCCCTCCTTGGCACTCACTTCTCTAGGGCAGCCAAGCATCAATTCCCATGAAAACTCCTCATGGCGAACTTTGTGTCTCTACTAAGGGTCGTAAAAATATGGGCGGCTTCGGAGGTCCGACCTCCTACACCAACGACTAGAAGGTTTTTGGCCACTATGCATAAGGTGTTTAATATGGCTTCCCGTTAGGAGCTACCCTTCGTAGTTGCGCAAGCGCAATTGAGGCCTATAGCCCAATGAAGCACTAAGAACTTATTAGTCACGCAAGCGTGATTGAGATCTCTAGGATCCTACTAAGCACCCAATGTGAGAGGAAACTTTGATGGGTAAATGGGATTTGACTAGGTTTTTGCCACTTTCTAAGGGATAGGCAAGCATAAAATGGGGATTTTAGAGGAGAGGTGAAGGAATGGAAAAATTTGTCCAAGAGGGACAAAGAAGCAAAAATTGGAGATAGACAATATGGAAAAATTTGGAGGTGATTGGATAAAACTGGAAGAAGTTATGGCAAACCGTAAAAACAGAGAAATGTGGGATTTCAGGCTTCAAAAAGTTGAATTTGGGATAAGGCCCTAAAGGAAGGAAATGCACAAAAATGAAATTGTGGGGGATCTAGTGAAGTTTGGAGGAAAATAGAGTGAAGATAAAGAAGATATGGAGAAAAAACCTACGGTTGCGCTGATTAGCAGACAGTCACGCTAATGCGCGAGCGGTCGCGCTAACAGACAGAATATTAATATTTAAATAGACAGCAAAAAAAAAATGCAGATGAGCTGATTAGCAGGCGATCGCACTGATGCGCGAGTGCTCGCATCAAAACAACTAGAGTTTGTGCCCAAAAATTAAAATTAAATTTTTTAACAAAAACGCTCGTGCTAATCGCAGAGCGGTCGTGCTGAAGCGACAACTGAAAAGAGATAGAAGTGAGAAGATAGAAGAATGAAGAAGAGGAAGAATGAGGAGATAGATGAATTTTCGCGGTGGTCGCGCTGAAGCCGAGGCGGTCGTGCTAAAGAACAGTGAGGCACCAAAAAAATCTTGAAATTTCCTGTGCTCGTGCCGAAGCCGAGACGCTCACACTGATTAATAGGCGGTCGCGTTGATCTAGAAACGGTCGTGCCAATGCGCGTGCGCTCATGCTGAAGCGTGAATCCTGTGAGAAACCTTCACAAAAAACTCAATTTTTTGTTAAATTTGGGACGTGGGTCCCATCGGGCATGCCAGAATGAAGAGCGGAAAAACCAGCATGGTGGATTTGGATGGTTAGCATGCAATCAAAACACTAAAAGATATTAAAATATGAAACATGCATACAACCACATAAAAACATGAAGACAAAGCTTATACCTTGCTATTTTTACCTCTCCCTCGGATTGAGCTTGATGAAGTGGATGATGAGGATGCGCCCTTGATGCTCCACTTGATGTGTTGCTTGCTTGATTTGGATGTGGAATGCTCTCCAAGTGCTCAACAAGATAGATTGGATTTGATAGGATTATTGGATGGATTTTGGATGGATTTGAATTGAAAGATTGGAGAAAGAAGAGGAGAAAAGGGCAGCATGACAATGCATGAGAAGTGGATGATTTGTGAGGATAATAGGCTCCAATTTATAGATTGGAGAAGGCCAATGGAGGACCAAGATTGATTTGATTATGAAGGGTTGAGATTGATTTTAGATAGAAGGCATGGATCAAGGGCGCCTTGGGAAAATAAACAGGAATATAAAATTCTTTGGCAAAAAGGGGGGAGAAATTTGAATTTCAAATATGAGGAATTAAAAATTCCAAAATAAGGATGCATTGAGGGACTCAATGTTGATGTGACATGGTTGGGAATCAAAAATTGAAGGATAATGATAAGCACGATTATGAGAGATTCTAGAAGGATTAAATAGGCTAATGGGATTAGGAAAAGTGATTTGTAGGAATCACATGACTAGGTTAATTAATTAAAATTAATTAACTGAGTGGGTTTAGAGGAAATAATTATTGGAGGGGACTTTAGAAGAATAAGGGAATAATTAATTTATTTGATAAATTAATTATTGGACAATAGTGACGGGATTAATTAAATTAGATTTAATTGATTTTGAGAGGAATAAGGATAACACAATTAAATTAATTAATTATGTTGATAGGCTTAAATTAATTAAATATTAATTTTAGGTGTCTACAGGATCCATAATCGGAATCAAGTACAAGTCAAATGGAGCTCAATCCTTTTAATATGAACATGGAAGAAGAAGAGATCACCGAGGCGCTTGTCCAACAATGTCAAGAGAATGTCGCTTTCCAAAAACTCATGGAAAGGCTTATAGATGCAAATAAAAAAAATATCTCCTCATGCTAACTAGTAAAGGAGTCAGGATTCCTAAAGATTTTGACATAGGAAATTTAAGGAATATCGATGAAAGAATCTCACAAACAAGGGCAAGGACCTATATATACAATACCCAGAATCAAGAGCACCTAAGAGGAGATGACACCCAAAATCATACCCATGAACAATACAATACCTGTAATCATGACGACATTAGTGAACAAGGCGATGTTCGTCATCGAAGGCCCAATGTGCCCCTAGCTATTATTACGCAACAACTCCAAGAACTCCAACAATAAATGCAAGATCTGCAACAAGGGTCTACAATGAGGTATTCTTTGGAGGACATTTTTCCTTACCCTTTTGATAGAAGTCTAAACATGATACCTTTCCCGCCAAATTCAAATATACCAAAGTATGACAAATACGATGGTAAGAGTGATCCTCGTGATCACGTCAGGGAATTCTGCACTATGAGCTTAGAGTTTGCTCATAACGATACATACATGGTGAGGCTATTCCCAAGAAGTTTGGGAGGGCAAACAATGGAGTGGTTGTCAAAACTCACACCTCCCATTAGATCATTCAATGAGTTGGTGAATAAATTCATCACACAATATTCCTACAATATCCAACATGAGATCACCATGCTTGACATATGCAATACGAAGTAAAAGAGCAATGAAACATTCATGGTATTCTTACAACGATGGAGCAGTATGATCTCAAGGTACCCACGAGATGTACCTAAAAAGGAAAAGATGGGAATCTTCATAGACAATTTGAATGATGAAATGAGTTATCAACTCAAACTACAATATCTACCTACTTTTACAAAGTTGATCGAGAATGGCATCCAAGTAGAGGAAGCCTCTATCAAGAAAGGGACCTTGAGGTTATCCAAGGAGTTCATCAAGAAATAACACCTATAGAAATTAATATAATAACAACAACTCAGACGAGTCTAAGTTTTGAACTAGAAACAAAAATATCATTAATGATGGTATAGTCGATGCCAACAATTTAAAGTCTAAGTAACCAATCTTGACTTTATCAGGTAACACACCATCCAACAATGATCAAAGAAGTTCCAATCAAGGCACTAACAATTATCAATGTACTACCAACCAAGGCAACAACAACAACAAATATCGAGCCAACAACAATAACTAAGGGGGCAACGCTAACACTCCACCTCCCCCATATCGAAGAACATATACACCATCGGGACAAACCCTGGAATCTACATTTTGAGAAATATTGGAAAATAAGATTATCACATTGCCAGTCATAAGAAAATTTTAACCCCAAGTCAAACCACCCTGGTGGAATGACTCACATTATTATGATTATCATCAAAACAAGGGGTATAGAACAAATGATTGCATGAGGTTGAAAAACCTAGTTCAAGATATGATAGGCAAGGGAGACATAATGGCCGATATACATAAAACCAATGGTGATCATGAGGATTTCAAAAATCATCTTCCTAATTATGACAAGGGAGGAGCATCAACGTCAAACAATAACAAAGGAGTCTGCATCAATCACATATACGAAAACACTATAAATCACAAATCGACATGCGACAATCAAGTAAATGTCATAAAGATCAACGATAAACAAGAGCATGCATTGGTAAATGTGACAACAAGGGCTCATAAATATGTCTTGAAGGGGAGTACATCTAAAACAACAACTATCCCCAAGACTCAATATAGCTTGGTCGATCAACTACAAAGGACACCCACTTTGATATCAATACTTGAGTTGCTTAAACTCTCACCAAGGCATAACGATATCTTGGAGCAAGCTCTTGTAGAAACAATTATTCCAAATAATCTGGATATCAGTCGGTTCCAAGCCATGGTGGCACATATGACAGTGCCACCTAACATATCCTTTTCAGAACACGATGACGTCTCCTTGAGTCATCCGCACAACACCCCGCTCCATATTGAAGTCCTAGTCTACAAACACTGGGCGAAAAGAGTGCTAAGATAGAGGAGTTGGTCTCAATATATGTACCCTAAATATTATCCGTGCATTGGGCTTCTTCAAGCAAGCTATTGACCCTAAAAAGAAGATCACTATCAAAGCCTATGATGATGAGGAAACGTCATCCAAAGGAACAATGGTACTACCCATTTAGGTAGAACCCATGCAAAGAGACACATTGTGCCAAGTCTTGAACATAGACTTGGCATACAACATACTATTGGGTCATCCTTGGATCCATGAAACGCAAGCGGTACCTTCCATGTACCATCAATGTCTCAAATTCCCCTACAATGGACAACAGATTTCAATATCAGCACACACTAACACATTTCAGTACTGCAATGCTATGGGGTAACTCAAAATGTCCTGGTTCCCCACAACAGGGAGGCCCAAGATTCCTCATCATCCAACCATCAAGAAAAAATCAACTCCGCATCCATGAATTTTGAGAAAAAGATGAAGATAAAGGACAAAGGTATGGGGGAATACTCTTTTGAATCCCTGTGTCTATCTAAGCTACCAACTTCACCAAAATATCATGGACAACCTTCCACATCAAGACATCAAGCAACACAACCCATCAAGAAGTTTTATGGTAAATTTATCCAAATCAACACATTGGTTGAAGAATCGAGCGACAAAGACATCCTCAATTGGCTATACAAGGATGAGGAAGAAATCAGAGTTGTTGGCCTAGAAGTGGTTGTTCCCATAGAATAGTATGGAAATGGGTTCAGAATCATGCAACTCATGGGATACAAAAGAAGAGGACCTATTGGCAAGCATCAAGAGGGCATCCTAGAACCCATACAACCCCATTCACAACTTGCAAAATACAAAACAAGACTTGGGTATTGCCAGCATGTTCAACTTGTGCAAAAGCGAGATCACCATCAAAAACCCCAATGGAGAGAAAAGATAACACATAATGATGACTCATGGAAAGAGGTACTACACCAAGTAGCGTAAAAGACAAGAAAAGAGTAAGAGCATGAAGAAAATGAGAAGCAACAAGAAGAACTCACTATCCAAAGAGAGGAGGCTTCTTATAAAAATGTACATCATGTACAAGCACCTGATCAAACCAAATGCAAGCCAAAACCTGAGGAGATTGCTACTCAAAGAAGGAAAATTGTGTATGAGCAAATACAAAGAGTACAAACAAGTACATATCCTGAATCAGAACAAGCTACCCAACTAGTATCGATTATCAGTGAGCTCTTTTCGCCATACAACATTCCTGTCAAATTTAGTGAAGTAACCTGGGACAATGATTCTGAAATAGATTCCAATGAGTATGAGTGGGATACTTGTTTTGATATTACTGAGGATATTGAGGTGGATACAATTGATGCATACACACCCATTCCTTATGAGGGACAAGGCTCGAGCTCTAGATCATTTGAATATTCCCCACAACATACATATGAGGCTAGTGAGAACAAACAACTTCAATACGAAAGAGGCAATATCGACTAGAGTACCATCGAAAACTTTGAGACTATTATAGAGCTCACCCATGCTATGGACAACTATGACAATATCTTTATCATGAACCTCATAGTGGCTAATCTTGACCCGCCAAATGACTCCCTAACTCTCATATATCCTGACCTTATAGACTGGGAATAACCTGAGCATAATATACCAATATTCCAAAATGATGAGACCATTGTTCAATACCTCTTCTCTATTAACGCGAAAACATGCTCCACCAGAAAATCACATAATGATATCTGCAATCAAGGGAGTGCCAAGTCTCTCAGTCGCAAAATGAACAAAATGAACAATCGATCTAATAGTGAAAACCATCTAATGACAGTATTAGATCGCAAAAAAGTAAAAACAAAGGACGCATCTCATGGTGAAAACCTCTTTGAGGCACCTGAAGATGGGAGACTTGACACTCTTCCTGAACATTACCAAGAGAGATCACCAATCTTGATTGAGCCAACTCAATCAATAAATTTCGGCACTTAAGCAATAGCTAGAACCATACATCTAGAAGAATCACTAACAGAAAAATAAAAACCTGACTTTGTTAAATTCTTCAAGGAGAAGCAAATTGAGTTTGCTTGGTCTTATGTAGACATGCCAGTGATAGGTCCAAATCTCATAATGCATCACTTTTCATTCGCTCCTAGAGCTAATCTTGTTAAACAGAAATTAAGGAAGATGAAGCCACATGTCGCCATATTGGTCAAAGAAGAGCTGAAGAAGTTACTTGATGTAGAATTCATCCGACCCATTGATTATGCAAAATGGATTTCTAACATTGTGCTAGTCTCTAAACCAGATAAAAGCATTAGGATTTGTACAGACTTCAGGGATCTCAACAAGGCTTGTCCAAAGGATGACTTTCCTTTACCAAGCATCGACACCATTGTTGATTTAACGGAAGGGAACGCAATGCTATCCCCCATGGATTGTTTCTTCGGCTACAACCAAATCAAGATAGCTCCAGAAGATCAGGATAAAACTGCATTCACATGTCCGTGGGGTATATATTATTGCAACATCATGCCTTTTGGCTTGAAAAATGTTGGTGCAACCTATCAGAGAGCGATGACAACTATCTTCCACGACATGATGCATACTTTTATGGAGGATTATGTGGATGACTTTCTAGCCAAATCATTCATACGAGCAGAAAACTTGGACATCCTGGATAAAAACTTTCAAATACTAAAGCAATTCAATGTCAGATTGATTCCTTAAAAGCATGTTTTCGGAGTCACATCAATAAAAATCTTGGGCTACATTGTATCATAAAAAGGCATCGAGGTGGACCTCGCAAAGGTTCAAGATATCATGGAAATGTCACCTCCTAGGAACATTAGTTAGCTATGATATCTTCAAGGCAGGCTACAATCTATCAGAAGGTTCATCACTCAATTAGCACAAATGTCTCCCGTTCAACCATCTACTTCATAAAAATGTACCTTTTAGATGGGAGGGAAAGTGTGCAGAATCATTCCATCAGCTGAAGCAATATCTCATGAATCCACCTATTTTAGTACCACCAATAGCGGGAAATCCACTCATCCTCTACATATCAGCAACAAAAGTGTCACTAGGGGCATTACTAGCACAAGAGGACTCAACAAGAAAGGAAATAGCCATCTATTACATTAGCACGATGTTGAATGACTATGACCTCAATTACACTTTCATCGAAAAAGATTTCTTAGCCATAATGTTCGCTTCCCAAAAGCTGCGACACTATATCTTAGCTCATACTATCAAGCTAGTGGCAAAGATCGACCCACTAAAATATCTACTCAGCAAAACCGCTCTCATAGGGAGGTTAGAAAAATGGGTCATGATCCTAAGCAAGTTTGACATTCAGTACACAGAACGACGCGCTATCAAAGGAAAAGCAATAGCAGATCAATTGGCAAAAGCACCTCTACCAGACAAACACCCACTACAGGTGGAATTTCTAGATACAGATGTACTCACTGCTGCACCAAAGCAATGAACCCTATACTTTGGTGGATCCTATACACAACATGGATCAGGTGCCGACATCTTGTTCGTCACTCCAGAATGACACATAATTCCGTGATCCTACAGATTGATGTTCCCATGCACCAATAATATTGTTGAATATGAAGCTCTAGTAGTAGGTATCAAAGTAGTCATGAAATGGAAAATCATAGAATTGAAAGTCTATGGGGAGTCTCAATTGGTTATCAATCATATCAATGATAACTATCAGACAAAAATATGATAATTTGATATCGTACAAACGCATGGTGGAGGATTTTAAGAAATACTTTGTACACAGCACATTGGAATAGATTCCAAGGCTAAACAATAGAGCTGCTGACGCAATGGCCACTATCACCTCACTTCTAAAAATTCCAGATAAATAGAATCGCTATGAATTCCTGGTGGAGAAATTGTTTTCCCACGCCTATAACAATTCAAAATCCCAAGTTATTTGTGCCCTGAATGGTTCTGATTCACCCCTATACGAGAAGATTTGTGCCTATCTCAAAGATAATACCCTCCCACCAGACCTATCTCCTAACCAAAAACAAAGCTTTATCCAACAAACATCCTGCTATACCTTAACCATTGACATGCTTTATCGCAGAGGTCTTGATGGTACTCTTCTTCGATGCCTTGATCGTAACAAATCTGACTCTGCCTTACATGATATTCACGAAGGTATTTGTGGTATGCATTCAAGTGGTCCTAATCTTGCCAAGAAACTTTTGAGGATGGGATATTACTGGCCAACAATGGATAAAGAGTCTTATCAATTTGCTAGGAAATGTCCTAAGTGTCAAATTCATGGTAACCTCATACATGCACTGACACAAGAGTTGCAACCATTCACTGCATCTTGGCCTTTCTATCAATGGAGACTCGACCTAGTGGGAAATATTCCTCCTTCCTTGTCAAATGGACACAAGTTCATCATCACAACCACCAAATACTTCACCAAATGGATTGAGGCAGTTCCATTGACTACAATGACCAGAAAATAGATAACTTCCTTCATTCTAAATTACCTCATTTGTCGGTAGGGCATCCCTAGATCCATTATCACAGATAATGAAATACCTTTCAAAAATAAAGATGTCCAATAGCTTTGTGAGCGATTCCATATACAACATCACTTTTCAACACCTTATTATCCACAGGAGAATGCCCAAGCAAAGGCTTCAAACAAGACAATCTTGAAAATCCTCAAAAAGATAGTGAATTATGCTGGCAAAGACTGGAATGTCCATCTCAACCCTGCACTTTGGACCTACAAAATGAGTATCTGCATACCTATAGGAGCTACACCATACTCATTGGTGTATGGATCAAAAGCTATCCTACCTATTGAGGTAGATATTTCGTCACTCTAGGTGTCATTATAAGGCCTCATTCCAGATGAGGAATATTGAGTCAATAGGTTGCAAGAGCTCGAGCTAATAGATGAACGTCACCAACGTGCCTTTGATCATCTCAAGGCATATCAACAAAGAATGCGCAAAATCTACAATCACAAAGTCATCCCAAGGGCCTTCAAAGTTGGTGACCTAGTCCTAAAGGAAAATCCCCGGAATCAAAAGCATATCAGTTATCAAATTCAGAAGGGGACGTGCTTGATGAGCCAACCAACAACATCCATCTAAAGAAATTCTACACTTGAGTTTTCCAATGCACAGATCAAGCAGAAAAGCAAAAAAATAAAAAATTAAGTATAAAAAATCGTCAATAGGGTGAAAACCTGGCAAACAAGCGCCCTTTGGCACACAAGAAATTAAAAATCAGAAGAAAAAAAATGCAAAAAAAATAAAAAACAAATGAAAAAGTGCAATAAAAATAAGTGGTGAAAGCCTGGCAACATAAACCATTTGTGAGAGAGCAGCCCCTCTATCTATCGGTACTCGCATCATATCTTGGGCTCCATCTCATCTAAGCCAATAGCCATCATAGACCACTTATACACGCAACATTATACCAGACATACTTAGTGTAGTCACTGTCCTTGATTGTCTAAATTAGTTATCCGATTCATATCCCACCATGGCTTGGTGATCAGTGTAAATATCCATATCGAAGTAGTATCAACAGCAAGGGGAAAAATCCTGACCTCACCAGGGGAACTTCTCCTTGAGGGTTTTAGACATCAGACCAAACACATAGCAAGACAACAAGTATCAAAACAACCGACAGTAACCACAACAAAGCAAGAAGACTAGACATCAAGGAATTGAACTAATTTGAACTAAACAAAAGATCTATTTCTAAGATGTTTTACTTGACAAGAATACATCTCAGATAGCATGCATGCTTACTCTTGGTTGTTAATTTTTTCTTATCATATCTCCTAAGTGACTCAAGGATGTCTCAACGACTAGAGAAGCAAGGAAGGAATGTGATGTTTTCTTTGTCTGTTGTTTGGGAGTGAAGCCTTCTATTATGCAAATATGTCTTACGACGTGATCGGGTAACATATCACTGAAGAAATTTTGGATTTGTATAGGACAAAGGTTAACTCTTGTCTATTTTATGCAAGCAACACTCATCAATTATACCTTCACGCTTGTTTCATCTTGCGATATCAAAATCCATGTAAGTTATACTCAGGTCATTATGGTTTAATTATACCATGATGCTTTTATCAACTTTCAACAAATCAAGGCCCGATGATGAAAACAAAGGAAGCACTAGCACTTTGATCACAACAGATGGCAACATTTGGTAACAAGAATGCATTAGTACCATTTCATTATCGTTATCATCTTAATCTTGCATTAGGTTGTATATCATTTTAATCTTGCATTAGTATCATTTTATTATCATTATCATATTAACCTTTCATAAGGTTGCATATCATTTTAATCTTGCATTAGTATCATTTCCTTATCATTATCATATTAAAATCGCATTAGGTTGCACATCATATTAATAATGCATGTAGGTGCATTCTCACTATCATTATCATTATCATTATCACTATCATTATCATTATCACTATCATTGCATATCATTTTAATCTTGCATTAGTATCATTTCATTATCATTATCATCATACATCTCATTTTCAAGATACATCTCATCATCATCATCTAATCACATTCATCATTGCACCCCTCGCATGCATATCTATCACATCATCATGGAATATTTCTTCCCTTTCATATCTTCATAATTCATCCAACTCTCATCTATCATGTCTTATATAGGATGTATCTTTCCTAAAACCAGACATTTTGATCAAGTCTTATACAGGATATATCATTCCTGAAACCAGACATTTTGATCATCTTTGTCTTATACAAGAGGTGTCATTCCTGAAACCAGACTTGATCTCAATCTTATCAATTATATAAATCCATTTCATCTGATCCATTCTATCATGTCTTATACAGGATGTATATTTCCTGAAACCAGACGTTTTGATCATCTTTGTCTTATACAAGAGGTGTCATTCCTGAAACCAAACTTGATCTCAATCTTACCAATTCTATCAATCCATTTCATCTAATCCATTCTATCATGTCTTATACAAGATGTATATTTCCTGAAACCAGATGTTTTGATCATGTCTTATACAGGATATATTGTTCCTAAAACGAGACGTTTTGATCATCTTTGTCTTATATAGGAGGTGTCATTCCTAAAACCAGACTTGATCTCATTCTTATCAATCTGATTAATATTATCAATCCAATCAATCTTATCAATCTTATCAAACCCATCCATGTCATCAACTATCCACTCTTCTATCTTTCAAATAACTTTCTTCTTCTTTCGAGAGATCATTCATGTCTTTAGTGCACGAATGATCTCTCGAGGGGGCATTATCATATCGAATCTTTGTATAAATATCATATCAGCTCCATATAGACCAATCAATTTCATATCAGTCTCATATCAAATTTTCATATCAAATCAATTTTTCATATCGGGGGCATCATATCGAATCTCAACATCAATCTCATATTAGCTTCATATCTGTAGAATCATATCAGTGTATCATATCAAAATCAAATTTTCATATCCAGGAAATCATATCAACAATTTTGGTGACAACATCATATCAAAAAAAATTGATGACAAATTGAGCATTTTTCTTTGAATCAACATGTGGTCACACGTTGACTCAAAGAGGGGCAAAATGTAGACACCAAAAAGTTGCACAATGAATTAAGTAAATTCTATTCATTTAATTATCCCTAATTCTTCCAATTAAATAAATTAATATTTAATTAATATCCCTATTCTTCTAATTAGCCTTTTAATCAAATTAAAGATTTGATTAAATCCATTTCCTCTAGCCTAACCTATTAATTAAACTAAGGTTTGATTAAGTACCCTTAGCCATTTTAATTGAATAAATCTTATTTTTTTAATTAAAATCCCCTTTTCCCCTTTTTTATTATTTTCACATTTAATTAAAATCCCTTTTGCATTTAAATAAATCAAAATTTATTTAAAAATCCCCCCACTTGCAAAATCCTACAAATGCAAATTGCATCCCCTTTTTGGCTAAATTAAATCATTTTAATTTACCAAAATTACCTATTTTCCCTCACCCACTTGCAAAATCCTACATTCCCCTAATCATTCTTCTAGAAGCCTTCTAATCCTATCATAATCATGTCCCACCCCTAAAATTGGGGGAGTCACTTCTCCAAATTTGGGGAGAGTCTTCAAAATGTGTTGAAGACTCTAGCATATTCAACAAGATAACTTGTTGAGTTCCCCAAATTTGAAAGAGCCTTACAAATTAGCCCCAAAATTCTTCTAAGGAATTTAATGTCCCTTACAAGCCCACACCCCTTAGCCATGATGGTTGTCCCTTTAACCATTTTCCCATGTTGCACAAGAGTTTACCTCTTGGGTAATGGCATGCCTCCCTGGTTAATGGCATTATCCATGATGTCACTCCTTGAGGTTATCCCTGATTGGTTGATTAGCATCTAAAGCTTGTTTAGCATCCCCTCAAGACCTCTCAAGATGACATTTGTCAACTTGGGATTGGATTGAATCTCTCCCATGGATTGATAACTTTCAATCCTAGCCCTTGTTGAGATTACTCAATCTCAACCATCCATTTCTCTATTTTCCTTATAAATAGAGCCCATTCCTTCTTCAATTGATCAAGTATTTTGTGCATTAAAATTATAGTCACATTGTAGGTTAAGGATCTCTCTTTGTCATCACCAAGCATCCATAGCACATAGTTTAGCTTCATTTAGTTGTATTTTAATCTTCCATCCTAGCTTAATTTTACTTATTTTATAAGTTTTGCATTCTCATCTTAGTTTAATTAACTCACATAGCATTCTTAGCTTTCAATTTGGAATATACTTTGCCTCCTAATCACCTAACTTGCATCCTTCATCTTCATCTTCATCTCTTAGCACTCACTAGAATCCTAGTTGCATCCATTTCGATTCTAGTAGCATTTTTCATATAACTCGTTCTCTAGGTTGTCATCTTGAGGATCAAGTGCTCTTCCAAGTGAGGGCCACCTTGAATCTTAGAGATCTTTAGAGATAGAGGACAATGAGGCGATTTTAGAGTTTTTAATCTAATCATGTGTTTTGATTATAACATCTAATGCAATGCTTCATTGGTGTGCTTGAAGTGTTTTCCCTCTTGCAAGTGGAAGACCACATTTCCAGCATACAAGTAGAATCCATGAATGCATGTAAGAATGTAAGACACGACAACATATGAGAGTTTTTTGCATGTTTTGGGGTGGTAGATTTGTGGGCATTTTTGCATATCTAAGTTTATAAAAAAATTGTTTCAAAATGGGTATTTATGGATATTTATTAGAGGGTTTTGGAGGTGAGGTTTCATATTTGACCTCATGGGATGAAACAAACCTCATGAATTTGTTCAAGGAGGTCGAACGATGAATTTTGATATATAATTTGGCCTATTTTGATGATAGTGGCTTGAGTTGTAAAAAAATTTAGGTGCTAAATTGTATGATTGTACCACAAGCATCGTCATAATTTTTTATTTAAATAATCCTATATAATAAAAAAACCCAAAGGTTTTTTATTGAAGTTGAAATTGGAAAAAATAATACAACGAAAATTTTATTGTTTCATCTTTTTTGAAAAATGAAAAAAATAAAATAAAAATAAAAACAAGGGCAGAGGGGGACGTGGGGTGAGTCGGGGTCTCGTAGACCCCGTACCTCACATGGCTTCTATAGTGCTACTACTGATGCACCCCCGTGGCCACCCCATGGGGTGTGAGCTGCCCCTGCACCCTCTCCCTTCCCCCCTCCCATGGGGGTTGGTCCAAAATTTAAAACAAACAAACAAACAATTCTACCAGCTTATAAATAAATTTTTAAAATTTGTTTTTTTCATAAAGTTTTTTAAATAAAAACTTTGTATTATTTAAAAATTGCCACCCAATGATATTTGTCAATGCAATTTTATATGTTGAGTTGTATGGGGAGTCGAGTCTGGGCAAACCCCAACCAAAATATTTATTTTTAAAAAATTGAAAATTACACATTAAGGCATATTGGAGAAAAATGGAAAAATGATTTTTTGGGCATTAGTGGCAATTTTATTTGGGATCTATGTTTGCAAATATAGTCTTATAGGCTATTTGTTCTACGAAGCATAACTTGGGCATATGGTGTCAGATTTTTGACTTATTATAGCCGTTGGGAAGCTGACTCGGAGCACTACATGATGGTATGATTAGTTTTTCTAGATTTTTTTATTTTGATAGTGAAATATTAGTTGAAAATCAAAGTTACCTTTATGGCTTTGAGAGGTCATAACTTGAGCATACAGAGTCATATTTTGGAATTCGAATAGTCCATGAAAAGATCGTGGAGATAAATACATAGTTGATTAAGTTTGGAGCATATTTGACATGATTTACTTGCTGATATTTTGATATGAGTTATTTATGGGTTCTTTTGACTATGGTGACATTATGAGTTTATGGCATGGTTAGTCTTGGAAATTTGGAGTTTATATCATTATATACTCAGTGTTGTATCTTAGATTTCTCTCATATTGATATGGTTATCAGTTTGTGTTTGGGTATGCATGTTGCATTGTTGGGTCTATAAGTTGTGCAGTGTTGTAGGAGGTCTATACTTACAGGATTGTATTTGTGGCTTGGATATGGGTTGCCTATGCACATAGACCTTTCCTTGTTGATGCATATCCAAATTGGTGGCTTTCTTTAGTCACTTGGTTTGCTATTTTTTTGTCATATTAAGGAGGATAGATGTTGTTACCAAGTACAGTAATGGTAGATGACCTATGGTATTGACCATATGATGCTTATAGGTTAGACACATGGGGAGTAAGATGCTTGTTTCATGGAGGTGATCATGATGTCATAGATGTTTGTTATCTTTATAGACTTTGGCATGATATGATTGGATTTGCAGGTGATTTGATTGGTGATATTTGATTGGATTCATGATTGGTTATGGTTGTGTATCATCTTGGTTGAGAATCATGGTTACTTTGGCTTTTGGGAGCTCATGGTGTGCACTTTGATTTCTTTGATTGTTAGATGAATTTGGTTAATTCTTATTTTAGAGGATAGTTCTATCATGATATCATGGATATCTTGGTTACACTTTCAGTGGGAGCTTTTGACAGTGATGATGTTGCGATGTAGGGTTGGTTCCTAATTGTTTGTTGGTGGTTTTGTATCTTCTTGGCTTGGAGTTCATGGTTACACTTGATGTTATTAACATTTCAATTGTATGTGTGTAGACCTAGATGATCTTCATTTAGGAAATGGTTATCATGATGCTATGAAGAGATTGATATCGCAATTTAGTGGGATCTTGTGGCAATGATGTGTATTCATCATTGGATGGTGGATGATCTTCTTAGTGTGTAGATGTTGGAGGATACCTTAGATCTTGTTGTTGTATAGGGGTATTTCACATTTGTAGGGCCACTTGTAGTAGATGGTGATCATCATGATATTTGAGGATGTGGACATCTTGGAGGACTCACAGAGTTCTTTGGTTGAGGTACTCATGGATACTTGGAGACATAGGCGATGCTGGTGTTCTCTTGTGATCAGAGACATGAGTTGAGATGATTGATGCTTTTAGTAGGAAGAACGAGGAGCATTCACCTGGTATGGACTTAAGAGGAGATTGTTATTAGTGTGAGTCATGGTGACTTGGATAGCTTGATGATCATTCACATTCCCCACTCTTGTTCTACTTGGCCATTTACTACTTGAAAGGTATTGCCTATTATTCCCTTTCAAGTAAATTATGTTTATGCTTATCTTTCACGGATATGGATCTTGAGATATGCATAGGTGGTTAGTTCAAAAGGATTAATTTTGAGAGATATTTGGAATTGGCTATGTTCTTGTGCATTTCAGTTGTTATTATGATAACATTCATTGATGATTGATTGAGAGATAGTAATTTGGGGTTATTCCCTAGGATTGGGAACGGTATTAGTTTGATCTTCTTAGTTATGAGAGGCTTGCATCCATGTTGATTACATGATACATATGTTTGTTTTGTCTAAGAGACTGAATAGGTTTGGGTGTTGCTATGGCTTTTCATTTGGGGTTTTATGGAGGAGATCATACTTGACACAGTTGGCATTCAGAGGTGTATGTAGAAGACACATGTGCTACAGGTTTTGATTTGCACTATTTCTCTCTTTGATTTTGGTTATCTTTTTGGATTTTTGGTTTCAAATTACATTGGATTTGAGGTTGTTTGGAGCTATGTGTTCACCAGTTTGTGTTCATGTGTTGTCATGTGGGAGATGACATGGAGGTTCCTTTATCTCTTTCTTTTGTTGGTTGTGGAGAACATGGGAGATTATTGGAGACTTGTGGTGAGAGTTGTACTTGCAAGTTATTGGTTTATAAGTTATTCATATTATTGTGGATGTTCCTTAATGCTAAATGGTTATGGTTACACTTTCTATGTGATTCTATTAGTGAATTCATTTGAAATTTGACATTACCTGTGCAATGGGAGTTTCTAGGTGTGTATGTGATAGGTATTTCACTTGGAGCTTATGGTTGCATGTTATGTGTTGTATATGTCGATGATATGAGATTCATTTGATATATTTTGTATACCTTGGAGGTATGGATAGTTGGATGTGTTAGCACTTGTTGTAGATACTATTTTAGCTATGGTTATTGGTTCTTGATAAATACTTTTGCATTTGATACCTTTGGATTGAGTGTTTGTGTTTGAGATATTAATTGAAGTAGGACTTATATTTCATATCGACAAATTGTGTGGCTTTCTCTTTGTATGGACTCTTCTATGTGTAGTGGTAGTGGCAAAGTGGAGGGTGAGAGAATTCATGTATGAGATGATGGTCACCTTGTTTATTGTTGCAAGTATCTTGAGGGAGCACATGGAGCACTTTGATTCCATGATGGTATATGTGTCTAGAGGGATTGTTCCCTTGTTCATGATGTGGTTACTTATTTCCCCTTATGAAATTTATACAACAAATGGGAGAATGTTGGGAAAATAATTGTTGTGCACCTTCCATAATAATGTTTATTATTGTAATATTTTATTTATTACGTGAGTTGCCAATGGACATGTAACATGTAGAGATTCATTGGGAATTTTATTGGGCCACTTGATGAGTTGTATTATAAAATTGAGATATATTCTATTGTATTTATTTATTTTTGGGGAAAGTAAATTAATAAAGTACCCAATATTAGATGTAGGGTCAATGGGTAGTTAGCCCATGGTAAATTTAGCACATGGTTTTGATGTAATACCACTTGGTAGTTTTGTGGGTGCTTGTGTCAATAAAAGCAATTGCAAGGGTAGTTCTTTGGGTAATTTAGGTTATCATTTGTGGAGGTTGGAAGCATGTCATGGGATGTGGAGTTGCATTTTTGTTCACATGGAGTGCTTGTTGATGGCTAGGGTTTCAAAATATTTCATGGTTGTATTTGTAATATTGCATTGTTGAGAATACATGGTGTAGACGCCTAAAATTAATTAAATTAATATTTAATTAATTTAAGCCTTTCCACATAATTAATTCAATTAATTGTGTTAGTCCTCTTCCTCTTAAAATTAATTAAATCTTGTTTAATTAATTTTATCATTGCAACCTTATAATTAATTTATCAAAAATTAATTATTCCCATTTTCTTCTAAAATCATTTCAAATATCATTTATTTCTTCTAAACCTTGCTTAGTTAATTAATTTCAATTAACTAAGCTAATAATGTGATTCCTACAAATCACCCTTTCTAATCGTATCATCTAGCCTAATTAACCCTAGCCTAATCATGCTTATCATTATCCTCCAGTTTTATATTCTTCCACTCATTATCTCTTCTCATGTCACATCCTCCTAACTTTCCCACTTGCACTATAATCACTCATTAAACGACCTAATCAATCTTCATAAACATTTGCATATCCCTAATCACCTTGAAACTTTCAATGAAATTCAAATTCTTTGAATCCCCCTATGCATCCTCTTCCCAAGGAATTTTTAATTCCTTTTCTCATTTAGTATTCCCACACATCCTCTATTTTGGAATTTTATATTCCTTTTTCTCTTCCCAATGTACTTGAGGAGCTCTTCCCCATGTACCTTGAGAGGTGTGGAGACAATAAATGCCTTTATGACATATCCCTTGAATCCCACACCTTGTCCTCTCAATCCTCTCACACTCTTTCTTTTAATCCCAACCCTTCATTCCAAAATCAATCTTAGCCCTCCATTTTGGCCTCCTCCAATCTATAAATTGGAGTCTCATCTCTTCACAAATCATCCACTTCCATCATATTCTTATGTTGTCCATTTAAGAGTCAAAATCCTTCATCATGTCATCCTAATGCCCAAATCTTGTCTCATCTAAGTCAATCCATCTAATCCTTACTTATCATTTAATCCAATCCCACCTCCTTGTGTAGTGGAGAGAAATCCACAATCCACCTCAGGACCAATCCAATCAAGTGAGGAAGGGACACATTCTTCACTTCATCAAAGGTCTAATCCAAGGAGCAAGAGATTATCTTCATGAAGGTATAACAGTTTTTGGTATATTTGATTATGTGTTTTATGCCTATTTTGATTAAATCTAACCATTTACCCTCTTGTTGATTTTCCCTTGGTTCACATTGATGATAGATGCTTTTGGAGACTAGGTATTTCCCAAGGTATATCTTGTGTCATCTTTGATGGGTATGTTGTCTATTCTTTGCATATGGATTTTATGTGTTTGTTTGATTGACATCTCAATTGAGTTATGTGGAAATTGTCATACGTATGGATGGAAGTTTCCTTCCAAGAATCAAGGAATATATATATGCTTGATGATCAACATGTTGCAACTCTACATGGTTTGAAATGTAGGGAGAATTTTTTTTTATAGAAGTTAGAAAAATAGTAGGCATTTTTTTTCTATGCGAATTGGAGGTGTTCTTTATCCTTGGTTCACATGAAAAGGTTAGTGGGTGTGACAAGTTATGACCATAAAAGGTGGAGGTTTTCATTCATCCATGTGTTCTAATGCTAACTAGGTTTTTAGTGACTCACCCTCTACTACTATGAATGTGAATGAAATGTATGGTAAAATGGGGTGGATTGAATCACGTGCCTAATACTTTTGATTGGGTTGTAATGGTGAATTTGATGGTATAGGTAGTCTTCACTTTCGAGGCATCATTTATAAAATTGTACATGCACATAAGAGATGTCATTTGTCATAAATGGTTGGTGGAAAAAAATTTAGGTTGAGGGAGATCAACTCCATGAAAACTGTCTTTGATAGAGGAAAGTTGAATGTTGCATGTTTTGGTTTTTACATCCAGCCTTATGTCATGGATCTTTGTGGGGTTTGAATTGTATATTATTTTCAAATTTTGGCTGCAACCATACAAGTTCAATCTTTGTTCCTTCATATTAATAGCTACAAGAAGTTGTTTACTCTTATAATTACCTTTCTTATTGTGTCTTTCCTTGTATGTCCACGTTTGTTTTGTTTCCTCTCCTTCCTCATCTCTTTTAGATTTTTAGTCTATTTCCTAAATATAGCTAGAATCTCATTGTGCTTGTAAGAGACACACATCCCCAACTAGAGCTAATGTTGCGACAAATTTTTTATGCCCCCAAATTACAAAAAAGTAAAATGCTATTTCATGTGGTTTCTTTGTGTTTTGTCCTAATTTGGCCCATAGCTAATAACTCAATCGAAGAATTCCTTCAAATTCACCTTTGTGGACCTTCCAACTCCTCATAGACATATTCATGTCCAACCTCCACTTTCACATTGGATTTCTAAAATCCTCCCAAATGCCTCATCCACTCCCCTATTTTCTTTAGAATGCCATGAATGGTTAAATTTGACACCTTGCAATGGTAAAAATGTACTTGTCTTGCTAAAATGTTATTTTGCATTCTAATGACACAAGTTCATGCATGTTGATTTCAATAGGGGATGCAAAAGATGAATTAATAGACATGAATGTTGTAGTTGAGAAGTTAACCATCACAAACCTATAGGGCATGATACCTTGCTACTTATTTGAAAGTGGGAATGGTTTTTTGTTGCCCTAGGCCAACTAGTGGTGGATCTAAGGATGTTTAGCTTGTATGTCTCTAGGTTGGCTCCACTTTATTACTTTTACCTACAAAACTTCTACCTAACTCAAGAAATCTAAGAACAATTGTTAGAATGCATAATCAATGAACAATATATATAGACAAGGTTAATTTTTGTAATAGCAGTTGGTGGTGGGCTTATTTTTTGGCCCCATAAGTACATCTCAAATTGTTATAGGGAATAAGTGATGTAAGTTTGGTCTATACAAGAATGAGATATACATTATAAATCATATGAAGTTTATTTAAGGAACACAATTCGTAAAACTAGTATGTCTCTACGAAAGTTTGTAATCATTTAGGGGATACTTAAACCTAATTGTGAATCCCCTCTTGCCACATTTACCAATATGAATGTAATATGGGTTAAATAAGAACATGATACCTTCTAAGTTATTGCAATGCTTGTGTAATAATTTTTCCTTTATCCCATAAGAGTTTTTTCTCCATTGAGATGAATTATTAACTATGTCCATTTGTATGAACTCTTCTCTCTTATTTGTGTGTATATACACATTTGGTTCCATTTATGCTTTGTGGGTGTTTATTCCTCTTCCTTCTGGTCATTTCGTTATTGCTTAATAGAGTAGGTATCAATCTAATTGGTGAGAGGCCAAACATTTTCTTTAATTATTTATCTGTCCTTAGTAGATAAGGAGTAAATTAGAATCTTACACTACCATAATTTAATATTATAACTTAAATAGCATCCTAGGGGACCCCAAACAGTCCTAATTGTTGGAGAATCATGTTGTGCATGTCTCCATGTTGCATTTGTAAAGAGGAATCACTTGGGGAGATAATCTATTGTTGTCATTAAGCGCATGTGCAAAGGTACAACTATCAACTTGATTAGAATTTTTACAAGCAATTAGTTAGTCTTTGTTTTGTGATAAATAGTGAGCTCAAGCATACAATAGGTATATATGCTACTAGTTTAGTCATGTCCACCATCCATGTGATAAATGTCATAGGAAGGATATCTCTAGGAACAACCCTTGGGTTTAGTTGAGCCCAAAGTGAAGAAGAGAATGCTTACTCTTAACAATTGGCCTTTAATCATCCATAATTTGTTGACGAGCCCATGTCTAATCATATTGAATACAAGTCTTTGACCTTGAAGATGGGATAATAGTCAAGATTACTATAATTTCAAAACTAAGAATATATTGACCATTATTGATAAGAGAAATAAATCAAATTTAAAAATGTTAGAAAGAAGAATTGTTTTTTTTAATGTAAATTGCATGCCCTAAAAGACAAGGGACAATAACAAACATATATACTAGGAACCCACGAATCATTGCTTGGCCTATAATGTATTATTGCTGAAGAAAACCTAATAGATTAATGTAGAAGTTATATAAAAGGAAAAGGTTCTAATAAGATCACTAACAACTTCCGATAAATTCTTTAGATTTACTGGTTTTAAGATTTACCGTTTTATTCCGCCATTTTTGGTGCCTTCACAATCGAAAAATTCGTTTTGCAAAACTTTTCGCTATAAACTACTGTCGTAAATTTTTTTATATAAATCTACGAACCAGTTTGAATTATGACGTTGCTTTAAGCTGCATACTTTGACCTGTGGACCATTTTTTACCGTGATTTTTCTCTGTAAGTATTAATTCTTTGTTTTGAATATAGAGCCAGTTGTAGCTTTGCTTTGCGTTTCAGCAGTAATTTTTTACTGCTAAATATTCTCGATCTTGGCTGTTGTTTATCTCAATTTGCTTTTAAATATAATTTGGATGCTGTTTATTGTCCATTTTTTATACTAAATTTGGTCAACTTTCGAATTTTCCCCCTCGTTTTCATAAACATTTTACCTTGATTTGTCCGTTTGATCTACAGTAGATCAGATCTTGTTTTATTTCCCAAATTTTTGAACTGAAATTGACAGATTGTGTGAAGGCTTTAGCGTGCAGAAACAGAAATGGTAATATTCTTCAGAATTACGAATTACTTCTCGCGGGCCTCTTGATTGTGAAAATGAATGCCATAGAAGCTCGATTATGCTGTTTGTTTGGACGTATTGTGTGAGATTTAAGCGTATTTGCAGAAAAAAATGATGACTTGTACTAATGAAAGACATCGTTGATTTTTTTGTTGCGTGGAAAGCCAGAAATCAACATTCTTGAACAAGCGAAAGTCCTTTCATGTACGAGACTCTATTATTTTGCTTATATATTTACTGCACCTCGCGTTCAGTTCTGCAAGAAATCTGAATCGATTCATGTTTGTGCATTGTAGGGAGCTTTGCATCTTTCGGAGAGAACTTGCAGGATTTCTTTCAAGAATCTCCGTTCTGAGGTAAGGCTTTAAAACTTAATAGAAATATTTGAGGGCAATAAACTTTTTACTTCCAAATTTCAAATTGAGTAGACTGCTTAAATGTTTCTGTACTACAATCTACAAGTAGAACTAAAACCTGTTTTATTTTAAAGATTCCTTACCTACGAGCTCCATTTTTTAAATCTGGTAAACTGCTCTCTGGATGATCTGTGAATTGAGGGGGATTTTTTTTTGAGCATGATTTCCAAGTGACTTTTGATTTGAATGGTAGTTAGCTATTGTTTTCATAGAAAAAAGTGGATTATATACATATAGGTGTATCTGTCTTTATATAGTAGATATTAATGTTACGAAGGAGTGTTTTTTTGGGGTTAAATTGTTACGGGTAGAAGATCTATTTTATCAAAATTATTTAATCAATTGTATAACCAAACAAAATGTATTTTTTTTTGTAATGGTTGTTGAGAGGACAAACATCTTGAATTGTTTTAACAATAGTTTTTTAGTTGGTTGTTGAGAGGATAAACATCTTGAATTGTTTTAGCAACTTATTTTTGTTGAGGTTGTTAAGAGGATAAACATCTTAAATTGTTTTAACTTGTTAATATGAGGAACTTGACTAAGTTTACTGTCAAGATTTAGAAGCATATGTTTTGTTAGATTCATCTAGGATATAATATGAGTCTCATCCTTTTTGATATCCAGGGTGCCTCTATTCAACACATTTATCCCTCCTCAACTTATTAGGAACCTTTTGATCTCACCAACAAACCAAAAACCTTTAAACAAACTATACTCTTGAAAATAACTTAATTTTTTTTTTTCATTAAGCTTTAAAATATATTAAACAAAGGAATCTTGGTTTTATAAAGAAGAAATCTTAAAGAAGGACTATTTCTATATATCAATAATCTTCTCCAACAATAAATGTTATGAATAGAGAAGATGTACACTTTTATCTAATAAATCTTAAATCAAAAGGAAAAAAATCAAATTTTTATTTAATAATTATGAAATAAAAAAAGAAAAAACCCAAATTTTATTTACATACATTTTATAATATTAACATTTTAATATTTAAATTTAATTTAAGTTTTAATATTTTGATTGCATTTCATTTGAGATAGATAAATTATAATTTATATTTAAACAATTATACAAATTTTAGATCTTTTCTTAATTTTTTCTCAAGAAAAACAATTCATTTTATTTATTCTTTATTTTAATAAATTTGTCACATATTTTCTTTTCTGATCTTCAATTAAAGCAATGGAATCTATAATTCGAATTGTTAGATCCAAATTTATGATTTTTTTTTAAAATAAAAAATATCTCGTCATTTGAGATTGTACTATAAACACATAAATTATGTTTTGTGTAAATATAGTTTATTATTACTTTAAAATTATTAGAATATAATCTTATGAATAAGATTTACATAAATATTTTTATTAATTTTTAAATATAATATAATAATGGGCCCCTACAATTCTAAGGGCCCTACTATTTGAAGGGGCGATGCCGGATATAAATTATTTCTTTTTATAAATAATTAATACAAAAAAATTATCTTTCAATCATTATAATACTATATAACTAATACAAAATATACGAATACTCATAACATTAAAAACATGTTTAATATGAAAAGGAATTTATTATTATAATTAATTTAATTTCTTAATTATTTTAGTGTAGAAAATGAGATGTCAAACATAACTAGCTGTCAAACATAAACATAAACATAAACACTTTCTTTCAATCATAATTTGAAAGGCACGATAAACTTGCATCAAATAAGAAAACACAAAAGTACTTGTTTGAGTTATACTTAAATACTTATTCTAGCAATCACAGCCATCATTCCCTTGTCCCTTTTTGAGTGGTGGGATTTTAGAACATGTATTGAAAGGATGTGCTTATCTCCACTAGAGAAATGTGGACCCTCGAATATATATGTGATCTGGATCATATTTAGGAGTATCTTTTATTTTGACTATTTTTTAATTCAACTCATTTTTAGGTGGTGTTTATTTTTTTATAAAAATAGTTGGATTACGAGATGTTTCTTTTTATTTATTTATTTATAAATAGGGAATCATTTTTTCAAAATTATTTAGGGATCTACTTTGATTTAATTTATATTTTTGAGGATTCAAATTTTGGTGGATGATGTACTTAAAAAACCATCCTCATTATTAATTGAATTGTAGAATGATTTTTATATGTTAATTAATAGGAATCAATAATTCATCTATTTTTTAGCACAACCAAAATTCTAATCTTTAAAGAATAGAAGATCCAAAATCGCATAGACAATAATTTAATAAAAATATAAAACTATTCAATAAAAAATTAAATTTAATTAATTACTAAAACTTCACTCCAATACCACTACACTATACAATGAATCATATTTAATAAAATATGTATTTTTTATGTGATATTTTCATTTAATTGTTAATTGTTTATACAACCTAAATTTTCATATATAATGAAAATATGCTTTAAAAAGGTATACAATGGATCTTTATTAGAAGATATATTTATAATTTTTTAGTCAATTAAATTTTATAAATATTTATTTCATATATATTTATGTTATATAGCTTTTATGTGCATCATTAATGTGTGTACTTTTAGTTTTGTGTATAATAATAAATGTTTTGTTGTAAGGTGTGTTTAGTAATTTAATTTTAGAATCTATAATAGAAGAGTTTTGATAACTTAGAAGATTGAATATTTGTCTCTTTTAGAAACATGTTTGTATGTGTGTACCTAGGTTAGGTGGAGCTTAAATAATGGTAAAACGGGTGTTATCAAGTGGGTGAACTCATAAATTTTCTTGATTCTAGTCAAGCCCTATGTAAAAATTCAATAATGTTTGAATGAAATTGAAGACACATTATGTAGAATATAAATGTTTAGATATGTATTCTTATATATGCATATACAAACATAATATAGGAGTTGAGAAATACAACCCCACAGTAACCTGAAGATCTTCTGCAAGCTGAATAACCTGTTACAAGGAGAAGCAATGAAGCAATAATCTGAAGAACACACAAAACACAGGAAAATATTCTCAAAAGATGAGAGCTCCAAATTTACCAAAAATGTATTGTGAAAAGATAAAACAATGAAAAGAAAAATAACCTCTAATAGGTCAAGAAACCCTAAAAAGGGAAAACCCTAGGCTTGCACATAATAATTAATTAAAATAATTAATTATATGCACCTAATGTTAGCTTAAGTGTAAAAAGATAATTGGGAACTTAAATTATTAAACAAATATTGTTCAATTAATCAAGTAAAGACCCAATTACTCTAACACCCCCCCTTAAGCTAGACTTAGGGAGAAGTTAAAACCTAGAACAACTACTGAAAGCATGAAAGATGGGTCCCGGCAACAAGGCCTGATCAGGTACCCAAATAGACAGAAATCTCTATGAAACGGAGACAAAGGAGAAAACCCAGTGGGAAAAAACTCCTCTCCAAAAAGAGATAAAAGAACATGCTGAAAGAAGAAGAAGGAAGGAAGGCCTCATAAAGACCCCCCAAGGACAACTTCCTTCACCCCAAGCATAGAGCGCAACTGAAGATAGCGCGGCGATGCAAAAGGTTTCGTGAAGATGTCTGCAACCTGCTCGGAAGTGGGAATGTACTCCAGAATGAGAACACCATCCCGAATCAACTGACGAATGAAATGCATGTGAAGCTCAATGTGCTTCGTCTGTTGATGCTCTACTGGGTTGCGGTAAATATGAATAGCACTCTGATTGTCACACCAAAGAACAGTGGGACTATCAGGAGGAAAGCCAAACTCAGTCATCAACTATCGAAGCCATAAGATCTCCTGACTAGCGAGCACAGCAGCTCGGTACTTAGCCTCTGTAGATGATAATGCATGAGCAGTTTACTTCTTGCAAGACCATGTGATAGGACCAGAGCCAAGACATAAAACAAAGCCAGAAGGAGACTTCCAATCAGTGACATCACCAGCCCAATCTGAGTCAGTGTAGCCAACAATGTGAGGGTCCCCTAATGTGTAGTGAATGCCATGAGAACTAGTGCCCTGAATGTACCTGAAAATACGTTTGGCAGCTTGCCAATGACTCTCATGAGGATCATGGGAGAATTGAGAGACAAGACCAACCGCAAAGGAAATATCAGGATGGGTGTGAGTCGGGTACAACAAACTACCAACCAATTGCCTGTAAAGTGTAGAATCGACTGAAGGAGTGGGACAAGCTATAGTCAAAACAACCCCTGACTGAAATAGAGTGGGAGCAGGCTTGCAATCAAGCATGCCGAAGCGCTGAAGCATGTCAAGAGCATACTTCTGCTGGTAGAGAGAGATCCCATCAGAAGACTGAATCACCTGAAGACCAAGGAAATAGTGCAAAAGACCAAGATCTGTCATCTCAAACCGATCCATCAAGGCACGCTGAATATGCTAAATCATAGATGATGAGCTACCCGTGATGAGAAGATCATCAACATATAGCACAAGAATCAGTATGTCACCCTCAAGAAGCTGAATGTACACTGTGTGATCAGAATGACTGCGGGAGAACCCAATGGAGAGCAAAAAAGAGTCCATCTTCTCATACCAAGCCCGAGGGGCCTGTTTGAGACCATACAATGAACGTCGAAGTCTGCAAACCAAAGAACTATCCTGCACAAATCTCTAAGGTTGTTCCATGTAGATTTCCTCCTATAGATCCCCATGCAAGAAGGCACTCTTCACATCCATCTAAAAAATAGGCCAACGCTGAGAAGTTGTAAGAGATAGTACAAAGCGAATGGAATTCATCTTGGCAATAGGGGGAAATGTCTCAGAGTAATCAATACCCTCAACCTTTGAAAACTACTTCACAACAAGACGTGCTTTGTACTTATCAATGGAACCATCATCAGCATATTTAGTGCAATACAACCAACGACACCTAACCATCTTTCTGTCCTTAGGAAGAGGACAGAGATCCCAAGTATGATTCCTCATCAAAGAAGAATACTCCTCCTCCATAACACAATCCCACTCAAGGTGACATGTCGCCTCTGAAAACTTTTGAGGATCATCTGAAATAGCATGACTCAAAAGACTAGAACCCACTATATGAGAACGAGTGCGACGAGTATTTGAAGGATCACCAGCCATAGGACTGACCGCCTCAACAGTAAGGCGAGCCCACTTAGGCATTTGAGGTGGAGCAGGGGGAGGTGGGGATGGTGGAGGTGGGGAGGGTGGATCATCAGCACCATCATCAGAATCATCCTCAAAAATATCTTGAAGGGGTGCAGAGGCTGGAGTAGGCAGAGGAGGAGACACTGGAGTCGGGGTATCCACTGTGGGAAGACGCTCATCAAACTGAACATCCCGTCGAAACAGAACCTCTCTGGAATCAGGATCAAACAACCTGTACGCCTTAACATCCTTACAGTAGCCAACAAAAATGAGTGGTCGGCTCTTCCGCTCCATGGCTTTCCTTTGAGCAACAGGAATAAAGGCCCATGCCTCACTGCCAAACACTCGAAAAAAGGAAACATCAGGCTTGTCATGAGACCAAGCCTCCTCAAGAGTCATATGTCAAATAGCCTTGTGAGGCATCCGAATCTGAATATAGTTGGCACAATTGACCGCCTCACCCCAAAAAGTCGAATCCATGGACCTGGACTGAATCATACAATTTGCCATCTCCCGTAAAGTTCTGTTCTTACGTTCAGCGACACCATTCTACTGAGGGGTGTAGGGAACAGTGAACTGATGCTACAAACCATGCTCAGTGCAAAAATCTCTAAAAGCCTGATTCACATACTCCCCCCCATTATCTGTACGTATCCACCGAATAGAATAGCCAGACTGCTTCTCTACATTTGTCTTGAAGATTCAAAATGAATCAAAGACATCAAACTTGTACTTAAGAAAGTACACCCATGTGTGTCTAGGGAAGTCATCAATAAACGTGAGTACATACTTGGCCCCTAAAAAAGAAGGAGTGGGAAATGACAAGAGGTCACTGTGAATCAACTCCAAGGGTGCCAAAGCACGAGAGGCTCTCCCCTTCAGAAAGAGATCTCTGTGATGCTTGCCAAGCACACAATCATGACAAACACCATCAGTGCAGGAAATTTGTGGGAGCCCAAGAACAAGTGCCTGTGTACTCATCTGCTGAAGATATCTATAATTGACATGGCCCAATCGCTCATGCCAAAGCTTACTAACTGAATTTGCATGTGCTATGAGAGATGAACATGTACCCGAAGAGGGCTCAAATTTATCAAATCTATAGAAACGAGATGCAAAATCCACACTACTAGAAGCCACAACCAAATCAAGGTCATGGAGGTCCCGAATAACCACATCATGTGGTGAGAACTTAACTATCTTACCAGATCCAGAGTGGCAAATCTGATAAATGGATAGGAGGTTCGTCGAGATGTCAGGGACAACCAAAACATCCTATAGAGTACCCCCATCCAAAGAGACAGAACCTCAACCCAGGATGAAAAGTTGTACTGAGTCACCCACTACAATCTATGAAATACCACAAGAGGCAAGAGAAGTAACCAACTGCTAAGTGTGTGTCATATGGTGAGAAGCACCAGAATCTAGAATCCATGTGGACCCATAGGTCGAAGCTCTAGCAGTGAGAGCATGACCTTTCCCTGTGGAAGGAGAAGACGCCTGAGGTGAGGAAATGTGATGCTGCTGCATGGCTTCCTCTAAAGCCTCTAATCGTTTCCAACACCTGGAAACTGGATGTCCTTCCTTGCCACAAAAACTGCAAGTGTCTGATGATTTCTTCTTGGTCTTGGAGGAAGACTCACCAGACTGTGAAGATTTCCCTTGTTTGGGAGGAAATGGTTTTGAATCAGACTTAGGAGCAGGCTTGGAGGAATTCTCACTACCTGCAGAAGGCTTCTTTGGCTTTGGTTTTTGCTTCTGTTTCTCCTTCTCCTTAGAGGACTGAGCAACCAATGCTTTGTTCTTGGAGCCTGAGAGCATATCCAGCTGAGAAAGATGAGACTTCTCACGAGACAATCGCTCACAAAAGACATCAAAGGTAGGCATGTTGAAACGAGTACGCAAGCCATCCATGGTGGAGTAGAAAGTAGAGGCAAAAAACTGAAAGTGACCCGAAGCTTCGAAAGAATCAAATGAATGCACTCGGTACCAGTCTTGTTCTTTCCACATCCCTAAAGAACAGATCTAGTAGTCTTGAATTTGTTCAAAAAATCCTCAATAGTGGGAAAGGAATCAAGTAACAGAGAAGTCAACTCTGTCTCAATCTGTAATGTCCGAATCTCATTGACCCTTCCGAAGAGAGAATCAAAATTCAACCACATATCTTGAGGAGTAAGCAACTCATCAAGGTGAAACAGAAGACTGTTAGAGACATGCAAAGAGATCAAACCCATGGCCTCATCCAACTTGTTCCGGTGCATAAGAATCTCATAAGGACGCTGCAGTACTGGTTGAACCTCATCCAAAGAAGCCCACAACCCTCATGCCCTGAGAAGCCTCGTGATGCGGGGCTTCCAGGTGTGATAGTTGTGTGAAGTCAACAACTCAACTAAAGGATCTGCCATGAGAAAAAAAACTCTGCACCTGCACCTGCTTGTTGGTTGTTTTTATTATGTGATCTTTCAGAATAGACAAAAGATGTAGAAGGGTTTGTTTGTGTTTGAGAGTTTAGGTATTCTTGATTTCTGATATAAATGACAGAAATCGAGAAAAAAAAACACCCCCCCACAATAGAGAAACCCAAACCCTAGTACATAGTAATGAGAAGGAAGTAGTACATAAGCAAAAAAACTTCAAACTGATATCTCATGTACCTGGTGAAAATTCTGAAAAAAAAAATCACAAATCTAAATAGAGCATGCTGAGAGCTTTCCAACTCCTATTCGTTTTCGAAAAACGGAGTCCGTTTGCCCATTCTATGGCCCCGGAAGTGCAAAAAAAAAGCCTGACTTTGACTGATAAAAAAATACAGTCAAACAGCAGATTTAGGAAAAAAATCACCTCCACGACGTCCGGCTCGGAATCACCTTTTTGACGCCTATTCGTTCGCCAAAATCCGACTCCAGATGCACAATCTAGGCCCAAAAAACCAACTCCCTCTCAAAAAGACTAGAGAAGGAGAGTTGGTGGTGATTCAGGCGAAGGTGTGGTTTGGGCTGGGCGGAGGTGGAGCGGCCTAGGCTGGGCGGAGGGGACAGCGGAGCGGAGAGGCGACGACGTGGGGCTGAGCGGTGGGGGCTGCCGGAGTCGGCGAGTGAGGGCGCTAGAGTTTGGAGCCGATGACGAGGTCTGTCGGAGCCGGAGGCGAGGGCCGGAAGTCACCGGAAGGTGCAGCCGGCGGGGCTGGGGTGGTCGGAGGGCCGGCAGGGCCGGCAGGGCCTGTGGGGCCGGCCTGTAGGCGTCGTATGGCACCGGACAGTCAGGTCCGGTGCCCTAAAAACTTTAAAACTATTTTTTTTTTCGCCCTCCTTTTGCTCTCTGTGATTTTTTTGATATTTTAAAAAAAAAAAATCTGGCCTGCATGTCGTAAAAAGGGAAAAAAAATTCTAATTTTTTTTCTTGATTTGCGTGCCAAGGTTGTACGACCTAATGGGGAGAAAAAAAAATCACCCAGATGCTCGGGAGTAAAAAATGGACAAATTTTATATGACTGTAGGGGTTTTTGGGCCTTTCTGAGCATGATGATGAGGGTCGTTTAGGCCCAAAGTGCTCAGAAAAAACAAAAAAAAAAACATAACAAAAAAAACCAAAAAAAAACCTTAACCCTAAGCACACAAAAAAATGCCTGAAACCCCAGATCTGCTTCAAATGCAAAATTCTCAAAAAACAGAAACAGGTAGCTGCAGATCTGAGCTCTGATACCATATAGGAGTTGAGAAATACAACCCCACAGTAGCCTGAAGATCTTCTGCAAGCTGAATAACCTGTTACAAGGAGAAGCAATGAAGCAATAATTTGAAGAACACACAAAACACAGGAAAATATTCTCAAAAGATGAGAGCTCCAAATTTACCAAAAATGTATTGTGAAAAGATAAAACAATGAAAAGAAAAATAACCTCTAATAGGTCAAGAAACCCTAAAAAGGGAAAACCCTAGGCTTGCACATAATAATTAATTAAAATAATTAATTATATGCACCTAATGTTAGCTTAAGTGTAAAAAGATAATTGGGAACTTAAAGAATTAAACAAATATTGTTTAATTAATCAAGTAAAGACCCAATTACTCTAACACATAATACTCTCTATAATGCTTGATTATGTGAATGATAGCGATTCTTCAATGATGATGGATTTCCAACTTGACCTAGGACTTTGCACTTTTATATAACATCTTAGCATTCAAATTTTAATATTATGTACTTGTTAATGGGTAACAATTGGTCCACATCCATTTAGCATGGGCCCATGATTAAATCTGACTCAATAGAAAAGGGAATTCAAAGTCATCTTAATAGTATTAATTCCAGATTAAGAGTACACATCTAATATTGACCTAGAGGAATAGGAAGATGAAGGTTAAGGTTTGGATTTGGATTATTGAGGAATGGGAACTCAAATTCAAGACAATTGGAAATTTTTGCATACAAATATGTACATTGAGTGATAGATTATCACATTAAGGACAACTGGTCAAAGTGAGTCCAATATAAGGGGGGGAAAGTACTAGAGGGGTGCAATTTTTACCTCTACTTTTCTTTAATCCAATTTTACTTGCATGTGATCTATCATAAATCAGAAGGGTCAAAGTAAAAAAGTAACCAATTTGAAATTAATGACAAGCTCACTAATAGAGGATATAAATATGGGTAATGTTCATTCGCACTCCATGTGATAATAACTCCTTAACTAGATCTGTGTGCACCAACACACACACACACACACACATGCATACACACATGCACTAAAATAAATCAAATTATATTCTACTTACTTTTTAATTATTACTTACAACACACTAAGTCCCTCACAAGTGTTTGAATTCCCAACATGATTTGGATCAATGTTTTTTAGCTTATTTTTTCTTATATGTCCTATTACATGTGATCATAATCAAAATCTCAAGTCTTCCAACTATGTTCCTCCAAAGCACACAGATCATAAATGGTTGAGGAATGAGTTAAACATTTAGATCCCTTGAAAGTGTTTATCAAAGGCACTCTAGAGAGGAAACTAGAAGAAAATATGAGGTGGTTTTATCAACTCCTCTTGTAAACCCATAATTGAATACAAAATGAATGAAGAGATTGTTTGGCGATCACACTCCATTTAAGGCTCAAGTAATTTTCTACATCTCAACTTTTGAAAGAAAAATGTACTAATGATTCGATTTTTGAATTGGAAAAGTATTTTTTCTATATATCACTACTTAGATTTTGTTAAAATCAAATTTTCCATTGAAACCACATGTTCAATAATAATAGGAATCTTAGTTGTTATCAAAGGAAGATTATAGTACATTTAAACTATCAATGCTATGATGCAATGATAAATGAGAGTCTCACTTGAGGAGAATTCATGGAATACGTCAAGGAGTATTTCATTGAATATGCCTATAAAGAGAACTATATGCAATACCAATTGTTTCAACACTAAAAGAACCAATTGGTTCAAGACTACACCACTACAGTCCACATGTTCTTCACAAAGATTGATATCCAAGATATGGAGAATACTTGTGTATTGAAGTATCATAGTGGACTTCACTAATTATATATTCACACAAAGATGGAATTTTTAAATATTGATACTTTGGGAACTATATATCAATATGTAAAATATATTGAAGAAAAATTCAAATAAAATGGAAGGAAGTAATATTTTTTAAACATCAAGATGAAGGTAGAAGGTAATTTAGTAATTTCATGGAAAAGAAACAATGTAAGTTCCATCACAAGGGCTAGCACTAAAGAAAGGTATTGAGAAGTCATAAGGAGATGTACTAGCATTTGGTGTGAAGTCCATACTATTCATTGGCATGATACAAAGGACAATAGGTTACCAAGGCGTTGTTGATGGGAATACAAGAGCTAGAAATACACTGTAATTCATTATGCATAGAGGTCCTTTTGAGTAGAACAATGATGATCAAATAATTGAAGCTTGCCCATATATAGTAGTTTATAATACTAAGGTGTCTTCTCATGAAAGTGATGAATTCCTATATTTCACTCATAGATGTGGGCAAATGGGACTCAAGACCCACAATTCATCCTCAACAATGCAAGTTAGAAGAATTTGATCTCTACTACAAAATAGTCAAGATGTTCTCTCCTATATACAACACCAAACTTGTAGCCATACTCCACAGGATGGGTGAGATGTCTAGTTAAGGAAATAGCGTCAATTATCCTATTTCATCAAGTCTAAGTCAAAGATGAAGCACAGTATGTGATGAGAAAATGTTAGATGTATGTGATGCCTTGTTGGGGAAACCTTGCACACATGCAAGTATCATGACATATGCAAGTCCAAACCTCATATGACGATTCTCACTTGATAGATGTTCAAAAGTATCAAATAATAGAGTTAAATCCTTTAAAGCATGTATTCTTGATTAGAGAAAAAGAGTGTTGACTTGTGATCATTCAAATTGCAACATTTATACTACTAATACATTATAATTCAAAGAAAATATATTGACTATAGAAACCCTTAATGCCACATCAACCCCCTAATTAGATAACAAAAGAAAATGGATTAGATCTTGTTAGGTTATCAAGATTTAGTCACCCCTTCAATGGAGCTACTTGTATATTATCAAGTGAAGCACTTGATTGACCTTATTATAGAATACTATTAACTAGTCTTAGATACATAGAGGTAGATATGTTTTTGAAGATTAGAAGTTCCTAATTCAAGGTTGGCAATTTTATAAATCACGACTACATATGCAATTTTGAACTCTTATTAAAGTGAAGGTCATTTTACAATTTGTTGCAGCTCAACCATTATAATTTGAATATTAGAAATATAAATTGAATCACATAAACTAAGATTTCAATACAACATTCATTGTCACATATAATAGCAAACATCTTTCTCTTTCTTTATAAACCTCAACATTTACTCCAAAAATTCTCTTATAATCAGCTCACAATTAATTTATTTTGAGTTAATTAATAAATTATTTGATTATTATATACACTAACCTAAATCTCTTTGCTTAGATGATTTCTGGATTTGACTACGTTAAATTTTTTCCATCAATGTGTCGGATCATGCTCCACGATCCATCATCAAGTTGAGACTTAAAAAGAAGAAAAAGGGAGCCTCCATGATCATACAGCATGATCCGAAACGTAAATGAAATTTTTTTAACATAATCAAATCCAAAAATCATCTAAGCAAGCCATCATGAACTCTAAAACTCTATATATCTAACTAAAATCTCTTTGTTTTTTTCCTTATCCTTTATGAACCATCTTTAAATTTTATTTCCCTTAAATTCCATTGGACTACTTTTAATCATCCCTAAACATCTAAGAAAAAAAGGAAAAACATTCTTGTTTTCAAAGTACAGGAAGCATCTTTTCCAAAGAAGAGGCGTTCAACCATAAAGTGATGGAAAGGTAAGTGAAAGGTGCATAATGAATTCATGATATCTATAACCAACTCTTACCTACTCCAAGCAAGTGGAGAAAGAATATGTCGTTTGTCGTGATTCGAAAGTCCAAACCAGTAGGCGCGTAGGACACCGTTAACGTATTTGTCAAATTTTAGAATCTCAAATTCTTCGTTCTTTTTCTTCTGTTGATATGCTGACCGTATCCCTCGTGCATAGAAAACGTGGGTGCCCACCTTTCGAATGGTCAAAATGAAAGTTGTGGGGGACACCTAAATCTTTCAGTCAGTTTGGGGTCACTGCGTTGGCTGATTATTATAGGGCTGTGGTTTCCATCTAGATTGCAACATATTCATTTAGTAACTTCATTTATTGCCTATGACAGTAGATGATTGTACAGAAAATAATAATTTTGTTGTTACATGTTATATTAGCTGTAGGGAAAATAACAATTTTGTTTGTTATTTTATTATTTTTCATGTGCAGTCTTATTTTGGAGTACGTTTTATTTTATTCCATTATAATTTTTTTCTAGCTTTATTTAAAAAAATATTTGACAGTAGATGATTGTACAGAAAATAATAATTTTGTTGTTACATGTTATATTAGCTGTAGGGAAAATAACAATTTTGTTTGTTATTTTATTATTTTTCATGTGCAGTCTTATTTTGGAGTACGTTTTATTTTATTCCATTATAATTTTTTTCTAGCTTTATTTAAAAAAATATTTTTTCCTAAAGTTATTTAAGGTAATTCAAATAAATCTAAGTAATTAAGTATAATACTCAAGTTAAGTTCAAAATATTAGATGTTAATTTAAGAAATCAAATGTGAAGGATTAAAACACTTTAATTTGGGGAATTACAATGATGAGTAAATTTGGTGTAACATAAATTTCAATCATCTTGATATTAAAAATAGTTGTTATCTAAGTAGAAAATGTTTCAAATATATAATGATCTTTAAAATATTTGTAAGTAGAATTTGCATTGTGTGGGATTGATCTTACTCATAGTTCCATTGACCTAACACACATAAGTGATCTAAAACCCATAGAAATGATTTAATGACTTGTCACCTAAAACTCAATTGTCTATTTTGGCATGCAAATTGGAAGTAATTAAAAATATTTTGGGGAAGTAATCATGAGGTATAAGTTATTTTTTGTGAAGACCTTATCACAAATGTTGATAGATAGCAATAAAAAATGCACACATCCTAGATGAGTGTGATGCAAATTAAGTTCTTTTAAGTGCTCTAAATGAAGTGTTAACAGAGTAATTCTTCTTTTCAATACATGTGATTTCTATGATCTTCAAATATGAATTAATGTTTCAATGAATGTCTTTAAATATCAAGACATAATGAATTGTTGCATAGATGTGTACAAAAAGATTAAGAATAGTGGAAATTATTAAGTATGCACATGTCCTAAATAAATGTGATGCAAATTAGGTTTGTTTTAGTGCTTTGAGCAAAGTGTTCCTAGAATTATTCTTCATTTCAATACATGTGATTTTTCAATGATCTTCAAATATAAATTTACGATTAAATAGATGTCTTTAAATATTAAGACATAAAAAATTGTTGCATAGACATATACCAAGTGGCCTTCCAATGGCTATAAGGAAAGGGTGTGAAGCAACAATTTTTATCTTTAAAATTTTGATTTTTTTTGTCAAAACAACATCATGCAAGATCAATCTCATTCTACAAAAGTGACCTAGGACAAGGAATACCAAATGCTTGGATAAAGAATGAATATAATTATAGGCTAATAAATGAGGAGAATGTGTGGGATTGGTACAAATGAAGCAAGATTAAGGTCACAAAAAATAAAGATGGATAGGGATCTAGAAAAATGCTAAATTTGACACAAAGATAACAAACCATATTAAAATATTCTCTCAAATTAATCCTAAAACTAAATAAAAGTTAACATAAAGATACAAAATTTAACATTACAATTATATATATTCACAATTTAAATTAAATAACAAACCACAAAATATCTTTGTAATATTATTTTTTATTTTATATAATGAAAATGTTTTAGTTTTATTCTATTGATGTAACTCTTTTGGAGTTTCTACTTCTCATTAAAACTTTGCACAACAAATATATTAAAAATAAATTAAATTTTGTCTTTTTTATATTGGATAACTTATGATATGTGGTGGAGGTGAAAATCATTTTTAAAATCTTTGAGTAAAAATTTATTTTAATACAAATTTATTTTAGCTACTTAAGAGATTTTAAATTAAATTTTTAGAAACTAAAAATTAATTAGTCTTAATATTTACTTCGATTTTTTTATTATCAGAATGTGAATCTATGTTTTAATTATATAACTATTCATAATTGTACCAAATATGTGATCACAATGAAATGAACCAAAAATAGTTTAAATATTTTTTAATATCAATTTAGAAACTTAGCTTTAATTGTAAAGGACATTTAAGATTTTTGCTTTATGTATAAACTTTAAAATAACCATTATTGCTCATTATTTGTGAATTCTAATATATATTATTTTATAATAATTACTATTAAATACAAATCAATTTAAAATATTTTGAAAGATAAGATATGCATGAATTTTTTTTAAAAATATTTTCATTTCTTAAAATAATATCTTAAATATTTTTTAATATCAATTTAGAAGCTTTCAAGATTTTACTGTGTAAGTTTTAGAAATAATCTACTTTGTGTAAGTTTTAAAAATAATTATAATAGATAAGATATGAATGATTTATTTTTTTTAAATATTTTTTTATTTCTTAAAATATAATATCTTGAATATTTTTTAATATCAATTTAAAAACTTTCAAGATTTTTATCTTATATAAATTTTTAAAATAATTACAATAATAAATTTAAGATCTTTGTTTTGTGTATATTTTAAAATAATCATTCACATTTATTATTTTATAATTTTACATTTTTTTTCATATATATCTAGAATGGGTGCAAATTTACAATTTCAGAGATATCAAAAGAAGTTGCTGCTAGACTGAACTTGTAAGTAACCGCATTTTTATTTTTATTTATAAATATGAAATTAAATTATGCTTCTACATGAGTTGTTTACTCTATGCAATCAATCTTCCTGTACATGTACTCCAATTTTATGTGTAAACGAATATTAGCAGTGTTATTTGAAAATTGCTTCCACGCCTACAAAATTCCCCTGTACCTTTTTACTGGACTTGCACTTGACCCCTGTACTACATCATAATCTGCTCCAAAGAAATTGTACTTAACAAAGTAATTCAGGACCTTCGCATGTGCATCTGGGCTGCCAGAACCCTCAGCAGAGCTTCTTTTAACAGCCTTCCATTTTCTACATAGTGATGTCATCCACAATATATTTGAAGCGTATAGCAAGAAGAGAAAATGGATAGAATACCTTTGTTTCAGATACATGTTTCAAAAATGAGAGCCTGTGGAAATAATCTCAAAAATTCAATAATTACATTCTTACGGTGGGCTGAAAGGGTAAGTAATCTCTCGAGCAGATTGATGTTCACTCAGGTCACCATTTTTCAGATGTAGTCTAGATATACTAAGGCAATCTCTTACCTCAGCAAGCATCTTGTGAGTGATATTGTGTTTGAGTTCAGAGTTTTCTTTATGTTTCACAATATTACCGGATAGGTGGGATTTACATCAGCATAGCAAAAGTTGATTTTAGACCTCGGCTCGTCATGTCAGAATATAGGGATTCAATTTTCTGACATTATAGAAACCCCTTTTAGGCTTCCCATTCATATTCATACACCAATGTGGTGTCTGGATAGGCTATGACCTAAACAACAATCAATATCTTTCATTTTTTATAGCCACCAATTTGAAGAATTTAGTATTTCTTCTCAAGCCTAGAAACCGAAGATTTTGGAACAGTCTGTATCCGATAGGAAAAGGAGAGGCTATAAGCTCTTCCTGCTGCTAAATTAGCAGAATATAATTTTCAATCAGAATAGAATGGACTATTTTAGTTTATGTCGTGATGAGACTTGTAACATCTAATCAACAGTATAAATCAAAATAGAATTTATCCAGGATTATTGTAGTTTATATGTCATTTGGGTGATTGTTGTAAGCAACAGAGCTCATTTTCAGGAAGCAAGGTTCTTTTCATAAGACAGCTTTCAACTTGGCGAGCGGACAGAATGCCTACTGGATTACAACCTGGGTCTCTTTAAAGCAAGTATCCATCCCTTAGGACTCAGGCTAGGCCTGTGTACAATATTGCTGAAACCAAGATTGAATTCATACAATGTAAAAGAAAATTTGCAAGAAAAAAATGACTTGTTATCTTCATTTCGTTGCAAATTGTAGCCTATGTAGTCTTTAGAAATTTAATGAAAGGTCATTTAAAGCACATGATGTCTGCTGCTTTGTCATCGAACTGTTCCTAGAATTCAGAGTAGTTTAGAGCATACGAGACTATACAATGCACATACATTACCCCTCAGGATTTAAACCCGTGTCTCCTTCATCTAGCACAAAACTACATAGCCTACTATGTTCTACAAAATTGTGAGCAGCAAGGGCTAAGAAAATAGTTGAAACATGATGTGATGCTGCTCTTAGTTTGTGCTGAAAAGATAACGTTTGAGTATTTCATAGCGAAATTTGAAACCATCTGGAGCTAAAGATTCAGTATATGCTTGAATATTCGTAGATAAACTGAGATCCCTGAGTTTTGGTGTTGAAATATACTATTTTCTTCACAATTTAGGAATAAATATAAAAGCGATTAAAATTTATAAGATTATGTCCATTTAGGAACGAATTTCAAGTTTTCAACAATTTGTTTCAGACATTAACCGGACATTTATCAAATATCTCTGCAATTTTTAGAAAATATAATAAATGACACTAATAGATTTGGTTACCAAACGGATCTCAAAGTTCACAACAATGATTCAAATAAATTTACCATTCAAAGCTAATTCTGCATTATTTCGTGCGGAAATTTGAAGTAATAACTGAGATTTGCAGAAATTAAGAAGCCTCGTGAGCTTATAGTTAGAATTGTGATTTGTAGTCAACGCTGTAGTTCACTGTTCAATCCTAATCTTTTTGTAATTTCTGCTAAATAATTTTTTTTTGCAGCTAAATCTGAATATTTTGGGTTACCCTTGAAAGCAATTGAGCAATGACTTCTGGGAAGGTTATCTGGACATGGCAATTTCTTGCATTGCTAGGGTTTCACTACTATGCAGCTGCAGCACCGGAAAAAGCATTAATAACATCCGTGCCTGGTTATGATGGTAGTTTTCCATCAAAACATTATGGAGGGTAGGGGTATTTCTGTTACTCTTTTCCTTGTCAGATTGCGTTTCACAGTGTAAAACAATTGTTTTGTTACTGAACGACATGTAAATAGGAGCTGTATTACAGAGAGAATGTTTCTCTCATATATTCAATATTTTCTTATTTTTGATACTGTTGTTAGTGGTGATTTTTTGTGCATATTTTTTTGGCTTGCAGATATGTAACAGTAGACGAAGCTCATGGAAGGTATCTGTACTACTACTTTGTTACATCACAAGGAAATCCTGCCAAAGATCCTGTTGTTCTGTGGCTAAATGGTGGTCCAGGTTGCTCAAGTTTTGATGGATTCGTTTATGAGCATGGTTTGATTCCTCCTTATTTATTATTGGTTTTTTGTACTGAATTTTTCCTCAATTAAAATTTTGAGTTGGGTTTTAGGGGTTGCCCACATAAAACTGCTCCCTTCGGCTAAGATTCCAATTTCTAAGGTTAAAACTTCTGCAAAAATTCATCTTGGACTTGCACCCAGTCTTAGACATTTAATCTGTAACAGAGCTTGGCTTTCTGCAAAATTGAAACCCTTCTCGGCCATATGACTAGTACTACATAACAACCAAGTTATCTTCACCAGTGAACCATGCCCCATTTGACTAATTTTTTAGATCCATATCTTATATGAATTATGTATTTTCTGTTTGTATTTTATCAATAATCTTCGCAAATTTTCTAAATGAAAAGTAGTTCCAATTGTTAGAACTTGAGGCATGGTATCCTTCTAGTTTTCATCTGTCTGGAATTGCACGTTCAAATTATATACACTTCCTTCACGTCTAATTATTGATAATTGAACCCTTATATTTACCTCTTTGGAATAGTCTGTACTGCTCGTAAACATTTGAAATTCAGAGATTGGCAGCTACTAAATAGAAGAAATCAATAAATTCAAATTGAAAGCTCTGCAGCTGTAAATATAAGATCTTGTCCTTGTAGGTCCTTTTAATTTTGAAGCGGCCACAAATGGTTCTGGAAATTTGCCCAAGCTACACTTAAACCCATATGCCTGGTCAAAGGTATGATTTTTTTCAGAATGGCATTTTTGTGTTGCTTGGCAATATTCTGAATATTGACAGTTCCTAAATTGGATTCAGAAGCTATTGTGTGTTACATTTAGAGCGTAGAACATGAAATGACTGTATTTTTGGCTCTTTTTGTTGAGGACATTTTGCCGTTCATAACATTACTTCTTGTCCAGGTCTCGAGTATCATCTATTTGGATTCGCCATCTGGAGTTGGCTTTTCATACTCCAGAACAGCAAATGACTATAATACGGGGGACTTCAAGACGGCTAAAGATACACATACTTTCCTTTTAGAGGTCCCAAATCGTTCCTCGAAAATCATTTTGTTAGGATTTACTGATTAATGGTATTTGAATTCACAAGTATAGAATAGTTATAGGAGGAGGAATCCGCAAATTATTGAACAGGAACAAGGTAAAGGTAAACTAGTTCGCTGAACTTTTTCGGAATTGGATGAGACAAAGGCTATAATAAAATTCATCCATAAAAAACTCAAGAAATTCAGTAACGAAGAAGTATGCATGAATAAATGACTGTTTAAGACGGGCAAATGCTTAAAAAATCTAGATTTTTCTTTGTGTATGGTATTGAGAGCAGTGGTTCGAGGAATACCCAGAGTTCCAATCAAATCCATTCTTTATTGCTGGAGAATCATTTGCAGGAATCTATGTTCCGACTCTGGCATCAGAAGTATCCAAAGGTATGCCAAATATGATATTTCTGTCTTTTCTAGATAAAACAAACATGTCTTATGCGTAACCCTATTTATGGAATTATTCTGTTATGTTACAGGAATTGTAGCTGGTTTAACACCTGCTCTGAATTTTAAGGTAAAGGTGTTTCAAGATTCTTACCGAATTGGTAGCCTGTCATAGAGAAAATCATAGAATCTAATCTGTTTGTTAATATAAACTTATTTCCAGGGCTATATGGTAGGAAATGGGGTCACAGATCATAAGTTTGATGGCAATGCACTTGTGCCATTTGTTCATGGAATGGGTCTTATATCAGATGACATCTTTCAGGTAATTCATCATTCTTTGTTTATAACAAATATCCCAAAAGGCATGAATATACTTGTAATAACTTGTGCAGTTTTTCTACAAATGATAGCTTGTTCTTGTCAAATAAATTGGATCGAAATAAGATTTTGTAGTGAAGATATCTACAAAAACTGAGGTCTAAGGCATCCACAAGAAGTGAGCCATAGTCCCAAGCAAGAATAGATTAGGAGCATTTATGAAATTGATTGTAGTGCTGAAAGTTCTTTTGAAGTGGTGCCTATTCTATCTGATTGATTTCGATGCAATCCCCACTCTTCTCTGTGCTTCGTTGTTTAGGAAAAGACAACACCCACATTTAATCACTCCTCTCTTTCGCACGCATTCTGTCTCTTGGATTTGTGTATTCACAAAAGAAATCATAGTCATACACATGCTTTTAGCACATGATGGCAATTCACCACCATCATTGCATACATGTCAAAGGATAAATGAATCCTCGATTCTCTTTTCGTTAGTTACATCTTTGAGATAAAGAGGCAACTCGCACAGGAAATTGAAATAAATTAAGATTTCACGAGTCTAAGATCTTTTCTTTCTTTCTTTTTTACGGGCACATTTGTAGAATTCAATCTACGCAGACACAATTGAATGGTGTCATAATAGCAGGTAGAACACTTTCAGTCGTGCAACATCTAGGAAGCTGGACATAAACCGTCATTAAGGATTAAGCTGACAAATAATAAATTTTACCTCCCTATAAACGCTAGCGTACATTAACATGCGCGTTGTGGGCATTAATCACAGGTTTATTGGGATTAAATAGAACTATTTATGCCATGAACGATTTTTGTTAGCTTAAGTTTTAAAGATCAATATCATTGAGAAATTGTCTTAATCATAAAGCCTTAACATATTGCTTCAAAATGCCTGTGAACGGGAAAATGGTTTCGAGTGGGGTTTCCCCTTCGATAGGGTCCGAAGTAGGACTTAAGGATGTAGATGAGGAGGACAAAGACAAATGGAATTGGGCGTTGGACAAAAAAGAGGAAGAAAGTTGGCTTAATCTATAGTTCGAGGCCTGTCAAAAACTTTTAAAACGCTGCGGCTGGTTCCTCTGTCGCCAAGGGTTCGGCAGAGCAAAGTAATCCAGAGATTTTTTTCTTCTTTTGTGGTTGTTGTGAAGGATTCCACAGCAGATCTGGCTGTTGTTGGGTGGGGCAAACCTTTGTGAGTTGGCCTGTGGCAGGGTTTGAAGCGTGGCTTCCCCTGCAAGCGTTGTGGAATCTAGCCCTCGTGAAATTGCCCCCATTGACTGTTGGATGAGCTGAAGTTGAATGAGCAAGTGGTGGTAAATGGTAGTTGGGTTATAGGTTTATTCCAGCTATGGCAATCAATGTTCGGGGGCAGAGAAGATTGTTCTTGGCATGTGTCCTGCGACTTCTCCAAATCTTCTTGATGATGTAGGTTATGATAGTAAGTTACCTTTGAGGAATTCCTGGGTTAATGTTGTTGAACGCTCAGTCTGTTCCTTAAAAGCAGTGGGGGGTTGCAAGGGCATTATGCTTAGGATCCCTCATTCTACTTGTATAAAGGGTTATGGAAGTTTATAGGAGTTAGGTAGGAGTCTCATGGAAAAAAAAATTGGGGTTAAGGAATATTTGAAATCTGTTCTTAAAAAATAGAAGCTCTTATTTTTTAGGCTTTCATTTCGAGAGAAAATAGAAAAAATAGAAAATTATTTCATTTTTCATTGTTTAATGGGACCACCAGCTTCCTTCAATTTAGGAGCTTAGATTTTTAAGCAGAACTCTGCTACAAATTTCACGAGACCACCCGCTTTAAAATATTCTTAAAAAATCTCTGCAGCAAAGAAAATGGAAATTATGTTGTCGTATGGAGATTGCAGCCATGATCTATGGCTTTTTTTCGTATCTCCTTTATAAATCATGATGATTGTATTGAAATAATTTTGAATGGCTTGTGATTTGTAGGTAAGTGAAAGCTCTTTCTTAATAGGGCCTCGTCTAGGTTAGGCTTCCACATTTGCCATTGGAATATTGGGGGGATGAGGTTTTGGTGGGTATTGTTAACTCATTTCATTCACTCGTCACTTTTGCTACAACGATTAAATTTAAACTATGTCAATTGTTTGCTAAATTTTGTATGAATGCTAATGTGGATAAGGTGTATCCTTTCTTATCACCTTAACTTCTAAATTGAGAGAATGAGTGCAATAGATTACGTATGATAATTCTTTAGTTATGTGTTAGAAGTGAATCAAATTTGGTCATGCTTTTTGTTTTTTGCTTTAAAAACAAGAGGAAGCAAATGTCTAGACAAAAGAAAAAAAGTAGTTTAGACACCCCTAGACTAATGTTGAGTTGTTCTTGTTAGATAGAAACAATAAGGGTTGTCCCACTTTGGTTAGGATTAATTCTAATGAAAATATTATTGATGTTTCTAGCTTCAAGGTCCTTGTTGGGATACATTCAAATGTAAGGAAAGGAGGATTGTACAAAGTAGGCAAATGTTAGTGAAATTATGGCTAGTGTGACCTAAGAAGGAAATGTCAACAGTCCAAAGCATGTGACTTTGCATTGGCCTAGCTCACCCTCTAGTGTTAAGGAATAATGGAGGAGGGATCTAGACAAGATTTTCTAGACGCCCTTTGTTTTCTCTAATTTAATTTTAACAAAAAAAAAAGGAAAGCAAAAAGGAAGGAAATTAGCTTCAATAAACATGTGGACATGGTTGTTGGTGGTGTCTAGAGGTCTCTAGAGCAATATTATTTCAACTCACCTTAAGTTAGTTGGTCATTTTTATTTTTTGGGTGGTTTGCCCCATGTTTGTTGTTTTTGTCCCTAGTGAGATGATGTTTGATGTGGTTGCTAATGGTTTAAAACCTTAGTGTTGTTTGTTCTTTATTGTTGTCTTTGCAATGTTTGTTGAGCTTATTTGGTGCACCTTTTCTTTACCTTTGTAAAAGGATCAAGGCCCTTTCAAAATCCCTCAATTTTAATCTTAATAAAAAAATGTTGCTTCAACTTTATCCTTGTACACTTTTCTTAGATAAGGTAAGAAGCATTAGGGTTTATATAAACAAGACTAAAGCATGCCTTTTCTATCTCTACAACTTGCCTATGCCAATTTGCATACCCTTCCCATAGTGCAAAGTGATTTATAAAATAACACTTATTTTGTGGATTTATAAAGGCTTAGTATAGGATCGATAGTAAATCTATAGAACATACCAACCAAATATAGAATATTGGTCTAGTTATAGCATCTAGTAAAATAAATCATACTACCCATTAATAGCAAATATGAAGTGCCATCCACTTGTTCCTTTCATCATCTTGTGAGTGTGATATCCATATCTTGCATTCCTTGATTCTAAACTCAACATTTATTATTTCCCTTGTCTAGTTGAAAAATTTCCAAGCTTCTACAAAAGCTCTACTTGAAAGAAGTAATGGAGTAGTAATGCAATTTCTTATGTATCAAATTTCTTAAACTTCTATTATAAAAATAAAAATAAAATATTAAAATAAATAACTCATTTTTAAAAAAATTGACTTTTGTTGGTAAGCTACTAGGTCACTTACAAAGAGTGAGCTTATAAATAAGACAAATATTATAACATGAAAGTACGTATATAAATCTAAGAAAGACAAGTATGTGTCAATATACTTGTGAAAAAAAACATATATTAGTTGTTCTAAAAAAAGTAGATAAAGTTTTCAACATGCATTGGTGTTTGGTGGAAAACTAGGGGAAGGGTACCAGTAGTGGACATTGATAGTTCTGATACTAATTGTTAAGTACAGATGCCAAGCTAACAAGATGAGAGGGGGTGTGTGCGGGGGGGTGAATCATACAAACTTAAACTTCCATGAAATCAACAGATTCAACCTCGGTAGCTTTAACAGATATATGTAACCAAAACTGTAAAACACGCAAACTCATAAACAGATAACATCACAACACATTCAACGCCAGATTTAACGTGGAAACCCAAATAGGGAAAAACCACTGTGGGATTTTGGACCCACTCAGAAATATACTCTTCTAGAGTATGCTCGGTTAAAAGAAAATCCTGTTAAAGATTACAAACACATTGCTAGATGTGACCCGGTTAAGGGATTTCCCTCAGATCTATTAGGATCTTCACCTTGTTAGAAGTGACCTTGTTAAAGGGTTTCAAACACTCAATCAGAATGTCACCTTGCTAGAGGATTTACAAATAAGACTGTTTAGTCCACTCGGTTAAGAGATTTTCTGTCACTTACAAATAAACAATAGTAATGAGTATGCCTGCAACTTTGCATCTAAAATGCTAAAGAAAATTCTTATTTGCTCAATAAAATCTAGTCATAGGACTTATCTTGTCCCTCTACTGGGCTCCTTACTCTGTTATTCAAACAGGTCTTCAAGCTTTTGTGCTTGGTAATCACTATGTAGCATCCCTGTGCTTACACTTGCCCGCATGCATTGTTTATCAACAGTTCCTTATTTATAAACAATTTGCTAACCACTTAATCTCTTTGATCACATTTTCCATGATCAATCATAGCCATCAGATCTTCAATCTTGACTAGGTTCAATGTATCCTTCGATCTAAAAACGTTTTACCTCGCCTTGGAACTTGCATACATTTCTTGGAACTTATGCTAGGGTATTGCGGTTCAATCTGAGCTGTAGATCTTCCTGCCGATCTTCCATTGCCATAGATCCTTAACAAACTTCATACACGTTGTATCAATCATTTAATCATATCCAGCTCATTAGCTTCCATCATTAAATAATGCATGTATACATCCAATGCATTCTGTTATTACTCGGTTGCAACTCGGTAAATACTAAACTTCACTCGGTAGACATTCCGCCTTCATTAACCGATAGCGATAACCTTAGGGTCTACTGACTAGGTTCCTTAGGGTTTACCGACTAGGTTCCTTGCTCGGTAACATAGTATAGTATTAACCTTACAAACAATAGCATATGTAGGATATCAAAACAATCTAAACAACATGATCTCATCATTGTCTAACTCGGTAATAGTTACCCATTGAATAACTTATTCCTCCCCTTATTCATCACATTCTTTCCGTGTCTTTTACCGTCATCTTAATTCTCTTCAAAACATACTTCTTAAGATATGGTAACATCCTACTAAATCAGAAAATCAATTTCTTGACATCAATGACAAAATAATATTGTGAAGACAGTAAACATCCTAAATCAGTTATATCCATAATTATCAACAAACTTCTCAATATCCTAATTGAAATGCCAACAATCTCTTAATGTTTGTTATAATGCCAACAATCTCCCCCTTTGGCATTGATGGCAAAACTAATTGATTTGACCTAAAAACTTCGAATTCAGATTGCTGAAATGCTCTCCCCTTGTCATTAGTCTTCTCCCCCCCCCATACATTAGTCTTCTCCCCCTTTGACAAAATGCCAAAAGAAAACTAATACATAATTTCTTCCTGTGTGAAGTAATTCCTTTGTTGTTCGGTATCAACTCAGTCTTGGTTAGAGTATTTTATCTTCAATTCTCGTTCCCTGTTTTTGTTTCTTGTACACCTTTAGAAAACATCCTAAAGTGTGTAAATCAGCATCAACTCCTATAAGATATTCTTTAGAGTCATCGAATTGATGCTTTCACCGAACTCGGTCAGTGAGTAGAAGATAGGGGTAGGACCCCTAACTTACTTTTGAGATACTCAAAAGTGTCCCTTGATAGTGGCTTGGTGAAAATATCTGCTATTTGTTCCTTTGAACTAACATACTCCAACACCACTTTCTTCTCTTGAGCTTCTTCTTTAAGATAATGATATTTGATAGAGATGTGCTTTGTCTTAGAGTGCATAACAGGATTCTTTGAAATGTTAATGGCACTAGTATTATCACAGAATATAGTTACTGGTTCGGTAACTTTCTCATTTATGCCTTCCAATAGTTGTTTGATACATGCTATATTGGTACAATTTAATGCTGCAATAACATATTCAACTTCTGTTGTTGACTGTGAAATACATCCTTGTTTCTTGCTAAGCCAACTCACTAGTCTTTCTCCTAAAAAGAAAGCTCCACCACTTGTGCTTTTCTTGTCATCTATGTTGCCTTCCCAATCAGCATCAGTATAAACTTTTAAATCAAAGTCATTTTCTTTCTGATATACTAAGCCATAATCCTCAGTACCTTTCAAGTATCTGAAAATTCTCTTGATTGTTGTCATGTGTGTTTCCTTGGGATCTGCAGAAAATCTTGCAACTATACCTACTGCATGTGCTATGTCTGACCTACTGTGAACAACATATTGCAACTTTTCAATCATAGATCGGTAAAGTGTCTCATCAACATATGCAGATTCATCATTCTTTGATAGTTTACAGTTGGTAGTCATAGGAGTACTTACTGGTTTTGAATCCTCCATTCCAAATTTCTTCAAGATATCCTTTATGTACTTGGATTGAGTAATGAAAATCTCATCTTTCATTTGTAGTATCTGTAGACCTATAAAATACTTTATCTCACCGATTAATGACATCTCAAATTCCTTGCTCATTTCATTTCCAAAGTTCTTGCATAAAGAGTCATTTCCACAAAAGATAATATCATCAACAAATATGGTTGAGATTAGTATTCCATTTTCATCATTCTTCATGTACATATTGTTATTTTCACTTGTCCTTATAAAACCAATCTTGATTAAATAAGAGTGCAATCTTTCATACCATGCTCTAGGTGCTTGTTTCAGACCATATAAAGCTTTGTTCAATTTACATACCTAATCTTTATTATCTCCTTCAACAAATCCTTCAAGTTGTTCAATAAAAACTTCTTCTTCTAATATACCATTCAGAAATGCAGATTTGACATCCATTTGATATACTTTGAAATTCTTGTAAGCAGCGTATACCAACAATGTTCTTACTCCTTCAAGTCTTGCCACGAGTGCAAAAGTCTCACCATAATCAATTCCCTCTTCTTGAGCATAACCTTTGCAAACTAGTCTTGCTTTATTTCGAATGACCTCACCTTTTTTATTCAGCTTGTTTTTGAAAATCCACTTTGTACTGATTACATTTTTGTCCTTCGGTCTTGGGACCAGTGTCCATGTGTCATTCTTCTTGATTTGATCAATCCCTTCTATCATTGCATTTATCCAATCTTCACTGTTAAATGCCTCTTTCACTATCCCCAATTCAAATTCAGATATTAGGCATGTGTTCTATCTCAGTTTATTCCTTGTCATCACTGGATCATTCTTATCTCCTATAATCTAACTTGATGCATGATTCCTTCTTACATACATGGCTAATACAGACTTGGTAGACTCTGTATGATCTTCTTCATCACTCAGTAACTGGATATTCTCTTCATTTCTTTCAGCAGTTTTCTCGGTAGGACTTCTCGGTTGAACATATACAAATCCTTCATAATCTTCTAGTTCTTTGGAGTTTCCTTCATCATTTCTTTCTGCAAATTCATCAATTTTCACATTTGCACTTTCTACTATTTTGTTAGAGGATTTGATCAGACATTTAAATGCTTTGCTTCTAAAAGAATAACCAAGAAATGTTCTTTCTTCACTTTTCTGATCAAACTTACCATTTCTGTCATATTTGTGAACATAGCATCTACTTCCAAAGATTTTAAAATAACTTACATTAGGTTTCTTGTCATACCAGATTTCATATGGTGTCTTCAAGGTTCTTTTCTTCAGTTGTACTCGGTTCAAGGTATAAACTGTAGTGCTTATTGCTTTTCTCCAAAATGTTTGAGGTACCTTCTTTTCTATCATCAAGGTTCTTGCAAAATCCACAATTGATCTATTTCTTCTCTCAACAATTCCATTTTGTTGTGGAGTTCTCGATGCAGAGACTTGTCTTTTTATACCATGATCATTGCAGAATAAGTTGAACTCGTCAAAGGTGAACTCTCCTCCTCTATCAGATCTAAGACATTTCAGTTGTCTTCCTGTTTCATTTTCAACTCTTGCCTTGTACCATTTAAACATTTGAAAAGCTTCTGATTTTTCTTTTAAAAACATTATTGACATCATCCTTGAGTAACCATCCACAAATAATATGAAGTACTTATCACCATAATAACTCTGGACTTTCATAGGACCACAAAGATCAGTGTGCACAAGATCTAAAATTCCCTTAGAAGTGTAGGACTTACTTGTAAAGCTTGATCTTGTCATCTTACCCATCTGGCATCCTCGACATATAGCATTCTCAGGTTTCTCAAGACTCGGTAGACCTCTTACTCAGTGCTTCTTACTTATTTTGATCATATTATCAAAATTTACATGACAAAACCTTTTATGCCATAACCTGGTATCATCTATCTTTGCATATAGACACTTATTCCGAGTTGAGTCAAGGTGAAATGTGTTACCTTTTGTTTTTGTCCTGGTAGCTGCTAACTTCCCATGCTTGTCATGAACTTTGACAATTCCTTTCTGAAACTCTATTCGATATCATGTATTGTTTAGTTGTGCTACACTCAACAAATTGTATTTCAAACCTTCAACCCAATAAACATCATTACATTTAACATTGTCAAGAAGTGTTATAGATCATTTACCTCTCACTGGACATGGTGCATCATTACCAAATCTTACATAACCTCCATCATAGTCTTCTAACATAACAAACTTGTGTTTATCACCTGTCATGCGATGTGAGCATCCACTATCTATGATCCAAGAATCATTAGTATTTATGTGAGATATTAAAGCTTTTTCTTCGTACCTTTCTTCATCTGATCCATCTTTGATAGCCACATAAACAACTTCTTCTTTATCAGTTTCATCTGATTTATCATCATTAGATTCCTCATTAGCTATTAGACATGTCTTTTTATCTCTTCTTTTGAAGTCTCGGTGTCCTCTGTAATGATTATCTTTCTGTCTGTCATCTCAGTAATCTCTCTTTTCACTGGATTCTTTGTCAGGACAATTAGAAGCCATATGTCATATTCTATCACAGTTAAAACATTTCAAAAGCAACTTTCCTTTGTACTTACCTTTTCCTCTCGGTAGCCTTCTGGCTAATAGTGCTTCAAACTCTTCTTGCTTTCTGATTTCTTCATAAAGTTTGTGTACCTCCATGTTTTTGCGAAATCTTTCACTTGCTCCACTGTGATTCCCTTCAGAGTACTTATACTTTCTATCATTGTAATCATCAGATTCATCAAGATGAAAAGAACTAAATGCAGACTCAATTTTATTTACTGAAGACCCACTGTTATCAAAGTTACTTAACTCAAATGCATGTAGCTTACCAATAGTAGCATCCAAAGAAACTAACATATTGGGTATAGACCTCAATTCATTGATTGCAAAGACTTGGATTGCATAAGCAGGTAGAAGGGTTCTTAATAACTTACTTGTGACATCCTTCTCTTCAATGGTTCCTCCTGCTCCTTTGATTTGATTGACAATCTCCTTTAACCTTGTGATGTACTGGGTTATGTTCTCACCTTCATTCATTCTCATAGATTCAAGTTGTCCTCTTAGACTGTCCACTTTTGCTCTTTGAACATGTTCATCACCACCATACACAAATATGAGCTTGTCCCACATTGCCTTGGCATCATTGCAGCCTTCTAGATCATTAAACTTTGAGTCGGTCAATGCAGATGTTATTTCAATCATTGCTTGAATATGTTCTTGCTTTGCTTTTATCTCTTCCATTGTCAATGGATAGGTGCTAGGTGTAATGAAATCATTCTCCAGATAATATACAACATATTCTCCAACTCCTGATAGGTGCAGCTTCATCCTTTTCTACCATGTAGAGAAACTTGACTTATTCAGCTTCGGTGCATCCCTCTTATACATCTTTGGATCTTTTCCTCAAGTACCTTTAAACTTTTCTTTTGAAGTCCAAAGCTCTGATACCAATTGATAGTTTTGATACTAATTGTTAAGTATAGATGCCAAGCTAACAAGATGAGAGGGGGGGGGGGGGTGAATCATACAAACTTAAACTTCCATGAAATCAACAGTTTCAACCTTGGTAGCTTTAACAGATATATGTAACCAAAATTGTAAAACATGCAAACTCATAAACAGATAACATCACAACACATTCAACACCAGATTTAACGTGGAAACCCAAATAGGGAAAAACCACTGTGGGATTTCAGACCCACTAAGAAATATACTCTTCTAGAGTATGCTTGGTTAAAAGCAAATCTTGTTAAAGATTACAAACACATTGCTAGATGTGACCTGGTTAAGGGATTTCCCTCATATCTGTTAGGATCTTCACCTTGTTAGAAGTGACCTTGTTAAAGGGTTTCAAACACTCAATCAGAATGTCACCTTGCTAGAGGATTTACAAATAAGGCTGTTAAGTCCACTCAGTTAAGAGATTTTTTGTCACTTACAAATAAACAACATTAATGAGTATGTCTGCAACTTTGCATCTAAAATGCCAAAGCAGATTCTTATTTGCTTAATACAATACAGTCATAGGACTTATCTTGTCCCTCTGCTGGGCTCCTTACTCTGTTATTCAAACAGGTCTTCAAGCTTCTGTGCTCGGTAATCACTATGTAGCATCCCTGTGCTTACACTTGCCCGCATGCATTGTTTATCAACAGTTCCTTATTTATAAACAATTTGCTAACCGCTTAATCTCTTTGATTACATTTCCCATGATCAATCATAGCCATTAGATCTTCAATCTTGACCAGGTTCAATGTATCCTTCGATCTGAAAACATTTTACCTCACCTTGGAACTTGCATACATTTCTTGGAACTTGTGCTAGGGTATTGTGGTTCAATCTGAGCTGCAGATCTTCCTGCCATAGATCCTTAACAAACTTCATACACATTGTATCAATCATTTAATCATATCCAGCTCATCAGCTTCCATCATTAAATAACGCATGTATACATCCAATGCATTCTGTTATTACTCGGTTGCAACTCGGTAGATACTAAACTTCACTCGGTTGCAACTCGGTAAATACTAAACTTCACTCGGTAGATATTCTGCCTTCATTAACCGATAGCAATAACCTTAGGGTTTACCGACTAGGTTCCTTAGGGTTTACCGACTAGGTTCCTTGCTCGGTAACCTAGTATAGCATTAACCTTACAAACAATAGCATATGTAGGATATCAAAACAATCTAAACAACGTGATCTCATCATTGTTTAACTCGCTAATAGTTGCCCATTGAATAACTTATTCCTCCCCTTATTCATCACATTCTTTTTGTGTCTTTTACCGACATCTTAATTCTCTTCAAAACATACTTCTTAAGATATGGCAACATCCTACTAAATCAGAAAATCAATTTCTTGACATCAATGACAAAATAATATTGTGAAGACAGTAAACATCCTAAATCAGTTATATCCATAATCATCAACAACCTTCTCAATATCCTAATTGAAATGCCAACAATCTCTTAATGTCTGTTATAATGCCAACATACATAGCTAACTTCGTGCACATAGAACTCTCAAACCGTATGTCGGATTTTAATTTTATTTTTTTCGGTTGTCTCTGTATGCGACTTAACTTCTTATAACTAAGGATCCAACTTCTAAGTAGTGACGATGCACGCTGTGGAAATTGTTGTGTCGAAAGGTCAAAAAGGGGTCATTTCAAAGTGACTACCTACACATAAACTCCTTTGCACCAAAAGTAGATAACTCAAAATTTGCAGTAGTAGTGGACAAATGCTCCAATAGTAGATCACCTTTTTTGACATTTTTTTACTATAATTAGCCCATTTGTGCACCACTATTGGCTCATTCGTGCACCACTACTGGGACATTTGTGCAAAATTATCCACTATTGGTACATGTGATATTCATTAATGAACTTTCCATTATCAATTTGTTGGGCTCCTTTGCAATCTACTATTGAGGGGTTGGGTTGATAAAAAGGTGTCCACTATTGGAACTATATCAACTAATGGTACCCTTCCCCTATATCTAAGATTTTTTCTTTCTTTCACTTTCCTATTAGTTCCAAGTCTAAGCAATAGCCTAAGTTCCAAGTTGAGGAAAAGAATGAGTGTGTAGTTCATCAATTATATGAGGTGTATTAGTTGAAGTACAAATGATTTGATTGATTTTTCTTCTTGTAGGCACTTCCTATTTGTTTTGTAGAATCATTTTAGAAAGGTGGCATCCACATTTATCAATGATTATGAGCTTCTCAATGATTGTTAACTCAAGAAGTCTACCATAGAAGATGGAGGCATTCAAATTAGTTTTTCAAACAATCTTCTAGAATTTGTTAATCATTTTTTATGCATAATATGTGAGACAAGTACAAAGATACATTTGTAGTGAAGCTCATTCTTGATCTTATAGCTATTGATTGGATCAGTCTTAGGAGGTTATCATGATATTAGACAAAGGTTTCTAAATTGATGAGTCTTTTTTTAGGTTGTATTGATATTAACCGAACGGAGGATAATATGTGGAATATGTGATTGTAAATAGTTTTCTAGAATTATTTAAATCCTATCCAATGAGAAAAATAGTAGAGCCACACCCAAATTTTTTTTGAGGGGGTTCTATTTTTTCTCTAATTGAACTTGTATATGTTTTATTTGAATTAGTTTCATTATTACTTTTTTTGTATTGAACTCCATTTTGCCTCAAATTTGACATCCACATTTCATATCTATCAAGTGCACGATAGTAGGCTCCTTAAGGAAGGGTGAATAATAGAGGTAAACATTTGGAAGACTTATCACGATATGTGTAAATGAATGTTCTCTGGGTGAAATAGCATCACATGAGTCAATACCCTTAGATGTATTATAAGATTATGTGTAAAGTATCACCAACATGAACTAAATCATAAGAAGGAAAGAAGTGCAAGATAAACATCACTATGCTCATGCACATTACTATCATTGACAATACACAATGTAGAAGCAATAGGAAGCTCATGGACAACAAAAGCAAGTGCATCTATAAGAGGGAAGGAAAAGTACCAACCATATTTGTGATTGAATAAAATTCACATACATGACGAGATACAATCTCTATAGAAAAATATCTCCATCTATAGGATAAGATAAAAGGAATGGATGCTACAAAATGTAAAACATGTCAAAATATGTAATATAGGCATGTATAGAAGTAAGAACAATAGATTATGACTCTATGATATAACATGTACCAATGAAGCAAAAACCAAGAACGGGTAGTTGGAAAATAATACTAGCTTAAACCCCTATGAAGATAAGTTAGTTAGACACAACAAAGGGCAACACATATGAGATAAAATGGATGCAATGAGAAAATTATATTTAAAAACCTTAATGTAAGAAGGATAAATCCCAAGGTCAAAACCCTAGATTGTAATAGGTTCACCAAAATGTAAAGATATAAAATATATTTCTTCTAAAACTGGATTTTGTGAATATTATAAGAAATATAACTTGATTACTATAATTTAGAGTTGTGATAAACCATTTAATATATAATTTGGAATTATAAAAATAAACATAAATAAAAACATGTAGTTGATTTTAGTGGTCAATAGCTTATTGTTCACTATTTTCATCATAATATTTGTAGTGTATCTAAGAATCATGACTTCTTAGATGAGTTAGAAGTAGAATGACTAAATATGTAATGCCTCGCCAAGAAACCCTAAAGGAAACAACAACAAATACTCAAAAAGAGTGCAATTTTTTTTAAAATAAAATAATTAGAACACAATAACGTAAAAGATAAACCTTACAATTGAAGTTGCACATGCTGAAGACTTAACTCAAACTCCTAAAGGGTTTCCCAACATGAATTACTTAATTAAACTAATCTTTTCTTAATATCAATTAATCCATTTAAGATATACATTTATCCATTAGGAAATTAGTTACACTAAACAATGATTGTTTCATTCTTTGCATGAGATAACACTATCATTTCTATACGTCCTTTATGATTAAACATTCAATTACATTGCATTAATGAACTTAATTAAAGATAGAAATCCTAACATCTGAATCTCAACATAATACATTTCTTTTACATTGCAAGGATTACTAGTATTACAATTGCACTTAATACATCAAGTCTCATAATAATACATAAGGATTACATCAAATTACAACTGCCACAAAGTCATACATACAACAAATGATACAACTGACCACATAAGGGTCCAAGAGATACAAAAATGATCTAAGGCATCAAAGAGGTTCCAATTGGTACAATAGAATGAAATGAATTTGAGAGAAACATCTAGAGCACCTACGAAGCTAATTCCTCACAAGAAGGCACGAACAAAATACCCAATGGAAAGTGACACTACCACCTGACCATGTGGCCCAAAAAGGAACCACCCCTCCATGCTAGGAGCTAGTACTAAGGCCCTCAAGCAAGCCACAACAAAACATCACATGGTCTAACATGAACATAAGGGACTCACCCAAAGCATAAGCATACAAAACAAACTCCCACAAGAGTGCTCCAAGTAAAGCGAACACATGACTACACACTAGTGAACATAAGGGAAGAGTGTTATCGCATGACTGGTATGGGTTATCATGGCAAGTCTCCATAGGCCTTGGCCCCCATCCTAGGTTATCTTGGTAGCCTCTCCCGAACCCCCGACCCCCATCCATGACTCATGCAGACCCAACAAACCTTTCGTGAGGACAAGGTAGTTGGTTTGCCATTCCAGGTCTTCCCACTGCATCATGAGTCTGTACTAGTACTCAACCATAAGCGGGGTACAATTAATCTTGATTAATGTTTGAAACCCAACCCCAGTTTATTAATTATGGTATCACTTGTTACACAACTTCCAAGGGGTTATCCTGGCAGCCACTTTGGGCCCCCATCCCCACTTAGAAGCCAATCTCCCTTATGACACTACACAACCTCCAATGAACCCCAAGGCAAAACACAAAAGCCAACTAACACATGGAGTTCAAAAACAAAATTTAAGAACAATTTGGTTATACAAACCTTCTACCAAGGTTAAACCACTGGAGGTGTGAAACAAACAACTGGTTTATCCACAAGACAAGACCAAAACCACAATAAAGCAAGTACGATCACAATTAAAAAAAAAAAAACCAAATCAATTTGCAAGGTAGGCTTACGTTCAACAACATGCCATCACAACACGAACATGACTCTTTCAAATCAACACCAAAATTCATCAATCAGAGTACATACTCAATAGGTACCACTTGCACTCTAAACACATCCATGTTAAGGAATCACAACGATTACTCAAAATATAATTAAAAATAAATGTAATCTAGTTGCAGCTCTTTCAATAATTGATTCTTTCACTTTAAGAAAATCTACAATAGGGAATAATGCATAAAAATTCTCAAAACTTGAGTTTAAACCATACACTTAAAAAAGAATAACAAAAACTCGTAGCCTAAATAAACCATCATTTAAAAACAAATATATAATCATTTCAATTTAAGCCAATTTGGCCATAACAAATACCATTTGAATTCAAATTTCAAGATAATGAAATTAATATTTAAAATACATTTGAAAACTAAATTCAATATTTAAATCAAAATAATCATTTCGACTAACAAAATTGATGGTTATTCCTATAGCCTTTGTTTTCACAAAATCATTTACGATTATATCCAATCAAATTTAACATTCTCTTCATATTGCTAATTCAAAATACACACACACACACACACATTAAATTCAAAACTGATAATCCTTTTTTTTTTGAACCAAGATACCTCTAAACACCACATTCAAATTAAAATTGAAAATTTATACACACACATATATATATTGAAAACACTGAAATTAATATTGATTGTGTTTTAACCAAACATCGAACTGCAAAGGAATGCAATGCGTTGAAGCTCGTGGGGAGGAGTTTATCCCCCCATCCACTACGTGGTGGAAGGGGTTTCTCCCCACACCGTGGAGTTTGGGCGCCATGACCCCCTCCCCCATATATATATATATATTATTTATTTTTATTTTTTTTCAAAACAAGATTTTAATATGAAAATTACAAAATAAGGTTTCCAACAACAGATAAAAAACCACAGTCCTCCTAGAAACAGGGTATGGACATTTGCCAACAAATTAATTGGTAGATCATTCAAGATACCAAATTAATAGTCTAATCCAAATTTCAAATACCAGAAATTAAAAAACAAACATTTCACAACCTGATTTTTTTTTTTTTACACAGGAATTTGACAAGAGAACTCAAACCCCAAGAACCCATTTCACCCAAATAGCGAAGGAATAAACTTCTTCCAAATCCCTTAATTTGATAGAAAATTGAGAGAATTTCCCATTTCCCCAACACAAATTCTTTCAACCACACCAAGGAAGAGGCAAAACAATCAGAGGAAGTTTAAAAAAAAAACTAGAACAAAGCAAGAAAATCAAACAACCAACCTGCAAATGCTTACCTGGAGGAAACTTGAGGAAGAGCCATCCCAATCCTCCCCCAAATACTAGAGTTCACACCAAACCCCAATAACCAACAGATTTTTCTCCAGCATGAGAAGAATCCCCTTTTCCAAACAAATTCCAATTATAAAGCCCTTTTTCTCCAAAATCTAATTTAGGGCATAAATTCACCTTTTTAATAAATAATAGAAAATCTAATCTATTTTAAAACATTTACATGACTAACTTAAAAAAATTATCTTTTTTTTTTTAAACACTAAAACCTAATAAATAATTAATAACTTAATAATTAAAAATCAACTTTATTTCCCTTCTATTTTTTTTTACAACAATTACTCAACCATAATATAATTTTTCACTAATAATTCAACAATCACTCTAACTAGACAATTAAATTTATCCTTAATTTAATGATCTAATTAACCACAAAAATGATCTTAATTTAATTTATCCTTAATTCCATTTAAAAAAATACAACACACACTAGTTACTCATTAACTACTTAAGAAGAGAATAATTAAATACACAAAATGCATAACATGCAAAAACTCAACTTAAATAAAATAGAGACCTGACCCACATACCAACGTCAGAACAATGGCCTACTTGGCGATCCGACAGGGTAGACACAAGACTGATGACACTCACAAACGAACAAGGCTAGGATTAACATTAGGGCCTTAGAACTATCTCCTCCACTTCCATCGGGTTAATTAGGTACACTCAGACCTGTGGAGCCAGGTGGAGTCCGTACCTTGTACCTGCAATTTCCTGCATCACCAAACCACGCATACATATAAATACAAACATGGTAAACACACCAGTTAAAGAGAATCGTGACTTTCCGTGTCTCATCAAAATGAGTGATAGAAAATCATCTCCTCGAACCCGATACACATCCACACAACTTGACGACATATACATAAAACAACTTGCACATGAAGCAAATGTGTTAGTCCCTCGTTAGCAACACATAAATGAACTTAACATTTCATCATTTATAAAATACAATGCAAAAGTAGAGTTTACAACTACTCATCAACAAGCAATAATGTATAATTATATTCACCAAATCGCACTCCGAAGCATCATAACAAAATAAAACATCACAATCACAATAAATCAACCATCCACATAAGCCACTGAAAGTCAACTTTGGTCAACGAGGTCAAAAAGGGTTTGAACATGGTAGGGGTGCTACAAAATATAACCTAGGTCATTCTCATAATTTGGATAGACTATATGTTTTATTGTAAAGCTAAACTACATCAAATTCATGAGTGTAGATATGAACCTTATGTGCATAACTAAACCTTTACCATGAGAATGAACTGATAGAAAATTTATTGTTGAAATTCACTCACCTCAATATTTTTTATAATTTAATTTTGTAAGGAATTAATAATGTTTGCAAATACTTTTGAGGGATCTATTAATCATGAGAGCCATGTTCTCTTTATTCAAAAACCCTAGTTGAATCAATTAAATAATAAATGAATCAAGGTGGAAGAGAACAAGCATGTAATGAACCTAGGATGATGTAATGTTTTGATAATTCTTCTATGAATGCTTCATAACAATTAGCTTGGATAGTCCTATGTTCTCTTGGATGATTTCAAAGTAAATGAATGAAAGTGTTAAAATACAATAACAACATAACACAAATTAACATAAATATGTGTTAGCTCAACTCACAATGGCTATTAAAATGGTTAACAATGTTCATATTTGAACTTTAAAATTTCAAGGTCTATATTCACAAGTGTCATATGCCACTTCTAAGTTGTCTATTGAATTTACGAGACTTTAATCAAAACATATCTAGAACACAAGGGAAAATGACATGGATATGCAATTTCACCATTGTAATTATAAAAAAATACTAAATATTTGTAAGGGTAAAACTATCATGCCCATGTTAATTACCATTTAATTTTATATACAATAACATAAAACTAAATTGTAATTAGTTTTAACTCTTGTGTTAGGCTTCACTCTTGGCCCCATTTTGATATCACCCCTATTTTCACTAGTTTCCATACATTTGTTCCCTACTTTGAGTTCATAACTTTATCTCTTCAAATCATTTTTTAAGTGTGCAAGATTAATCTACATCAACTTTTAGAAGCACTTGCATGATGTAAAAAATCCAAGTGTTCAAATTCAAGTTCAAATTTTCTCGCTCTTTTCTACTAGTTGCGAGTCAACTTGACATACTTCATGTAACATGCAATTATGTCATGGTATTTATAAACATTTATTATACATTAAATGGATCTTAGGGAGGCGAATTCACTAATATTAGTTAGATCACACGTCAATGTTAAAGGGAAACAAAAGAATCAAATTCTCATCATTATATATGCTATTTAAATATTTGTGAATGTTATCTTTGATCTTTCTTATTGCGATCAATTTAGTTTGCCAAGGAGTTTGACCTAGGAGATTCCATTTATCCATCAAGTTAGCAAGCTCCTTAATAGTGTCTTTAAACACCACTTTGACTTCTCAAATATCCATTAGGTGAAGACAAATAATTTCTAGGATAATTTCTTTTGCTAGACCACTCTTGTCCATTATATCAAGTTCACAACATCACGATTGATTGTATAAGGTGAATCATTGATCTACAATTTTTTATGTCAATTGTGACTTCAAAAATTTATAAAACTAAGATGATTAATTTTTAAGAACATCTGCATCATTTATTCATCATTAATCTTAAAAATAAATATTTTATCATTTAATTTATATTTAATTTACATTTATTTTAATTTTATTATATATCTAAACTCTGTCATTTAATTCACATTTATTTTAATTTTATTTTATAATTAATTTAAATATAAATTTTATTATTTAAATTAATTACACTAATTCATTGTCATTATTTAATTAACTGAAATAATTTAATTTATGTATTTCAATGCATAAATGAAAAAAGTTTAATGACTCTAGGAAATCAAACCATCTAAGAAACCAAAAGAATCAATATTAATCTATTTTCAAGTTCTTTTGATGTCTATTCCATCATGTATCTTGATTAACAAAAATCAAATGATATAATCTGATTTAAGACACAAATCAATCTAATCTTGTTTTTCGAATTCTTACTCCCTTAAACAACTTGGTCTCGTGAATGTTATTAAGAGTTCAACCCTACTTGAGAGCACGATGAAAAATAATATTTGAGATCCACGATCAATGGAAAGGCCAAAATTCCAATGGCCCAACTAAGGACTGGATCTCATCACTTGAGATGTGAAATGGGTAGATGGAAGGTGCCAAAAGAAGATTGGGAAGAAAGAATATGCATTTTTTGTAACAAAAGAGCAATAGAAACAAAGTGGCATTTCATTATGGAGTGTGCAGTGTATGAAGACATTCGCAACCAGTTTGTTAACAATTTAAAGGTGGGCAGTTTGAACGAGCTTTTTGAAGAGTCAAGGCTTCACAAAACAACAAATCTTTTAATCAAGATTCAGAAGAGAAGGTCTAATATAGAAAAGACCCTGAAATTAGGCTAATTTGAAGCATCTGATCCCTTAGACCGTTGGGTCTCGTGGATGTCATTCAAACTTTTTCATTCATTCATTTAATCAATCTTTTAATAGTCAACAACTATGATAAGCGTGTGCTTCAAAAGAATAGACATAAATCTATTCCGAAAACCAGGAATGAATGAATGAATGAATGAATGAATGAATGAATGAAGGAATTTCAATGATGTCCACGAGACCCAATAGTCTAAGGGACCAAGATGAAACATGCTAGCCCGTTTTCAAGTTCTTTTCTATGTTGGCTCTCTTGCTCTGGATCTTTATTAGGAAACTCATTGTTTTGTGAATTCTTGTCTCTTCAAAAAGCTCATTCAAGCTATCCAACTTTAATTCGTTAACAAACTAATTGCCGATATCGTCATATGTTGCACATTTTTTGATGAAATGCCATTATGTCTCCACTGCCCTCTTACTCTAGAAAATGCATGTCCTTTCTTCCCAGTCCTCTTTGGGGACCTTCTATTTACCAATTTCACATCTCAAATGATGAGACCTCGTCCTTAATTGTGCAATTAGAATTTTGACCTTTTCGTTGATCGTGGATCTCAAATACACGTTTTCATCATGTTCCCAGGTGAGGTTAAACTCTTTGATATAGTATGCTTTTTTCTTGCCTAGCTGATTTGTCCACATAACATTCCTAAATTTTTCTACCACCCGCTTTTTAATCTCTTCTTTATTGTTAGGACAGTCATGATGATTTATGTTCCACTTGCTCAACGACTTACTATTTTGATTTTTCCAGTTCTTTTTCCTACAATTTAGGTGTCCCCCTCTTCCACGATCATTTTGAGCCAGCGTTGTTGATCCATATTTTCAGTTTTATTTAAATAACATAACAATGGAATGTTGCTAATGCTTCAATTAGAAACATACCAGCTTCCGCTAAAAGAATATAATAGAGAATCGTTGATTTGACTTTTGGCTTTCTATTTCAACCACGAAAGAGCTGGCATATATGTAGCTTCCACGGGAGCAAGAGACTTTTGGCTTTTTATTTCAGCTACTAAGGAGCAGGGATATATGTAGCTTCCACGTGGCATGTTCCTTGTGGATTCGTTCCCACATGACGACCTCGTCTATGTATACCTTTTCACACTTCAAGCAGCTTCTATAGGTACACGTGACCTAAGAAGCTGAAATGGTCATCAGCTGTGAATGCCATGCACTGAGACTGTTGACAACTTTCTAAATTTTTGGCTCCAGTCGTTCAATGTTTGAATGTTTACTGGCTTACATCATGTTCCCATGTGGCTGCTTAACTCTATTTTCTGCTTAAATTTAAGCAGTTAAGTGTTCCCATGCAACTTAAAAGTTGTCAAAAAAGGGATAATTTGGAATCTTTCCCTATTTTGGTGGAGTAGCTATTGTTTACGAATCTTTAATAATAATAAATTTTCACCTAAATTTTAGAGAAAAAAATAGAAACATAAAAAAAGGAAAAAAAATTGTGGAGCTACTTGTCATTTTTCTCAATAAGTAGTTGCTGCTTATTTTCAGCCCCCCTTTTTTTCAAAGCTTATTTTTAAGTTTTAACCAGTGGCTGCTACACGAAAATAGGAAAAGATTCTAATTTATCCTTTCCTCTTAATTAAGAATTTCCATGGGAACACTCCGATTGCTTAATTTTAAGCAGATTTTACATTTAAGCAGCCCGCATGGAGACATGGGTAAGCTATGGAAAAAAGGGGGCTGGAAATAAGCGGTGGCTGCTTATTAACAAAAATGCCCTTAGTAGTAATTTGGTGACACAATATGCTACCATTTTAAGATGCAGTCACCTGGGAGCTTCCAGCGTCTACATTTTGTTTTAATGTATGTTCTAGAAATAAAAATTTCCTGTCCTACAGCGTTCCAATGCCACATGAAACTATTCTCAATATACGGATTTCCAATGAATATTTCTCACATTTATAGCGCATGCCTTATGTATCCTTAAACTGAAAGACAGATATATAGAGATTTACGAGTCCATGAAATATTTGTCTCGAAGTTGTTGAAGCCCAGAGAAACTTAGGGGATTTTAACTGAAAATTGTATTCATCTTAGATTTGCAAAGATTTTTCTAAATGTTTCTTTTTGTTGTGTACATGCCTATCTTTTTCAACTCGAAGTTTAAATTTGCGATTCCGATAAGCGGGTGAAACGATTTGACCATGAAGACCCTAGTGTATCTATTATTAACTTGCAACCGATTGATAATATGATCAAATCTTGGAAATCAGAGTTTCGGATTATCCATGCGAAATGCCAACACTGAATGCTTTCAAATGGTTGATTGGGTTTTGTCACGTTAATATTTAATCATATTCGCTCACATGTGGTTAAATTGTGTTCGTTATTGCAGGAAGCAAAGGAGCTGTGCAAGGATAACTATTGGAATTATAGTGATGTAAATTGTAATGCAAAACTGGAGACGATTGATGAGGTCAGAGTTCTTTTTTAATCTCTCTTTCCTTTAACGTGCAATTGATAATTCAGTTGTTACTTGTCTATGATTAAAACTCTGAATTATATCTTTAAAATTGCAGTTGGTTTCTAAAATTAATGTATATGACATTCTTGAGCCATGCTACCATGACACGGCTATACAAGAAGTTATTGTTCGGAAGGAAAACTTACCTGAAAGTTACAAGCAATTGGGTGAGACTGGAAAGCCCCATCCAGTAAGGAGGAGGATCTTTGGTCGTGCATGGCCTCTTAGAGCACCAGTTTTAGAGGGAATTGTTCCAACATGGCCACAGCTGTCTGAAAGGGTCCCCTGCTTTGTAAACACTTTTACCTATATTCTTGCTTTATTATATACAAGTAGAGCTATAAATTCATTCAGATGTATTCACTTGAAAGTTATAGATATTGTTAAAGATATCGTGAACTAAAAAATAGCCCAATTTCAATTTTATTAGGAAAGCAGAAGATCGGTTAATAGGATGATTCTGCAACATGAATACATGCCTCTGCTAGATAGCATGGAACAATGATCAGTGAATACTTCATGGACTGCTTGTGCATGCAATGCAGCACATGAATAAGTTTCATTCCTTGTTATGTTTGTGCATTTTATTATTTTAATGGCAATTGCCAAACATACAAAACCTCTTTCCTTAATTATAAGTCTCATTAGGGTCAGTATACGAAAAAAATTAAATTGTTGATGGATGTATCAAATCAGGTTCTTGTGATCTTTTCTAATCTGTTTTCTTGATTGCTATGAAGTTATAGCATAAATAGTAAAGGCTAGTAGAATTTAACTGGCAGTTATTAATACCATGTAATCTTTAGCCATTTTATAACAGACAAAAAATCTAACCTGAATTGCAATGTTGAACAGAAATGATTATGACAAAGCTCTAGTCTCTAAATTTTTGTTGGAAGGTGTTTGGGAACATAAATATCAGAAGGCATGCGCTCATTCAGATGTTTCTGATCTTCCATTTGATTGTGAAATCAGGATGATCGGGTTGCTACACTTTGGTTAAATGATGAATCAGTGAGGGCGGCTATTCGTGCTGAGAAGGTATGTCACCGATTTCAAATGGTTCTGTGTCTTCTTTCATTGTCTTCTTTCATTTTCTTGCAACATTGTGTTTTTGTGGACAATAGATTTATTGTGTTTTTTGTCCCCTTTTAAGTAAGATATTAGAACATACTTTGTAGAACTTAAGGATTATGCCAAAAGGTGTGGCTACATTTTCTTTGCCCAATTATATATATTTTTTGTAACACAATTGTTTCTTGACCATTAAATCATCTACTTTCAGAAATGTGTGAGAATGGATAGTCTTCTGCCCGTTGTCAAAATCTTGCTCTTCAACTGAGGGGAGTTCTGTTGGACTTTCTTCCATTGAGTAAAGCTTGATCTTTTTGCTTCAAGATTTCTATCTTCAATTTTGTGACTTCAGTTTGATTGAAAAAAGGTTACCAATCCTCCTTTTCTTTTGGGTCGAATTGGAGACACCCCAGGTGCTTTGAATTAAGGAATGGTCCCCAAATGTTAGATTTGATGGATGACGAGGGAGCTTATGTGTCAAATTCCACATCTGTTAACCTTTTAAGCATGTTATGATTTTAATTGTATTTCATGTCCCCTCTTCCCCTAAGATTCTGAATTGACTCGTAAGTGCATTTTTCATTCCTCATGGACTAGGGAAAGTAACGTAGGGAAATGTAAGTACTTAAATTAAGAACCTAGATTATGGGGGCTGGAGGTGTTATGTAAAAAAGCGATTATTTTCAAAATAATGTTGTTAGCCAAAGATTGTGTGGGTGTATTTTGGAGGGAAGGGAGAAGAATTTGAAATTTGCATACTTAATCAAGACAGGGATCCAGAGAATTTATGCTTGTTTATCCATTAAATTTACTAGAATAGATTGGACTCCCTATTCATCTATCACTAGAAATTGGAGGACAGAACCTCCTAATTTCCATAGCTAGCTAGTGGATGAAAGCCCTTGAACCAGTTGCAAGCAACTCCACACAAGGATAGTTATTGAGCTTCACTGATTTGCTGTTTGGACAACACTTGCTTATCTAAGTTTAAGTTGTCTCTCTTAGCGCCTAGGTTTTGTAATTCTGAGGTGGTTCCCGCAGCACCATTGCCTATAGATTCATCATATTTCTTGATTATAATATTGTTGTTGTTGTTGTTCTTTAAAGCCTACTCAACTAAATTGATTGTAAATGCAATTTTTGTTGTAAAAAGAGAAGTAATTAGTTGTTGTGAGTTGCTATGTTGATTGTTTATTTTGCAAGAGTTTATAATTCATTTCTACATATTCTGCTAAGTAAATTGCTTGTTTCATTAGATTTGATTGGAATTAAGATTCATTCATTGGTGTTCCGCGAAGTTAAATCAATAGAAATATACAATAGCCCTAATTAGGGTATTATAGTGGTATCAGAGTCTTGATCCTACCAACCTATGGATCAAGGGTTTACATGACTTGGGGGAAATAAGATGGCAGATGGTAGGAGGTGTGATTTGATAGAGGAAGAAATGACTCGGGTCATGTTTGATTTAATGACCAATTTGGATGTAGAGTAGAGAGAAATGTCCCAAGCACTCAAAGACACAATGGCAATGTTGGAGCAATTTGTGCAAGGTCAAGAAAAGCTCCCATAACTCTAGAATCACATATTGGAAGGAGGCTGTGCATCAAGGGTTAATCAAACAATTGATTCTTTGCGTAATCCCGTCCCACCAAAATTCTTGCAAAGAAGAGAAGATCAACCAAAAGAAGAGGCAATAGAATTGATCAATGACATTTCAGCCTTGCATGTTAAATACAAAACCCTAGAGCAAGAAATTTGGGATGATTTGTCATTTTTTGCATTTTACAACATCAAATTTTGAAATGGTCCTCAAATCGAGAAGAAACTAGTTCAAAATCTGGCTAATAAGGAATTCAAACAACGTTTGTGCAATTCTCCTGTACTTATGTTTAATGGGATACAAAAGTGTTTGGCTCATGCTTGGATCCAAAAAACACCAACTAGTCTCTAAATCCAACGTATAAAGAAGAAGCCATCAATTTTGTTCACTCCATCTGGAAGGGGTAGCCCATGAATGGTGGTACCATGGCACAACGGCACAACATCATAGTCTCATCACTACTTTTGAAGAGTTCAGCCAAAGGTTGATTGAAAGATTTGATAGGGTTGATCCAAAAATTCACTTTTGAGAATTGGTATAGTTTAAACGCTACAAATTAGTGGAATGCTACATAGGTGACTTTTAGAGGATAGTTGTTTAAGTTTTTGATGTAATTGAGAAAAGGATCATGGTTCTATTTGTAGAAGGATTGGTAGAGCCACTCAAAGAATTGGTGAAGGCTTTGGAGCCTTCCACTCTTCAATAGGCAATCAAAAGGGCCCTCACTTATGAGTCATCCTTACCTCAGAGTAAATCCTATGCTAATGCTCCACCTATAAACTAGAAGAAGTTCCAAAGGGAGAATCAAGTGCACAAAAGATTCCACCACTATTAAAAAAATAATGAAGATAACATAAATGAACTCTAGAGGAAGCAACTTTGTTTCCATTGCAAAGAACCCTAGGGACAAGGGCACAAGTGCCTTGGCAAAGGTCAAGTGCACACTATATTGAAGTTAAGCTAGATGAAGAAACAAAATAAATGGAGGTTAAGGAGGCAAATGAAGAACGTGATGAAGGAGAATACCTAGGTGAAGGAACTCTCACAACTCTCTTGGGAACTCAAAGGTACAACCCATTCAAAATTCAGAGTGCTAGCAGGCCAAAGGATCATTGACTTGATTGATAGTGGAGCAACTTACAATTTTATATAATTTTATATATGAGGATCTAGTGGCAAGAAAGGGCTTAATAGCTGAAAATTTTAAGGGATTCAATGTGATTGTGGCTGATAGGTTTACCATACTACGTGCACAAAGAATTCAACAATTGACAATGACTCTTGGAGATCATTCGATATGCGAGGATTTCTATGTGGTCAAATTGAGATACCAACATGGTTCTTAGGGTATGGTGGCTACAATCCTTCCAATTGATGGATAGAAATTCAAAAGTGAAGGAAAGGAAGTAGTTTTCAAGGTAATTCAAAATAGAGCCCCCCAAGTAATTACTGCTAAAATAATGGAAAGAGATTTCAGGAGGGGACAAGTAGCTTAGATGACCAACGACTTGATCACACCAAAATAGTCATCCGTGAACAAGAAGGGTGCTTATCATATTTTTGTGCAAGTTGTTTTGGACAAGCATAGCAAGGTCTTTCAAGATAATTCTCGAAGATTGTAATTGACCAAGGGTTCCAACATATTATTGAGCTTGAAATAGGTGCAACGCTGGTGATTCACTCCATACTGTTACCCTAGGATTCACAAGGAATAAATAGAGAAGGCAATAACGAAGTTATTGGATATGGGCCACATCAAGCCGAGTTCTAGTCCATTTGTCTTTGCAGTAGTACTAGTGAAGAAAAAGGATGGTGTCATGATGATGTGTGTTGACTATCGAGTATTAAATTAAACAAATCAAGAATAGATATCCTATCCCTAGGATTGATGAATTGATAGATGAGATGCCTGGAGCTATATACTTCTCGAAGATTGATTTACACTCAAGATACCACTTGATCAGAATGAGGGATGAAGATGTTCAGAAGATTGCTTTCAGATGTCACCGTGGACAGTTTGAGTTTCTAGTCATGGCCTTTGGCTTGACTATTGCCTCAACAACCTTCTAAACATGCATGAACAAGGTATTTAGCAAGTAGTTAAGAAAGTTTGTCCTAGTTTTATTTGATGATATTTTGATATACAATAAAACTTGAGGGGAGCACCTAAAGTATTTGGATGAAGTCTTGAGCATATTGGAACAAAACTCATTCTTTGCCAAACAAACAAAGTGTGAGTTTGGGCTTAGGGAGATTTTGTATTTGGGACATGTCATTAGTGAACAAAGAGTCGAAATGGACCAACAAAGATCCAAGCCATTCGGGATTGGTCATCCCCCAAGAATTTATTGCAACTAAGAGGATTCTTAGGATTATGTAGAAGGTTTGTAAAGGGTTTCTCTTAGCTCACAGTACCGCCCATAAATTTGACTAAGGAGTGAGCATTTAAGTGGATAGATGTTGTTTAGTACTTTTAACAAACTGAAAAATGTAACGTGTTCTTGTCTAGTGTTTGCTGTCCCAAATTTTTCTCTTTCTTTTGTGTTGGCATATGATGCTTCTAGTGAGGGCATTGGAGCTGTTTTGTTGCAGCAACAACATTTCATTGCCTTTGAAAGTAGGAAACTAATAGAGGAAAAAAGGAAGATTTCTATATATTTTAGGGAGATGCTCTCAATCATGCATGCCTTGGTGAAGTTTAGACAATACTTACCATTGTATGGCAAGTTTGTGGTTAAGACTGATCACAACAATCTTAAGTACTTTCTCAATCAGAAAGACTTGACAAACAAACAACATAAGTGGATAAGCATGTTGCAGGCATATGATTTTGATATTGAATATGTGAAGGCAAGGCATAATGTAGTTGTTGATGCATCATCTCCGAGACCCAGTCTATGTGTCATTTTTGATATCTCTGCAAATTTGGTCACCAACATCAAATTTGAATATGCCAAGATTGATTTTACTACCAAGCTGCTAGATGGAAGAGCACAGATGATAGAAAATGGTGGGTGACCTAATTCTGCATAACAAGAGGTATATTTGATTCTAGAGTCAAAGATAAAGAAAAAGCTTGTAAGGGTTATGCATGATACTCCTTTGGCAGGGAATACGAGGTATTTTAAGACATACAAATAGATCAAAAAAATATTCTTTGGGAAAGGAATGAAAAGGGATGTGCTCAAGCACATAATGGAATGTTCATCTTGCCAATAGAACGAGGCAGAACAAGTCTATCCTATAGGCCTGCTCCAATCATTACTCATTCCTGAGAGAAAGTATATGTATGGAATTCATCTCTAGCCTATCCAAGATAAGTGGTAAAGACTGCATGTTTGTGGTGGTGGACAGACTCACCAAGTATGCACATTTTTTTATGTCATATCTTTTGACTCCAAGGCTTCCCAAATGGCTCATTTATTCAAGGAAGTTTTCAGATTGCATTGTTTACAAATTACCTAAGAACATTGTTAATGATAAGGATAGCAAGTTCTTGAGTCACGTTTGGCAATAATTGTTTTGTTTGGCAAGAACAAAGCTCATCCCTAGCACAAGTTATCACCCTGAGACAAATGGACAAATTGAAAATGTCAACAAATAAATTGAAGGGTACCTGAGAAATTACCTTTTTGGGCAGTAAATAGCTTGGGTCAATTTGTTACATTTGGGAGAACATTGTTATAACACCTATCATATGTCCATAGGTATGTAACCTTTCATGGCTTTGTGTGGATATAATGCTCTAACCTTTATGGATCTTGCAATCACAGAAAATGGGGTGCCCAGAGCAACAAACATGATTAACCAGAGTCAAGAGGCATTGAAATCCTTCAAGGGGACCATCTTTAACATGCCCAGAACCAGCAAAAGATCTATGCAAACTAGAGGCGTACTAAAAGAGTTTTTGAAATGCTAAACTTTGCTCCTTCACCTTTTGTTGACCAGTTTGGTGTCGTGGCTCTTGTCTACTCCTTGTCTATGTATCTTGCTGAAATAATCAGCAGCTCTTCTCTTGCATCCCTCTAGCCTTCTAAACTTGGCTCTTCCTCAAATTTTATGTTTGATAGAGACAGGGAATCAACTCACAAATTGGTGAGTTGGGCAAAAGCATATTCATCACATATGGGGCTACCATGCAATATTTTCTTGATGAGATTTTTTGTGATCAGGATACTTTTAAAGTGCTTGTAGTTCTATTTTGGGTTCAATGATCAATTGGGTGAAATAGTTTCAAACTCCAATATGCAATCAGATTAGGTTCCTTGTTTGTTTGGTGCTTAACCATGGTCCTATATGGTCACTGATGAATGCATTATCCATATATTGGTCTATGTTTTAGATATGTTATTTTTGTTGTCCATTAGTTCTCCTTTCTCCTTCTAGATGAACCCATCCATGTTGATCATTGTTTATCTTTCATTGTGGACTGATCACGTTATTCTAGCTGCCAATGGGAAAGCATCAACATTGAGGTTTTCTTGCTCTCAAATTTTTTTTGCAAGTCTAGAAAACCTTATCTGATGTTATTTGATGATTACTTGTTTTCTTTGTCATTGGAAGGCAATTTTTCTTTTGGGGGAGATGGTGTAGTCATGAAATATCCCCTGCTGTTGATAGACTGAATATGCAAGGAATATTTACAAACAGTTGGCTGTCAATCTGCATGTTATGGAGATTCTATAACTTGCGTGTTATGCTGTATGACTGTTTCAGAGTTTCAGACTTGTTTTCGAAGGCATCAACCACAAGTTTTTATCAAAGTATGACTTATAAACAACTACAAAACACCTAGGATAATTGTGCAACTAATTTATAATGTAATTACACCAATTTTGGATGCAAATCATACACCTACAGCTGACTGTAATTTCATCAAACAGTTGGCATGAAACCAAAGGACAATGAGAAAATGGTAAGCAAACTTATTACTTCATATTTATGGGTCAATTGAGCTCTTACAATGACCAAGCTAGTGACCAAACACTTAGTAATCATTAATGATTTATTCAGTAAATCTGAAGATACATATCAGCCATGGACACATGCACATTATTGATCATCACAAAGAAATATGATGCCCAAAGGAACCTGGTTTGAATTGCCTTGCCTTGAAGCTGAAGAAGCAAGCTATATCATGTTGATTGGAGTCTCCACCATGCCAGATCAACCTATCTCCCAAAATCGCCCCTGCTGCTGGTCTGCAGATGATTAACAATTAATTGGCAGCGATTTGTTCACTTCTCAATCACCAAACTTCATTGTCATCCTTTCTAAAATATAGCGCCCACATCTAATGGTTGATTTGATGTTTGAACCAAGCAATATAAGCAAAATCGTGGGTGAAGGTGGACTGGTTCGAACTAGTTCTGAGTTCTGATTTAACTTCTGCAACCTTTTTATTCCTTCTTTAAAATGCTCCTAATTGAATCACCTTGTATCCCCAATACTAGAGCTTCCTTCAAATGGAGGTCTTGATACTTCAATCAAGGAGATAATAGCTAAATCGTGGGAATGAAGGAGAGATTTCGGTTTGTCTCAGACCTGCTATACAATCAGCTATCTCCCAATTCCTCCCTTCAATAGGTCCTCAAGGAAAGTCGCCATTTTCTTCAATAGGAATCGTTGCACAAATATGCTAAATATGGATGGTCTGAAAATACCATGAAATGTCTACCATGAGATGCACAAGAACTCAATAAGCACAATGTGAAGGACTGAGATTATCCCCCACTCTCAGCTGCAACCCCTCAGAGGATCTCTCACCACCTCAGTTATGCAAATCATAGGGAGTTTTCGTTCCCAAATGATTAAGTCTGAAGAAACCCTTGGCTCCACAAGTCTACACAAGAGAAGATATCAAACAACCAATGCCCAACAATGAGGTTGCCTCCTCTATTTATTCTTTTCCCTCAAGAGGTCGTCCTCCTTCTAGAAGAAATAAAATAATATTTAATTGAACTTCTAGAAGATTCCCAATAATAATAATATTATTTAAGTGACTTTATTATTTAATTTGCACTTTAGATAGTTAAAATATCATTATGAATATAAAATGCAACACACGTGACATCATACGTGAGAATTCACTATCTCACGAAAAATCATATAAAATTAAAATGTGAAGCCGCAAGCAGCTGCGCAAACGACCCTCTCATCAACTCCTTGGCCTACGAGGGTCAAGTAATAGGCCAATCCCTTCTGCGGACCGATCCTCATGAAAATGGGGACATTTCAAGTCAACATACAATGTCTTTATTATGTTTTGTTAATATAGTTGTATCTAACTATGTTTTAATTGTTCGTCAACTTTTGGGTAGTTATAGGTGTTAGTTGGTAGACGTTTGTGTTCTGCTTGGCAATTATCGACTCTTTAAATAAACTTTGCCTAGCCAAGGAGAGGAATCCGACCTTGGTTGATCATCTTTGGTCTACTTTTGTAATGATTTCATGTGTGAATAAATACATATTTTACTACTCTATTTGTTCATTATTTCAAGTATACTTTTATCAAGGAGAGTAAGCAATTTCTTTTGGTGGGAAAATAGAGAGGCTAGAATCCATTCTACTTGCTACCACAAAGAGATTGGGGATGGCGAACTTGTTGTGTTGTAATTTGTAAACACACACACTCCATTGCAAATGGGGACCCCTCTTTTTTTTATGCTTGTTTGGTTAGTGTTGTGCTTAGTTTTGTTTTAGCTTGGCAATAATTTTGATCTTTTAGCCTTTGGGATGAGGTAGTAATTTCTTGTTCATACGGATGGGAATGCATTGTTCAATCCTTGAAGTGTAAGAGTCTATCTGCAATAGGTTAGTCAAGTCAGGAATTTGAAGTCTTAGATGAGGAAATGAGTGTTTGGTCCTTAAAAAAACTAGAAAAAAAAATTCGAATGTCATGAAAATTCCAACACGTAGATGTGGATGAAGGAGGAAGTCCTAAGGTTAGATAGGGAATGGAATGAGAATTCCATGGTTTGAGAATGGAATGAACAAATTTTCCAAGGATTGAATTTCCCAATGTAAAATCCATGTTAAGTGAAATCCACCTCTAGGTCACTATCCCCTTCACAATCCAGAATTGGGATGAGGATTATTGGAAAATTCCTAAGTGTGGGAATCCATGTTTGAAGTGTAGAAATTTAGAGGTGAGATATGGAATTCCTAAATTAGAAGATGAGATCCAAAGTTGAAATGAGGAATCCTTGAGTTAGAATGAGAAAATATAGTGGAAATCCATCTTCTTCATGGAATTCTACTTCAAATTCTGGCTCCAACATGGAATTGCACTAAAAAATCCACCTCTAGGTTGGGTTCATGCCTAACAATCCTTTTACACAGTGATGAAAACTTCTGCGGGTTTCACACAAACTTGTGAGTACTTGCAAGCCCTAGTTGGCCATGAGTCACTCACAGTTAAACTTGACAATGAGTTTTTAGAAAACATTGAGTGATAAAACCCCCAAAAAATCATCAAAAATCGTGCAAAAAATCGGTGGTAAGAAGTAATAAAATTTATATTTGTCCAAAACCTAAGTTTTATTACATATTTTGTCTTTTCCTGCTAGAATGAGAAGAATATTTGCGACACCGCAGACGTGAATAGGGCACTAGAACAAAAAAAAAAAGCGATGCACATTTTTTAGGTTTTAATCAATTTTTATTAATCTATATTAAATTTTAAAATCTTTCCCAATGTATAGATCCCACACGGTTTATGGGCTCATCGATTTAGATTTGAATATGTTATTGTAGGCGAAATTCACATCATACCGAGAAGAAACAATTTTGAACAATGTAAATTTTTTATTTAATAAATTGGTGTATTTTTAATAATAGTGAACATTGTAAATTTTTTAGTAATAGTGAACAATGTAAAAAAAAATTAATAATAGTGAACACTGAACAATGTAAATTTTTTTTTTAATAAATTGGTTTATTTTTAATAACAGTGAACAATGTAAATTTTTTATTAATAAATTGGTGTATTTTACATTTATATATAAAGAACAATCTATTAAAAAGAATTGAGATTAAATTAAAAGAATAATTTATGTTAAAAATATGTATATATCATGGAAATTAGTATATGCTCTACAAATTTGGTGTAAATGTGTGTTTTTGAAGAATATTTTAAAAAAAAAAAATTTCAAATGTTCGATAAAGTTGTCGAGTTATTGCTGAGTTTTTCCCCAAGTTTTTTAAATTTTTTGGGCTTGCCGAGTCATTGCTGAGTCCGAGTTTTTCAACTATGCTTTTACATCCCTCAAATGCACAAGGGAAGTCTACTTGAAAGAATGTAAAATCTTTCTTCACCTTGGAATCCCGCTGGACAGTCCCTATCAAGGTGGAATTTGCGCCCTAACAACCTCAAAAGCCGCCCTCCTAGTCCTTGCACAAGGTGAGCTCTCGCCTTCGTTGGCCATGACCACCTTGCAAATCTGCCTTCATTATTCCTTAACCACATCTCAAAGCCACCCTTGCTAGTGCTTAATCACATCTCAAATGCACCCTTTGTTGTCCCTGACTAAGGTGAAAACCCACCCACATTTCTCCTTGCATAGTTTCAAATTGTGCCTACCCTAGTCCTAGACAGCTTTCAAATTACACCTTAATGTCCTTGGATAGGTGGAATTTTCACACAACAGTCTCTTTACACCTCTGATTTGTGCCCTTGCAGTCCTTGACAAGATGAGAAATGCAGCCTATTGTCCTTGTATTTATATAAATCCTGCCTAGGAGGAGTATAGCTGACCAACTTGGTTTAAAGGATAAAAATCGTCTTCAAAACGTGTAAAAGTCAAGTGCAAATGCATAAGGATGATATAGGGCTGACTTAACATAGTGCAAACGTCAAAATGCAAGGTTTGAAGGAGGGCCGACTTGGACAAAGCTACCAAAATGTGAGGCAATTGCAAATAAAATAGAGAAGGCCGACTCAAAGAGGAAATAGTTCACAATTCGCAAAAACAATAAATGCAACTTGGCCGACCTCCTTGCCAAATGAAAGCTTGGTGTGAACCCCTATAAGTATGAGATGGAAAGAATCATTTTTATCAATCAAAAAACAAATCAAGTGAATTTCAGGATCAAAGCAAACATGAGCGAAGTCCCAGGAGAGATGAGTGTTCTCTTTTGCAAAAGGAATTAATTTCAGAGCCAGGTATTGAAGGTGGAGATGCTTGAAACCTGAAGAATTAAGGGGGAGAAGAGATAGATACCATGAGGAGAATGGAAGACGATTCCTTGAAGAAAATACAAGCTATTTGCATGCAAGTCTAAGTTGATTCCTTCCCAATTTAAACTTTTTCCAAATCCGAACTCTTCATTTCCAGAATTTTCAGATTTAAAAGAACAATTTCCAGATTGTTGAGGGTGAAATCAGAAGGCATTAACATTTAGTTCTCTAGAAAGGAGGTTGAAATGATGGTTTTTGGGTAATTTTGTGAGGCATTCTTTGATAGTATTTGAGATACAATTCATATCATGATGTTTTGAAGGATAATTTTCATGAAATTATTTTAAGATCTTCAATATGAATCAAGAATCCAAAATCTCCAACTATCAGTTTTCTTGCATTTCATCTATATAGGGTTTTAATTCACAATTATAATCCAAGGTATTTTGTTTTCCTCTTTTCTGGATATCCAAAGGATGAAGATGAAGGACAACATGAAGAGGACTAGCTCAAGGTGTTCAAATTCAAAGAAAGTGGATAAGGCAACTTGGAAGACAATGATGTGAGGAAGGACAACATTCACACTTCAAGATGATGACATAGATGGAGTTGTTCAAGGATTGCTCTACAAGGATGAAGGATTCTACAACAACCTTGGATTTTCTTTGGAAATCCAAGATCAAAGGGAGGAAAACATGGAATATGCTACAATAACAAGGAGATCCAGATCAAAGTCATTGAAGAAGTGAAGGACTCAACGAGATCAATGCAAGATGACATCAAGATGCACAAGCACAAGACATTACAGCATGAAGAGTGTATGTGGGAAAAATGGATTAATAAAACTAAATATGTGAAAATTATGAGAAATACCAGTCCACACACACACAGGACTTCTTGATGCAAGCTATGGAGTAACGATGCGTTACTCAGCTTCCCAAGGAGGGTCCCATGGTTCTCTATCTCACAATGTCCCTCAAACCAATGTTTTGCTCTCAGATTACTGAGCAAAATAGTTTAGGGATGGCAAATATGAGAACGAGAGAGATTTTAACTGATCTTAGTATGAGATGTGTTATAAGCTAGATGAGATGCTAGAAATGCAACAAACTAAATGATAAGATGACGAGATTAGTATGAATACTATCCTAGCATACTATATTTAATCTATGATTGAGCTAAAATGATAAATAGACTACTTTAGCATGCATATTAGTCTAATTTATGATCTAAAAGAGGCTAAATGAGGAGCATATATAAAATGAGAAAGCTTGAAAGAATTTGAGCATAAGTGTGATGCTTCAAATTTGAAAGATGATTGTTAAGAATGGAGGAATGAGAGCTCTATTTATAGCACAAACAGGGCAATGGATGGTCAAGATTGAATGGTTTAATCAAGGGCCAAGTTTGAAAGTTGGGAATCCATGTGCACAATTGACACCAATAAAATGATGACAAGTGTCAACATCAGATTGGGTTGAGAGAAGAGGTTGGAGGCATTAAAGGCCTGAGAAGACCTCATGGTTATCTAAAGGCTAAGGGTCAAGTCTAAGTTAGGCTTACCCACTGGATTAAGAGTTAATCCAAGGATAAACCTTTGTGCAAATGATTAAGAGATAATCATGGTCAAAGCATTAATGACCTGATGAGACTCTTGGGTTGGGTAGAGGTTGAGTCAAAACAAATGTTTTAACCATGTGGGAGGGTTTGAAATAACCATTAATGGTTATTGGAGACTTTGGGGATTAAGTGGTTGAAGGTTGGAAGCTTTCAATGGTTTTCAAAGACTTTAGGGTTTTTGGTGGTTGAAGGTTGAAAACCTTCAATGGTTATCCAAGACTTTGGGCCATTTGAGAAGTGACCTCCCTTTGCTTAGGGATGTGACAAAGTTTAGAGGGGGTTTTAGGCTAATTAGAATTGGTTAGAATATTCTAGAAGGGTTTAGGAAGGGGTTTGGGATTTTGTAAGTGGATGTAGGAATAATAGGATTCAATTGAATTATTTGATTTTCATTCAATTTGGTTGCAATTTGGAGAAATTAAATAAATATGATTTATTCAATTTAGGATAACTATTTAATTAAATTTGAATTTAATTAAAAGTGGCTAGGGGGATTTAATTGAATAAAATGATTTATTCATTAAATGGGTATAGTGAATTTAATTAAGTGATTTACTTAATTAAATAGAAGAATGTGAATAATTTAATTAAATTGGATTTAATTAAATAGGGAAATGAACATAAAATATTCATTTTAGGAATATGGTCATTTTTATACGTCTACATTTTTCTACAAAGAGTGTTACAATATGGAGGATTGCTCAACTACGACAAGAAGATCAAGGCAAGATGACATCCATGGAGAGGTCAGGCACGAAAGAAGGATTACTATGAAGATGAAGAAGAAAATTCAAGAAGATGATACAATTTGGGAATATGAACCATCACAATCAATCAAATGCTTGATATCTTGAGTATCAAGAGATATTGATAGAGATTCAAAGAGTTCTTTGTGATGAAGGAAAATAAAGTTTACAAGGTGTTAAGAGCTAAGGTGGCGCCTACACATCTTGAACCAATCAAATAATTCAAGGTCAACATTTTTAGATTCATCGAACCTAACTCATCCAAAGGAGAACAAGTGGACATGTAGATGCATTGAATGAAGTGTCATCCTCTATTCCTTGTAAATTGTGCCATTGGGGCTATGTTAATTATCATTGGTAGTTTTCCTTAAATGGATATGTATTAAGGATTTGTAATTTTGTCATTGGATGGCTTCAAATGCATGGGGTGGTAGTTGTAACTACCCCACTTTAGGGTTTCCTTGAATTGTCTTGGCCATTGATTTAGAATCAATTATGGGCCGTTCATTTGTAATGGGAAGTCTATATGAGGTTTGCTCTTTTCATTCATAAAGGTTAATAGTTGATAATTAGGAGTTAGAAGTAGCAGTAGGAAGATGAGATCATATATTGTTGCCAAGACTATGGTAGAATAAATACATGATTTTAATTGAAGATATGGTGGATCTTTGTGTGTTGTTTCAACATTTTGCATGGTTTCTATTTCTCAAGTTTTGGTTAAAGTTCATTGATTGTAATGGAGAAATGTGAATATGTCTGATTGAATTCTGGTTCATACCGTTTGTAGTTTGTTGATTGCAAATTGCAGTGTATGGTTAGTCTGAACCTAATTTAGCACTAGTTCGATTGCGGATGTTCATTTGGATTGCGCTAGTATTGGCTATTTGGAATGAATCATTACAATATGAAAATCTTTCATTACCTTTGGAGATTGCATCTGTTTTGTGTAGGTGTTTCCTCATGGTGAAGCAAAGCTTGATTTATGGAATCTGTCTATCAAAGCACTATCCATTATCTTCATTGTCCTTAGGTCTAGATTAGATTTCCCTAGCCCTTCATCTTTTGTCTTTTATTTGAAGTTCAAACCAGTTTAGTATTCAAGTTCCAAGTTCCAGCTAAGTGTAAGTCCCTTTGTTCAGCAAATCACATCATTCATTGAGTCTATCCATCGTAAAGTCGCATTGTTCACACTATAAACCTTGGGGTTGCCTTACTTGATCACATTGTTTAGCATTTGAGGTTTCCTTTTCAAGAGAGGATAGAATACTTGGTATTTTATTTTGTGTTGGCGAGTGTCACAAAACACGCATCAATAGAACCTTCATGAGGAGGAAAAGGGACTGGAAAAGTCTGAACCAGAACATGGAGAATACTCAAAGAACAACTTCTTTAAAACTAAGGCTAAAATTGATATTCAACCATCTGATGGTGAAATCAGTGCTGAGAAGCTAGACCAATGGATTTCATAGATGGAAGTCTATATCAGTCCTCATAAGCTCACCCTACATCAACAAATATTTTTTCAGGATAGAAACTTGCAGGCCATGTGTTGACATGGTACGGAATTCTACAAATTGTCATAGGAATGTTGGAAAGTTGCATCCATTCTTAGTGGGATAACTTCAAATTTCTGTTAAGCAAGTAGTTCTATCGCATTTGCCATGAGGAAGAACAAATAATACAGTGGCATTATTTCCATCAAAGGCAAGGACAAGGTGTACAGTAGTACACAATTGAGTTTTGAAAGAGGGCTATACAATTGGGAAAGGATGACATGGATAAATAAGTGTTGATGAAGCATGTTCAGGGGCTGTTTGGGCACCTCAAACAACATTTTATTAAGGAAAAACCCAAAGACATTGATGAAGCATTCCCTCAAGCAAATTACCTTGAGTTGGATTTGAAGAGAGCTTCTTCTTTTTAGCAAAAAGGCAAAGAAAAAATGGACAGCAGGAAAGTGGCAATAAAAACAAGGACAAAGACAATGGAAAGCTTTTAGAAGGCAAATACTTAAGTCCAAAAGAAGGAGAATGGTAGAGATAACAGAAAATTCCATTGTTCTCATTGCGATAATGATGGCCACTTGGAAGAGAGCCGTTTGAAGCTTGACTCAGACTCAACACTGTCACGGATAAGGATGGAGGTCACCAACACAACCTTGTCAATAAAGGTTAGAAAACTAATGGCGTTTTCAATTTTGATGAATGGATTTTTTGTGTGGCATGGAAGAATTCGTCAAATGAAAGGATTTTTTGTGTGGCATGGAAGAATTCGTCAAATGAAAGGATTTCTTGTGCGGTCCAAAGGATTTGTGTTGTTGGTGGGCATTCCAAATTAAAAGAAGAGGAATTGTTCACGAGGCTTTTCGATATCAAAATCAGAATTAAGGACAGCAAGGTAGATTCATACTTTGATACATGTTCACAAGATAATCTCATTTAACAAAAGCTGATTGAATAATTGCATTTGAAGACCATAGAGCATCCCCATAGCTTTGTTTGCTTGGATGGTTAAGAGATAATTGTCAAAACAACATAAGTTGACAAGCAAGAATGAAAGTTCAGCTTTTTGGGATGGTCTTTGTCTTTTGCAATCAAAATGAGCTAAAATGAGTTTGTATTAGTGTTTGAGATGCTTTAGTTAGCACTTTTAGGGTTAGGATTTTGTTTTAAGGCAATTAGGTCAATTTCAAAGGTGAAAAAATTCAAAAAAATAAATCCATCCAAACATTTTTAGATTTGTTGTAGGTTTGCTATTATCCATTTAGATCTCCTCGGGTTCATCTTCTACAAACCCAAACCTTTCTGTTGTTGTGTAGCTAGGTCGGATCCCTTCTAGGGCTGACCTAGTGCACAAAATGCCAAGTGGCCTGTTGGCCTTGGCATTTGGATATCTCAGTTGTATGAGTCTAATTTGGGGCAGGCCCTATTTGGGAGAACCACTTGTGTGTAACTTGTGATTAAGTTAAATGTAACTTGCAACTAAGGGAGACTCATATATAACTTGTAATATATAGGTATGACCCTATCCTTGGCGCCGAAAGTATATGGTTGACTTGAGGTCTATTAGGAGGTATTGATTCATATATATGCAAGGTCATGATTGCATCAATAGATATAATTTCAATAACATGAAGGACATGTAGTGTGCTCGGGGGCTACGATAAGAGCTTATCGTCTATGGTTGGGAAGGCAACAGATCTGACGTTTGCTTGTGGTTAACGAGCACTACCATAAAATCAACATGGTATCAGAGCGGGTTCCTTCTATAGAGCCTAACCGCTTCAAGGTAGATCCTGTGCTTTTGAGGGAGCTTGACGCTTCAGCTTCAGAGGAAGCATGACATTTCAGCTTCAGAGGGAGCTTGACATTTTAGCTTCAGAGGGAGCCTAACATTTCAGCTTCAGAGGAAGCCCGATATTCTAGCTTCAGAGGGAGCCACGTTATCATGAAGATTTGGTTAATGCATTTTTCTCTGTGATGGAGAAATTTGAGGTGAAAGCCCTTGTTAATGAGTTCTTCTCTGTGAGGGAGAAGTTCAAGGTGCAATCCCTTGTTAATGAATTCTTCTCTGTGAGGGAGAAGTTTGAGGTGCAATCCCTTGTTAATGAGTTATTCTCTGTGAGGGAGAAGTTCAAGGTGCAATCCCTTGTTAATGCTTATCGTCTATGGTTGGGAAGGCAACAAATCTGATGTTTGCTTGTGGTTAACGAGCACTACCATAAAATCAACACTTTCTGCATGCACCTTGTTAGAATGTGTAGGGGAACTAGATCAAATTGTGAAAACAGTTTTAAGCGAACATAGACTCAACAATTTACTAGGCGAATTCAATAACATAGGTTTTAGGTTTAGTTAGATCTTAGGGGGATTCCTCACATAATTTGAAGAATGGTTCTACCATACATGTTCGTTTTTGTGTTTTCATAGAAGAGAAAAATTAAAACTCTAACACGATCTAGTAGATTACAACACTATTGAAGGCTACCTTGCCATATTTAAGCTTTTGAGACGACAAAGTTGAGGATGATGAACAAATGATTATGGTGGTGTCTTTTGAAACTGAAAGGTCCCTTCTCAATATTTGTTGCTCACTTTTACTTTACCTTGGATGCTTATGGAAGCGAATACAAGATGCCCAAAAGAGAGCAAGATAGGTTTATCAACATAGGTGTTCTTGATTCTAAGGGTACCTATATTAAGTACTTGTAGCTGAGAAGAAAAACACATCAATCAAGGAATTTTTTAGAGAAAGTCCCTAGAGTCATTGAAGGTAATGAAGACTAAGCCAAACTACAACATTTTTAACAACTAAGTCACAATCAAAAGACAAGAAGGCAATTCAATCTTGTGGCTTTTGTGGAAAAGATTTAGAAATAAGTGGTTTAAGAAGTTGGAAGTTTGGATAAAGGCAATGAAGACACAACAACAAAGTTTAAAATACCTCACATTCTTCCTACCTCTACACTATCTATTCCCAATAACTACTAGTGCATTAATTGCACAAATTTTGGACTGGACAAACTAGTGATTAATTGAAGGGATTCATTGAAAGGAAGCCAAGTGCTGAATAAACACTTCCAAATGCTAAATCTAATAGGAGAGATGATGCAAAAAAAATCTTACAAACCCTTAACCACTATAGATTAGATAAACACATGCAAATCAGATTTAAACAAATAAAGTCACAACACCAGATATACGTGGGAAAACCCTTTTGGGAAAAAACTTACACTCCAAAAATCTGAGTCAATTGTATTATCAGCAACAACCAACAGTTACAATACAATGCCTAGTGCCAAAGCTCTTCAGGAGTAAATACAACAACAGAGAATTCTAGAGAATATCCGGCACATAAATGCTTCTTAGAAGATATCCAACCTGTTTATGTGTTTTATGCACTTCATACACAAAATAAAAAACCAAGGTATCTTATCCTCTCTTGAACAAAATCTCTTCAAATGCTTGTTTAGTCCTAAATATATGGTTGGTGAATAATCAGATAACACAGTATTTCCTGCACGTACCAAGTATTCATGAAACAAAACGGTTGTACATCATAACATAATGACAGTGATAATAATTAGACCAGAAAAGTTATATCTTTATTCTAGTGTCCAGAATTGTCCATACATAATCCCCCCTGTCGAGGTTCCAACCCAACAATATAAAGACCCGACGGTTGGTCAAGTTGCCAACCGTCACCAACTCCCAACTACCCGACGGGAACCTCTCGACGACAAACATAAACATAAACACAACATAACACACTTATAAATATTATTCTTATTAACATACGTTATTTACCCCTAACATTAGCCCCCCAAAACCGTAGTTGTCTTCCAGACGACTCGGACACGAGAAACTGAATTATAAAAACATAGCTAAGACCGAGAAGAGAGGGGAAGCATCCTTGTAGTGGCTGCAGTAGGAGGTTCCTGCCCGGCTTGAAGTTTCAGGTTCTTTTCTGCCATCAGTTGTCGTTCCGGTGCCTTCTTTACCACGTGAGCAGCTTCCAGTAGCTTTTTATCTTTCTGTTCCAGCTGTAAAGCGAGCTCTGGCACATGGGCTACTAATGCCTGTGCCTCCTTCTCTTGCATGCTGCAACAGGCCTCATAGGTAGTCATCTTTATTTCCATCTCCTTCCTCAATCTCCTCTCCATTGTAGCCAACTGTGCCTGCTTCTCACCTTCCTTTTCCAGTGTGGTTATGTACATTCGTTGAGCCTCTTTTTCCACCTGCTGTTGTCGCATCTATAAGTACACCTCCCAGAAGGCCTTCTCCATGCTGCGGAAGGTGGTGCCCAAGGTGCCTGTGCCCCCTACCAGGTGCCTGTGGGTCCAGTTCTGAATCATCTCAGGCGTTCTTAGGTGTACTGTGGTTCGGCCACCCCTGCTGCTCAAAGTGGTGCGTGAACTCATCCTTGCACCCCTCGATCATGAAGTGACACAGCTGTGTAGCGTAGGTTGAATTGTCGGTCTCCATTTGTCTTGTAAGTTGAGCCATGCTGTGTGCAACATCAGAGAGCCCCTGTAGCTCCTCTAGGAATCGTCCGAGTGAGCCTGCTAGATCTTTCGGATCAGGTGGTGTAATGTGCAGCCCTGCGAGAGCTCCCTCTTGTCCACTGCTTTGCTTGTCCCTTCCCTGCTGTTCTAGATCAGCGAATCTCTCTCTGTCCAGGTCTGGGACAGTAATATCTCTATCTAGGGTCATGCCTGGCCTAATGGCCATGTTATGCGGTGCAGGGGAGGGGGGATGGTGTGGGGCTAGAGCGAACTGCCCTAGCCATCCATCCAGCGAGGCATCTATATCTTCGTCTGTCAGAGTATCCAAAGCAGCCGCTGCCTCCAAGTCACCCGTACCAGTTTTTGCTAGTACCGTACCAATTTCTGTTGGTACCGTACCGGTTTCTACTGGTACCATACTGGTTTCTACTGGTACCGTACCAGTTTCTGCTGCAAGTACGACCAAGCTGATCTGTGGCAGGGATACCCGTCGCTGTGTTGGTGGTTCCCCTTCTCCGATTTTCTGGAACAGCACCCCAACTGGTCGTACATCTCCCACTAGACTGGCTACTGCAAGCGCCTCCTGAGCTACCAAGTGTGTCGAGGATAGTTTCAAGGGTGTGAATTTTACCCTCGTACTTTTCCATTGGGCCCGCAATTCTCCCTGTTGCTCCTCCTCTTCCTCTTCTTCGTGCTGCCACGACTCTGTTTCCTCTTCCTCCACAGCTGTGTGTCCTGACAGATGGAACCCCTCATCACCGCTTTCCTGCACTTCCGTCTCTTCCACCTCCGACGAATCCTTTGCGCTGCTAACCTCTTCAATCTCCGTGGATGTGTCCAGTTTCCTCCTTTTTCTTGTCGGTTGCGTTGTGTCGCTTAGGGTGTCCAAGTGGATATAGTAGTACATGGTGGGTTTATTTGGTTCTACCCTTCCGTGTGGTTGAAATGTCCCCCATACTTCTAGTGGTACTTGCAGGCTTACAACATCCAGGAACAAGCTGATAGAATGATGGCACATGTAGAATGTTTTGTGTTCCAGTCTCAGGAAGTCGTGGATTCGTTCTGCCAGGAATTGCCCCCAATTGTACACCTTCCCGCATCTGATCCCATTGATTAATCCTATCATCCATATAGCTATGTCGGATGCCTGGCTGGCTCCCGTAAGGCGGCTTTTGACTAGGTCCATTAACATCCTCCATTCACCAGGAGCGATAAATGCACTCTTCATTCCTCTGTTGTCGGCCCGGGCACTTTTCCACTGCTCCTTCGTGAGGTTGTCTCTGCACACCAAATCCATCAACCACTTCTTTTCCCTGGTGAGTTTTTTGGTTGGTTTGGCCGCAGATGCCCCTTTCTCCCTTATACCAAATACCCGCCTGAAATCCTCAGGTTTGAACGAAACTCACACTGTGCACCCCTGGAATTGAATGACTGAAGCTTGTTCTTGTGGATTATAGCCCGATACCATGGTTCGCAGGACTGGCTCGAAGTCCTTAATGTTGAATGTGGGCATTTGGATGGCGTGATCGACCTGTGCCCTCCTGAGAGATTCCTTCGTCACATGGTCTGGAGGGTTTTCTTCCCACCAGGTATGACATTCACTGCTAGTCACACTCTCAAATGCTACATTCACCGTCGTGAGTCCCTCTGAGTCCTTCAGTGTCTTTGGTCTGCTCTTGGTTTTCTTGCTGTTGGCGGGCTCTGTGGTAGTCATGGCTGCACTGCAACTGCCTTTTTCCGTTCTTCTTCCCTTGCCCCTTCCTTGGTCGTTATTATAACTGTCGGAAAGATTGTGTCGCTAGTTTGTACGGCCCATTGTATCACTCACAATTTCCTTGCCGTATAGCTTCCTTATCGTGTTCTACCAGACAACCCCCTTGCTTCTTATACCTGTGTGCTGCCTGCTTAATTGGTCTGTTGAGTACCCACCGTACGGACAAGGTGTTGCCACCATATGTCGTACACTTCTCTGCCTGCCCTCCTTATACCATACGCTGTACGGATTCTTCCTTAGGCGAATTCCCTTGCACGTGCCCGTACGTATGGGCCGTACACCGTACGGTGCAAGTTTGGTCCCTCTTCTGAATGTGTCTGTATGGTAATACCGTATGCCGTATGGTGACCCTCGCTGGCACTCCTTCGCAATCCGTATGTCGTACACGTACGGTACAAACTTGCTTCCAACCCTCTTGCTCTGTACGTCGACTTTCGTTCTTTGGCTTGTCCGTACACGGAGGCCATACATCGTACGTTACACTTTGTTGGCGCCTCTTTGCAATCCGTACGCCATATGGTGAGACTTCCCGGCACTCATGTTTTCCTGTCTGTGTAATCCGTACACCGTACGGACTTATCAACTCCTGGTTTGCCTTTGCGTCCGTACAACTGGTCCGTACAGTGTTGCTTGCCTCCTTCTGCTCAATTCCACCTGGTTGACGGGTTCACCTTGCTGTCTTCCCTGCGCTGTGCTTAATGGGGTCTCGTGGAGGCTTTTATAAGCACTTTTCTTTGCCAGGGTTAGGGTTAGGTAAAAATATTTTATTAACTTAACATAAAATAATTTTCTTTTCAGCAGTCTTAATTTTTCCCTACTGTTCTTGCTTGTACTTGCTTGATATTTCAATTTTTTAATACCTGCCGACTTGGACTTATTTGCTTTTTTCTTGTATTTCTCCTCCTCACCCTTTAAGACCCCTTTTTTTTGCAGTCGTCTTACTTCCTTTATCTGACATGACTTTTTCAATATTAGCTTCCTTGCCTTTAATTTACCCAGGTATCCCTTGGCCTGATTGTGCCCTCTAGTTGGCCTTCTGTAAGCCACTGGCCAGTTTATTGTGTTCATTCTTGCGGCTGAAGAGTTTCCCTGTCTCCTTTGTTTCCTTCTTGCTGGCCCCCTACCTTGCTTTTTTAAAAATTTCTTCCCTGTTTCTTTGTTCCTCGCCCTGTCTTCCTTCCATTTCTTGTTTGGTTCATGTTCGGAGTCTTCATCCCTGTTGTTGTTCCTTTTTACCCGTAAGGCATTGTTGGGCGTCTTCATTCTTATTTCTGATTTGTGTAACCACGTACATACGTGTGGTAGTCTTTTGTAGCATTCTTGTGCACAACACGTCCCTACGTACTCCAGAGCCCATATCTTGTTCACCAATGGGGCGGGTCCCACACCCTTGTAGCGACCGTCAATGTAGCGATCCCCGTACTGTTGGTACCATTTTACTCTCTCTCCGTCAATCTCTGGTGGCCCAGCCAGGTTAGGAATCACCCGGTACAATGAGTTAGGTCTGGCTTCTACCTCGCTTGCTTCGGAAGCAATGACGAATAGATCTTTTGTTTTCAGCACCATTTTTAAACATGGGCCTAGGGTTGCCCCATATACTTCCAAGTCGAGCTCTTCCTCCAGGTCCATTGGCTCCTCTTTATTTATGTTCTCAACTCTCCTCCGGGATTCCTTCTGCTTCTTCATCAATGTCATATGCTACGTATCCCTCTCGAGATCCTTCGTATGGGGCCCGCTTCTTCCAATATCCTGAAACTCGCACCCACATAGCTGGGTCCCCGAAATACGCATTCGTGAGATGTTTGTGGATCCTGGGAACCGCCACACCTTCCACCCTTTTTGGTACAAGCCGTTCTTCCATGGCCGCCAAAGGCTTCGCCCAGTCATCATCCCTCCGATAGGGTTCTCCTTTTACCACCGGGTCCTCTTCGACCTCCTTGCTTCGACCAATGGTCCAATGCCCTCTCGTGGCGTATCCTAGCATGTTAATCTCAATCACAGGTTTATTCCTTTCCCTATAGATTTTCAACTTGGAACCGTTCACCGGGTCTCTGATCGGATTGTTGTCCAGAGTCGAGAGCTTTACTGCTCCGTTCCTACCGACCTCTCTGATCTTATAGGGTCTGAGCCAACGGACCTTGAACTTGCCTGGTTGAAGTTCGTTCCGACCGTTATACTTCAAAACTAACTGCCCCGGTCGGAAGTTGGCCTTTCGTAGATGCTAGTTGTGCCAATGCTTCCGTCGGCGTTGTGCCACCTCTGTTGCCCATTGTGCCATCAGTCTTCGTTCATCCAGCTTTATCAAACCATCAAGCCTTGCATTCAAGCTTTCTTGGTCCCTAAGTCTATTTTCCACCGCCACCCGAAGGCTCGACACGGTGTACTCAGCTGGTACCACTGCCTCTTGCCCATACATGAGCTGAAACGGGGTATGCCCGGTAGTGACTTTGTATGTTTTACGGTAGGCCCATAGCATGACTGGTAGTCTTTCCTCCCAGTCTTCTTGTTCCACCACACACGATTTGTAGATTATTGATACCAACACCTTGTTGGTTGCTTCTGCCTGTCCATTAGCGCGGGGATAGTACAGATTGGATAGGTGTTGTGACGTTTTCACACATCGCCCCATTGCAAATGGGGACCCATGTTTTTTGCTCGTTTTGCTCGTTTTCGCTTTGCTTTTTCTAGGGTTTTGTTAGTTTGTTAGTTGTCTGGATTTAGGGTCAAGCCTTAGGGTTCTAATTACCGTCTTTTCGGACCAAAATCCAGTCGCTTTTGGGAGCTTTTTGAATTTCCTTTTCTAGAATGCAAATTTTGAATGCAATGAATTCGCCAGACTGGTCTAATTTTCAATTGGAATGTTGATGCAGAGCTTAAATTTGTCTAAGTGTTGAAGATGAAATGTGAATTTTTTGTCCAATTGAATATTTTTGACCAAATTTTGACTTTTTTGAATTTTGATCCTAGGCATTTCAAATGATTTGTTTTCGCCTTGTGAAGTGATAAAATGTGTAAAATCATGATATTTTGGCCTGTAGGAGCAAAATCGCTCCTGTCCCTTAGTGAAGGACGGGAGCTCGTTTTCAAATATTTTACTATTCCTGCAGGGTCAAGATGAATTACGAATTGGAAGTGATGGAGAAAGGCGAGATCTTTCCATTGAATATAAATTGAAGATTTTCATGAGCACAGAAATGCCTCCAGGGGAAAAATCGCTCCTGTCCCTCAGTGAAGGACCGGAGCTACAAATCCGATTTTGCTTTGTCCTTGCAGGATTTTAACGTCTTGACGATGTGAAAAGGTCCAAAGAGGTGCATTTTATCAAATGAATATAACTTGAAGCGCTGTCGGGGAGATCAATAGGGTGGCAAGTCCGGCTTGAGTGAGGCCCTGATCTTGAAATTTGGCTAAGTCTGGAATGTCCTGACCCTGAAATTTGACTAAGTCTGGAAACTGAAAAAAAAACCTCCAAAAACTAGATTTTGCAATATAACTCCTGGAGGTCTGAAACCACTCTCAAACATCCTGAAAGTATATATGGAATATAACTTAAAGTATAAGTATGTTTCTTCTTTCTTATACTTAAATGTTATATTCCATTAAAATTATCCTGATAGAGAGTGCGAAAAGTCAAATTTCGCTCGTGTCCTTCTCCAAGGGTCCAGAGCGAAAAGCGCTCCTGTCCCTCTCCAAGGGACCAAGGCGAATCGCTCGTGTCCCTCACCAAGGGTCCAGAGCGAAAATGCTTAGTTGAGCCATTCCTGACCTTGTTCGGACGAATCGAGACATCAAAGGCATGGTGAAGGACGAAATGAGCATGATAGAACATCCAGACTTGATCAAAAACAATGAAATGATGAAGTTTTGCCTAGAGGGTCAATTTCGCTCCTGTCCCTCACTGAAGGACCAGAGCGAAGTTCTTCATAAGGTACGTCCTGAACAAAGACCAAGCAAATTTTATGTTCGAAGGCAAGAAAGGAGGTCAATCGAACCCGTTGAAGACAAATTGAAGATTATCAAACGTCAACAAAGGACCAAAATGCTTAAGTTCGCTCCTGTCCCTCAGGAAGGGACCAGAGCGATTTTGTTGTAGATGATTTTCTCACCAAATTTCAACCAATCTCAAGGCATGATTGAATGAAAGGAGGCATTGCGAATCCGTTGAATATAATTTTCGAAGGTGATGAAGTGAAATGAGGCCCACAAGAGCAAAATCGCTCCTGTCCCTCTCCAAGGGACCAGGGCGAGGTACCTTGTAGCTCTCGTCCCTCTCCCAGGGACCAGAGCGATGTTGAATATATTGGCTAATTCATACAAAAATCACGTTGAGTCAATGTTTTGCAAGGTGATAAAAGGTCCATGGTGCCTTTTGAAGATGGTATACGAAGATTTCAAACGTAAAATAATCACCAAGTTGAACATATGGACCATATCGCTCCTGTCCCTCTCCAAGGGACCAGGGCGATTTGCTTTGGATCCTTCGTTTTGCTTCAAGTACGTGCTAAGTCAAGACTCCATAAGGGTAAACAAGGTTCAAGCCATCATTTGAAGATAACATGCAAGAGTTTTGAACGTCCAAACATTGCTAATCAAGGTAAAAGCTCATATCGCTCCTGTCCTTTGGACAAGGACCAAGGCGATATCATCAAAAGCACGCACGTTCCTTCAAGATCAAAGCAAAGCGAAGTTAGGTCAGGTGAAGGACGACGTTTGAAGGACATTACAATGAAGATCGAAGTGCAAAGTTGACAAGGTCAAGGAAAGGACATGGATCGCTCCTGTCCCTCTCCAAGGGACAAGGGCGATGATCCCTTTAAAACGCCCAAAAACCTCATGCGAACAAATGGAACGAACGTGGAAGACACGAACAAAGGATGTTATTCGCCAACAATGAAAGATTAAGGAACAAAGACGCATATTGAACGTGGAAATTAGAAGATCGCTCCTGTCCCTCTCCAAGGGACCAGGGCGATGAACATCCAAAGGGCACTCATGAACGCACACAAGGCAATCAAATGCAAAGAACCTATCAAGATGATCGATTTTCAATGTGGAGATGAAGGAGTTGGATGTAATGCAAAAACCAAGACAAAATCATGGATCGCTCCTGTCCCTCTCCAAGGGACCAGGGCGATGAGGTACGTCCCTTCCATTTTCATATTTTTGGCGCCAAATAAACAAATTCAAATTTTCTTAAATGCCAAGTTCGATAAAAAAATTGAAAATCCATTTTAACTTGCATTTAATATGGCATTGCCTTTATTAATTATTTTGCCTTTATTAAAAAATCGAAATTTGCAAAAATAAAAACGCAAGGCATTAATAATTAATTAATTAATTAATATAAAATCGATTTCAAGCGCTCATTTAAGGAAGTCGGCCTTCTTATTTTATTGGAAATCATTTAAAATCATTTAAAAAATGGTTTTATTTACCAAGTCGGCCAAAGGGGGTGAATGGGTGAAAGCGCTATATATGGAGGGTGAGAGATATCATTTTCACATAATCATTTTTATCCTTCATGCGAATTGAGGAAAGCAAAGAAGGTGCGAAGGGTGCTTGAAGTGTGGAGTGCGAATTACGTTGAAGACCAAAGGTGGCGCTTAATTATCTAAGGTGGTGCGAACTTGAAGACCCATTTGAGCGAGTTTGAAGATCACATCAAAGGCGAATTTGCTAAAGAAGAGGAGATCACGTCCAAGACTCCAAAGGTGGCAAAGTCAATTTTGAGGAGACCATATTGAAGATTATTTTATACCCCAATTTTGCCTAGGCGAATTTTGTTTTTTGCATTCTAGAGTTAGCTCTCTATTGAGGTATGGTGATTTATTTTTATTGCTTTATTCATTCATCGTCATATTTCAAAATTTTGAAATTTTGAAATTTTGTTTTTCCTTAGCTCAATCGTTTTTTAGGAAATGATTAATAAAGGACTTATCATTAAGTTTCCTAAAACATTGCTCTCTAATTTATGTTATGTATTGCTAAATCATATTACTAATTTTGAAATGTTGTGTAGGCGTCGAATGAAGGTCTCATCAAGAAAAATCAAGCTGGATCAAGGACGGTCTTCGCCAGGACGATCTTCACCAGGACGATCAAGTAAGGACAAGGGCGACCTTTTTCAATCCAGCGTTCCAAGGCGAGGTACATCATCGTCTTGCACATCAAGGACACAAGGAGTTAGAACAAGGGCTCGTTGAAGAAGCAAAATAGTTCCAGATGAATTAATTAAAGCAAGCTTCTCAACAACATCAAGTTGAATATCTACCAAGTTCCAAGTGTCAAATGAGGTGGCGTCCTAGTCATCATTTCTCCAATCAGTGAAGTCCATCTCAGCATGTCCAGATTCAATGTACTTAACTCATAGAAGGTGGCACAAACTCCGATGTACCTACCCTGGCTATCCATTGGTCGATTTTTCTAGAAGGGACATGTGTCCAAGCAATACAATTTTGTCATTGGTCAAGCATTAAATGTTATGTAATGGTTGTAACAAACCCTAATTAGGGTTTTCATTGTAAAATCTTGGCCATTGATCTTGAATTGATCTAAGCCATCAAATTGTATTGTGGGCACTATATAAGCCCAGGCATTTCATTTGTAAAGGCTAATAATGAGCAATAAGTTAGAGATAGCATGTAAATAGTTGGAAGAGTTAGAATATAGTTGATAGAATAGCAATTAGAGTAGAATAGGAGGACAAGGCAAGAAATTGTTGCCATTGATTGTAAACAAACTCCATTTTCATTGAAGTAATGGTGAAATATGTCGTTTTCTTGCAATTTGCATGGTTTCTTGTTGAGTCTTCAATCTTAGATGGTAAATGATTAGATGAATGGAGGAAATGCGATTGATTAATGGTGGAATTCGTACATCCATACTACTAGCAGTTTGTTGATTGCAGACTTGCCTTGCGTAGTCAACTGGAATCGTTCAGCCTAAGCTCAATTTCAATTTGTCGCCTCTTCATTGATATGCATCAACTTGGATGGTATCTATGCCTGCGGTGATGATTTGAACATCATAAAGCTTCCCATAGAAGATCGCACTAGTCTTGTGTAGATGTTCCATTGATGTCAAAACAAGACCTAGTTAGAGTTTCATCAAAAATCAAGTCATTGCTCCTACATTCTTAGTATTAGGATTAGATCCTCTCTTCGCCCTTATCCTTTTTCCATTTTTTTAATCTAAGTTAGTAAGAGCCTGTGTCCAGCAAAGCAGATCGGAAGTTCAATGTAAGTCCCCTTGTGATTCCAGCAAATCACATCATACCACTGGAGCTTGTCCACACGTAGAGACCCTACATCAAAGAACCTTGGAGTCTACCTAACTGATCCTTTACGCGAATCTTCAGCAGTTAGAGACTATTTTATCAAGAGAGGATAAGATGCCTATTGGTATTTTATTCTGTGTATGATTGTGTACAAAATACACGTCAACAATAGGTTATGGAATATTTTAAATTCCACGGTCATGGTACGTATTACTTGATTGACAAAGTGCACTCCTCTGTCACTGGTGATTTGGAGTGGTATCTCGTACCTGGTGACAATCTGTTTGTATAAGAACCGTGTCGTACTCAGAGCCGTGTTATCCGGCAAGGCCCTAGCTTCTCCCCATTTGGTGAGATATTCCGTGGCAACTACAATATATTTGCACCGGTGTAGGTTACTTGGCTTCAAAGGTCCCACAAAGTCCAAACCCCATCATTCAAATAGCTCTTGCGGCTGCGAAGGAAAGAGAGGCATGAAGTCCCTCTTGAGAGGTTTTCCTGCTCGTTGGCAAGTGTCGCATCCGATCACCCACTCTCGAGCGTCGGTGTGTAGAGTTGTCCACCATAGACCTGCCAGAAGCACTTTCCTGGCAGTTGCATTTGGTCCCATATGTCCGCCTGCTAATCCGTCGTGTGCCTCCTTTAATACACCGCGAATTTCCTCCTCCATGACACACCTCAAGATTTGGTTAGGACCCATCTTATATAAAAGCCCATTAATTAGTTGGAAGGTTTTGCTCTTCAGTGCCAACTTCCTCCGTTCCCCTGACGGCATCTCGCTTGGAAATGTGGAGGTAGATAGGTATTGGCCTATCTTTTCATACCAAGTTGGTAGTATTGCAATTTGGAACAAGTGTGCATCCGGAAAGTCTTCGTTTACTCCTTCGACCGGTTCCCCTGATCTGATCCTTGATAGTTGGTCGACTATTACATGGGACTTCCTTGGCCGTACGACAATGGTGAAGGTGAATTCCTGTAAGAGCAGTAGCCACCGACTTACCATCCCTTGGATGATTGGTTTATTCACCAGGTACATTAGTGCCTGATGGTCCACATAAAATGTGAATGGTGTAGCCAACAAGTAGTGTCGGAACTTCTGTACTGCGTACACCATCCTTAGTGCCTCTCGCTCCGTTGTGCTATAGTTCCGTTCGGCCTTTGACAGGAGTTGGCTTGCAAAGAAGATGGAATGGTCTAGTCCTTGCGCCCCTACCTAGGCAAGGGTAGCACCAATTGCAAAGTTGGAGGCGTCGACGTGTATGTGAAATTCTTTGTTCCAGTCCGGGTATACCAATATCGGTGCACTCACTAGTCGGTCTTTCAATTCTTTGAAGGCTTCTTCCTGCTCCATACCCCACACGAACGACTCTCCCTTCCTTGTCAACTTATCTAAGGGCCAAGACACCAGCGCAAAGCCTTTGATGAATCTTTGGTAGTAGCCGACATGGCCGAGGAATGATTTCACCTCTGTTACGTTTGTTGGGCTCTCCATGTTGACAATTACTCCTATCTTGTCTGGGTCTGTCTTCAATCCTCCCTTATAGACGATGTGGCCCAGGAGTTTCCCTTGTGGTACATAAACCTGCATTTCTTTGGATTCAGGGCTAACCTAGCCTTCCGACATCTTTCCATGCATTCCCCCAAAGCCTTCAAATGGGTGTCCTGATTGCTAAAAATCGACCAGTCATCAAGGAATGCTCTGAAATTCCCTACTGACATCTTGTCAAAAATGTGCAAAATTATTCTCTAGAAGGTCGCGGGCGCATTGCATAGCCCGAAGGGCATGCGATTATAGGCATACACTCCTTCCTCCACCACGAATGTGGTCTTCAGCTTATCTTCTTCCGCAATACTTATTTGATTGTACCCGGAGAATCCATCCAAAAATGTGTATATCTCGTGCCCGACGACTTCTTCGAGAATGCTGTCAGTGAATGGAATCGGGAATGGGTCCTTGATGGTTACTACATTTAGATACCTGAAATCCACACATTATTATCTGATTAGCCTCTTTTTTAAGAGAGATGACTATTTGAGAAACCCAGTCACTAGTTTCCACTTTGAATATAATCCCTACTTCTAACATTTTATTGATCTCCTCATTTACTTTGGCTGCGTAATTTTTGTTCATCCTGTACGGCCTCCTTTGTACCGGTTGGGCTCCTGGTATGAGGGTTATGCAATGCATGCATAGCTCCAGCGGTACTCCCTTAAAGTCCTTGTAGGTCCAGGCAAAGACGTCTTTATATTCCAGAAAGATCTTGAAGGCTGCTGCCTTTAGCACGGGGTTCCAGTCATCTCCTACCAGTATCACCTGTGGTTCTGCCTCATTGCCCAGATTAACCTTCTCCACATCCCGTTCCTCGTACTTGATGGGTTTATCCCGTTCAAACTGGTGGGCTCGCGTGTCGTCCATCCGTGTCATTCCCTCTTGGTATCTACCATACTCCGGGGGAAAGGATTGTTCTTCCATCCCGCCGCTTGATTCTCCTATCTCACATATTTGAAGCATGTGACACTCCGGGTGGAAGACCTCATAGTCCTCCATTTGCCAATGAAAAAATCCCGCCAGTGAATTGGTTCCATCCTCTGAACATCCGTCTAGTTCCAACACTCCTTCCTCGTCGGGTTCTTTCCCTCCTCTGTCTCCTTCAGAACCCAACTCCCATCTATTTGAATCTTCTGAGTCGGAGTTCGATGACGCGAGCTCTTCGCTAACGAACTGGTTCCTTAGATCAATTACATACTTATGACCATCACTGTTGATTGAGAGCGTATTCCTTTTCCAGTTGTGATTAGCTTTGGCCATGATTAGCCACCCCCTTCCTAGAAGAGCGTCGTACGCTTTCCTTTCCAGTGGAATGACTACAAAATCTAGAAGGAATTGCTGCATCCCAATTACCACCTTTTGTGCCATGAGGGTATCGAGGGGTTTGATACCGTGTCGGTCCACATCGACCAGGTGGAAGGTTGGTGGCCAGAGTGTAGGCTTGCCAAGGCTTCGCCAAGTTTCCTCCGGTAGTACGTTGACTCCGGACCCACCATCAACAATGGTGTTCGTAAGATTTTGTCCCATTATATCCATCTCTACTATTGCGGGTTTCTATCCGACGCCCATTGTGAGTAGCATAGGATTCATGGCATCCGTACCAGATTCCTTCACCGGGTCCGTACTAGATTTCGCCATCGTTTGGTGCTCTTGACCGAGGGTAGTGTCCCCAGTTACGTTTGTCAGAGCCATCCTTAACTGTGGCGTGGTCTGTAGAAGGTTAGACACCCGTACGAGTATTGTGGTTTGTAACATCTGCTTGATGATAGTTTTCTCTGATTCCGATCGGACTGGTGTATCGGCAGCCAGGTGCGAGGCCCTCCGCTCTCCAGCCATCGCCCACTCGATATCTGCCCTTGCCTCCTAGAGCCTTTCTTTTTCTGTGTGAGGGTCCGGGCACATGGCTTTCTTGTTTTGCAACCTTGTGATTGCCATGTCTTCTCCCGATCCCTCCATGTTGAGCATGTTCACCCCTTTTTGGTTTGGACAATCTATGTCCTCGTGATTTCCTGGACCGCACCATCTGCACAGCAAACTTCCTGCATCACCTCCGTTTTGGCATTCTCGGGCAAAGTGACCCCATTCGTTGCACTTCCTCCATTGAATCATGGGTCGCCCCTTCCCGTCGTATTGAATTCTGCTCCTTGGTGTGTTATTATTGGATCTATTGTTACCCCACCGATTGTTTCTGTACCCTCCAGGGGAGGCGTTAGAGTTTGTTGTTGGCTTCGGAGGTGTCGCCGGCGGTGTGGCTTGGTCGGGTTGGGCGTAGAGCACTTGTGTGCTCCATGCTTTCAAGTTATACGGGCATTCCTTAGTGGAATGTCCCATTACTTAGTAGATGTCACAGAAAACTTTGCGGGGACAACTTCCTTTAGTGTGTCCTTCAGTCTTGCAGTCAGTACACCATAGTTCTTTTCCTTCCCTACCATTTTCCTTGTCACCTTTTAACTCCATCATCCTCATCATATCCTTCCGGAATGCTCTCACGGTTTTGGATCCCCCATCGCTGTCTTCGTTCGTGCTGTCACCATCGCTTGCCCGTTGTTTCCCCTGGGATGTCTTGTTTTCACTTTCAATATCCATGGCGCGGCTGTATGCTTCATCGTACGATGGTGGAGGGACCACTTTCATCGTCCTTCTCAGGGATGGTACCAATCCTTCCACGAACCACCGCTTTTTGAGGCCATCCGCCGGTTGGTTCTCCATTTTGTTAAGTAGTTCCCTCAACCTTCTGTTATATGCGCGCACACTTTCGTTTTTTCCTTGTTTGGTGTTGTAAATTTCTGCCACAATTTGGTTGTCATCGCGTAGGAGTTTGAATTCTTCCTTGAAGGCCTTCTTCAGATTGCTCCAGGACGTTTTATGCTGAGCATCGAGGTCTGTGTACCAGTCAATAGCTATTCCTTGCAGAGTGCCCGGGAATGGCTTCACCCAGTAGTCCCGATCGTCCTGGCCATTTACTTCCCGGATGGTGACGCATGTCTTGCAATGCCGTACGGGGTCCTGTGACCCGTCGCCCATGAATTTTGGGAGTTTCTGCTTCTCCGGAGTGTGTGCCATCATTCTTTTCTGTATGGTTTTATGTAGTGCCTGGAAATGGCTATATGTCGGGAAGGTACTGTGTGTCCGGGAGGTACCGTACGCTCCTGGTCTGGTCGGGCCCCTGTCAACCGGGCTTTTGGTCACCTTCGCTTCTATAGTCCCTCCTTCCCAGGGTTTCCGGATCTAACCTTCCTATTTTGATGCCCTCTGACAAGGACAAATTTTTAATGCCAGACAATGTTGCTTAAAAAATAGTGGCGATTTCCTCGTGCAGGTCTCGTACCGCCTCTTCTCCTTGTTCGGAAAATTCTGATTGGGTGCTTTGTGATTTGGCTCTGGAGTCTTCTTCACTTGACGTCGAGTGTGGGGCCTGGTCGGCGAGATCTTCCTCTGCTATGTCTGGAAGTGGCAGGTTCCTGGCGCCTTGGCTAACTCCTGCCACGTACACGGTCTTTGCCTCTCCCGACTACGGCTCTGACTTCCGCTGTGTTTCTCCGGACTCCTCGAGTCGGCAACCTCCCTTAATCATCGTCTCCTGTCGGCTTGTTCTTTTATGCGGAGAGATCTCCGTACGGTTCCCTTGTCTACTCCTTCGGTAGCAGTGGTACGTCTGTCTTTGTTCGGTCGTAGGGGCATCAAGTGCTAGGGGTACGGTGCCGACTAGCCTCCCTCTCCTCTTCCTCCCTACGATTTCGTTCCTCGTACCATCGGAGAACTTGTTGTCGCCGAAGTTCCTTTGCCGTTTCCTCCCTTTGGTCTTGGAGTGCAATCAAATTTCTGGCGAGTAACTTTGGAATACTCCCGAGTAGGTCAAAGACGGGGGTGCTGATGGTGAGTTCACCACGTATCGTGCCTTCCGAGACGGCTCTCTCCTGAGCCTCTCGCTGCACGTACTGCATGATTGACACGTCCCACAACTCCACCAAGTCTGCCGTCAACTAATCCTCTCGTTCCTCTTCCGCGGTAACCTCTTCGTGCGTGTCACTTTCCACGACAATCAATTGTTGGTTAAATGGTCGGCCCATTAATTGCTTCTGCCTGCAACCATAGTTATCTCCAAGTTCATTCAGGCAACAACGCCAAAATGTTTAGTCCTAAATGTATGGTTGGTGAATAATCAGATAACACAGTATTTCCCGCACGTACCAAGTATTCATGAAACAGAACGATTGTACATCATAACATAATGACAATGATAATAATTAGACCAAAAAAGTTATATCTTTATTCTAGTGTCTAGAATTGTCCATACATAATCCCCCCTGCCGAGGTTCCAACCCAACAATATAAAGACCCGATGGTTGGTCAAGTTGCCAACTATCACCAACTCCCAACTACCTGACAGGAACCTCTCGGCGACAAACATAAACATAAACACAACACACTTATAAATATTATTCTTACTAACATATGTTATTTACCCCTAACATTAGCCCCCCCCAAAAACGTAGTCGTCTTCCAGACGACTCAGACAAGAGAAACTGAATTATAAAAACATAGCTAAGATCGAGAAGAGGGAGGAGGCGTCCCTGTAGTGGCCGCAGTAGGAGGTTGTTGTCCGGCCTGAAGTTTCAGGTTCTTTTCTCCCATCAGTTGCCGTTCCCGTGCCGCCTTTACCATGTGAGCAGCTTCCAGTAGCTTTTTATCTTTCTGTTCCAACTGTAAAGTGAGCTCTGCCACCTGGGCTGCTAATGCCTGTGCCTCCTCCTGCATGTTGCAACGGGCCTCATAGGTAGTCATCTTCATTTCCATCTCCTTCCTCAAGCTCCTCTCCACTGTAGCCAATTGTGCCTGCTTCTCACCTTCCTTTTCCAGTGTGGTTATGTACATCCGTTGAGCCTCTTTTTCCACCTGGTGCTGCCGCATCTGTAAGTACACCTCCCGGAAGGCCTTCTCCATGCTGCGGAAGGTGGTGCCCAAGGTGCTTGTGGGTCCAGTTCTGAATCATCTCAAGCGTATTGTGGTCCGGCCACCCCTGCTGCTCAAAGTGGTGCGTGAACTCATCCTTGCACCCCTTGGTCATGTAGTGACACAGCTATGTAGCGTCGGCTGAATTGTTGGTCTCCATCTGTCCCGTAAGCTGAGCCATGCTGTGTGCAACATCAGAGAGCCCCTGTAGCTCCTCTAGGAATCGTTCGAGTGAGCCTGCTGGATCATTCGGATCGGGTGGTGTAATGTGGAGCCCTGCGAGAGCTCCCTCCGGTCCAATGCTCTGCTTGTCCCTTCCCTACTGTTCTTGATCAACGAATCTCTCTCTGTCCAGGTCTGGGACAGTAATATCTCTATCTGGGGTCATGCCTGGCTTAATGGCCATGTTATGCAGTGGAAGGGAGGGGGGAAGGTGTGGGGTGAGTGAGAACTGCCCTAGCCATCCATCCAGCGAGGCATCTATATCTTCGTCTGTAAGGGTATCCAAAGCTGTCGTTGCCTCCAAGTCACCCGTACCAGTTTCTGCTGGTACCGTACCGGTTCCAGTGGGTACAGTACCGGTTCCTACTAGTACCGTACTGGTTTCTGCTGCAAGTACTGCCAAGCTGATCTATGGTAGGGATACTCGTCGCTGTGTTGGCGGTTCCCCTTCTCCAATTCTTTGGAACAACACCCCAACTGGTCATACATCTCCCACTGGGCTGGCTACTGCAAGCGCCTCCTGAGATACTGTGTGCCAAGGATAGTTTCGAGGTTGTGAATTTTACCCTCGTACTTTTCCATTGGGCCCGCACAATCCTCCTTGTTGCTCCTCCTCTTCCTCTTCTTCGTGCTGCCACAACTTTGTTTCCTCTTCCTCCTCCACAGCTGTGTCCTGACCGATGGAACCCCTCATCACCGCTTTCCTGCTCTTCCGTCTCTTCCACCTCCTCCGAATCCTCTGCGTTGCTAACCTCTTCAATCTCCATGGATGTGTCCAATTTCCTCCTTTTTCTTGTCGGCTGTGCTATGTCACCTAGGGTGTCCAGGTGGATATAGTAGTACATGGTGGGTTTATTTGGTTCTACCCTTTCGCGTGGTTGAAATGTCCCCCATACTTTTGGTGGTACCTGCAAGCGTACGACATCCAGAAACAAGTTGATAGCATGATGGCACATGTAGAACGTTTTGTGTTCCAGTCTCAGGAAGTCATGGATTCGTTCTGCCAGGAGTTGCCCGCAATTGTACACCTTCCCGCATCTGATCCCATTCATTAATCCTATCATCCACATAGCTATGTCGGATGCCCGGCTGGCTCCCGTAAGGCGGCTTTTGACCAGGTCCATTAACATCCTCCATTTACCAGGTGCGATAAACGCACGCTTCATTCCTCTGCTGTCGGCCCAGGCACTCTTCCACTGCTCCTCCGTGAGGTCATCTCTGTACACCAAATCCATCAACCACTTCTTTTCCCTGATGAGTTTTTTGGTTGGTTTGGCCGCAGATGCCCCTTTCTCCAGTATACCAAATACTCGCCTGAAATCCTCAGGTTTGAACGAAACTCGCATTGTGCACCCCTGGAATTGAATGACTGAAGCTCGTTCCTGTGGATTATAGCCCGATACCATCATTCGCAGGACTGGCTCGAACTCCTTAATGTTGAATATGGGCATTTGGACGGCATGATCGACCTGTGCCCTTCTGAGAGATTCCTTCGTCACATGGTCTGGAGGGTTTTCTTCCCACCAGGTACAACATTCACTGCCGGTCACACTCTCAAATGCTACATTCACTGCCGTGACACCCTTTGAGTCCTTCTGTGTCTTTGGTCTGCTCTTGCTTTTCTTGCTGCTAGCGGGCTCTGTGGCAGTCATGGCTGCACTGCAACTGCCTTTTTCCATTCTTCTTCCCTTGCCCCTTCCTTGGTCGTTATTATAACTGTCTGAAAGATTGTGTCGCCAGTTTGTACGGCCCATTGTATCACTCATAGTTTCCTTGTCGTACAACTTCGTTATCGTGTTCTGCCAGACAACCCACTTGCTTCTTATACCTACGTGCTGCTTGCTTAATTGGTCTGTTGAGTACCCACCGTACGAACAAGGTGTTGCCGTCGTACGTCGTACACTTCTCTGCCTGCCCCGAATTGTCCATACATAATCCCCCTGTTGAGGTTTTAACCCAACAATATAAAGACCCGACGATACGGTACTAACAGAAACTAGTATGGTACCAATAGGGACCGGTATGGTACCCGTAGAAACTGGTACAGTACCAGCAGAAACTGGTATTCCAAATACTCACTGCCTCCAAGTCACCCGCACTAGTTTCTACTAATACAGTCCTAGTTTCTGTTGGTACTGTACCAGTTTCTACGGGTATAGTACCGGTTCTTGAGGGTACCGTACCGGTTTTTGTTGGTACTGTACCGTCGGGTCTTTATATTGTTGGGTTGGAACCTCGGCAGGGGGGACTATGTATGGACAATATTGGGCAGGCAGAGAAGTGTACGGTGGCAGCACCTTGTCCGTACGGTGGGTACTCAACAGACCAATTAAGTAGGCAGCACGCAGGTATAAGAAACAAGGGGGTTTACTGGCAGAACACGATAAGGAAGCTATACGGCAAGGAAACTGTGAGTGATACAATGGGCCGTACAAATTGGTGAGACAATCTTTCCGACAATTATAATAACGACCAAGGAAGGGGCAAGGGAAGAAGAACGGAAAAAGGCAGTTGCAATGCAACAATGACTACCACAGAGCCCGACAGTAGCAAGAAAACCAAGAGCAGACCAAAGACACCGAAGGACTCAAAGGGACTCACAGCGGCGAATGTAGCATTTGAGAGTGTGATCGGCAGTGAATGCTGTACCTGGTGGGAAGAAAACCCTCCGTACCATGTGACGAAGGAATCTCTCAGGAGGCCATAGGTCGATCACGCCATCCAAATGCCTACATTCAACACTACGGAGTTCGAGCCAGTCTTGCGAACCATGGTATCGGGCTATAATCCACAGGAACGAGCTTCAGTCATTCAGTTCCAGGGGTGCACAGTGCGAGTTTCGTTCAAACCTGAGGATTTCAGGTGGTTATTTGGTATACCGGAGAAAGGGGCATCTGTGGCCAAACCAACCAAAAAACTCACCAGGGAAAAGAAGAAGTGGTTTATGGATTTGGTGTGCAGAGACGACCTCACGGAGGAACAGTGGAAGAGTGCCTGGGCCGACAACAAAGGAATGAAGCGTGCGTTTATCGCACCTGGTGAATGGAGGATGCTAATGGACCTGGTCAAAAGCCGCCTTACAGGAACCAGCTGGGCATCCGACATAGCTATATGGATGATAGGATTAATGAATGGGATCGGGTGCGGGAAGGTGTACAATTGGGGGCAACTCCTGGCAGAACGAATCCACGACTTCCTGAGACTGGAACACAAAACGTTCTACATGTGCCATCATGCTATCAGCTTGTTCCTGGATGTCGTGCGCTTGCAGGTACCACCAGAAGTATGGGGGACATTTGAACCATGCGGAAGGGTAGAACCAAATAAACCCACCATGTACTACTATATCCACCTGGACACCCTAGGCGACATAGTGCAGCCGACAAGAAAAAGGAGGAAATTGGACACATCCATGGAGATTGAAGAGGTTAGCAGCGCAGAGGATTCGGAGGTGGAAGAGACGGAAGAGAAGGAAAGTGGTGATGAGGGGTTCCATCTGTCAGGACACATAGCAGTGGAGGAGGAAGAGGAAATAGAGTCATGGCAGCAGGAAGAAGAGGAAGAGGAGGAGCAACAGGGAGGATTGCGGGCCCAATGGAAAAGTACGAGGGTAAAATTCACATCCTCGAAACCATCCTCGGCACACTTGGTACCTCAGGAGGCGCTTGCAGTAGCCAACCTAGTGGGAGATGTACGACCAGTTGGGGTGTTGTTCCAGAAAATTGGAGAAGGGGAACCGCCAGCACAGCGACCAGTATCCCTGCCACAGACTAGGTTGGTCGTACTTGCAACAAAAATCGGTACAGTACCAACAAGAACCGGTACGGTACCAGCAAAAATTGGTACAGGTGACTTGGAGGCAGCGGCAACTTGGGATAGTCTGACAGGCGAAGATATAGATGCCTCGTTGGATGGATGGCTAGGGCAGTTCTCACTCGCCCCACACCTTCCCCCCTCCCCTGCTCCGCATAACATGGCCATTAGGCCAGGCATGACCCCAGATAGAGATATTACTATCCCATACCTGGACAGAGAGAGATCCGTTGATCAAGAACAGTAGGGAAGGGACAAGCAGAGCAGTGGATCGGAGGGAGCTCTCGCAGGGCTCCACATTACACCACCCGATCCGAATGATCCAACAGGCTCAGTTGGACGATTCCTAGAGGAGCTACAGGGGCTCTCTGATGTTGCACGCAACATGGCTCAGCTTATGGGATAGATGGAGACTGACAATTCAGCCGACGCTACACAACTGTGTCACTTCATGACCGAGGGGTGCAAGGATGAGTTCATGCACCACTTTGAGCAGCAGGGGTGTCCGGACCACAGTATGCCTGAGATGATTCAGAACTGGACCCACAGGCATCTGGTAGGGGGCACAGGCACCTTGGGCACCACCTTCCGCAGCATGGAGAAGGCCTTCCGGGAGGTGTACTTACAGATACTGTAGCACCAGGTGGAAAAAGAGGCTCAACGGATGTACATAACAACACTGGAAAAGGAAGGTGAGAAGCAGGCACAATTGGCTACAGTGGAGAGGAGCTTGAGGAAGGAGATGGAAATGAGGATGACTACCTATGAGGCCCGTTGCAGCATGCAGGAGAAGGAGGCGCAGGCATTAGCAGCCCAGGTGGCAGAGCTCACTTTACAGCTGGAACAGAAAGATAAAAAGCTATTGGAAGCTGCTCACATGGTAAAGAAGGCACGGGAACGACAGCCGATGGTAGAAAAGAACCTGAAACTTCAGGCCGGACAACAACCTCCTACTACGGCCACTACAGGGACGCCTCCTCCCTCTTCTCGGTCTTAGCTATGTTTTTATAATTCAATTTCTCTTGTCTGAGTCGTCTAGAAGACGACTATGTTTTTGGGGGGGCTAATGTTAGGGGTAAATAACGTATGTTAGTAAGAATAATATTTATAAGTGTGTTATGTTGTGTTTATGTTTGTCGTCGAGAGGTTCCTGTTGGGTAGTTGGGAGTTGGTGATGGTTGGCAACTTGACCAACCGTCGGGTCTTTATATTGTTGGGTTGGAACCTTGGCAGGGGGGATTATGTATGGACAATTCTGGACACTGGAATAAAGATATAACTTTTCATCCCACAGAAGTGGTTGATGGATTTTGTGTGCAGAGAAGTGGTTGATGGATTTGTAGGGTAAATAACGTATGTTAGTAAGAATAATATTTATAAGTGTCTTATGCTGTGTTTATGTTTATGTTTGTCGCCGAGAGGTTCCCGTCGGGTAGTTGGGAGTTGGTGACGGTTGGCACCTTGACCAACCGTCGGGTCTTTATATTGTTGGGTTGGAACCTCGGCAGGGGGGATTATGTATGGAGAATTCTGGACACTGGAATAAAGATATAACTTTTCATCCCACATAAGTGGTTGATGACACGTCCCACAACTCCACCAAGTTTGTCATCAACTGATCCTCTCGTTCCTCTTCCGCGGTACTCTTCGTGCGTGTCGCTGTCCACGACAATTAATTGCTGGTTAAATGGTCGGCCTATTAATTGCTTCTGCTTGCTGCCATAGTTATCTCCAGGTTTGTTCAGGCAACGACGCCAAAATGTTTAGTCCTAAATGTATGTTTGGTGAATAATCAGATAACACGGTATTTCCCGCACGTACCAAGTATTCATGAAACAGAACGATTGTACATCATGACATAATGACAATGATAATAATTAGACCAGAAAATTTATATCTTTATTCCAGTGTCTAGAATTGTCCATACATAATCTCCCCTGCCGAGGTTCCAACCCAACAATATAAAGACCTTACGGTTGGTCAAGTTGCCAACCGTCACCAACTCCCAACTACCCAACGGGAACCTCTCGACGACAAAACATAAACATAAACACAACATAACACACTTATAAATATTATTCTTACTAACATACGTTATTTACCCCTACAATGCTGAACTAAGTGATCACTTAAGGTGACTTCAAGGTTCCAAATGTCAGGTCTTGACGTGTGGATAAGGTCAATGGTTGATGTGATATTGCTGGAATCATAGGAGGACTTACGTTGCTACTTGAACTCTTGCTTAGATGTGCCTGAAACGTGAAATTTACTTAAATTGAAAAAAGATAAAGGGATTGAGGGTTAATGTAATGTCCCCTTTTCCGCTCTAGTTTGTTTTGGGGACTGTTGGCCAATCTTGAGACCTGTTGGTTAGTTAGAGGTAGAATTAGGCTTTCCTATTTTCTAGGAGGATGTTTTGGCAATTTTGGCGGCTCGCATGTTGGAGTTTTATAGTTTTGATTCTAGATTCCTTTTGGGTTTTCAGAAAGCTTCACAATTATGGTACATGCATAGCAACCAGTGGAGTTTGGTAAACTTACTATTTTTAGTAAGTGGGGGCGAGGAGATCTCATTTTTCTGGGTTTTCAGAGAGCTTCGTGTTGGTGTGACATGCAAATGGATCTGAAGACTTTTCCGGACTCACTATTTTTAGTAAGTTGTGACAGCTGCTCAGAATATGGTTAAAATGCATTTGGACACACACACTATTTTTAGTAGTATGCTATTTTTAGTAAGTGTTGTTTTGGTAGTGCTATTTTTGGCAAGTTTCAGTGGTCCAGCTCAGAGGCTACTTCTGGTAGTGCAGTTTTCAGTACTTTGGCCTTCAGTTCACTATGGCAGTTGTTCAACACGAGAGATGTAATATCTTCGTTAATTTTTTCCGATTTTTTTCCCAAAGTTACATTCAACACAACACTTGTTAATGTTAGGAAATGAAAACCAAATGTTGCTTAAAGTAACCCTCCACTTTCTAATCACCGAGAGCCCAATCTGGGAGAGTGAGAGCATACAGTGTCGAGGGGATCATTAGATGCCAATATCTGAAAATGATTACAATCTTTGGGCGGCAAGCCAGCCCCTTCTGCTTATACAACGGGATATTAAAACAATGCAATCACTTGGCGGTAAACTAGCCAAGGACAAGCCAGAGAACTGAAGAATGCAATCACTCAACCGCTTGTGCAGCAGGAGGACAAGAAATGGAAATTAATATCAACTCCACCGCTTATTCAGCGGAAGGACGGTATTACAAACTCAAGATAGGCGGCCAAGCCAGCCTCTTCCACTTATGCAGTGGGAACCCAATAAGAAATCTGAAAGATAGTTGTCAGTACTACTAATCAACTTTACAAATTCATTACAATGATTTCTGAATATAAGAAATATTACTAATCTAAGATAGGCGGCTAAGCCAGCCTCTTCCACTTATGCAGTGGGACAGCAGAAAGCCAAAATGTTGCTGTTAGTACTACTAACCAGCATTACAATAAATATGAAATATGATAATCAAGTGCTTATTATGAGCTGACAACTGCAACAACACCTCCAGTCATCACTTAACCACCCAATCTACTCACACTCTAAAAAACACACCCAAAATCCAACTTTCAAAAATCTGATATATATGACAGCAGGCTGGAAATGCATAACCAACAACACTAATCCACACCAAAAATCTCCTAACTCACTCAAAACCCACTCAAATCACCCAAGAACACACCCAAACCAACAACAAGCATTGAGCGATCAAGTACGAACTGGAAAACAGCAGCAATATGACCCCAAACACTCAACACACAACCAAAGCACTCCCAGCATAAGGCGTTTACAGTAGAAAACTTCGTCTTGCATAATAAAATTCAATTCTCCAAGAAAACCAACGAAAACTTACAAGATGAATTGTCCATGACATAGGAGATGAGTGAGCGAATACCCAAAATGACCTGACGCACACACAAGGAGCTACGAACGAAAACACGCTTCAACACACCGCGACCAGCAACATGAACACTCAGAAAAAACTCCAAAATATTTGAAACTGACACACAAATCTGCAACATTGTTCCTCAAATCTACTCCTTTGGATGAAGAGCAGTCACAAGCTCAATTAGTTGCTGTATTGCAAGCAAGAAACCAAGCGGTAGCTAGGAGGTATGCATTCCCTGAAGCTTCACTCCAAATTTTGGTAGCACTTCGTTATAATTTTCTTCATAGATTATGAATGAGAAGCCCAACCCTCTCATTTATAGATTTTGAAGGCTCAAATTCAAATGAAAATGCCTCCCAATTCGCCCAAATCACGTCATTTCATTCCACTCACATTTGGCGATTTATTTCATTTCATTTCCTTAAAGTATATGGTGCCCAAGATGAAAATCCACCACCTAGTTTTCAAGTTCGAACTTTTCCCTTGGTCCACACTTTGCAACATAAAAACATTATAACTTAAGCACATTTTCATCCATATCGCCACTTGTGATAAATATAATGCTTAAAAAATAATATTCATGAAATTGCACTTTGGCATCCAAAAAGAAGGTGAAATAATTCACCCAAAAAGACTTAGGACAAAATTAATATTTTCTCCCTTCCTAAGTCGTCCATCCATAAAATAATCAAATATTAATACCTCATGCCTAAGGTATTAATATATTAATAATACCTTCTCCTCAAATATTGATTATTGCCAAATTGAGCCGGAGACTGAAGTGTTGGAAATCACCAAAACCGAACTGAGTTGGGGCTCTGAACTGAACTGCTAAAAATAGTCATTTGAGTGAATACAAGATCCTGCCAAAATAATACTGCCAGAAATAGCCAGTGAGTTGAGCTGCAGAATCCTTGCCAAGAATAGCACCAAAAAAATGTTGGAAGGCCAACTGTTCAAATTCACTTGCCGGAAATAGCCATTTGAATAGGCCTGCTAACATCCTACTAAAAATAGAACTGCTAAAAATAGTACTTACTAAAAATAGCATACTGCTAAAAATAGTAATTGTTTCCAAAGTGATTTTAACCACATTCTGACCAGTCGTTGCACTTACTAAAAATAGTAAGTCTGGAAAAAGTCACTCGATGCAGATGCATGTCAAACCATCCTAAAGCTCTCTAAAAACCCAGAAGGAATCCAAAATCCAAACTATCAAACTCCCACATATACCCCCTGAAAACACCAAAGAATCCTCCTAGCAAATAGGAAACCCTAATTTCTGCCCCCGACTAGCCTACGGGCCTCCAAACTAGGCTAACGGCCAACAAAACTAATCATTGCGGAGAAGGGGACATTGCATGAGAAAAGTATTTTTAATATTTTTTAATGCCCCCCTTGGCCTAGGCGTATGACTTATGTATTTTTGGTTATGACCTAAGGGGATGACTTGAGGTGATAAAGTATTATTTTATGTCATAAGGTTGGACGATTTATTGTTGAGGGAAAATATTTTATAAAGTGAAATATTAATAAGGCAAGATGGATGCCTTATGGGAAATAAGTTAATTTATAATATATTTCGCTTATCTACCTTGGACGCCACATTATTTTTTTATTGTAATTTTTATAAAGTATATCTGCTTCTATGTGAAGGTCGACTTGGAAAGGAGGGGATATGAAATGGAAATTTCAAATTAAGATGAAAGTAGTGTGCATTTGGGTTTGACGTCCATTTGGAGGGAATGTGAATTTGAATTTGGAGACACCAAGGTTATAAATAAGAGTTTTGGGCTCTTGTTTTGGTATCCATGAATATTACGTAACGAAGTGTTGCCGAATTTGTGCCAGACTTGTGCTTCAAAGTTGAGAGCTTCCTAGCTTGTGTCAATTTTGTGCTTGAAAGATAGCACCTAGCTGATTGGAGAGACTATTTCTCATCCAGAGGAATAGATTGAGCTATATTGAGATGGACTGTAGTGAGGGTTTTTCAGTTTTCTAATATTTTGGGGTGTTTGTGAGCTTCCAGGTTGCTGGTTATTGTGGAGCTGAATGCAAAATTCAATCATAAGTCTTCGAGAGGGTTTTTGTTTCTTTTGGGTATTCTCTCTATTTTTTCCTTTGGCCTACGCAATCTGTTTTGCAAATTTTCAAAGCTTTTAATGCGGATTTGAATTTTATAGTGAAGTTCACCCTCTCTCCCAGGTCGTACCATGCCTGTGGCTGCATTGGGAAGTGTGCAATATATGTTAGGTGATATTTACTGCTTGTTAGGGGTTTGGGTTTTGGCATCTCCTCTCTAGCCTTCTTCAGCATTTGATTTCAAGCCTATCCATCGATTTTTGGAGGATTTATGAGCATTTTAGTGAGTTTTTATGTTGCTGGTCTGCATTTTCAGTTTACCGATTAAGTATATCAGATTTAGTGTTTGGAGTTTGGGGGGTTGTTTCTTTGGTGGAGAGTCTCTTGAAACTTGAGAATAACTTTGGACATCATTTGCAGCTATTGGAAAGCAATACCTCTTGATTTGCAATTCATGTTATTTGTTGTAATGTTGATTAGTAGTACTAACAACAACTTCATAATGAATTGTTCCTTAATGCCCACTGAATAAGTGGAAGAGGCTAGCTTTGTCGCCTATCTCTATTTCATATTGTACTCTAGTCCTCCCGCTGAATAAGTGGTTGAGTGATAGTTTGGTTATAGAGGCTGACTACGCCGCCTATCTCTATTTTATATTGTACTCCTATTATCTGGCTGAATAAGTGGTTGTGATAGTTTTGTTAGTCCTAGTCCTCTCGCTGAATGGTAGTCGAGTGATTGTCATTTGCTTAATTCAGTCTTCCCGCTAAACAAGTGGTTGAGTGATTGCTTTACTTTCAGAATTTTCTTTCAGTGCAAGTTTTTGATTATCCTAACCTTAACGGGTGAATCTTGGTGTGTTAAAAAATAAAATAAAAACTAAGGGGGACATTTCAGTTTAGAAAGTTAATCTAATTCTAAGAATGTAAGAAACTATGAATGACTCAGTGAAATTCTACCAGACTTTACTTTGCCATGCAAAGAACAACTCCACAAAGCTAGTATGATCTTCTTAGGTAATCTTATGATGTTCAAATCACCACCAACAACATAGACACCATCAATGTGATGCATATCAATGGGTGAGTAGCATCAAAGTTGAGCTTATATAAAGAGTTCAGTTGACCACTCAAAGTATTTGGCAATCAACAAAATACAAGTAGTATGAACATGCAAATTTCACCCTTAATCATCCACAATAACTTCCATCCATTCTATCAACATTAAAACAAATGAGAAGTAGAGATCTTGCAGGTGCTGAATCAACACATGAAATTCACCATTTATTCAACGAAAATGATATGCTTCTTGCAACAAAGTCTTGGTAATAATCTCCTTTTCTCCTACTCTACTCTAACTACTTGCTATTAACTATTGTCTATTAACTATCAACTATTAACCTTTACAAATGAGGAGAGCAAGCCTTATATAGGGCTCTCAATATAATTAGGGTTTGTTACACCCATTACATAACATTTAATGCTTGACCAATGATAAAATTACAATTTTATGGGACACATGTCCTTCCTTGAACGTCGACCAATGAATGATGAGGTTAGGTACATCGAACATTGTGTCTCTACATGGGGTAGTTATCCTCCTCGTTGCATGAGTCAAGTACATTGAATCTGGACGCCTTGACTTGGAATGAAGTGATTGGGTTGGTGATGACTAGGCACCACCTTGGTTATCTACACACCTTGTAACTCATCACGAGTGTTTGTGATTCGGGCAATATCTCTTGATACTCAACATTTCCAAATGCCTGAAGTGATGATGGTAGCAAATTGCATCATCTTCTAGCTTTGATTAACTCTTCTGGAACTGTCTCCTTGAACCCCTCACACAATTTTGCCTTGTCACTTGGGAATTCCTCTTTTTGTGTACGACATTTCACCGTTTATACTTGTATTAGTCCTGAATCCCATCACCTTGAAGCCTTGTCTTGGATTACTTGCTTGCTAAACTAGCAATCATTCATAAATCCAAGATTGTAATAAGGTCTTATCGTTATGTCAACTCTCCTCCGTGCTGCAGTATCTTTGTTACCTCCCTCTTATGCGGTGAAGCTTTCAACCATGATGTTGTTGTAGGGCCTTTTGTGCTTGCATGACTTGAGACTTAACCTCTTTAAGTTGGAGTTACCTTTTATTCACTACCTTCACTCTCTTGCATGTCTAGACCTTTGATGCGCTTGATGATTCAACCTTGAAGTATGTTGATCCTTGCCCTGGTGATGTTACCTTGCATTATTCTTCAATAGACCATGACTTCACCTTCACTATATCCATAAGGTTCATTCCACCTTCACTTGCAATCAGACCTGCAAGAGGAAAATGACAAATTATTTCATCTTAAGTTGAAAGAAACACTTATTAATTTTACAGAATCAATCAAATTCTTCAGTCTGAAATGTTTACTTTTGTCACTCAGTTTAATGAATTAGGACTGATTTATCTGGTTCCAAGTCTGTTTTCTGTCAATGAGGTCTGATCCCATATTTCTGACTTGATTTCTAATTGTTTACATGTTTGAGAGGGTTTGTGAGATACTTCAAGACTGACTTTCCTTATGTTTCAGGCCTGATCTCTGATTTCCGAGTCCTTGAAGGTGATTTTCATAGGCCGTGTATCTTGATGTGCTAGGGAAGACTTCTTCATGATGGTCGGGCTTTTTGATGGGAAGTGGAACTTTGCAAAGAATTCTGGGCTTTTAAAAGTGTACTGGAAGTGGAAGGGAGATGGCCAGGGTTTTGAAGGGCAAGTGGAAATGATGTGAATCTGGCTGGACTTCTGGGGGACAACTGGAAGTTGAAAGAAAGATGACTTTCCCAAGTTATTTGATCTTAATCACTTCTGCCCTTCATCAAACTCCTCCTTTTTCTTGATCAAATATCAATGATGATGTACTTTCACTGCCAAATTAAGGGAAAATCAGTCATAGCTGGGGTTTTTGGAGTGAAGTGGAAGACTGCTAAGGGTGGTCGGGCTTTTAGGCATGAAGTGGAAGTGATGAAGGATGGACGAGGTTTTCAAGGCCAAGTGGAAGTTGCTCAAGATAGGTCGGGATTTTGGCCAACAAGTGGAAGTAGTGTAATTTGCTGCCCTTCTTCAACATTAACATCTCTTGCTCAATTAACTTTCAAGGCATCCTTATCTTTCTTCACTAAGTCAACTTCATCAGCATTTTTCATTATTGTCTTTCAAAACCCTTCAAGTACTTGACTTCCACAAAGTGTGGATCCTAGCAAGTGAGGGGGGTTGTTCAGGTAATTGCATAATTTATTAAATGAATGAAGATGTACATATAGCAATTACAAAGATGATGTTTCTATTACGAAAAAATCGTAAATTGAAGAGATTAGAAACTATCTAATATGTACAATATTTTACATTATTGACCATTAACTAAATAATTATAAAGATATTATTCTAATAACCTCCCTTAATGGTCAATCTGCCAACTACACCAAGTTGCCCCCTAAATTTTACAAACTTGTCCGGGCTCAGAGACTTGGTGAGAATATCTGTTGTTTGATCTTCTGTCGAAACATACAACAACTAAACTGATCCATCTTGAACCAACTTCCGAATGAAGTGACAATAAAGTTCAACATGCTTGGTTCTCTCATGGAAGACCAGATTCTTGGCTAGTTTGAGAACCCCTTGGTTGTCGCAGTAAAGGGGAGTAGGACCTACTCGAGACATCTGCATGTCTAAAAGCATCCTTTGAAGCCAAACTGCCTTAATTGTTCTTCGATACTCTTCTTCTGTTGAGGAAAGAGCTATTGTTTGCTGCTTCTTGCTAGTCCATGTGACTACACCAGATCCCAAATTGAAAACATACCTAGATGTTGATTTTTTGTCATCAACAGAACCTGCCCAATGTGAGTCTGTAAAACCAATGAGTCTAGGATTGTGACTTCTGCTGTACAAAAGACCCAAATCAGAAGTGCCCTTCACATAACACACACTTCGCTGCTACCCAATGATCAACCTTGGGGGCTATCATGAAGCGTGAAATGTAGCTCACAAATTTGAGATCAGGCTTAGTAGCAGTAAGATAGATGAGAGTGCCCACCAGTTGCTTGAATGCCGATTCATCATTATTGACCATTAACTAAATAATTATAAAGATATTATTTAATAGGGGTGGTGCATCTAAGCCGGGAAATTCAGCATGTGAGGGAAGTGAGACTTCTCCAAGGTAGGCCGTGGATTTTAAGATGAGGTGGAATTTTGCTAGGAAGGCCGGACTTTTGGAGGCCAAGTGGAAGTGTGTTAGGAAGGCCGGGCTTTTGAGGGGTAAGTGGAAGTGAGTATGACTTCTCCAAATTTTTGTCTTATTAATCCTTTCACCGCTTATCAAACTAACTGCCTTCAAGCACTTAGTTGATCAATTCACATCACCTTCAATATGATGTTATTCATCCTTCAACTCGCTTCAAACAAGTTTAGCATGTCAAGGAAGATTCCCTCCTAGGCCGTGCTTTTGAGGGTGTGAAAGAAGGTTGCTTCTTAGGTCGGGGGTTTCAGCTTGTCAAGGAAGGATCATTCCTTGGTTCAATTTCATCAACTCCAAGTTGCTGGTTGCATCAATCAACTCCATTCCTCTTTACTTAGCCATTTGCTTGATAAGCTGATTTTGCCTTTTGGTGAAGACTTTATCCTTGAATTTCCTTCTAGAAATCCAAGGAAAACAATTGATGCTCCTAATTTCATTCTTTCACACATCCCTTAGACCTTGATTGATCTTCATCAAGCACTTCATCTCATTTGTTTGACCATCTCTCCCTGATCTTTCTTTGCTTCCATGCCCTATCCTGAGGATGCTCACTTGCTTGCTTGACTGTTCATGTCACTTGAGGCTCATACCTTTGACTTAACCTAGAAGTTTCATTGTGAATCATCACTCAAAGACTACCTTGACTCTCACCTATCACCTGAGCACCTAGAGCTAAGAAGACCTCAAACTAGTCTAGAGGAAGACCTGACTGCTGCTAGACTACCTGACTTGATCACTTCCTAACAATTAAAGGCACTGCATCTCTCACTATCAAAAGGTTAATAACTAAAGAAACTACTACCAAGCTAGACATCCAGCTAAAACAACTATGCTAGAAAGCAAAAAGTGGGGGTCCCCATTTGCAATGGGGCGATGTGTGAAAATGTCACAACACAACCTATCATCCAAAATGCACCAAAAAGCCACATATTTATAGAGCTCAACACAAGCGGAAAGTGTCCATGGTTTCCAAAACCAACTCCAATGCAGTGTTCCACGGGCGTTGGGGACGGGGGGACGCGGGGACGCATCTCCGGGACGGGGGGACCAAGGGTCTAAATTTGGGGACGGCGGGGGGGACGGCGGCGGGGGGGGTGGCGGGGTGGTGGTGCTCATATACTTATACATATACATATAGTACTTGAAAAACTAGTTTTGAAAAGATGTATAACAGTATAATAGTATAAGAATTAGATTTCAAATGAAACTATAGGAAATACCAAGATTACTTAGGTTAGTGATATGTAACTAATTGCTAAAAGTAAATAAAATTTGACAAATGAAATTGTCAAATTGGAGATTTCTCATTTTTATCATATGAATATCGAAAAAGGAAAACGAAAATACGAATATCTAATGCCATTGCAAAGTCTATAATAATAAAGATGATTACATGATTCATCATTACAATGAGTAGCCAAATACAAATACATGTAGCAATAGCATTACAAAAGAGACTAGAGTCAAATACAAAATGACAAAACTGAAAACTCAAACTGTAGCTAATGGAGGCCTCTAATCATTTGCGAACTCCTCCTCACTGGAACTGCTGGACTCCTGAGGATCAAGGTCACTCAAGCTCACACCAACTAGCCCTGCATCTGAAGTGGTAGGATCATCCTCATCAATTTGTGAAGGCTCCTCTGGCTCTACATCTCATCGTGCCGCTGGACTCTCCTTGTACACAAGTGTCTTGCGGTCCATGAGACGCAAAGCATTGTGTACAGCCACAAGCTTCTCTGCTCTCTTAGAGGTAAGTTTGTTCCTCTTAAGAGAGTGGATGAAGCTATATGTAGACCAGTTCCTCTCAGCAGCTGAAGAACTGGAAACCTGGGATAGCAGACGGATGGCTAGAGTGGTGGTCAAAGATTTCGGGCCATGACAATTCCACCATAAAAGTGGGTCCTCCTGTGCCATGCTGTCTATATCCATCTTTGCCGCATCTGAATAACCTCTAAGAGTGGCAAATCTTCTCCACTCAGTGCGCATTGTGTCGGCATCTCTGGAATCAAACATCTTCTCTATGCACCTAAAGAAACCCGCCTTCACCTCATCATCCTGAATCGGCGTCAGTCTACCCGGTCTAGCCTTGTACCACTTAGGATTCAAGGCAAAGGAAGCCATATGCAAAGGAGTGTTCAATTGTCCCATCTACGCTGAATGATAGGCTGGATTTGCTCATTGTAGAATGCTAAAGAGGGGTCCTTCACTCGCACAGCAGCCCTCATCTGGTCAAGCATAGAGTCAATGCACTCATACACCTCTCCAAGGTTAGGTGCATCCCCATCCCCATATCTGATCACCTGGAATACTGGAGAAATGATAGAGACAATGTATTTCGCATCAGTCCAAAACACATCACTCTTCACTATCTCCTTCACCCTTCTCCCTTGCTCTTTCTTGGCCTCAGCCCACCTATTCCACTCATTAGTCATAACCATGAGTTGCAATGCGTCTTGCAACTCAATCATTCTCTCCAAGAGAATGAAATAGGATGCATATCTAGTCTCAACTGGTTTCAAGAACTCCTTCTTTGCGAAGGTCCTGAAGAGTGCATGTGAAGTGTGGTGGTTGCAGATAAACATCTGCACATCTCTCACATCGGTGACCACTCCTCTAATCCAGTCTATGTTCCCCATGTCCTTGAGTGCATTGTTCATGGCATGCACACAACATGGGGTCCACCAAATGTGTCTATAGGCTGCCTCAACGAGTCTCCCTGCTGCTCTACACACATAGGCTGCATCTGTCACTACTTGGACCACATTTTGTGGCCCAACCTCCTCAATAGTCTCCCTGAGGACCTGAAATTGGAAATCAGCATCTTTACGATGCCCTGTACAATCAACTGCTCTAAGGAGGTATGGGCCCTCTGCACATGTGACCATGACGTTGATGAGTGGACGATGGCTAATGTTCGTCCACCCATCCATAACTATGTTGCACCCCGATGCCACCCAACATGCCTTCATCTTCTCCATCAAAATATTGATCTTGGAATAGCATTTATCCAAGATCGAGGTCCTCATTTTCGTCTCCCCTGGTGGCACATAAGATGGTCCTCCCTTGGCCACCATAGCCATCATCTCCCTATAAAAAGGAGACCGTGTAACATGAAATGGAATGCCATTGGCAAAGAAGAACTTGCCAATGGATTCATCTATCTCATCTCTCAGCTGCACATTAAACATATCAGTAATGGGGTTGCTCTGTGGTGTCTGCAACTTACGTTTCCCAGCCCTGGCGGCAGTAGAAGTGGAAGTGGATGGAGATCCAAACATCATTCCTCCCGTCTGCGAAGCATGAGAAGTATGAAGTGCTGCCCTAGCAGACAAAGTAGTAGGCATTGAAATATTTGTGTCATCTGGAACCCCCCAAACCCTGTTAAACTCAATTCTGTATTGTATATTTTTGGCTTCCTCCAAAAACTTACAATGTTTCACGCCTTTTCCTCTCCAAAACATAAAGTGTGCATTCACCCTACTAATGCTACCGAACCATTCTGTGTCACAAATATTGCACTTCCACTTCCTTGTTTCCCCACTTGAATGTGATGCAGTGCCTTGTACTGATATTCGTGAAGCAAACTGTTTTAGAGGAGACTTAGGATCAAAATGACCCCTAGCATATGGTGCCAACAACTCTGAAGGGCAACCTGTACTAGCTGGTGCACTTGCCATAGAGTTAGATTGGGTTCCAAGATCAGCCCCATGGTCACCCCCCTCATTTTCAGGTTCATATTTTGAATCATTCACTATGAGAATGGATTTCCATGTCATCTTCACTCATGCCTTGGGAGCTCATTGTGAAATTGACACTGCATTTCACAAAATAAAAATAAAAATAAAATCAGCCTAGTTTAACAATATATTTTTAAATTTTTTTCCTATTCATCTCAAAATGAGATTTGATGTTGAATCTTGAGGGCAAAATGATGAATCATTTTGCCCTCAAGATTCAACATCAAATCTCATTTTGAGTCTTGAGATGAATAAGGAAAAAAAATCCAAAAATGACATAGAACACTGAAAATCAGAAAATATTAAAAAAAAAACAAAAAAAAAACAAGAAAAAGTTGAAAAACCCTACCTTGTGCTTGAAAAATCTCTCCAAAATGTAGAAGAATCTTCTTCTTCCTCTTCTTCTTGCTTCTTCTAGCTCCTATCACACTTGCAATCAGCTTTTCTCACCCCTTCAATCAGTCTTCTTCAAGTTTTTCCTCCTCTTTAGCTTGTTGGAAAAAAAAATCAGTTTACCAAAATGAGAGTTAAATCTAAAAGAAACATGTTTTTGTGTTGATTTGGGGGGTTGGGTGGGGCCCACGTCCAATTAGGGTTACCCCTTAATCCCCCCAAAAGGCACATGTTTTTTAAAATGTGGCTTTTTCAGTTTGTTTAGGCATGGGGACGCGGGAGACGCCCAGACGTCTCCGTGGAGACGTCTCCACGTCTCCATGTCTCCCTGGGAGACATCTCCACGTCCCGACGACGATTGGGTGGCAGTGGCGGGACAGCGGGGGACGTCGCGTCCCCATCCCCCCATCCCGGAGACATCCCTGACGGGGGGACGCGCCCAAAAAGGGGGGGGACGCGTCCCCGTGGAACACTGCTCCAATGCCAAAGAGGTATGTGGTGTCATAAACAACAACTTGCTAATCCCATGACATGTTGCACATAGCAACTTCCAAAGCAACAAAGCATAACTCATCCGTAACGGCCACCTTGCCATATGCAACACCTACCTTTCACCACTTGTCAAAAGTGAACTCAAAACATAAATACCAATTACTGAATAATAACTCTCCCTGACTCTTCCACCAAACTAGTAACCGTCATAGTAAATAAAATAAATTGTCATAGTTTCAACATAGCAACATATGACACTAGTCCCCTCTTTTTAGGACTTTCAAATTGGGTGTAGTAAAATAAAATAAAAAAATCAAATAAACATGTTTGCACTCTAAGGTTGAGACACCTTAATCCCAACATGCACATCACATGGCCATGAGTGAGGTTGTGTTCATTAAGTGGTTGTGACACCAAGGCAATTTAGAGTGACAATTTGAACATAATGAAGAGGCAATTCCCCATTTAGGCTGGATATTTCAGTAAGGATTGTTCTATTGGAAGATGAATTTGACGAATGACCAGAAAGAACACCAACATTGAAGGGAATGAAGAGATTGATGACCAGCACTAGCCAACAACAAATGATGATTGGAGAAGGATACCAACAACTAGGTCTTGTATTGAATTCATTGCTGTAAAACAATGCTTTCACAAAAATATTTGCCTAGAAAGCTTTGACAATGGTTTTCGTCAATGCCAACCGTGGTATTCAATTGGCACCAAAGTTAAGCATGAAATTGACAACATTCCCTTGTTTCACTACCAAAAAAGCAATACAAAATCTTAAGGTGAAGCTATTGAGTTCTGAATACTTGAATATCAAATGACGAAAAAAATACATTGGTTGAATAAAGTGTGAAATTAATAGATGAATCAAGATAAAGAGATTCAGCAACCTAGTGCGTGCTAACCATTATCAAATTCTATCACTAGTTTATCTTATGTAATCCATCTTCTACTATTCTTGTGCAAAACTAGAATCAAGTACTAAGAAGATTTATATGAACATAGAAAAAGCAACAAGAGAAGCAGAAGTACCAAGAAGATCTGCTAAAGCTATATGTAATACTTGGCTCCATGCCAATCATTAGACTGGCTATTCTTAGAGTGATGTTAAGGTTCTAATGCTAAACATTGAAATGATTGAATTTGAAACGTAGTTAGTGAAGTAGTAATGAAGGAACATAGTAATATGTTGAAGGCTTAGTTATGGGAAGGTACCTTCAAGAGGTATGCTTCTTCTTGAAGTTAACTTTTTGGTGAATACTTATATTGAGGCATTAGAACTATCATTTCATCATCAAACTTTCATGCTATTATTGATTTTGGTGTAATATATCTACTGTTATAGTTGAATATATGTATGATGGATTATAGTTACATAAGTCAATTAATACTGCTACTAGGTCCTAAACGGCTCTACATTTTCTCTTGAAGACTGAATCATTTCAGCATCATTATCCAAGTTCTTAAAATTATCATCCCCATTCTTCTTTTCATCCTACAAGTGCTCTTGTTGTTCCCATTTTAGATGGAATCAACTAGGTTGGAATTCGCAATATGCACTTTGCTGATTATCATCTCTTCTACATTCCCCACCCACTACTCTACCAATTTCTTACCTTTTTCTAAAACAACACTCTCTCCATCTTCCAACTTACTTCTATATGGTGTTAGGCTCGTGCATTTTCACAAGAGAGACATGATGATGAAAGAGTATACAGTGAAGGTTCAACTACTAGAATATGACAGCGCCTGATGACAAGACCTGATCTATGAAATATACATGCCAAATCTGAGCTCAATGTTCTGTACAGAGATAAGCACATATGGATCTAATGGATTTGAAACTTTAAATTCTAGTTGGTATGAAAGCTGCAATAAAAACAGAGAATTTTATTCATTTCTTTCCCCTCACAAAAGATCATATAACATAATTTTTCCTCTTTTAATTAAGTTTGAAATTTGAATTTAAGCACACAAAACATTATTAATTAATTAAATAAATTTGTCTTCTTAAATAGATATTTTTAGGCAGCTTGCATTAAATTAATTATTATCATGAACATTTTATTAAAATGACTTTAGTTGGGGACCAAAAATAAAATAATATGAAGTCATTTTTGTGGAATGAAAATAATTATTAGTTATTATTTAAAAGCTACTTTTTCTAAAAAGTGAAAAATAATTGAGTAAATAATTGAATGATCTTATTGACGAATATACAACGTATATATAGAGAATTACATTTATTTCTAAAAAGATCAAACTGTTCAACTGAAGCTTCAACATGAAGCTAAAAAACTAAAATGCTTAAAAAGCCTAAAAGCTAACTATGCGTTCTAATAAAAGAAGCAATAGTTACACTAAACAAACTAAAAAGGACAACTAAGTCGACAACTAAGATGACCATTATAGAACAGACATAATACTATTTTAATACCCTCCCTAATGGTCATCATATTCAATACGCGACAAAAGACATTGCAGGTCTTTTGATCACAAATGCAATGCAAAGAATACTCTGTTGCTATGAAGACCCTCCCAAGATCTGCAGAATGTTAATGATCAAGAGTACAAAAAGCCATCCAACCTGATGTAATCCTCACATGCAAATTATAGAATAGTCACACGCGAATTATTGAGCCTGAAACCATGATTTTGAGGAAAAATCGACAAACCCTCCAAAGAGCAACAAACACGATTTTGACAAAAACTGCAAAAAACTTTTGCAGAATCCGTAGGTTTGGAAACAAAAAAAAAAAATTGACTAAGATTTTCAGCATTACCAAAAACCCCTAGCGCGCGAAAAACTTGCGAAGCACCCAAAAAAAACGAATAGCAGAGGAAAGCACCCACATCGTAGAAGTCGTAGAAGACAAAGACCCCTACGGAAATACTGGTTGCACACAAATAGACTATGTGGAAGGCGGGTATCCAAACCTTATGTGAAATACGCCCACAAAGTCGCGAAAATTGCACGGCAAAAAAAACGAAGATAAAAATTGCGATCTAGAAAGTTGAGAGACCAAGAAAAACGTGACGCCAGAAATAATAGACGGGCCTTGGAAAATGCCGACGTGGGTTGGACACTTCGGCCAAAAACTCTTGAGCCAAAAACGAACCCCCCTCGCAATGAAACATGGGCCCTAGTCACGCGGAAATATAGAAAAATCACCATCGGAAAAAACGCAGTAAGGTTGCAAAAACGCGTGGAAATCCTTGGCGCCCAGAATTTTTTTCAGAAAACCCGAAATGCAAAGACCAAGAGCCACGAAAACCCTCCTTCATGAAAGCAAGTTCGTAGCCGGCCAGAAAAAGTCGCGCCAGAAAAAACCTTGATTTTTTTTTATAAAAGAAAATTGAACAAAATTTTTTTTGGAAAATTATTCCTAGGTAGTGAGGCTCGAATTTTTATTAAAAAATTCGCCACATCCTAAAAAATCCCATCTATCGGCTCTGATACCATGAAAAATAATTGAATAAATAATTGAATGATCTTATTCATGAATATACAACATATATAGAGAGAATTACAAACCGTTCAACTGAAGCTAAAATGCTTAAAAAAGTTAAAAGCTAAAAACTAAAAAGTTAACTATGTGTTCTAATAAAAGAAGCAATAGTTACACCAAACAAACTAAAAAGGACAACTAAGACGACAACTAAGATGACCATTATAGAATAGACATAATATTATTTTAATAAGAAGTTCTAGTGAAGATTATAAAAAAAGGACGAAGGGGTTAATTTGGGCATTGGATATTTTCTAGAAACCCTAGCTGTGAAGTGGAGTAGAGTTTTACTGCCTTAGGATAAAAACCCTACAACGAAGATTGGTTTTGGGAGTGAAAGATCTTCCCTAGCCAATTGAACAGGTGGGCTCATTCAAAGTTCACATTTGGAACAAATTGATTTTTCCAGAACTTCAGAGCTTCCAAATATTTTGGTGTGTGCAGGAAAAGGTAAATATTTAATTATTATATTAGACCAGGTTGGTCACCAACCATATCTGTTTCGGAAGCCAAAGAGTGGCCGTACATTTAAATAATAAAGGAAATTGTGGCAGATTTAAGGGATCGAGACCACATCATAGCCTGCATAGGCCCAATAAAGAGGATTGCAGGTTTGAACAGATTAAAAAGAGGGTCATGGGACCCATAAATTTTAGCTCTTCTTCCTTAGCCCAGTGAAGGACAAAATAAGGAGTGCCAATTGATCTTTTTTTTTGGTGGTGGTGGTGGTGGGGGGGGGGGGCGTGACATGTGTAGCAGGCAGGGAAGTCTTAAAGTATCCTATGCAGCCACACAAACAATGGTCAAAGGCATCGTACAGTTCAAAAGGGTCCAAACATCATCCACGGGAAGTAAACAAAGTTCGCAGCATATAATGTGATTTAAAAGGGATTGTTAGATATTTGAAGGCCTGAAAGCCTTTCCCACATGCCATGTGGAGACTAAGATCACAGGAGCTCTCCCAAATTTGAGTTGCAGCTCTTGTATTACTGCTGTGCATCCTTCACATGAGGCCATAGACCCCACAAACAGCCAAGGAAGGAGTCGTTTCATATGTTGAAGTCTTTCTTAGATTTGGATGTGTGACAACTCAACAATTAAAGTCAGCAATTGAGATATCAATTATTGCCATTTTTCTCATGTTGATTTTTGCCAGTAAATTTCTGTATGTGTTATTTCTATTCAGCTATGTACAGGATTTGACAAAGAATTCTGCTATATGAAATTTCTGGGGTTATCTTCTGTAACAGCAATACACGGTGATAAAAAATCATTTCTTTGTGGTTATATAAGGTTATTATCAAAAATAACCATTGTGGAGTGAATCTTTGATGATTATTTATCACGTTCAATCAAACAAAGTGCAAAACTCAATCAGACCAGCCATCATACAATCTTTTTAACAAAATGTCTGCTAATTTAAAACTGTGAAAATTGCAAATTTTGGTCTAGAATTCCCGGGAGGGCTATTACACTCCATGATATGTTTTAGACCATTGTTAATTGCAATTCCACATTCTACCTTTTCATTAATCATTATGGTAATTTTGGTGAATTTGGCCCATATGGTTGAGTGATTTCAGTATGTTCTTTTACTATTGTTTGCAATTTTTCAAAGATACTTTATGATGGTGTAAATATATGATTATCATGCCTTCAGTTTCCTTAAATAAACTTGATTTCTCTAATGGTTCTCTGGGTTCTTCGATTGGGCCTTTGGGTAATTGAGTCCCATCAATAATTTTGTTCATATGTGGGCATTAATATGATTTTATTATTATCATGCATTTAAATATGTGCCCTTCAGAAATCGCAATGCATGATTATTCAATGTAAGAGTATATGTTCCTTATGCATTGATGTCTTTAATGTCCTCTCATCATTCTAGTAGCTTGCTAGGTGGCTTCATTGCCATGTTGTAAAACTTTCGGCATTAGGAACACCTTTGGTTCCTCAGAGTTTTTTAACAAAAATATAGCATGAATGCAATTTTATCTGTATATTCCTTCTCTGTTCATCCCTTTTTGCACGTGTAAATAAGCACCATTTAAAGTGATGCATGAATATTCAATTTAGGAGCGTACGGTGCTCAAATTTTGGCATCTTTAAGGTCCAAGCATCATTCTAGTAGTTTGATAGGTGAATTCATTGCCATTCTGTATAACTTTGAGCACATGGAGAAGTGTAATATGTATGCAATTTTGACTCCATAGCTCTCTTCTGTTCATTCTCACTATGGAATTTATCAATGTACCCATGACCATGGTATGTGCCAACTATGCAGTTGAATGACAAAAAATTAAAAAAATCGTAACACATAACATGATTTGGATTTTTATCAGTTACAAGATAATGCCAAATGGGTTTTATGAATACAACTAAGCTTCTTGATTGCATTATTTCTAACTGTGATTATGCTGTAGTTTGTGCTCAAAGCTAGTTGGAAATTTCCTCTGAAGCATCTAATGCATATTTGTTACTCTTACAGAAGAATATATCTGGAGACTGGCAATTATGTTCAGACCGTATTAATTACTATCATGATGCTGGAAGTATGATCAATTACCATGAAAATCTGACAAGCCAAGGTTACCGTGCACTGATTTACAGGTAGATTTTCAATTGACTCTGTCTTTTTCATTATGCAATAGGTCATTCTTCATTTTAAAATAGTTAAGATTTGTTTTATCCTTTTATGATTTTCTATGTATTTGCTAATGTTGAAAATACAACTACTTTCCGTTTTATTATTCCTTGCATGTTGACATGAATTAAGTCAGAGAATCCACACAACGATAAATTAGAGTTTTAAGAAGTGCCTAAGGTCAAATTTGGGTTTGAAACTGGCAGCAAGTTATTGATGAGATAAATTAGATGCAAATGGAACCTTTAGCAACAAGAGGCAGCATTGGCCATAGATAGAAATTTAGTTCTCTTTTTTAGAAGCTCAAAGTTAGATTCGAATAACTGTATATCAAAAAACTAAATAGCAGAGTTGAAAACTAACCTTAAATGCAGTGCAAAATTACATTCCAAGTCAAATTTGGTTTTGGAACTGGGAGCAAGTTCTTGATGACAGAAAATCCATGCAAACAGAAACTTAAAATGACTTTAATCCTGTTGAATAATATCTCGCTCTATGCTTATATGATTTTGTTGATTTGTACTTCGTAACTACTTGATTTCAAATATTTGATTACCTATCCAAATTTAAACCATACATAGTGCACAAGAAACTCCAAATGAATGCTCATCTATAAAAATATTTTGCATATTTGATGAGAATTTGTATATGGATAAAAGTGGCCATACTAATAAAAGAAGGCAATTTTGTTGGCTGGATAAATGTCATATAAAAACCTCGTATCTGAACATGAATGAATCCTTGAACACATATCAGTTATGGGTATAGTTGGGAGGCTGGATAAAACTGCCGCACTCATAACAAAATGCTAGTAGTGGCCTCAGAAGAGAAGATATTTATCTCTTTTGTACTCTTATTCTCAGCCGTAGGCTAGCTGCCAGGTAAGCATATAAAGTTCAGTATTAGAGATTTTGGTAACTGTTGTAGAATGTTAGAGAATAGATCCTTAAAATCCTTATAAACGAAATGCTATCTTTCAAAATTCAACAGAATTAACTGTTGAACCTTGATAGTAGATAATTTAAGATTAGATTATAAATCCTAACATTCTTTGGGTATGTAGCATTGATGTATCTTCTATTGTTATGAATTAAATCCTAGTACCAAACTGTAAGAATGGAAATTAATATGGTGGATAATTAGTCTAGCTCTGATGGCTCTGTTTTAGCTTGTTTGCAAATTCCATGAACTTAGGAATTACTAATTTAACCTTTCTCATAGTGGATAGCCTCATAAGATAGATCCATAATCTTAGGAATTATGGGTGTTTGAATTGGGATTGTCCATGCACAAAAACATTGTCTCCTTGAATTACTAACCTGCAAACTTTTTGGGTTAACGGATTTCTTTAAACATTGATGCTACATATTCACTCAGTTTTAATTTGTGGATATATTATATCTTATGGCATACATTTGAATTTATTTTAGTAAGGTATAGTGGAATGTTATACCACTATGCACCAATAGTAAAAAAGAACATTTGATATTATTATTAGCCCTTATACCGGGGCAGATACAAAGAATTTTAAGGGATAGATATATGCTTAAAATATTTGCATACATGACACCATTATTCTGTTTTAGCTATTTGGCCTATGTATGTGATGGTATCATTGTAGAATTCTTGGTTACATATATTGGAAATATATATATGCTGCTTAGAATGTTATTTTCTTTTAATAACTTATAGGCATTATATTACTTGTTCAAGATTTACTTAATATGAGCCTTCACTTATGGTTGCATAATAATGTAGCTGATAATGATTTCATTTACTAGCACTAAAATTATACTGTATTGAACATATTGTAATGTTGCAAGTTGATGCTAACGGAAATCTGCTTTGGATTTGGGGATAAAAGCTTTATATGGGTGTACGATGTCTATTGACCTCTTAAGCATAAGAACCTTGATATTGGGACTATCAGGTGAAATAAGGGAATGGTACTATAATTATACCCGATTGTTGTATGATTGTGTAGTAAATAGAAGGCAACTATCATTTAATTTGATGGTGTTGTTGAGATGGAGCTAAGAGATCAATCATCTATAATCATACTACATAGCATCTCTTGATATCTTATTGCTGACCATAAAGATCATATATAGTTATAAGTGGTTAGTTATTGAGCTAGACTATTAATGGTGTTCATTTTTCAATCATTTCATTGTCCAATTTTTATTGCTTCAATAGTTAGTAGCAATTGCTCTTCCACTTGAAGTTTCCATTATTTTCTTTTTTCCAAGAGAATCATTGCTACTGCCATATTGTTTGTATTCAGTTCCGTGTGGACTGAAAACATTAACAGAAGTTATCCATCATCATCTCTAAAAATCTGTCCTTGCCAATCCTGGCAAATCCACCAAAATTGAGCTTAACTTTGTGTCTAGGAGATTTCTCCACACATTTTAGGATTTTTCAACCTATTGCCATTAAACCCATTATCAGTGTGGATTTCATCATTTTTTGTTGTTCTAGTTAATATTTATATTTCTTTGCTCATTTTGTGTGTGCTTAGGCCCTAAACCACTTGACATTAAGGGCTTTTTTTTGCTTTGAATTTCAAATTTTCCACTAAACACTATGGCTTTGCTATCCCATACACTCACATGCAAGTCTTTCTCTTTATCTGGCATTTGCATTTGAGTTTTAATTTACGTTGACAAAAACTGTGAGTTTTAAAAAAATGATCTGGTGTTGCAACATCTTTTTTCCAAGTTTTTGGATTCATATATATTCATGCCAGTGCAATGGTTATTTTTTTCCCCCTAAACCAGAGCTAAAAATTGCAACTGTATGTGGTTTGGTGCTTTATTCTGTTTGGTCTTACACATTTGATTAGATTCTGAAGAACTCAAATTCTGTTTGAATTAACTTGTATGACACTCGAGATTTCAAAAATAATCTAAACTAACATTCCATATTTTATTTCAGTTTAAATTTTATCTTGAATTAACTTATATCCAGGCTCCTTGTCCATTTATCGAAGGACTAACCATAGAATAGTGTTTTTAACTTTTTGTATTTTAAGCTTCAATTTTTCAGATGTGAAAACTTTAATATATTCGGTTTCGATTCTTCATTAAACAATCTATTCTCAAATGTCTTGCAGTTTGCAGTTTTTGATAAGCTTTTTTATATGCTTTGAACATGCTGCACCCATCTAATATCTTATAGGCGTGTTTTTTTGGGTTAAGTAGCTGTTAAATAGTTTTTGGCATTTTATTAAGCTGCCTATTCTAACTGCATTGCAACTCAGTTTGTTGTGCCTGGCTTGTAATGTGGTCCGTTTTCAACTTGATTACAACTTGAATTTTCTGAAAGACTTACTTAAATTTGCTTACTTTACACATTAATTTTCTTAGATTAAATGCCTTTTACTATAATAGTGTTCTCTCCCTTGTGGAATTAACACCTTTAATTTTCTCAAAAGGCTGTACAAACTAGCATACTTATATTTTCTAAATATCTATCTAAAATACACTGATAGATACCAAATTTTAAAAATAAAATTAAAGGAGATAAAGTAATCTTTAACTAGCACAGCCATTTACTCTTTTTCTTAAAAAGATAAAGATCACGCGTACAGCAAACCCCTTAAAAACAAAATAAAAATGTCTTCTAAACAATTAGCAAAACAATAAATATAAAAAAGAAATTTAACCATTTTAACAGCAGTTTACAGTGAAAGGAAAGTTGTCATTTCTGATAGAATAAGGAAGAAAACAGCATTCATATCCTTTTTGTTTTTCTTTCACAGATAAGAACGGTGGTGCCATTGTAGAGTTATGCCTATTGGCGTAATTATTAGTAGGCTTTTTGTTGTCTGCTTTCTAAAATGTGTGTGTTTTATGTCAGTGGCGATCATGATATGTGTGTGCCTTATACTGGATCTGAGGCCTGGACAAGATCCTTGGGCTATGCCATAACTGATAGCTGGCGTCCATGGCTTGTGGATGGACAAGTTGCTGGGTATAGAACTTTTGCACTCTTGCCTTTCTGCCTTAAACTGCATTAGATTCACTGGATTTCAATGACATAAGTGTTTATTCTGAATATTTGAAATGTGCACAGATATACTCAAGGATATGCCAACAACTTGACCTTTGCAACTGTAAAGGTAGGATCTCACTTTGGTAGACATTGCAATTCCATAAAATACAAGAGAATCATGGGACAGTTCATGATGCATTTTTTGTTTGAATTCTAAATCTATTTCTCGGTCTCTTAGGCTGTTTAGTCTCGTGGACATCATTAAAATCTTTCATTCATTCATTCATGAGAAGTCTTCTTTTGTAGGGATCTGGACACACAGTTCCAGAATACAAGCCCGCAGAAGCATTGGCACTTTATTCTAAATTCCTTGCTGGAGATGCATTATGAAAGTAACATTATTTTCCAAAAATTAATAAAATTTATGCTTCCACTTTTACTTACGAACTACATTGACCCATGTTGATCATCTGTAGACAGTAATATAACATCTTTACTATTTATTTGGATGCTAAAAGCATGCTACGTCATTGCAGATTTTTAGCCTTAATCTTAATAAATTCTTTCCATCACAGAACTAGTGCCATTGTTAGATCTTTGGCACATTATAGAAACTGTCCCAGAATTTATCTGGTCTTTTTCTTTTCAATTGTAAACAAAAATTAAATTTAAAATTAAAAAATTTATATTCCATGTTCCCTTTTAGAAAACTGCAGATTTGGGTCATTTACCGTGTATAATCAAAAATTTCTTTCCACTAAATGTAAAATTTGAAATTATTTTTAAGAAAGAGAATCCGCATACTAATTAATTAAAGTTTTTCCTATTTAAGAAGTAATATGAAAAATGAAATGTTCAGTTATTTTAATTTTTAATAATTGATGTTTTTATTTGAACACAACATCCAGCGGGCCTCTGTTTTTTTAAAATCATTTCTAAGAAAGAGAATCTGCATACTAATTTATTAAAGTTTTGTTTATTTCAGGAGTAATATTAAAAACAAAATGTTCAGTTAATTTAATTTTTAATAATTGATGTTTTTATTTGAACACAACATCGAGGAGGCCTAATTCTTTGTTGCATTTTTGGTCACTTGTGTTAGTTACTTATAGGTCAGGTTTTTTAGCATTGTATTGTCTTTTTTCATGAAATTTTATTTTTGCCTTTGTAATTATAAATTTGAGGATCTGTATCATTTTGAATTTTTCTTATCTATTATTAAAAATGATTATAACTTATTAAAAAGGTTGGATGGAATTAGAAAGAAAATGATTGCACAATAAATACACCATCCCAAATCAACATGAGATAGTCCCAAATAATAGTTAGAATTTTAAATTGTTATAGTTATAAAGTTTAAATTAGGAGATGGTTTCTTATCATTAAGATTGCTCCACTGAGGCAAGTCTTTTTTATCATTGAGCAACTTTCATGTGAAAGCATTACGTTCATTCACCTACGAGTTGTACATATTTTCAGGTTGGTTTTCACCACCTTCATCTACTAAATAAATGGTTGCATGCTTTTGGGTTATTGATTGTAAGGCACATTGTTGGGAAAGGTGTCTCAATATTGCATCCAAATGTTAAGAACAAAAAAATATGATTTTCAAGCTTTAAAACACATACGTTGCAATTTTCAAAGCTATAGAGGTTGATTTTGGCTTTAATAAAAATTGTCAAAACATATATGATAAATAAGATATTTGTAAGAGAGAGTTACACTTGTTAACCGAGTTATGGTGCATGTATGGAATTTCATAAGACTTCTTTGAATGGAGCTAATAGAGCCAAAATTGGAGCGCCCAAGATGGTAAGTGAATACCGACAATATTATGACAATGTATGTTAGATGTAAGGTTCATATGTTATCTTTAGTTTGTGGACTCATCTTGGGATTTAGGTGTTGGATTTTGACAAGGGATTTGGGTACATTTTAAATGGTTTTAGCTCATGGTTTGATGGTTTCATGTATTTCTTAGCTTATTTATTGGGTGCATGAAGGTGATGTTATATAGTGAGTTTCTAGGTCTTGTTACATTGCTAATTTTTCTCTAGATTTCTTGTTGGTGATAGTCCTATAAATGTTGACATTGGAAGCTTATTGTAACCATTGATTACTAAATAATTCATTCACTTTCTCTTTGTGTATGGAAAGTAGTACGCGGAAAACGTTTTCCTAACGTCAATTCTAAGGGGATTTGCAAGCAAGGAAGTACTTTAATTTTAGTTTGCAATACATTAAGATAAAACACAGACATAAGATTAAGATTAACTAGACATAATAGCACCAGAGAAAGACATCATATATACATGGGAAAACCCTTACGGGTAAAAAACCCACCACCAAAAAAGAGATCCCTTTATTCAGTAAACAGCACGCTTACAATAAAGTACTTAGATCCTCTTTTATGGACTTTGTTCTCAGAACTTTGTTCACACAACATGTAGACGCCTCTATTCGGCTCGGCTTCTATAACTTCCATCTCTTCTCTTCGGCTACCACCACATTATTTATGCACACCCATCTGCACGTCGATTACATCTTTGGCAACTGCCATCTGCCAAACCAATCGGCCTTGGAGCATAACCGTCCAGTAACAGCCTATTCATTCATGAATTCATGGAAAACATATTATCCCACATTCATCCGGAAGACGGGTCGGTTCGTATTCAAATACAACCGACAGAAACATTCCAAGTGTCCACCTACTAGTCTTCAGTCCAGGCGGCATCAACTCGATCACCGAAGGCGATTCCATTAGGTATCGAGAAGACAAACAATCAGCTATCCCGAACGTCCGATCTTTCTCTCTACGCTTTGCCACGTGGCACCCCCTGATTGGTTCCGGGTCCTTGTTCTGACATATTAGCACGACCTCACTATCTGCCTGGAATTCTTCTTTGTCGCTAGGTTGCGATGGATATTCTAACGAGCAATTTCCCATCGCGACCTAGTGACCACCGTCAGATCTTTTGCGATCGTCGTCCGATCATCTGCGATCTGCTTGGCCTTTAACTCGCCTGAGTCGTTCACCTGCTGGGTCCCACCACTTGGTCGCCATGTTGCGAGGAATATTCCAGCGAGCAGTTTCCCATCGCGACCTAGCGATCACCGTTGGATCAACCTTGATCACCGTCCGATCATCCTGGACTTGCTCACCAGTTAACTTCGCTTGAGTGCTCTCTTGTCGGGACCCATCACTTAGTCGCCATGTGGCGAGGGATATTCCAACGAGCAGTTTCCCATCTTGGTATAGCGACAGCCGTTGGATCTTTTTGCCCGACCGTCAAATCTACTCAACTTGCTCACCTGATAGCCAATCAAAAGAAGAGGATTCCACCGATCCATTTGCAAGAGTCAAACCGACAGCTATTCTAATAGGATAGGTTACTCCGATCAACCCGAACACTAGTCAGGATAATTCGAGGCATATTTCCAACACTTTGTAGTGGTGTTTTTCATTCAAAAGCATTTTTTCACATCAATCACGTGTCATGGTAGATTTATTTTGTATTTATTTCTTCGAAAATGAATGATCAGTTTTATTTTTTGCACACACCTCCTCTCGTAGCTTAATGTTGGAAGTGTACTTCACATTTCTACTTCCTTTCGTTTGGTACAAAAGTTTGATCACCTCAAGTTCTAGGTGTTATGGGTAGTTTTTGGTATTAATCTTGGATTAGCTGGGAGCTTGCATAGGAGATGTTGTTGCAATAAAAATCAAAGCAAATTGAGAGTAGAGACTGAAAGGTTTGTAGGCATTGTTTTTTCAGTTGTAGAAGCTCAAGTTGGAGGATATGCTCATAGACAAACTTATGGAATCCACGACAATGTCACAAACTAGTTGAGATCTATTGGATAAAAAGACAAAGGGTCTTATTAGCCTTTGCTCAAAAGATTCCATTTTCTTAATGTACATGAAAAAGCCATTGAACAAGCTCTTTGAAAGAAGTTGGGATACTTGTACTAGGCTAAATCCTAGTTAACAAAATTTTCTTAAGAAAGTTGTACACCTTAAGAATGGATGGTAGTGGTTCTGTGGTCAAGCATTTGAACATGTTAAATATGACCATGACTCAATTGCACTCTATTGAAGTGAAAGTGGAAGAAGGTTTATGCATGACATTTTTGTTTTCTTTGCTAGACTCGCGGGATCACTTGATGATGGTAGCTAGGAACATTGCCTTGAAACTCAAAATGAATCAGGTAGAAATTATTTTCCTTGGAAGAGTTGTGATAGAAATATTTTGAATCTACTAAGGAGGTACTAGTTGTTTGTGGAAGATTGAAGGGGGAAGGGAAGGATGACATGAAGGAGAACTCTAGATATAAATCTTGAATATCCACATCCGTTGGAACTTGTAAAGGAAAAATGTTGGATTTTGTAACAATATTGAGTACTTTTATAGATATTGCAAAGAGGAGAAAAATAAAGAGTGATTTAGATGATGAGTCCCAAAAGTACTCAAGACAATGTAAATGTCTTGTCATGGTCTTGACAACTCATGCACCAAAAGGTGCATGGTTGATTGACTCTAGAGCTTCCTTCCATATGATCTCCCATTGGGGTTTTTCTCAGAGTATGAAAAATGTGATTGTGGGAAAGTGCACCTTGGTCATGATTCTTATTTGAGCATAGTTAGTCATAGTGCTCAAATTCAATCCCCCTATGGATAAGGAATGAGGATCAATGATATGTTGCACATCCCTAGATTGGGACAAAACTTATTATCAATTAACAAACTTAATGACTTGAGTGTGTGGGTCATGTCTTCTAGTGGAGGTTGTAAGGTGGTTCAATAAGCTACAATTCTTGGGAAGGGATTTGTGTGGGTGCTTTGTTTCAATTGGATGTATATGTTGTTTAGTGCAATAGTTCTTTTGTTGGAGTGAAAAGATACACGTAATCAACATCTACACCATCAGAATAGATAGCAAAAAGGAGTGTTCTGTTTACTGCCAATGGTCATGTGTTTTAGGTATCTAAGTGAACTTTTGTTTCATAGAGAAATCTCCTTGCAAAAAAGAGAATGCTATGTCACTAGATAATATATAGGTGAGAAGCATCTAAGGATTTGAAAAGTAAAAAAATTATTAAAGGGATGAATGATTGTACTCTTGAATTTGATTTATGTGAACATTGCATACATGGAAAACATAATTGTGTTAAGTTTTATTATATTTTTCACAAATATTTTAATGTGTTGGATTTGATTCATTTAGATATATTTGGTCCTATTACTATTTCTTCAACTTCTAAAGTCTATACTATTTAGCTTTTATAGATAATTTTTTCAAAAGGGTATTAGGTACATTTTCTTACAAATAATTTTGAAGTCTTCTATTAGTTAAAGGAGTTGAAGAATCTTGTGGAAGATCAAAATGGTAGGAAGATTAAGGTTTTGAGGATTGACAATGGTGGTGAGTTTTGCTTTTGTAAATTTTGATAGATTTTGTAAAGAACATAGATTTGAGAGAAATAAGACAATGCTATATATCCCTCAACATAATGGAGCTGCATAGAGAATGAACATGATGTTTATGGAGAAAGCTAATAATACTTAGTGTAGCTAGTGTAGAATACACATTTAAGGCAAAAGTAGTTGTCATGATTTGCTGCTTAATTAATAGGCTTCCTACATTAACTCTTTTTGGAAAAACTTCTATATAGTCATGGAGGGATGAAATCCCTCATTAAATCTTTTAATTTTTTGGTTGTGAGGTATATCCACGTGTGCCTAGGGAGAAACAATCAAAATTAGAGAACAAGACAATGAAATGCATCTTAATTGTTTGTGATGTCTATGTGAAAAGTAACAAACTTTGGGACTTTGTGATTTAAAATGTTATGCTCAATAGAAGTATTCTATTTAAAGAGATTAATCTTTTTGTCACAATATTGTATCTAGAAGAGGATGAGAACAAAGGTCGAGAAGGTTGAATTAGAAGCTCTTAGAGGACCTAAAAAGAAGATAAATTTTCAACCTCAACCCTTGAGGAGGTCCATTTGGTAGAGACAACTAAACATGTACACTTGTCTTGATTAGAGATGTACGAATGCTTTGATTACCAATACTGACGAGACTAGAATCGTGAAGGAGGTAATGGAGATGGTGATTACGAGTTCTAGAGGGCGGCTATGGATAAGGAGATGACTGATACATGGAACTTGGTACGATTGCAAAAAAGGAAGTGTGTTGGATTCAAATGAGTATTAAAAAAGATCAATATTTTAGATGGTAATATCGAAAAGTAAAAACAAAGATTGGTTGTGAAGGGATATTTCCAAGTTTAGGGTATATACTTTAGTGAATTTTTTACCTTATTTACTAAGCTAATATCTATTAATTTTTGGTTATTTTATGCAAGAAATTTTGATTTAGAGACAAAATAGATGGATGTGAAGACAACATTCCTACATGACGGATTGGGGAAAGAGATCTACATGTCACAACTTGAACACTATATGGAAAGAAATTAAATAAACTTTAGTTTGTAAATTAAAAAAAATATTTGTATGGTTTCAGACACTCTCCCAAGGTACCAAAAATTTGATTCTTTTGTGTTGGGATTGAGTTTTTGAGATCTAAATAAAATCATAGTGTTTATTATAAAATGTGTGGTGATTGATCCATTGATATCACATTTTAGGTAGATGATATGTTGTTCTTGGGTAACACTAAAGATATGATTTGTGATTTGAACTCTCAAATTTTAGAATAGCTCAGCACAAACTTGGGCACTGATAAGTATATCTTGACTTGGGCAATGATAATATATATTGGGCATGGAGATCAGAAGAAATAGAGAAAATAGAAGGCTCTAGTTGGGCCAAAGTGAAAATGTGAACTATGTGTTGGAGAAATTCAACATGTTAGTTTGCAAACCATTGAGTGTTACTATTTCAATGAAGATTAAGTTATTTGTAGAGTAGTATCCATCTACACCTAGTGGCTTTAGAGCACCTTATAGTAATCATATTGGGAGTTTGATGCATGCTATTTTTGTAGAAGAGTAAACATTACCTAAGTGGTGGGATTTCTTAGTTCATTGCTAATCTTGAACGAGGTCTTTGGAATGTAATTAAGAGGGTCTTTAAATGTTGCAAGGTACCTTCGAATACTCTATTTTGTTATTATGTCAATGTTATTGGTGATTGACATTCAATAGATATATATAGATTTATGGATTCAAATTGGGTAGGAGATGTTGACAACAAAAGATCTACCAATGAGAATGTGATTAGCTTAATTGGTGGTGCTATTAGTTGGATGAGTAAGCAACAAGTTGTGGTCACTTGTTGACTATAGAGGTTGAGTTCATGGTAGATTTCTATGTCCATAAGGTGGCCATGTGGCTCAAGAGATTGTGTTTAGATGTGGGGTTGAGTCAAGGAGTTGTTAGAGATTTTTGTAATAGTTAGAGTTTCATGTTTGGAAAAGAAGTTGAATTTTTATGGAAGGACAAAACATTTATATGTCCAATACTGTTTTGTTCATGACATGGTTGAAACTTTGTAGAATATTGTAGATGCATTGATGAAACTTGTTAGCATGGATAAGTTTAGGTCATGCAATAATTCTATGGGACTCTTGGTTTTTAGTAGAAAGACAATAGTGTTTGTATTACCTTTGTTCTTGCAAGGTGTTAGATAAGTGGGAAAATATTGGGAAAAATGTAGCAACCTTGCAACTTATTGTTAAGAATGAAAAAACCTTTTTTGAGCTCTAGAGGTTGATTTTGGCCCCAAAACAAGTCAACATGGGCTTTAATTATAGGCTAGTTATGACAACACATACCTCTTCGAGATCTACTATTCAAAATTTTCAAGCCCAAATGACTTTTGAAATCAAAAGTTATGAACTTTTGAAGACTTTTCATATTTTACGATGTGAGAGCATCCATAACATAGACGAGTGTTGTGAGAGGGAGTTACACTAGTTGACCAACTTGTGGCACATGTTATGGCACATGATATGACATCTTTGAATAAAAATAATGGGGCCAAAATTGGAGTGTGTAAGTTGGTGAGTGAATAATGATGATGTTATGACAATTTATGATAATGATGTTAGATAAATTTGGAACAATACCAAAAAAGTTAATACAATAAGTCTCGAATTATCCTTGCACAAATTTTTATAACAAACTAGTCTAGAATTCATCATTCTACTTCTAATACATTTATTTTTGAGAGACTCCTAACTATAATTCAAAATTATGATCAAAATAATAAATAACTATTTATCAACTATCAAATTCAATTAAATCCATTTACTATTTTTAATTAACGAAAATTTGAAACTTATCATATAATATATCAATATTTTAAATTTTAACTTCATTAAATCATATTTATTTTATACTCAATAAACTTAATTTTTGAAAATTTGTCAAAATGCCCTTGGTTTGTTAGTGAATTTGATGGTTCTAAATGAGCCCGCCAAGAATCAAGTCTTGCTAAGCGCAAGGCCTTTGACATCATAAGGGATGAGGATATGAGCATTACTTGAGTGACTTTGGTAGAATGAATATTCTTCTATCCTTAGCTCTCGACCAAAGAGGTGTTAACTCAACCTCATGCCTCTATTGGATTATAAAAACAAAGCAATATGGGTTGGACATAAAACCCTTCAAAGAAAGAAAGAAAGAAAAGTTTAATCATTTTGTTTCTTTTAAGGAGATGTTATTATATTTATCATATATTCTGTTATGGTTTGTGGGGTTGGATGTTTTCACTACCATGATATGAAATATAAATTGTTTTGAATTGTTGGTTTAAAAAGATACATATCTTTGAAGTTATTTGATTTGATTTTTTTTAATTTAAAATAAGAGAAACGATTTAGTAGATGAGCACATCTTAATAGCTATTATAGTAATGTCTAGTAATGGCCTTTTAAAAAAAAATTTCATTATTTGTAAAGTTAAACATTAGGCGTGGTTATGTTTGTATCTAAAAAAGAGACAAAATGTATCAATTTTCAAAAGTCAAATAAAAACAATAACAATTACATAATGTGACAAGGCAATTGATAATAAATATTTGATGTACGTTTTTCAATCTATTTTTTTAAAGTATTTTTAGACAACTTGATAAAGACGTGCAACTAATGTGACTACTTTGTTAATATCCAAAATCCTTAATAATAACTTTAAACTCTTATCTCATCAATACATATATGCTAATTTTTTAAAAAAATTTAAATTATTAGTTAAAATCTTGAAAAAGACAAAAATTAGAATACACAACTAGAATCCCTCTTTCCTACTCGCATCAAGAATTTCTTCTTTCCTTGAAATAATTTTTATCTTTTGTCATTTAAAAAAAAAAAAAAAATCTTCTTAAAAATAGATTGATCTCTTCACTTACAAATGCTTCAAACTTCTACAAGTAGAAGAAGAAACTATGATCAATGATTATCTTGAATATTTCTTGTTTTTAAAAATTTAGGCATCAATGCTTATCTTAGATATTTCTTGATTTTGTAAACTTTAGGCATCAATAATTATCTTGAATATTTCTTATTTTTTAAAATTTAGGCATAAATAATTATCTTAGATATTTCTTGATTTTGTAAACTTTAGGCATCAATGGTTATCTTGAATAAAATTTAGGCATCAATGATTATCTTGGATATTTATTGGCGTTGTTCACTTTAGACATCAATGGTTATCTTGAATATTTCTTAATTTTGTAAACTTTACATTTTATTTTATATATTAAGTGGGTGTGGCTTATGCCATTTACTTTTGGAAGAAGATATTTTTAAATGTAAAATATATTTATTTTTATATTTAATTAATGACTTATTTTAATTTAAAATATGAACTTTTAAGTATGGTAAAAGTATGTTTTAGATTTTACACTATGGTATAATAGAAACGAGTTTTAGATTTTAATTTATTAAAAATTTGAAGAGGTTGTACATAAAAAAGATTATCAATAAAATAAGAGAGCAAAAAAGTTTATCTAATTTGATGGTTGATGTTATTTTCTTTTGTATTATTTTTAGGTTATAATAGATCATAATTTATATCTTCTTTGTTCTTTTGTTCACTATCTTTAAATCTTTAGCATGTCAGTATGAGTATTCTTGTTGATTTGGTATGGTAGTGTTTGCACAACTGTAATGGTATCCTACTATTGAGAAGGTGCCATATATGGTTTCATCAATGTCCTTTACAATCCTACAAAAAAAATTTGCGATAAAATTTAGCTATATAGATGAGGTGGTATTGCAAACACCTTTAGGAGCTTTTCTTGAGGAGGTTGAATAGTCAATTTTCTTCATGATAATCAAGCTCCAAAAATATTTAACAATATTAAGAGAATGAAAGCCTTGGGAAGAGTGTAATATTGAGGATGTAAAAATGTGAATGGGTACACCTAAGAAAGTATAGTGATGACTTCTATAATGTATCTATTAATGTTTGCCTAAGGTGTTTCATGTGTGCTATTGTATTGTTGCATTCCTATATATATTTTGTCTCATGTCCTTTTAAAATATTTCACTTTAATAATTTGTAAAATAATAGTTTGATGACTTAAATGTGAGAACATATGAGTATGTGAATTGGACAAATCAACATTGACTACTATGAACTCTATTATGTATGATCATGTCCATAGGACACTGCAATTAGTGGTGCAACATCCATAATAGTCAATTGATGTGGAATAAGATGGGATTCATATGGAACAAGCTGCATAATTCTATGTGATCCTTACACATGTGTGAAAGTATTGACATGATGTAATCGTATATCCATATGTGATCCTCATACATGTGTGAGAGGACTTATGTGTCATATATCACTCTTCCCCATGGCCATTCTCACACATGTGTGAGTATATATAAACTTCTCCATTTGATCAAAATAAGGTAATTCCAACCCTCTAACTCGTCTTAATCCTTATCCTCCCAAAATGCACCAATTGCAAGATGACACTTGATAGCTTCTCCTTCTTTCATATTTCTCATGTAACCTAGCCATTTATCTTAAAATCAAATTTCAACCCTTGATCATTTTACCTATAAACAAAATTTACTCTGAAAAGCCCCCCCTCTGCTTTTCTCTTTTAGTACTTATTGCGGTCTTTCCAAATTCCTTAACTTTTGTCGCAGAGTTCTTATCTTTTAGAACCGCCCAATTGTCCGACCAAGTTGGAGAAGCTTGCATAATGTTAGTGTCATCGGGAAGTTGGACTTGTGGTTACTTTCGAAAGGAGTTCGATGGTTGTGAAGTTGCACGACCTCCCGACTTTCCAATACCATTGGTGTTTGTGACTAATGTCCATCTCTCTCATAAATTTAAAGGACATTATTGGTTGTAAGTAAGGACATTTGGTGGAATAATTTCAAATGGTTGTCTTCGGGCTGGCAGCACGAGTGATTGTACAGATAGGTTTTGCTTGGGCATTGACTGAATTAAATGGACTAACAAATTGATAAGAATAATGGCTCCTGCTGTCTCTTCTTCCTCCTCGTCAATTGCCATGTCATGCATTATTTTCAGGGAACAAATAAGGTCAAGATTTGTGAAGTACTGTCATTAATGGTCTTTAAGCAATCCAAATATGAAAAAAGGTGGTGGCATGTGTTACTTCATTTGATGTTGTCATTCTTGCAGGAAGCATTAAAGATAGTTAAAAGAGAGAATTATCATTATTTTTGCATGTATCAGGATGGTCTTGCCTCATGATGGTGAACTGCCATTTCATAACCTAGATTTGAATTGGCCAAAGAAAGAGCAAGAGGATATAGTCCGACAGTTACAGTCTTTTGCGTGGAACGCACAAACCAATTTCAGTGAATATAGGAGGGCCACTACTATACTAGATAAGATTGCAAAACAAGCCGAGAATCACGAACACTGCTTGCAAAATGAGCTAGTGGCGGGAAGAAACCTTAATAATTGACTTTGGCAAAATGGCACTCCCAATCGGTAGAGGTCTCGTATTGCAGCTCGATGCCAACCCGGTTTAGTGGCACATTCTTTTGAGCATGTCTAACTTTTTCTGAGCTACTATTTTTGATTGGGAAGAATTCCAAGATATCTTGTTGATGTTGGTCAAAGAAGAAGAAAAGGCAGATGAGATTGATAGATGATTTGCGGAGCTGAACCCGGTACCTGACAATGGAGCTTGAAGGCCTTGTAGCCTTATCTGTTGTGAGGCGGTTTATATTTTGATGTTCCTCTTTAGGATTTTTGTTTTGAAACGATCATGATCAAGACCGTTAGCTTAGGCAACCATTTCTTGGAAATGGAAAAGACAGGAGGGTCATAGCTATAAATAGGTAGATTAGTTAATTTCCAAGGATCTTTTGGGAAAACTTTGTTTTTCTCATTGGAACAAAACTTTTATGCATGTGATTATCTACTATTTTAATATTAAGGAACTACTGGTGGCTTTCATATATTCATAAACTTTGAATTATGGTGTGTGAATGCTTTTTTGTTATTTGAAATGGATGTCAGTTGGTGAATTTATATTGAAATGGTGGATGATTTGAAATTTTAGTTGCAATAGAATATTAGCTATGAATGATGTTTCATAGTGGCTTTAAATTAAAACCTGAAAAATCCTAAAAATAGTAGTTAGTTTGTGAATGTCTTTACAAAGCTTTCTGGTTAGAAGCTCTTTACTTATTTGCTTTTCGATTGAAAGCATATGAGTTGTTTGTTTATTCATTGAAAATAATTAGAAGGTAGCTGTCACCTTGTAAAATAAGTAGATAATTAGTCAGTTCATATTTTGTTAGACTGGTTCAATTGTGGTTGTATTTGTCATCTATGTGGCGTGAGAATATAGAGTTAGATGACAAATCTGTTAACCAACAGATTTTTTGGCAACTTTGCTGGGGAAAATCTTTAGTATGCCTTGGAAAATATTTTGAATGTCTTTTGATAAGAAGGTTGGCGACTTTGTTGATTCCTCATCTAGAGAAAGGTTTTCGTTTTAATGCATGATCCATCTTTGAAAAGAAGGAATATTTACTGAAACGATGTCACATACCATGCCCGTTATGGAACTGGTAAAAGCAACCCCAGAGAAAAATATATCTAAAGGAAAAAGTAAAGTCCATCCTGAGGAACTATTATCAGACTCTTTTGAAGAGGAGGTGACATCAGGAGAATTTAAAAGAGGTCATGTTTCAATTTGGCTTTGTTGAGGTTTCGATAGTGATTTTCGATGTGGTGTAGTTGACGATAAGGGTCACATTATTGAGATCAAGGTTGAAAAGTTCATAAGCATTTTTGGTGGGATCAGAAAGAAGGAAAGATTGCCTCAAACTACTTTCCAAGATGGGCCCTTGCATGCAAGAGAGGATGCAATCCTCTCAAGATTTGACCCTATTCTTTTAGAATATGACAATGGGATCGATGTCACCATGTACTACTTGCGTGAGTCATGTCCTGCCTATTGATAAGCTAGAGAAGGATCTTCTGTCCAAAGGTTCTTCTATCAACTTAGTCAACTCTATGCAGAATGAAACATTTGAAGAAGATTCCCTTTCTCTTTCAAGAGAGCAGTCCTTTACACAAGGGATGGAGATTAAATGGAACCCTTTGAATCCCTTGTATTACCCTGCAGAATCGTTTATGGATTCCCGGATTAGAGATAATCCTCTTTTTGAAGTGATGAACTTTCAGTCGATAGAATAGTTGTCTTTCTTCCATATTCCAGAGGAGTTTGAAAAAAGTGTCCCTGAGGACAGCGTTGACGGTGATGAATTTCTTTCCTTATGTTGTCACACAGAAACAAGGAGTATGAACATGCAGTCCCTGGTTCCTAAAACCTGGACCCCTGTTGATGATCATTGGTTTATTAATGATGGAATGGATAAATATTTGACTGTTGAAGGTTTTGAGTTGTCCTCGTGTGAAGTCTGAATACAGATTCATGATGGTTGTGCTACTTTACCGAGTTATGAAATGCATGATCAGGGATAGGGTGCGTCGGTTAGTTCTTCTCAAAAGGATTATCACCAGTTATCTCAAGAAAGTCATAAGGAGGTGAATGTTCTGGTCTCATAAGAATATCATGAAAAATTGTTGTTTGGGCATAAATACATCCACCAACTTTTGTGTAGTTGTGATTGGGAGCTTGGACTAGGAACCGTCATCCAACGTGCCTCGTCTCCTGTCATGCCATGCCTTCCAAATCCCCTTTTCCGCACAAGTATATATTTTCACCAACTGTAAATGGTTTCGCTTGAGCAATGTTCTCCTTCTTCATCATAAGGTCCTTATGGCCATGTACATATTTAGGCCCTTTTTGGTTTGTTGTAGGTATAGTTTGTTTTGTGTCTAGTTTCTGGTTGGTCGGCCTTGCCTTGCATTTTGCCCAGTCGCCCCTCCACCTTTCTGCTGAGTAGCACCCTTTCCTTTCATTACGCCTGACTCTGTTGCCCATTTTTACATGCGCTAGTCTGAGTTTTGAGGTTCTCTACATCCTTCTAGTCCTTGTCCCCATTTAGAGCTTATATGTTACCTATAAAAAATTTTAACTTTGAAAAGCCACTCCCCTCCGCTTTTCTCTTTTATCTCTTATCGCGGTCTTTTTGAATTCCTTAACTTTTGTCGTAGATTTATTAGCTTTTAGAACTGCCCAATTGTCCGACCAAGTTGGAGAAGCTTGCATAATGTTAGCGTCGTTAGAGTCAGACTTGTGGTCACTTTCAAAATGAGTTCAATGATTGTGAAGTTGCACGACCTCTCGAATTTCTGATACCATTGGTGTTTGTGACTAATGTCCAACTCTCTCAAAAATTTAAAGGACATTATTGGTTCTGAGTAAGGACATTTGGTGGAATAGTTTCAAATGGTTGTGGTACTTCGGGCTGGCAGCACAAGTGATTGTAAAAATAGGTTTTTCTTGGGCGCCGACAGAATTAAATGGACTGTCAAATTGATAAGGATAACGACTCCTGTTGTCTCTTCTTCCTCCTCCTCAATTGCCACATCATGCATTATTTTTAGGGAGTAGATCAAGGCAAGATTTGTGAAGTACTGTCATTAATGGTCTTTAAGCAATCCAAATACGAAAAAAGGTGGCAACATGCATTACTTCATTTTATGTTGTCATTCTTGTAGGAAGCATTAAAGATAGTTAAAAGAGAGAATTGTTATTATTTTTGCATGTATCGGGATGGTCTTGCCTCATGACGGTGAACTGCCATTTCATAACCTAGATTTGAATTGGCCAGAGAAAGAACAAGAGGATATAGTCTGACAGTTACGGTCTTTTGTGTGGAAAGCATAAACTAATTTCAATGAATATAGGAGGGCCACTACTATACTAGATAAGATTGCAAAACAAGTTGAGAATCACGAACAACGCTTGCAGAATGAGTTAGTGGTGGGAAGAAACTTGAATAATTGACTTTGGCAAAATGGTACACTCCCAATCGGAAGAGGTCTCGTATTGCAGCCCAATGCCAACCCGGTTTAGTGGCACATTCTTCTAAACATGTCTAACACACGATGTGTCTTGCCAGTTTTTAATTGGCCAGAGAAAGAACAAGAGGATATAGTTTGGCAATTACAATCTTTTGCATGGAAAGAACAAACTAATTTTAGTGAATATAGGAGGGCCACTACTATACTAGATAAGATTGTAGAACAAGTCAAGAATCACAAACAACGCTTGCATAACAAGCTTGCGATGGGAAGACACCTGAATTTTTTTTTGGCAAAATGGTACTCCTAGTCAGAAGAAGTCTCGTACTGCAGCCCGATGCAAACCCAATGTAGTAGCACATTCTTCTGAGCATGTCTGACTTTTTTGGACCTTCTATTTTTTATTGGGAAGAATTCGAAGATATCTTGCTGATGTGGGTTGAAGAAGAAGAACATGCAGATGAGATCGACAAACAGATTGTGGAGCTGAACCCAATACCTGACGATGGAGCTTGAAGGCCTTGTAGCCTTATCTGTTGTTAGGCGGTTTATATTTTGATGTTGCTCTTTAGGATTTTTGTTTTGAAACGGTCATGATCAAGACCGTTAGCTTAGGCAACCGTTTCTTGGAAATGGAAAAGACAGGAGGATCATAGCTATAAATAGGTAGATTAGTTAATTTCAGAGGATCTTTTGGGAAAACATTATTTTTCTCATTAAAACAAAACTTTAATGCGTGTGATTATCTACTATTTTAATATTAAGGAACTACTGGTGGCTTTCATATATTCATAAACTTTGAATTATGGTGTGTGAATGCTTTTCTATTCTTCGAAATGGATGTCATTTGGTGTATTTATATTGAAATGGTGGATGATTTGAAATTTCAGTTGTTGTGGAATATTAGCTGTGAATGATGTTTCATGGTGGCTTTATTTTAAAACCTAAAATATCCAAAAAATGGTAGTTAGCTTGTGAATGAATTTACAAAGCTTTCTGGTTAAAAGCTCTTTCCTTATTTGCTTTTTGGTTAAAAGCATATGAGTTGTTTGCTTATTCATTGAAAATCATTAGAAGGTAGCTACCACCTTGTAAAATAAGCAGAGAATCAGTCAGTTCATATTTTGTTAGATTGGTTCAACTGTGGTTACATTTGTCATCCTCGTGGGCATGAAATATAGAGTTAGATGACAAATATGTTAACCAACAATCATCTATCCCTAAAATCTATAAGTAAAACCTTTTTAAGGTCATTTCAATAGATAACACTTCTATACAATATTACATTGTTCGTTTTAAGAGCAACTAACATAGCTTCATAAATCAGTTAATAATTACACATCTTGAGCACAACTACACATAGGTGTACAACGAAAATTCATGGAGATCATTGGAAGATTTCTCAACTTTCGGTGCTCAACCTATTCGATCTCAAATAAATGTGCAAAGGGAGACATAGTATAAATTTCTTCTTTTTCTTATGTTTTTTATATTAAAAAGGCAGTGTTAACTAGGGCACCGACCCTTTACATAGTCAGAGACAATAAAAAAGAAATGCCCACAGGTAGTAAAAACAACACATCGAAGCAAGCCCGAAACAAGCAAGGTCAAACAAAAGAAAAAGACCTGTCCAACCTTCAACAACTCTGACCCAACTCAAGGAGGGGTATGGACACTCGAGCCTTGGGGGGGTGGAAAGGACTTCCCCTTTCACCTGCGACAAACAACAGTCTAGGCGATACTGTCATTGGGTCCATCAAGATAATGACCAATCGGTAAGGATCTTGCATGAAAATCATCAGTAGAGACAACAAAAGGTTTCTACGAGATAGCAACCGACTACTGTAGAACATGAGGGGTTAGTTGCAGAACAACAGGCTACTGCAGAGGAGCCACATTGAGAGAAAAACCAGTAGGTGTAGAGCGGAACAACAAGTCAAAGGCAACAAGAGTTGAATCCATTAGGACAGGAGGAGCCATAACGCTGGAATCAGGAACAACATCAATAGTAGTAAAACGAACCTCAACCTCCTGTGAGGAGTCATTTGAATCATCATCAACAACATATATGGTCAAGTGATCATCAGTAGCATCCTTCCACCAAGTAGCAACATCTTTGTAGCATTGAATAGAGCATTCCAGAGCAAGATGACCCATAGAGAAACATTTTCGACAGTGAAAGGGAAGACCCTCAAAATCCAACAGTTGTGTCCAAGGCTGATCTCCAACCATGAAAACCGCATCTCTCGGGAGAGGCAAAGAGATTTCAATATCAACTAGGATGCGAGAAAAGGTAGTGTGTCCCATTGAAGATTGGGCATCATCAACCTTTAAGAAATAGCCAAAAGACTTACCAATATCCTCATAGCAAGAAAGCTCCCAAAAATGAAGAGGGAGATTTGGAAGGCGAACCCAAACTGGATACACATTAAGCGGTTCAGTGAGAGGATTGAAAGAATTTTTCCAAGGCGTAATAGAGAGGGAGTGAACTCCCCAAGCCCACAACTTTCCCAAAACCAAATCCCAATTAACCAAAGAAGTAAAAGAAACAATGGAAAATCCTTTAGCACAAGGAAAAAGCTCAATATTATGAGCTACCAAAGGCCTCCAAGAGTTGCTCATCCAATGATGGAGGTCCAAAGTGAAGGCTAGAGCCCAGAGAATATGAAAACTAAAGCACAATGTTGGTAGAACCCAATGTTGTCCACAACATCCTGCTCACAAACTACCACTAGGGAGGATTGGGCATAGGGAAGACGATGAACCCCCTTTGGAGGGTTGGGAAATAGATCTAGCCACATGAGAAAATTTGAACTTGCCAACAAAAGAAGGCCTAGGCAAGACCTTAGTACCCACAACATTAGTAGCATTCGATTGAGAAGCATCACCATAAGCTAGAGAGTCTGCAACAACAACACTCCCCGAAAGGGCATCCACGGAAGGGGGAGGGCACAAACTGTCCACTGAAGGGGTAGCACCAATGGGCATAGAGGAACCCATGCAGGGGGGGGAGGCTAAACCACCCACAACAAAAGGCAAGGCCACCAGAGGAACAATGAAGTCACGAGGAGCAACACACATATAAGGGTGTTTCAAACCAATGCACAAAGGGCTACCATTAGAAACCTCATTTCCAGAATGAGAAGCAAAAAAATTCGCCACTCTGCCCTGAAGGGCATCCATGGAGGGGGGAGGGCACAATCCATTTGCGGAAACACCGCTGGTGGGTATAAAGGCACAAGGGTGGACCAAAGGACCAAAGGCCAAAACATCGGCAAGAGGGCACACAACATCCACTAGTGAGGCAAAAGGCACAGACGGGAGCAATGATAGGTCGTAGGAAGCAAAAGAGTGCCAACCGTTGGAACCATGTGGATGCAAAGTGGGAGCATCCATTTCAAATCACCAACATAAAGTAGATTGTGTCTATTTGTTCTCATTATTCATAAATATATAATAGTGTTTAAACATAATTTACAAATAAAATCTATCTAGGACCCACTCCTTGCACCACCACCACTTTTACAAACTATTATGTCTATCTCATGATCCATGTTCAACCACCAACAGGCTAGGTGCCCAAGGTATGAGTATCACAACCCACCACCATATATGAACACGTATGACTCATCATTTGTTTTCTTTTCTTTGTTATAGATTGGCCTAAGCACAAATATATGCTCCAAGTCCTAAACCTATATAATTCTATTTCCCCTAAGTTGTGACTTTCTCTATACATGGAAAATACATGTTCTTGTAAAGTTGGGATAGGACACATGGACACCACACAAACTTCTTGTTTCTCTTCCTCATATCTATGTAGTAACTCACTAATCCAAATGGTAAGAACTTCCACATCTTGTCAACTAGCACGATGTCACTTACGAGAGCTACTATTACTAGAGAAAGATCCTCTACCCTCCCAAAACATGTTTTCATATTGAATAATAACATAGTGCAAGGGAAAAAATTTCTCTAGTGACCCCTCTAAATCATGGGCTTGGTAGACACTATGTACCTATAGATAAAGATTCAAAAAAATTGCTACAAATCTTCCAAGGTGATCATGATTTCTCCCACTTACAAGTGAAATGTACTCATCTCAATGTGTCACTAGTTAATCAAATCTATCAAAATCACTATGTGTTTTTTAATCTGGGGTATATGTGTCACATGTCATAACAATCATTGCTCTATGACTCCTAGTCTACCTCACCAACCTATGATGTAAGTCATAGTACACTAGTGATGATTTCTCTCTAGTTTCCAATGACAATAATTGCTCCTACATCTAGCCAAAACCCATATTAGTTTCTTCCATAATTTGCTAAAACATATTCTTCAATGCATACATTTCTCTTTGGCCAAACACACCAAAGTAGTAACATGAATGTGTTTTCTAAATAATTAATTAAATTATTGTTGGGAAATTGTTGGAAATTTATCCAATCTCTAATCCAATAAAATTATTGATAAGATTCAAGGCTTGGACAATACCCAATGAAAATATGTGATTGTATGCAAATCTAAAAAATTAAGTCGACTTAATACAAAAAGCCATGGAGATAAACATCTCCTTTTTTATACCGAAAAACATCACTTTAGCTTACCTAATAAACCTATCTTAGATGACCATAAAACATAAAGGAAATCAACCTTAATTCACCATAATATAGTTGCAATAAGGAAGCATAAATCAACAACACAAGAACATCTCACGACATAGGATTTGCATGGAGAAACCCTTTCAAGAAAAAGTTCCACCAAGAAGAGAGATATATGCTTGAATTACCTTCATGAAACAATGATTACATAGATTCATTCATTCATTCATTCTCCTCCTCAACCTTCCCAACAATGCTCGTGTACAAAAATGAACTCCCGTAATATCTCCATCTCAAGCCCACGATATATAGATTTATGGAGGCCCAAAATACCACTATAAAAAACTACCATGGGTCAAAACAACATTCCACAATACTATGGTAAAAATATATATGACCCTCCATAGAAACTATCATCATGTAGCCCAGAAAAACTACTTACAAATGCTCTTACAATTGTCATATGTCATTTGTCACACATGGGCACCTAGGAACTAATGTAGCAATATTTTGTCATAGATACTATCATAGAATTTTACATATATCACAACTATCATAGATTCTCTTACAATATGTTACATGTGTCCCAATAACCCAAAATAGAAGATTCCAAAGGAGATGCCTAGGTATTTGTTCCTTTTCCTAAAGTCCAAATTGTGAAAGTAATTGTCTTTACATGAGCTCTTTTACCATTGTTGGTTAATTAGTTTTAGCCCTTATGGATAAACTACAAATAACATTAGGAGATAAATAATACAAGGATTTAAAAGGTTGATGACACCTTAATACTAACAATTGCTCAAAGAACACCCAATGAACATATATGCCACATGATGAAAGCACACACATCTCTTCTTATGCACACATTAATCTTAGATGTTCCAAAATTAATGCATACATTCCTCCCATGTGCATTTTTCATTCCAAGCAGATACATCGATCTACTTTGCTTATGTCTTGATACCTAGTGCATGTGTCATATTCTCTTACACACATGCCAAATTATTATTCTCATAGTTTACTGCATATGCTAAGATACTTTTCTACTCCCTATGCATTATACTAAGTGTATCCCTAAGGTTGAATTTTGGTATGTACCTATGTGCCTACCTCCTTTAGTTGATTGTAGTAATCTACTCACTCCACTTGATGACAATATTGTGTTATGTGATCCAATTTCCTTAGCTCTTTCTTTTCTCTACTCTATACTCTATTGTATGAGGGTTAAAATAAAATATACACCCCTACACCTATTTATACACCCAAAACCCTAATTTTTATCCCCTAATCAAAATTTCCACCCCCTTGCACTCTTTATTACCATTTTCTCTAGATTAATTAATCCCTTTTCGTCCATTGTATTTCTCTACTCCTCATTTTCCCTTCTTCTATCATATTTTTCCCCCCATTTCTTCTTTTTGAATATCACTTGAATGGTTTTCTTCCTATCTCATCGCTAAAGGAGGCATCACCCTACTATCATGTATTAATGTCATTTCTTCCAACCAACTAGAGCACATTGGCCCCCTTATCAATAGTGCAATGCCATCTCAAGGAGGGGCCAAATGTAGACACCCAAAATTGTCTCTCGATAATTATAACATCATCAATTTCCATTGTACATCATCTCTCTTAAATTAATCAAATAAATTATGTTTCTTTAATTAATTATCTTGTTTTTTATTCTAATGTTAACTAAATAATTTGGATTAATTTAATTTAATAATTATTCTAGCATTAATTGAATGAATGATGACTATTTAATCAATTAATTAATTCTATTTCTAAATTCCAACCTTAAATAAATAAATTCAAAATTTATTTTGTTTATTTTATTCCACCTTTTTCTTCTTGCATCATTAGTACACTATAATTAATTAATGGATCTAACTAATCATTTGTAGAAGTTAAATTGCATTTGATTCAAACAAATATTTTTCATTTTTATAGAATGCAAATGTGTCCAAGGGAGGAATTTTGCAAGAATTAGTCACATCCATCCCTCTTCTCTAAAAGTCTTCTCATGTAATTCCATCCATCCTTTTTTCCAAGAAGATCTTGACCCTTCACATAAATCTAAAACATGAGTTTTTAGTCTCCTAAAAAGGGTCTTTCATCCCCTAATCTATTTCCAAGAAATCATCATTCATCAAATCCCCTTGAATCATGGAGATCCGATTATGCATCAATCATACTGTTCCACTTGATGGCTTCTCATGGATTCAAAGTTTTGGTTCAACCCCAATCTTTGATCTTCAAATTCAATATTAGCCATTGATAATCATCTAAAATATATAGAAATAGCTCCTCTTGGGGGTATTTAAAGATAATCATTGAATGCAAAGTTATGTTGTCTTAGTGAACAACCGACATATCTTCATTTATACATCTAAATCTTGAACATATTCACAATCATTATGTGTGACTAGATATATTGAGAGGCTTCCTTTGAGGTATTTGAAGTTAGATGCAAATACCTCTTTGGCTAAAAAAAGGGTGCAATTTGGTACAAGTTAAAGGTTTAATTTATTATGTTTAAGTCTTGTTTTCATGTTTTTTTTTTTTGTGTTCACACATACAACAAATGTACACCCCTTATAATTATTGTGCATTGATCATTTTATATTCTAAAATACACTTTAAGAAGTAGGGTAGAAAATTAGCCTAGAGACCAAACTTCATAATATCTTTAAAAAATTTATTTATAGCATTCCATTAGAAAATGTTATGGCAATTCATTGGGGTTCACAAAAATCCTTAGCTAGTCAAAGCATTTAATATGCCTAGATGACAATTCATATGAAAATTTTGCTTGGATTTGATATAGGTTGACCCAAAGCATTAAACTATTCCTCATGTGCTTAGAATGGTACCCATGGACATGTGTGTGAAGATGTACAATGACTAGGATTTTCAATTATTGTATTCATGGTGATTGACTCATCTTCTTCATCCTTCCTTGAACTTTGTATATGGGTCCATAACCTTGGGATGAGCAACAAAATTTGAGCAAGATAAGTGTATGTATATAGTTGTAAAGGGTCAAATAGTGCCATTAATGGTGTCCTAGGAAGTTCAAGGGAATGGGTTAGGTGTTTGGGAGGATTTATAGGAATTAAATATGGAAGTGGAAGTTGGTCACAAACATGTCCATTAGAAGACAAAAAAAATACAAGGGCAAGTATGGAGGAAAATAAGGAATGTAGGGAAGTGATGGAAAAATAGAAATGAAGGATATTTGAAAGTTGAGAATAATATTGTAATCGAAATGTAGAGGCATTAAGCACTTAGGAAACTTTAGATAATTGGAAGAAGATTAGATGAAACCTACAATTTCGTAAGGAGTAGAAAATGAAAGAGGCTTGGAAAAGTTTGACTTGGACTTGGGAAAGTCAAACCAAAAATGGCAGATGAAAGAATTCCATGGAAACTTGTAAATTCACAAAGCTATGAAGGTGTGGAAAGTGAAGGATAGAGGAAATATAGAGATGGTATACATCATCAAAAGTTTCATAAACCTACAAAATGATAGAAAATGAACAAAAATAACATTATCCCTAGATTTTTTTGAAATTTTTATAAATTGGGTGCATGTTATAAGTATAAATAGAATAAAAGAACCAAAAAAAGCACATTTTTTTTACCAAGGGATCTCATTGAATAATTCATAGCTCAATAATCAATCATGGGCAAAATGGGGCTAAGGCAACAAAGAAGCATCAAACTTAGGAAAAAATGACAAATTTTGAGGCATATGAAAATGAGTCCCGACACTTTATCTACTTCTAGACACTCCCTCATACATTTATACTTATTGTACCCTATGTATAAATATTTATTCCTCACATCATCACTATTATTTTGTTGTCTTAGGTAAATCTAGTCAATGTTGGATCAATCTCATTTATGTGGAACTAACCCCCAAAATTTAAGTTTCATATTTTTTATTCCCACCCATTTCCTTTCTACCATGAGCCAACTTTATAGACATTTTACATAATTTATTTCTATGTATTGGAATTTATAGGTATTAAAACATTTATTATCATTTAGGAAAAACATCTTAGAACCATTTGACTTCTCAAAGCATTCAATATACTTTTATTTGAGGAACACTTCAATTAATGCACTAAAAGGATGTTCAATTTAATTTGATCTTATTATTTAGGAGCTTCACACACATACGTACTATCTATTTATATTTAAAATGACCATAAAACTTGTTTCTTTGATGGGTTGACCAATGGAAAATTGCCCATATCAATTCGATAACCTCCTTTAATATTTTAAAATATCATCAATCCTTGGTGAACAAGTAGCAAAGGATATATCAAACTAGAGAGAAAAGCTACACAATAAACAAGAACAAAATTGTAAGCCTTAAGACAATTCATGTATTTAGAACTTGCGCTAGGTCAATATATGGATTCAAACCAAAAACCAATCTTACACATAACCTGAGGTAGAAGAATATTTGGATATTTTATTTTTTGTACAAAAGTACTAGATCTCGATGCCACATTGGTTCATTCACTCACATTATCTCTAGAGCTATGCATATTTCTCCTTCAAATATAATTTCTAAACATCACATTTAATTATTTGATTACTATTCTTGTATTGTCACATCAATTCATCTAAGTTAATCTATGTTGAGTTGTATCCATTTCATTTTATTAACCTAAATCAAGTTCAATGAAAGATTATTTTGCTTCACAAAATTAACTCTAAAGTAGCATATATATCTTAAATACATCCATTTAAAAGATACTAAGATGTATTAGCTTTAAGGTGCATATCTATCATAACTAAAAAATATATTTAGATACTTTGAGATTGATATCTATCGATGTCTTTTAGATATATGTATTTAAGATATCTATGACAATTACTTTTTAACAATTTTACTTACTAATTTATTTATTTTTAAATAAAACTATTTTATTCACTAATATTTTGATTTATAGGCTATTATTATGTCTTAACTTAATATACAATATTACACAAATTTAACAATCTATTTTAGCTTAACATGCAACAAATTTAAAAATAGTATATTTGATTATTGTAGAAATAATTAAATATTAAGTGACATTCTATACTCTTACTAAGAAATCTCATATCATATCATAATCATGTATATAAAACTAAAACATGTTATACATATGTTTAAAAAAAACTATTAAAAGATAATATATAATTCACTTTTAAAATATATTAATTAATTAATGATTGTTTATTCAAAAGCAAAATTAAAATTACAAATACAATAAATTATATAATATAAATAAAATAAAATACATTTCTCATCATTTTTTAAATACATATATTTAAGATATTTATGAATTATTTATTTTAAAAAATATTTTATTTTACTTTATTTTATTTATATTGTTTAATTTTTACTTAAGGCTTATTTTAATTTATTTAAATGAAATCATTTCCAAACATTTTTTAAATACATATATTAAAGATATTTATGAATTATTTATTTAAAAAAAAATATTTTATTTTACTTTATAATTACTTTATTTTATTTATATTGTTTAATTTTTACTTAAGGCTTATTTTAATTTATTTAAATGAAATTCTTTTATTTTGTATTTAATTTAATTTAATTTTTGAGATCATTAATTTTAATTTTAATATTTTTTCATAAATTAATTGTACATATGTTCATTTTAGATTAAATTTAATTTACGTAATCTATATGAAGTATTATGTTGTGTTCATTTTAGTTGTATTCATTTAAAAAAATAAAATTACTAAATTATTTCATTTATATTTTGGTAAAAAATAATTTTAATTACAAATTTAAGATTTTTATAATTGTTTTGTTTTATAAATTTTTAGTGCTTATCCATGGTAATTAAGAAAAAGAAATGTATTGGAAAGAAATGTTATGATACATGAAAGAAGAATGTCATCAACTAGCCCCTTTGTAAAGAAGAATGCCATCAACTACCCCCTTTGTGACCCCAACTTGGCAACAAAAGTAAACCCAAGGCAAGGTCTGGTGGGAATCGCAAGGTTCAGACATGGGATACCCCTGAGATAACAAAAAAAAGAAGGAAGGCCATCAAAGCTAACAATAAAGTTTTGAAAGCTACTAGAGATAAGAAAGCAAGACGAAGCCTAAGAAGAGTAGTGACAGTTACAATATCTACTCATTAAATTTTTAGGCACATCTTGATATTGGTATTTCTAGCAAGGTCATGTATATTATGAACAAATTTATCAATGATATATTTGAAAAAGTAGCTCTCGAGGTAGCCAGATATGCACTTTACAACAAGAAACACAATATTAATATGTGAGATATTCAAATGGTTGTGACAGTTCACTCTTTCTAGGGAATTTGCAAAACATGCAATCAATAAAAATTGAAATATTGTTACCAAGTTCATTAATACTTGATATTCAAATGTTATGAAATAATTAAAATCTAAAATTGTTCCAAAAAGTCATGTCTTTATAACCAACTCTTTGTAACCAACTCTTTGTGTAAATATTCAAAAATGTATTATAATATTATTTTTGCATTTATCTTCAGGGACATTTATCTAATTTATTTATTGCAATGCATTCAAAAACTTCATGATACTTTATTGCAATGCATTTATCTTTAGGGACACTTTTCTATTTTTTTTCTTTAGTTTTTTTCTCAAATAGATAACTTCAATATCTAGTGAGTGGAAAAAAATTCAATCAATATTTATCTTGTTACAATGTTTTAAAGTCAAACTTACCATAATATAATAGTTTTCATATAATGTCAAATCTTAACTAAATTTTTATCATTAAAAAAAAAATTATCCCTTTTTGAGAGGTTTCTCTCCTCTAGTGCACCATATAATTTTTAATTTTTTTAATATCTTTTAATATATTTTTAAATTTCTAAATTTGGAATCTAGATTTTGTGCTTGTGGACACTCAAAATTAGTCATCACTCCTACGTAACTAACCTAATTGTTAACACGTCTTCTATGTCGCATTTGATCTTCATCATATGTTGACATTGTGTCATTCCTTTAGTTTCAGTTCATTTCAAATCCAACCCTAATCAGTCTTTTTCACTCGCATTTGGTCCTAAATCATTATGATTAGCATTTTATCATTTTTAAATCATTCGAATTGGTCTCATCTTAACAATTAGACTTAATTCCCTCTTTGTTGATAATTAATCATTCATTAATTATCAACCTCTTTATCAATCAATTTCAATCAGTCCTCTATGATTATGTATCAACCTTTCATGACACTTTATCAGTCGATCTTATCAGTCTCTTATTAAAGTCATTTTCAGTCTTGGGTCTTTTTTGATCTTTGTCCTATTTTGTTGTCAATCTCAGTCAATTGTCATTATTTTTTATTAATTATTAGCCAATCAATCATCACTATTATGACCTAATTCAACAATCGGGTTGGTATCTTAAATTATTCAAATCATTTCCCCTAGGTTGATTAATTAAATAATTATTCAACTCTTTTGTTAACATGTCCCTTTTTGAAATTATAAATTTATATTTATTTATTCACCCTCTTTTTCCATGTCACAATTAATATTTTTATATATTAATTGGCTAATTTGAGTTATGAGTGGAATTAATAATTTTAAATTATTAATTCCACCTCATTTTCCCCTCCCCTTTTCTCTCCATTTGTCATTGTTTGTGTCGAATTTAAATGGAATATTTGGAGTGCAAATGGAAGTTTCCATTTTCTTTTTGATTTAACGACTTTTTCTCTTCGCTTCTAATGGCAATTTTTCTTTTAACTCATCCTTTTACGAAATCTCAACCGTCGAATTGAGTTGATCTTGTTTGTTCAATGTGATTTCAAAGTCTATAAATTGGGCTCTTGTCTCCTCATTTTGGAGATCTTAGCAGCTTCCATTTACGCTATCATTCTCTTGAGTTCATATACTTTCAAATCTTCAATTATTCTCGCCTATCACGCTTTTTCCCTTGCTTCATATGAGTTGCACAATGGATTGAGCCAACATACCAACATAATTAGAGAAGAAAGAAGGAGCAGCGAGGCCTTCGTCAAAGGAGCTTGGATGGTTTGATTGTTCATTTATGCTTCATTTGATGACCTTGTTGTGAATGTGCCCGACTTTACATGGTTGTGTGTATTTTCTTACTCACAGTGCTCTACAAAAGAGTATTTTTAGATTTTCATGAAAGTTCCCCTACTTAGAGAAATTCAAATGAAGTTTTTCAAAAAAAATTCCAAAAGAGAGATTAAGCTACCATATAGGCAACAACATAGACAATTTCGGCGAAACAATTTTGTCTAAAATCTTACATACAAAATTAACCCTAGGTTAAATTTTTAAGGGAAAAATTCAGTATGATGGTTCTTGCCTAAAACTATAGTGCCATATATATACCACGTGGTTTTGGGTGAAACCCTTGACACCTTTTTGGGTGAAACTCTTTCACTAGAAACTATTTTGTTGGCTAAAAGAGTGACACAAATTTGTTCTTTTATTTATGTATTTGTTGATTTATTTCTATTTAAATATATTTTTTAGTAAATTTGAGAATTTTTAGCCTATCTAACAACACAAACTCATAACTACTTTGTTTATTTCAAATGTTCATAAATAGTCTTTTAAAAATTGTGTTGAGGTCGTACAGTATCCTATTATGCATCATCTTTATCTTTTATTGGGGATGAAATGGTAGTTGGGCATTATGATGCCTATTCGAGAAATCTAGCCTTATAAGATCATGAAATATTTTAACAATAATATCAAGCTCATGGTGTTTGGGGATGTTGATAATATTACTAGTCCCCAACTTCCAAACTACTTTGTCATTCTAAATATTTCTGTTAGAATATTTAATCTTTACTTGGCTTAGGTTTATTTGTATTTAGTTTAGGATATTCCTTTGGAATTCCTACATGTAATTTGTCCTCTAGTACATGTGTGAGGACAAGTCATTTATTTTATTTTCCTTTATTAAGGAATATTAGATTTCCTCCATAAGAGGATGTGGACACATGGTACACACATTTTATGAATGGTGGCATTCATAGATTTGGGAGTTACTTTGTAACTCCTCTCCTCATCTCTATTTAAGAGATGTCTCCTCTCTCATTTCTTCTTAATGACAATATTGTAAAGAGCTTCTTGCTCTCTCTCTCTCTCTCTCTCTCTCTCTCTCTCTCTCTCTCTCTCTCTCTCTCTCTCTCTCTCTCTCTCTCTCTCTCTCTCATTTTAGGCATTGCCTCATTCATAATATCACAAGGGGTTTTTCTTTGCTTTTCCCCTTTCAAAAGTTCTTGTGCCTCCTTCTTCACATTTGGGTGATTGCTCCAAGGTTTTTGCATTTCTCTTGGTAACATTTACTTCATCAATAAACTTTCTTGGATTTTATTTTTCTTTCTTTGCTCTTGTATTTCCTTTCATGGTATCAGAGCAGGTTTCTAATCCTTGTTTTAAGTTGACATTGATGAAGGTTACCATTCTGTGGAGTTCACCTTGTTGGAGGCATTCTTGAGAGGAGAAGAAGTTCTTTTTCTAATATTTTCTATTGTGCAGGGTTTGGTTTCAGATTTTAATTTTTTTTTCAAACTTGTTAACAAGTTTGGCTGCAGGTTTAATCTTCTATTCTAGTTTTTTTTTATTAAAAAAAAAAAAAGAAAAGCTTTGGAAGGCTTGCCGCCAAAGTTTCTGGTTTTTTATTGTGAATAGTTTGGAAGGTTTACCGCCAAACTCAGCCTTCTTAATCTGTTTGGTCGGCTTGCCGCCAAATCTGATTTATTATTTCAATGCTTCTCTATTTGTTTGCAGGTTCTAACATTTCATTTACGTGCAAGTTTTTTTTTTTTTTTTGATAAAAATAAGTTTCATATTGTTTCTTTATTAAATCTCTGTGTATTTTCAAAACTTTTAGAGGCTAACATTTTCTGTAGGTTCTAAAATTTTACTTCACTTGCAGCTATTCTGGTTCATTTTATTTTGAACATCTACCATTCAGCCTATCATTTGTATTTGCAGGAGTTATTTCTCTTACGACATATCTAATTTATTCATATTCTCTCTACTCAACCTGAAGTTTCGTAGCATTGCTATTTTATTTTCACTTTCTCTGTTGCTTTGTTTCATCTATATGCAGCTCTTGAAGCGTCTCTGCAATCCTTCCTTGTAACAAAACTTATGCCTCTATTTTTGTATCATTTTTGATTCGTTTGCTATTATTTGGAAACGTGAAGACTGAGGCTGATCGATTGTCTCTCTGAGCATAACGCCTCTGTGTGTGCTCCCTCTTCCTCTGGCTCCTGCCGCTTCTGCACCCTGCTCATAACCCCTTTGTCGTGTTCTATTTTTGCTCCCTTTTGGTTATCATTTTATAACATCTCTGTAACCTTTTATTTCTGCACTGGATTTGGTAACGTATAAGTTTCATTTTAAAATTTATTTATCAGTCCATTCTTACGTTTCCATTTCTAATTCTTTTACGGTTTAACTTAGTTCATAAACATTTAAGTTTAAATCTTTTTCTTTACTATTCACATATATAGCAAGTCATATTTCCATAAAGCTATAATTTGTAAGCTTTTAAAAGATTATCGAAAAGCTACAAATTTATAAAGTCATTAAAAAAAAGTTTAAAAGTTTATAAAGTTTATAAAGTTTATGAAATCCTTTTAAAAGTTTTTATTATATAAAGTTTTTGATAAAAATTTTTTTAATATAAATAGTTGTAATTTATGATTATTAAAGGTTTTAAAAAAATTCATATATATTTATTATTTAAGTTTTAAAAGTTTTTTAATTTAAAAATTTGTTATTTTTTTTATAAATTATTATTGAAATTTTAAATCAAGGAGTTTAATTTTTTTTTGTTTATTAATTAAAGGTGGTGATTTTTTTTATTTGTTCAAGTTTATTTTGTAAATATGTCTACTTTAATTCCGGAAATTAAATTAAATAGTAGTAATTATCATTCATGGAAAACACATATCTCATTTATTTTTTGCTTCAAGCCCCTTTTGGATGTTGCAACTGATAAAACATTAGAGCCCGCTACAACTGCTCCTCAAGCTGACCAAGACAGATGGAAGGCTCAAAATGAGGAAGCACTTGGTTTAATTGGTATTTCAATGGTTCCTGATTTGTATGTTTTAATTGGAAATTGTACAAAAGCGTATGAAGCTTGGGAAATTTTAAAAACAACGTATGATAGCTCAAATGAATCCCGAAAAATTCAGCTTCAAGATCAACTTGAAGATCTCAAGTATATGGATTTTAAAACTACGGATGAATTCTTATTAAAGTTTGATTCTGTTAATAGTCAATTAACTGGTTTAGGAGTTACTCTAGCTGATTTACGTTTAATTCATCTTATTCTTAAAAAATGTCTTCCTCTTCAATTTCAACAATTATTACGAATATTCATGCTCAACTTGCTATTCCTAGCTTAGCTACTCAATTAACTTATGATATTTTTCGTAATTTATTGCGTCAAGAGGAAGCTAAATTAATTCAATTTGGTACTCTTAAAAGTAATGAACATGCTTTTATGTCTAAAAATCAAAATCATAATAATAATTTTAGATCCAATAATAATAATCATAATCATAATCATAATCATAATAATAATCATAATAATAATCACAAATCTTCTAATTATCAATCTCATTCTAAATCCTATCATAACAATTCTCATAATAATAATAATAATAATACGTACAATAATCAAAGGAATAATTCTCAAACAAGACCCCATTGCACATATTGTGGGAAAGATGGACATATTACTAATAATTGTTTTAAGAAACAAAATGGTAAAAAGCCCATGAATCAAAATAATCAAAATAATCAACATAAACCTCATTATAAGAAAGGTAATAATAATGGTAATTCATCTCGTCATGCATTTACATGTACTTATAATGTTTCTCAACCACTTGAGTGGATTATTGATTCTGGTGCATCTCAACATGTTACTTCTCATAAAGAATGTTTTGAATCTTTGCATCCCAATACTTCTAATATTCCTGTTCAATTAGCTAATAATCATAGTTGTAAAGTTGAAGCTATTGGTGATGTGAATGTTCCTAATGGGAAATTACATGATGTTCTTTATGTTCCTAAATTAAAATCAAATTTAATTTTAGTCCCTAAACTTTGTCAAGATTATAAGATTAACTTTTATAGGGGCATATGTTATATCACTGATCCAAACACTAATCATGTTATTGCTACTGCTAAAATGGATAGTGATAACTTATTCAAGTTCTATGAATTTGCTCCTCCAAAGTATTCTTTACTTACTACTGTTGATTTTACTATATGGCATGAAAGACTTGGCCATCTCAATTCTTATTATATTTCATTGATGCAAAAAGCAAATATGGTTGATGGATTGCCTAGTATTGTTCCTTCTCAAATTGTTTGCAATGGTTGCATGAGTGGTAAGATGCATAAGGAACCCTTTCCTCATGGTCAATCTTGGAGGGCATATACTAAATTGCATCTAGTTCATAGTGATCTCTTGGGTCCCATGGAGAATCCCTCCATCCAAGGTTCAAGGTATGCACTTACCTTTGTTGATGATTTTTCAAGGAGAACATGGATATATTTCCTTCATAGTAAGGATCAAGTGCTTGATGTGTTTACTGAATTTCATATGTTTGTAGAAAGGCAATCTGGTTCTAAAATTAAGATTCTTCGTACTGACAATGGAAGAGAATATGTCAATAATGCATTTAATGCTTATTTGAAATCGTTTGGAATTAAACATGAGCTTACCGTTCCTTATACACCACAACAAAATGGTGTGGCAGAACGGAAGCATAGGACAATTGTTGAAATGGCTAGATGTTTATTGCATGCAAAAAATATGGATTACAAGTTTTGGGCTAAAGCTATGGCTTGTGCAACTTATTTAATTAATAGAACACCTACCAAAGCCTTAAAGGATAAAACTCCTGAAGAAGCTTGGTCTAGTAGAAAGCCCAATTTGCAGAATTTAAGAATTTTTGGTTCCATAGCTTATGTTCACAAACCTAAGGAGAAAAGAAAAAAATTAGATGCTAAATCTTCTCCTTTTATTTTTGTTGGTTATGATGAAAATACTAAAGGTTATAGAGTTTACAATCCTATTACTAACAAGGTAAAAGTTGCAAGAGATGTTTGTATTGCAGAAAAAGGCATTCATGATTGTTCTAAAGTAGAGGATGATGAACTTGCTCAAAGAAAAGTTGTGCTTGTGGAGGACCAACCTCCTTCTCTTAACCCTACTCCTAATGCATCTCTTTCTATTCTTTCTAGTGATAGTGATGATGATAATATTAACTCTACTCCTCATGACTCTTCTTCTAGTGATGAATCCATTACTTCTAAGAGAAGACCTAAATGGTTTAAATCTTTAATTCAAGATAGTGATGAATACTTAGCTAGAATGGATAGACTTCAAGCTAGACGAGTTAATTATTGTAAATATGCTTTAATGACTACTATTATGAATTCTAATGATCCTAAAACATTTGATCAAGCTAAAAATCAACCACATTGGCAAAAAGCAATGAAGGAAGAATATGATACTCTAATTTCTAACCAAACTTGGGATTTAGTTCCCTTGCCTCATGGTAAAAATCTTGTTTCTTGCAAGTGGCTTTATAAAACCAAATTGAATGCTAATAATCAAGTTAGTAAATTTAAAGCTAGATTAGTTGCTAGAGGTTTTTCTCAAATTGAAGGCTTAGATTATACTGAAACTTTTGCTCCTGTTGCTAAAATGCCTACAATTAAACTTGTGCTTGCTTTAGCTTCTAGAATGAATTGGCCTATTCACCAAATGGATGTTAAAAGTGCTTTTCTTAATGGTGATTTACATGAGGAAATTTATATGTCTCAACCTCCTGGTTTTATTAAAGAAGGTAATTCACACTTAGTTTGTAAATTAAAGAAATCAATTTATGGATTAAAGCAATCTCCTAGGGAGTGGTATTCAAAGATTAATACATTCTTTCTTTCGCAAGGCTTTGTTAGAAGTAAAAATGATCCTAACTTGTATATTAAACATAGTGAAGATGATATTATAATTATTATCTTGTATGTAGATGATTTAATTCTTACTTCAAGTTCCAATACTTTGATTTCTGATATTAAGTTTCAACTTAATCAAAAATTTCAAATGACTGATTTAGGTCTTTTACAGTATTTCTTAGGAATGCAAATTTGGCAAACCTCTAAAGGAATTTTCTTATCTCAAAGTAAATATGCTCAAGATCTTATAGATAAGTTTAAAATGAATGATGCTCATCATGTTTCAATTCCTATTGAATTAGGCACTAAGTTAATGCTTGATATGCAAACTCCTCTTGTTGATCCTACTTTGTATAGACAATTAGTTGGAAGTTTAAATTATTTAACTCTTACTAGGCCAGATATTGCTTATAGTGTTGGTTTGGTTTCAAGATTCATGTCTAAACCTCAACAAACACACTTTAAAGTTGCTAAAAGAATTTTAAGATATATTAAAGGAACTATTAATGTAGGGTTGTTTTATGATGCAAATTCTGATTTTACATTAAAAGGTTTTACTGATTCCGATCTAGGTGGAGATCCCAATGATGGGAAATCTACTTGTGGTTATTGTTTTTTTGTTGGTTCAGGAGCAATTTCTTGGAATAGTAAAAAGCAACAATCTACCTCTCTTGGATCCACTGAAGCTGAGTACAAAGGATGCACTAATGCTTCCAAAGAAGTCTTGTGGCTTAGAAGATTACTTGAAGATTTGGGTCTACCTCAACACGAACCAACTCAATTATATTGTGACAACCAAAGTGCCATTGCCTTAGCTAAAAATCCAGTTTTCCATGCAAGGACAAAACACATTGCTCTCCAACACCACTTTATTAGAGAACAAATTGAAGACAAGCAAGTTTCACTCCTCTATTGCAAGGGGGAAGACCAAGTTGTAGATATTTTGACCAAGCCACTTTGTAAAGAAAAGTTCCAATTTCGTTGTAAAAATCTTGGATTACAACCCATTGAAGGGTTTGATGTAAGCTCCCCAAGTAAAGCTTAAGGGGGGGTGTTAGAATATTTAATCTTTACTTGGCTTAGGTTTATTTGTATTTAGTTTAGGATATTCCTTTGGAATTCCTACATGTAATTTGTCCTCTAGTACATGTGTGAGGACAAGTCATTTATTTTATTTTCCTTTATTAAGGAATATTAGATTTCCTCCATAAGAGGATGTGGACACATGGCACACACATTTTATGAATGGTGGCATTCATAGATTTGGGAGTTACTTTGTAACTCCTCTCCTCATCTCTATTTAAGAGATGTCTCCTCTCTCATTTCTTCTTAATGACAATATTGTAAAGAGCTTCTTGCTCTCTCTCTCTCTCTCTCTCTCTCTCTCTCTCTCTCTCTCTCTCTCTCTCTCTCTCACATTCATTTTAGGCATTGCCTCATTCATAATATCACAAGGGGTTTTTCTTTGCTTTTCCCCTTTCAAAAGTTCTTGTGCCTCCTTCTTCACATTTGGGTGATTGCTCCAAGGTTTTTGCATTTCTCTTGGTAACATTTACTTCATCAATAAACTTTCTTGGATTTTATTTTTCTTTCTTTGCTCTTGTATTTCCTTTCAATTTCCAATCTTACATTAAAATGTTGGGAGGTGGTCAACACAATTCACTAGGGTAGTAACAATATTATTCTTTTTATTTCTTCTATAATTAATTTTTGTTTATCTAAAGATTTATCAATCATTGTCTTAAAATTATGTTGGATATATTATTCATTAAAGTTTTGAGAATTATCTTCAAATCATACAATTGAGTTAACAAATAGGAAGTCAATCTAGATATCCGCCTTCAACTTCTTATTGCAAATGTGTTGTTGATGAGTATGATTGGTTGTCATTGATGTCAACATAATGGTTGTCATTGGTGTCAATATTTGATATGGTTTTGATCGATTGTATTTATGTATATCTTGGTTCCATTCCAATTTTTTGTTGCATTGGGAAATGGTTTTTGGGTTTGGATTAAGTCTGAAATTAGAGGATGAGTAGCAACATTGGTTCAACTTGTGAGTCATGATTTGGGTCCGAAATTTTTAATGAATGTAATGTGTTGATCTAACCAATGATGTATGTTGTGGTATGGTCTACTACTCATTCCTTCCCACCACCAAAATGTTTAGTGCTGGCCTATTTTAGATCTTCGTCATGGCCAACTTAGTAGATTATGCTTCCCGGAAGACTATATATATATATATATATATATATATATATGAGGATGATATGATTGTGTTACCATGGAAAAAGTGCGATATTGTTATTGAAGATATGCGAGATTGAAAAGGAAGGATCTCATTATTGATGATGTGTGAAGTGTGTTGGTGTTGAGGCATCATAAGTAGTTATGGTTTTGCAGTGTGTGTCACAATGGTGGATTGTCTTTCTTTCTTCCTTTCTTCGGCAATGAGCCTTTTTCTGGGTAGTGAGCCCTCCTGTAGTGAGCATTCTGGTAGTGAGCCACCCTTTGTAAAAATAACCTTATCAGGTGTCACCTTAACTAATGTTTTATATTGAGAAATAACATTCTACGTGGTTTTCCCCTTCTTGGGTTTCCCACGTCATATTTGGTGTTCATTGTGTGATGTGTTGTGTGTATGTGATTTTCATGTTATATCTGGTTTAATTAATTTTGTTGGTTATTCCGGATGTGTGAAAGCATTGAAGAAATTATTTAATTTGTCAACTTATTCACCCCCCCTCTCAATTGTCTGAATATTCAACAATTGGTATTAGATCTTTGGTTCCTTGGAGAAGAGCTTAACCGCTTGAGGTAGATCCTGATATGATGGCACGTAACTGACTATTTCTATCTTTGAAGGATCTGACTATAGTTTCTAGAAAGTGAAGATGAAAGGTCACCTGATCTCCTTGGGCTGCAACACTTGGAAAGTAGTGGAAACTAAGTATGTTCAACCAACAAACGGTCTTATTAATTTGGATGAGATTCAAGCTTATGAAGAGAATGAAAAGGTAAGATATGTTATCTTTAGTGCTTTATCAAAGACTGGATTGATAAAGGTTATTTCATTGAATACTGGTTATGAGGTTTGGGAGAAGTTGAGAGACATCTATGAAGGAAATGACAAAGTTAAATTATCAAAGAAGCTAACAACTAAGAGCAGATATGGGAATTTGAAGATGGAAGAAGGAGAAGACATAACAAGATACTTTCACAAGGTTTATAGTGTAGTAAATGAAATCAGAGAACTTGGTGGTACCTTGACAGATGAAGACATAATTGAGAAGATTTTGATGTCCCTACTGGAAAGCTACAATGACAAGATCTCTACTATTGAAGAAACTTATGATCTGAAGAAGTTTACTAGAGAACAACTATATGATACATTATCTGCATTTAAGATAAGGAAAAGCTAAATCTGAGTCTACCTTTAAAGCCTCTAAAGAAGATCCAAAAGCTGAAAGTTTAGATGAGATGGAAGAAAACTTTGTAAGGAAACTGAAGAAAGGCACCAACAAATATAAAGGTATGTTACCTCTTAAATGCTTTAGATGTGGAAAGATTGGTCATATTGCTACTAGGTGTCCAAAAAAAGGTTCAAGACAAAAGTCTAGAGATGGTAAAGAGAAGTTTAATAAGAGATCCTATTATGTCAAAGATGATGCTGGCATTTCAGATGATGAATCAGATTATGAGGATGGTGATTGTTTGTTTTTGGTAGAAAGCGATGTACCTAAAATTGATATTCCTAAGACTGTTGCTACTACTTTACATGTTAGAAGAGATAGAAATGAATGGTTGGTTGATAGTGGATATTCAAATCATATGACTGGTGATCAAAGTAAATTTGTAAAACTTGAAAAGAATGATGGAGGTTTTGTTAGGTTCGGAGATGATCAGACAGCACAGAGTGTGGGAATCAGTTCTATTTCTTTTGATAGAAAGCATAATAATGATAATGAACTTACTATGTGAAGGGTTTGCATTATAATATTTTGAGTATTGGATAGATGTGTGAAAATGGTTATAATGTTGTTTTTCAGGATGATGGTTGTGAAATCTGAAAGGGATCCAGAATTGTTATTGCAGCAAGGAAAAGGACTAGTGGAAACATGTATTTGCTAGAAGGAGCTACAAATAATTGTTTGTTATCTCCAATCAATGATAGCTGGCTCTGGCACTAGAGGATGTGTCATATCAATTTTGATTGCTTGGTGAAGATTATCTCATGAAGTGCAATGAGAGATTTGCCTAGGTTAACCAAACCAAATAACAACATTTACAGAGAATGTCAAGTAGGAAATCGGATGAAAGGAAATTATAGAGGAAAGGATCATTCATCCACCAAATTGTTGGATTTAGTGCACATAGACATATGTGGTCCTACCAGAATAAGGAGTATACAAGTAGAGAAGCATTTCATGTTGTTGATTGATGATTATTGTAGAATGTCATGGGTTGCATTTTTAGAGAGAAGTCAAAAGCATTAGAAAAATTCAAGATATTTAAGGCTAAAGTAGAAAATTAAGTTGACAAAAAGATTAAGTGTTTGAGGTCTGACGAAGGAGGAGAATTTACTTTTGATGAGTTTAACAATTTTTGTGAGAAACATGGTATTAGAAGACAATTGTCTTCCCTAGGACACCACAACAGAATGGTGTAGTGGAAAGAATGAACCAAACTATAGAAGATGCAGCCAAAACAATGATAAAAGGAGAAAAACTCCTAAAAGTCTATTGGAGAGAAGCAATTCATACTACAGTCTACACTCTTAACAAAAAAATTTATTGGAAAAGACATGGAAAGACATCATATGAGCTTTGGCATGGTAGGAATCCAACAATGAAATATTTCAAGATATTTGGAAGCAAGTTCTATATCCGAAGAGATGAAGATAATCGTGAAAATTTTGACAATAGAGAAGATGAAGGCATATTCCTAGGATATTCTACAAGGAGCAAGGCATACTAGTGTTTCAATAAAAGGTTGAACAAGATTGTTGAAAATGCAAATGTGAAGGTTGATGACGATAATTCTAAAGAGTCTGATAAAGTGGCAAGAATGAGTATGATGAACCGAATGACAGAAAAAGGGAAGGGAAAAATAGAGAAGGAGAAGGAGAAAAGGAAGCTCCGACATGTACATCTACATCTAAAATCCCGAGATATGTTCAAAAGAATCATTTAGTAGATCAGATTATTGGAGATAAGAACAAAAGAATCATCACAAGAAGCAAAGCAACTCAAGAACAAGTTCTATTATGTTAACTATTATTGTTATCTTGTATTAGCTAATAATTATTTATTTAATTATTAGTCTATTATACTCTACGCTTAAGCTAAACTTAGGTATTTAATAATATTGTAGGTATTTAATATTTATTCTAATTATTAAATACTCTTTATCCCTTTAGGGTTTCTTTAGGGTTACACATCTTTAGGGTTTCATATTCTCCTTTCATAAGGATTGTATTGTAATTTTATTTTTCATTCCCTCTCTGAATGATAATCTCTTTCTTCAGAGCCTTTATTGTGTTTTTGTCTCCAATCTTCTCTCGTGACAGGTATTTTGCTTGCAGATGCTCTTGGGATCTCAGAAGTTGTACTTTCTCAACTTCTTCATTAACTATCATAGACTAAACTAAAAATAGTAGAAGAAGCATGCAATGATCCAGATTGGACAAAATCAATGAGAAAAGAGTTGGATTAGATTGAGAAGAATTAGACATGGGAATTAGTTCATAGACTGGAAGATAAGAATGTGATTGGAATAAAATGGGTATTCCAAAACAAGTTGGATGAAGATAAAAAAGTTGTGAGAAATAAAAGTGAGGTTGGTTTGTAAAGGTTACACTCAGGTTGAAGGCATTGAATTTGAGGAGACATATGCCCTGGTTGCTCAGATGGAGGCAATTAGGATGTTTCTTTCTTTTGTATCTTTTAAGGATTTCAAGGTCTATCAAATGGATGTGAAATCAACATTTCTGAATGGAGAGCTGAAAGAAGAAGTTTATATTGAACAACCAAAAGGATTTAAGTTAAAAGATGATCCAAACATTGTTTGTAGATTGAAGAAGGTCTTGTATGGATTGAAACAAGCTCCTAGAGCTTGGTATGGAAGGCTAGATAAGTATTTGATTGATCAAAGTTTTCATAAGGGATTGACTGACAATAATTTATACTTCAAAATTGACATGTAAAATTTTGATTGTTGTAGTTTATGTTGATGACATAATATTTGGAGCAAATGAAGGCATGTGCAGAAAATTTGCTAATGAAATGCAAAAGGAATTTGAGATGTCCATGATAGGTGAGTTAAATTTCTTTCTTGGTTTGCAAGTAAATCAAAATGACAAAAGAATTTTTATTTCTCGATCTAAATACATTAATGAATTGTTGAAGAAGTTTGGGTTGGAGAATTCAAAATTGATGCGTACACCTATGACCACAAGATGTAAGTTGAAAATTCCCCTAAAGCGGATGCAAGTTAGTACAAGTCAATGATTGGAAGATTTTTATATTTGACTGCTACCAGATCGGATATCATGTACGCAGTCTGTTTGGCAGCTAGATTTCAACAAGAACTGAAGGAATCACATTTTGTAGGGGTAAAAAGAATTTTCAAATATCTAAAAAGAATAGAATATTTTAGCTTATGGTATCCTAGAAATTCAGACTTCACTCTGAGAGCTTATACTAATGCAGATTGGGTAGGAAGTGTTGATGATAGGAAAAGTACAAGAGGTGGAGCATTCCTTCTCGGCTCCCAGTTAGTTGCTTGGTCAAGTAGGAAGCAGGATTATGTCTCTTTATCTACAGTTGAAGCAGAATACATTGCAACATCTTTATGTTGCACACAGATTCTATGGATGAAGCAGACTTTGAGGGATACTGGCATAACATTCAATGAACCCATCTCTATTGTGTGTGATAACACTAGTGCAATAAACATTTCTAAGAATTTGGTACAACATTCTAGAACAAAGCATATAATATCCATTTGGCATCACTTCTTGAGGGAAAAGGTGGAGAATGGATTAAAGCTTGAATATGTACCTACAAAAGAACATATTGCAAATATCTTCACAAAGGCATTATGCAAAGATACTTTTGAGTCTCTTCGACAGAAGTTAGGGATACTACCCCTTCCTAGCTTGAACCGGTGTACATTTGGATGTGCATTGGTCTAGTGAACTACTTGTATATCATTATTTGGATTGATGCCTAGGTACTGCCTCTTAGGGAGAGTAAGGGTGAGCTTCATAGGGGGAGTTATTCCCACCTTTGTCCTTGATGTCAAAGGGGGAGAGATGAAAAGTTGTTGATTTGATGATGTAGAGAAGATGGAGAGATGCAAAGTTGTAGAATTGTGCAGAGAGAGTTTTGTTGTTTGTCATTGATGGATGTTCCCATCAATGACAAAAGGGGAGATTGTTGCAAGTTTGTTGATGATGAGTATGATTGGTTGTCATTGATGTCAACATAATGGTTGCAATTGGTGTCAACATTTGATCTTGGTGTTGGTGATCTGGAAGATGTGTCCCCAAAACTTTTGGTGCTTTGAAAGATGTGTTTCAATATGGATTAATTGAGTTGATGATGACCAGGATATCTTTGTTTATCAGATATGGTGTTGATCAATTGTATTCATGTATATCTTGGTTTCATTCCTATTTTTTGTTGCATTGGGCAATGGTTTTTGGGTCCAGATTAAGTCTAAAATTCGAGGATGAGTAATGGCACTGTTACAGTGTGTGAGTCATGATTTGGGTTTGGAATTTGTAATTGATGTCACATGTCGATCTAACCGATGATGTGTGTTGTGGTATGGTCTACTTCTCATTCCTTCCCACCACTAGAATGTTTAGTGTTGACCTATTTTAGATCTCTACCTTGATTGACTTTGACGATTATGCTTCTCGGAAGATATTATATATATATATATATATATATATATATATATATATATATATATATATATGTCTATGAGGATGATTTGATTGTGTTAGCATGGAAAAAGTGCGGCATTGTTATTGAAGATATGCGAGATTGAAAAGGAAGGATCTAATTATTGATGATGTGTGAAATATGTTGGCGTTGAGGCACCAAAAACAATTCCAGTTTCATGGTGTGTGTTATAGTGGTGGATTACTTTTCTTTCTTTCTTCAGCAATGAATCTTTCTCTAGGCAGTGAACCCTCCTATAGTGAGCATTCTAGCAGTGAGCCACCTTTTGTAAAAATCAACTTAACTGGTGTTTAATATTGAGAACTAACATTCTCCATGGTTTTTCCCTTCTTGGGGTTTCCACATCATATTTGGTGTTCATTGTGTGATGTGTGATGTGTATGTGATTTTTCATTTTATATCTGCTTTAATTAATTATGTCGATTATTCCAGATGTGTGAAAGCGTTGAAGAAATTATTTAAGTTGCCAACTAATTCACCCACCTGCCCCCCCCGCCCCTCTTAGTTGCCCGGATATTCAACACTTCTCACATTCCTCTGATAACTTCATTTTTTTCTTAATGCCCTATTTGATGACCATTATTTTCTAGTCAATGTTTTTTCTCCATAGGACACACATGCTTGCATTGGTAACCCAAAATATTTTTTTCCCCAATGAACTTATCATTTTTTATCTTAATTATATCTTTATGATTCTTATCCACTCTTAACCAAACAATTTCTTCCTACTTCGATGCATTATTTTCATCATCAATCTTCTTCTTCTTACTATGATTTTAACATAATTGTCTTTCTCTTCCAATTAATTTGGACTCTTTAGATACAATATCATTCATTAATGTTTAGTTAGCCTACCATAACATTGTTGCATGTATATCTTCTCAATAACTTCCCTCCCACTTCTTGAACCAGGGTCAAAACTTGAACCAGGGTCAAAACTTGAACCAATCTTGCCCAATGGTTGATTTGAGGTGTCCAGTATTAACTTAAGATAAGCAATCAAGGTTCTTATTTTTTGTTTAATCTCATCTTTACATTTTTTTATTTCTCTATCTTCTTGAAAATCTTGACAACCAACACTTGGAAACTATGAATGTGTCCATCATAAGAAGCAAGGCCTAAATTAATACTTGTTATATTGAAATCCATTTTGGTTATGTTTATTCTACACCTTTATGTGCAAATGCATGGGAAACCTCCACAAACATACTCCTTGAAGTCGAGTCCTTCATTAACCTAGAAGTCATCTTGACCTTTTTGGTGAGGTGAATTTTGGAGCAAATCAACGGCAACATCAAATTGAAAAAAAATTAATTGATCTACTTTCCTCTTACTTTACAATGCATTTTTTAGTTAGGGTTAAGATGTCTTAGATAGAGAAGCAAAAGAACCTCCAATGGTACTAGGGATTCAAATTGTAGGGTAAAAGTACAAACTCGTGTCACACTTTTATTAAAAAAAATGACCAACACTAATCCAACTTTCTAATCTGAATCAATAAAATATAAAATATTTATATTGAATTGTAAAATAATTTAAACTAATAAAATGAGTATTTTCTAGTGTATTTAATGTTTGTAGTTTGTTGCTGATAAAATTGACACTATAATTTGGTTGTTGATAAAAAGATGAAAAATGAAGTTACACGGAATGTCACTCTTAAAATAGTAATTTTTTTCTTTCAATTTTTGTGTGTATTTATAACTTGAAATTTTAGTGCATGGATTGTCTTTTCTCCAATTTTGATAAATTTATTTTTTTAAATAAATATTTAAATATGTGTATTAAAAATAAATTATTTCCATTTGATGTCACCCTTTGATTTAAAAATTTATCTAAAATAAAAATAAAACTATACTATCTTGACATGAAATTCTTTATTGATAGTGCATCATATTTTTTTTAGATTTTTAAATATATATAAGTATTTTTACTTTACATTATAACAAACCTTATGTTCTAATGTTGATAACCTACTTTTAGTAAAAATAAAAAATAAAATATAAATAATAACTAAACTACTAAAAAGAATAATTTTGAAAACTACTCAAAAGGGTAATTTTATATTTTTAAGAAAATATTATTTACATGAGTAGGAGTTGTTGAAACACCAAATTTTCTAAATAATTTTATTTTTTTGGTATATTGGCCTCAACGTGGTGCTACATATACATTTAGTGAACAATTTTGGTTGGAAAAGTTGTAGACATATCTAACTTAGCTCAAATAAAACTAGCAAGCTCATATGTTGGAACACAATTGCTCTTTAATTAGAAATACTTAAATTCACTTATGTCGATAAGTTGGCCTAGTATGACACAACTTTGTAATTTACCTAGTGACCTTATAGGGGGAGGTTATTGAATGGATGCCCTCCCTAATCAAAGGAAGAGATTTTGGGCGAAGAAGGGGGTGAAGGATTTCATGGAACAAAGGGGTTATGAGATGAATGTGATGGTGGGTATATGCACCAAGTTGTGATACCAAAAGGGGGTCTTAAGATGCCACTTTTTTCCTGAAATAAAAAAAAAGTTTGAACTTCAACGACAAATTGAACTTAATTACACTCCAAATTTGAAGATGCAACAAGAACAAGAGTCAGAGTGCTTAGAGTCTACTTTCTAAACTACTAATTTATTTTGAAAATGGTGGAGATTAAGGGCTTCAAAAAGGGGGGCCACAAAAAGTGGTCCTATTTTTATGCAAAAAACATAACATAGCGTCTATTGTGGCCCCCCTAAAATGTTAACTTTTTTTTTGAATTTTTAAAATCGCTTCAGTGAGAAATTAGCTAACACCTTGTAGTTTATGCCATATCTTTCAGCTAATTTTTTAATGAGTATGTGATTTTTTACTAATTTTCGAAGTGGACACATCCTGAAAAATAGAAATTTGAGCATGCTCCACCCTAAAATCATTGAAAACTAATAAAAAATCAAAACTTTTTTTTAAAAATTGTGTAGAATGGAGTCTAGTTTCTAAAAATGTAAGTTTTTTCAAAATCTGATGAATGTGTAAAAATCTATACCCAAAATAGTGCATGTTGGTTTTTGACAAAAAAATGGACACACTGACAAAAGAAATTATAGATGAAAGACTTAACGAAATCAAAATTTTGAAATAAATTACATTGTTGGATAGATAAGAGGGAGCTCAAGTTTACCATAGTATTTTTTTTTTAACTTCATTGAAACACGTGCAAACCTGACAGAGAGCACGACCAAAAATATGTCAAAATTTTCAATGTTCTGATAAAAACACGTCTCTAGCCTGAAATGGTTGTCCAAACCTTTGGGTTGGATGCCCAAGGCAAATCCAACCCATAGGTTTGATGTTTCCCAAAGTGGGTCATTTGGTGCGCGCCAAATATGGCGCCCTCCCTATTTGGCATACGCCAAATGTGATCAATGGGTTTTCCCATTTGGCACGTGCCAAATGTGGTCCATATTCCACATTTGGCGCATGCCAAATAGGGAGAGCACCAAATGTATACATAGAAACTCCCATCTCACCTCTCCCTTATTTATCTCCCTTCCCTCGTAGTTCTATCTCTCTCTATGAACTAGATCTCATAGTCTCTCTCTCCCCTTACCTCTTCTCGGGCTCTTCATTCTTATAGGTACATACTCTTCTTTGTCCCTCCCCTCTCTAGCTCTCACAATTCCCTTATTCCCCTATCCCTCAAGTTATCTCCCTCTCCATCCTTACACCCATCTAATTCCCTCTCTGACCTCTTTCCCTCAGTTTCTTCCTCACTCCCTCCTCTCTCTAAGTCCTAAGGGGTCATAGGACACAATATGACCCCTAATGACACCTAAGGGGTCATATGGTGTCCTAAGGGGTCATAGGACACCATATGACCTCTTAGGTTACCATAGGACCCATAACAACACCATATGGTGTCCTAAGTGGTCATAGGACACCATATGACCCCTTAGGACACCATACAACCCATAACGACACCATATGGTGTCTTAATGGGTCATAGGACACCATATGAACCCTTAGGTGTCGTTAGGGGTCATATTGTGTCCTAAGAGGTCATATGGTATCCTATAACACCATATGACCCCTTAGTACACCATAAGGTGTCGGTATATTTCGTATGAATTCCTATGACCCCTTAGGACACCATATGACCCCCTAGTACACCATATGGTGTCAATATGGCCCTATGGTGTTCGATGATCCCTTAGGACACCATATGACCCCTGAGGACACCATACGACCCATAATGACAACATAAGGTGTCCTAAGGGGTCATATGTGTAATACCCTAAAAATGGTGATCTAAACCATGAGCCCCTAATCTTGACAACATCACCAAGGTCCTAACCAAAGGCAATTAAATAAATCTTGAGCACACAATGAATTTTTTAATCATCAATGTCACATGGCAAATTAATCACTCAATATTAATTAAATATTTATTTAATTAATTGATCATTCCAAGTAAACCATTTTAAAACAATTATCTTATTTATTTTAATTGAATATCCTAGCATATTTAATTAAATAAATCAATTTGCCATCAAATCTTCAAAAAAGGAAATAAATCAAAAAAGGAATTAATTGATCAAGAAAGAATTAAAAATTTGAGAAAATAAATCATTTGGTGATAATCTTGAAAAAAACATAAAAAAATTGATGAATAATCTCAAAGAAAGCAATTAAAATAATTAAATATTAAAATTGAATGAAATAGAGAATAAATAAGTTTTTTCTTGATTTTATCTTAATTTTAGTTCAATTTCCTTTAAAACTGAGAAAAGCACCCAATCACATCAATTCACCTAGATTGTGCTTCCTCTTGGAAAATCTTAACTGCTCATCAACATTTGATCTCAGCCGTTGGTTTGTTTGTGAATTTTCTATAAATTCAAGCCTTCATCTCTCATCAAAAATCTTGGAGAATAGATTGTTATTATGTTGTTTTTGCTCTAGGTTCATTGAGAATTTGCATTGAGATATTGCATATTAGTTACTTCATATTTCTTGAATCATTTAGCTTAAATATTCATATATTGCTTAAATCATGTTAGATTAATCTTGCATATCTAGCTTAAATATTGCATCCATTTAGCTCATATTCATGCTCATATAGATTTAAAAATCCTTCGTTTAGGTGTTGTCTAGTCACTAGATAGCTTAGCAATCTGAGAGCAATCTAAACTCGCATCTACTAGAAGGCAATGGGTCGCTTTGTAATGGTTTTATTATTCATTGATTATTGATTTACTAACCATGCATCTAATGACTTAATTGAAGTGTTGTGTATTCCAGATATAGATACAGGTCCACTTTTCACACACACATTTTTGGCGCCCACCGTGGGGCAGAAGACTACTTTTTCGGCCTCAAAATTTTTTTTTTTATCCTGCAGGTTTCGTCCATACAATTTCTGTGAAATATCGTACGAGTAGTATCACTGCATCATATGACATTATATGAAGCATGTTATTTATCGTACAACATACTGTTCTGATTATTTGATTTTATCTTATGTCATCCTATGCTCAGTTCTAACTCGTATGATAAAAGTCTTTTGTTGTTTCATACTATTTTTATTGTCGTACGATACTATATTCTACTAGGTTAAAACAAATTTCACTTTTTCAGGTTTTCTGTCCAATTTTTATTACACTGATGCTAACTCTGAATTGTCTTCTGTCTGCCTGAGATTTTCACAGCCTAACCAGTTTCTTGCAGGATGCTTGTCAAAGAATTTATCAATCAAACATACGCCTATCAAAGAATAAAAACAACATGACTATTGATACGTTGTTTTTGCAGGTTGCCTAAAGAGAATCAATCAAACATCGTGTATTCTTTAATTTTTAGGCACCTAACTTGCAATATGGTTAATGAACAAATCTGTCTTTCGTGTTTTTAGAAAATTTTGAGAAGGTAGGAGAGTATGCTCTTGTCGTTTTTTAGACAATCATAAATCTAGACCCTTGAGGCATTTTTTTGTTTGTTTGTTTGTTTGAGATTTGTACATCTTTAGCAGGCCTGCCCTCCCAAGGAGCTTAAAAACTCTTAAAGCCTTTACGGTCGGTGTGAGGGGAACGACTAAACGCCAAGTACTCCTACCCACTATAAAATAAACGTGATTTGATGAAAATCAAGTCAACAACAGTGCTCAGGAATAGCTCTCCTTAGTACCTTCGGGTATATTGAACCTTGGTTTTCAAGGCTAGGAGACCTCTTAATTGAGTTTATACCTCGATGCACCAAACATAATCCTTACTAGATCCAATTAAAATTAGAAGCTACCTGATTCACCTCTGAAAGGTTGATAATCTTTGTGCAAGAGAGATAGTAACTCTCCCAAGACACTTGCCATATCGTGCCCCCATTAGCGTTTGGAGTCGGCTAATACGGCATTGAGAATCCATTGCGTGAGACTCAGTGGTCGTATTCTGATTAGCTATTGGGTGTGTACCTAAGTCAGCAAGCAAAGGTTTTCTTTTCTAAGCCAACTTCCATAGGGTTTGCATGTTGTGATTGGAGTTACTATTCATACTGCGTGTTTTATGTGTTTTCATCCCTGAAACTGAAACTGAAATACTAAAACTAGAGAAAACAAATCAAACAAATCAACAACTCAATGATAAAACTCTATCCGTGTCAAAACTAGTCTATCCTGGTCAAAAATCAGTCCACCTTAGAATTGGTCATACTCAGCTATTGAAAAACTTAGAATTTTTTTCTATGTCCTGTTAATAGTCGTACGAACCTAATCATTTGTCATCATATCTTGTGTCGTACAAGTCTTCTAATTTGTCGTCTGAGCTCAATCCTCTATCGTATGAGACCCAACAGTCTTTCGTTTAAAGCTAAATCCTGTGTCGTACGAGATAGAACTGCACTGAATCCTTTATCGTTTGGGACATGCCCATTTGTCGTATAGTACTAGGTAACAACTCGTACGAAACAAAACTGTTGTCGTCATGAAGCTGTTATACTGTCGTACGGTCTCATAAATCTTGTCGTACGAATCTCTGATTTTGCCAGTCCAGAACAGTCAAACCTATCTAAAATAGTCTACAACTAGCCTAAAACTGGTTATCATCCTCCTAAGCATAAACAACCTTGATAGTGTACCCCCGTCGTTGCATTGCACGATTTTTTCGATCATCTCTCAGCTAGTCCAAACAACATATTATCAAACCTAAGTTAACTTAGATAACGTCTTACACAAGATAGATCATTCCTGAAACCAGACTAGATCTTAGTAACTTCTCTCAATCACTACGTTAAACGAACTACTAGCTACAATTTGATCTTGACTTCTGCAACACATTTGGCTCTCGGTCCCGTCAGTTACAAATGCCTATTCAAACCAGAATCTCTCGTAGCAAAACAAACAAAGAAAAAGAAACACCCTTTTCGTCAAACGACAATCCATTCTTTGAAGAAAACCTCTTTCAAAATAAATCATCCTCGTCACAAATACCAGTTTACGATCTACCAATCTTTGGTCAGCCCCTCTCTCCCACCATGTCTGGGGAAAGACAATAAAGAGAAGCTAGTAAATGAGACACACATGACAACTTCAACAATCATGCCACTGACAGTGATTCCTCATCAACTGAATCTGAGCTTCCTGAGCCTCCCGAGGCCGAAGTACATAGATGTTAGAATGATAAAGAGTTCCGAAAAATGATGAAGGTCATCATGGCTAGGGAGAAAGAAGACTATTTCCTAGAATTAGCAAATCAAGGCGCCAAACTCCCTACTGGTTATAATGTGGAGGCCCTCATCACTAAAGAGTAAGAGACACCATGGGGAAAGATAAACAAACAAATGCAAACATTAGAAACTGAGGTCACAAAACTAAAAAACAAAGATAAAACACCAAAACAATATTCTTTGGACACAATATGCCCATTCCTATTTGACAAAAACCTTTACATGCCTCCATTTCCCTCAAGAGTAGAAATGCCTAAGTTTGACAACTATGACGGGAATACGGACCCCCAAGATCATATCAGAGAATTTTGTGCTTTATGTATGGAGTTCATGCATAAGCAAACGTATCTCATGCACCTTTTCTCGAGAAGTTTAGGGGGGCAAGCTATGGAATGGTTCTCAAGTCTACCCATGGGAATAAATTTTTTTGAAGAATTAATCCAACTATTCCTGCAACAATACTCCTACAACATTCATCACCCAGTCACCATGATGGAGCTTTGAAATACCAAACAAAAGACATGAGAACCCTTTCTCACTTTTCTCCAACGATGGAGAAAGATGTTCTCTAGATATTCACGGACTATTCCAGATCTTGATAAAATGGATATCTTTGTCAACAACCTAATCTCTGAATTAAAATATAGTGTCCAAATTCAAGTACATCCTTCATTCAACAAAATGGTAGATAACGCTCTTAGAATGGAAGATGTGCTTATAAAAAAGGGAGATATATCGCTTTGGAAAGAAACATCGCAAGGTTCTAGTTCTAAAGAAAGGAGCAAGTAATAGAAATATGACAAAGATAATAATAGGAACGTTGTTAGTGATGGAGTGGTAGATACTGTCCAAGCAAAAAAAAAATCCACAATATTTAACTTGGCCAGTGGCACGCAAGCACTCAAGGCAGTTGAAACTGCGACAGAAAATCCTCCAAAGAAAGAAAGAGAATGGTTTAAAGAAAAGCCTTGGCTTTCAAAGCCTAAGCGTGATTTTACTTCTCTAGCTGAATCATATGAATCATCTTTTAAAACTTTATTGGTAAATAATCTGATAACATTGCCAAACAATTCTAGACCATAAGACCCAGAAATTAGACCCAAATGGTGGAGAGAAAATGAATACTGTGACTACCATCAGAACAAGAGACATAACATAAACAACTGCATGAAACTCCGACATGAAATCCAAGATCTCATTGACATAGGCAAGATCGTTGTTGGAAATCACGTTAGTAATGTTGATCATAAGGCCTTTAAAGATCCCTTACAGACTTATGAACAAGGAGATTCCTCAAAATCCAAGGGAGGAGATAGAGTCAATTATACCTACACTAACAACAATAATGTGATCAACATGATTGAATCTTCTATAATCCAGGATCACCAAAGTCAAGCACAAACTGCTAATGTTGTGACTCACGCTCAAAGGAAGATTACTCTCCCAGAAGCTAGTTCCTCAACTTTCGATCAAACAATATCAAATCTACCAAATAGACAAATAGACACAATCATGACCAAATCAAAACAACTGGCTTCATCATCTTCTCCTGGTTATAGTATTGTCAAACAATTGAAGAGAACCATGCTCAAATCTCCATTTTGGAACTGCTTAAGATCTCTTATGCTCATAGAGAGGTCTTGGACAAGGCTTTACTAACCACTAGTGTCCCTAAAGATTTAGATGTAGATTGGTTTCAATCTATGGTGGGTCACCTGACTTCACCTCATTACCTCACTTTCTCTGAAGAAGAAAGATAACTCACTGAGTCACCCACATAACTGGCCATTACACATTGAAGCCATGATCCATAAACACCGAGTTAAACGTGTTTTGATAGATGGAGGCGTTGGGTTGAATATCTATACCTACAATCTGCTGACACAACTGGGATTTTCTGAAAACGTTATTGATCCAACAAAGAAAATAACAATCAAGGCTTATGATGAAGAAGAAAAAACCTCTAAGGGTTTGGTACTATTACCAATCAGAGTAGGACCTGTAGAAAGAGATGTCATTTTTTTAGGTCCTTGATCTTCATCTTTCATATAACATCTTACTAGGCAGGCCATGGATTCATGAAATGAAAGTAGTACCATCTACGTATCATCAATGCTTGAAATTTCCTTATAATGGAGTTGAAGTCAGTATTCCTGCTGATACAAGTTATACCTGCAATGCATTAATGCAAAGTGCTGATGCTTTTGTTCCTTGTAATAGAGCAGCCTCTACAGCTGAAAGTTCAAAATCTTTGCTGAAAGACTTAGAAAAGAAATTGAAAATCACAAACACTGGCATAGATGGCTACAAGATAGAGCCTCTACTCTCACTAATGTCTCTTCCTCCATCACCAAGACAGTCGGGAAAACCATCAGAGGTTATGAAGCCACAAACTTCATCTCCAAAAATCATTTATGGTGGTCTCTTTATACAATCCTCTACTTCTCTTGCAGGAAAAATAGAAGAGGATGATGTTCTCAAATCAATTTTCAAAGAAGACAGTGCAAACAAATAAATACGACATTGTGAGATTTCCCAGACACAATATGGTCCAAGCTATAAGATGCTTCAATGCATGGGATATTCAGGTACCGGTCCTCTAGGCAAGCATAAAAAAGGTATTGTTGAACCTATTCAGTTACAAACTAAGTCTGCCAATGATAAAGCTGGACTGGGATATGATCCAAGAAATTCATCAGATCAGAAGCGCACGTCCCACCATCAACTTAAGTGGAAGAAAAAGGTACTACCTTTAACAACACAAAAAATTAATATTCAACAAACTTAGGAAGAGTGTGACGATGAACAAAAAGAATTGCCCACCCAGAGAGAGGAAATAGGTGGTAATCAAGTTCCAGTTATATCAACTATAATACCACAGGAAGTAGAAGTCCTAGCGGATATGAGAGATGAAGTATACAAAATTAGAGAATTGTTTGCACCACTAAAAGTTCCAGTCACATATACTGGCAGACAACAAATAGATGATTCAGAAACTGATTCAAATGAGTATGAATGGGGCTCGAACCATCTCTCAAATACATCTACTACAGAAACCCCTGAAGAATCCAGTGATATCACATATGATGCACAAGAGATGATACGCCTAAGAATGCAAAGAGAAATTAGACTAAAAAGACAAGAAGACTATGAACGACAGTTGGAGGAAGAAAGGACACAAGCAATTTCTTCACCTACTAACTCTCCCTCTAACGAGATAAGACAAATTAGGTACGAAACAACAAAAGAAGAATTAGAAGCTACGGAAACCAAACCAGTCATCAGTCCAAAGGAAGCTAAATGGAATAGATGACAGGGATTAACAGAACCATCAAGGTTAGGTCCACAAGTGTGTCAAATACAGGTAATCAATGAACCAAATCATGAAGGAACTTGCAGCATCAAAGATGTGGATGTTCATACTATATATACTTTTACTAAGCCACTTGAAGACAAGTCAGAAACTTCATCTTATGACTCTGATAACTCAGACATGAGCTCTATTTATAATAATGATTATTCAACAACACATTATGACTACTTTGTCATGAATGTTGAGATGTTGTCTGCTGACCCTGTTACTGTCACACCATGGTATGTAGTCCAGTTTGAAGTAGGCGACGATGCTATAAGTAGGTTAGTTGGGTTAGGTCTAATAAATACTAGCATGAATTTTGATAATCATGTCATGACTCTTCCTAGTCTCGAGACACATACACAAGGTAGTCTTCTAGAACTCGACTGGTCGGTCTGAAGCCATGATGATAGTACCATGAACTCCCTTGAGCTTGTTCCAACCTTATCCTTAATACATCCAGAACTGATTGATTGTACTCTTTATAACCAACCCTTGAATGTACCTACTTTTGCCAATGACTATACATTAGCCTATTGTCTCAATGTAGTTGAACCCATGAACTCTTCCACCAGTGAATAGAGTGAAAACAAGATTGAAACAAATATCAAGTATCTTAGTCGCAAAAATAAGAAACATAAAAATAAAAGACTTGATGGCGAAAACCACATTGTGGTAGTGTTAGAATCTAAAAAAGAGAAAATAAAGGACGTACCTAAAGGTGAAAACCTCTCTGAGGCGCTTGAAGGTGAGATACTTGATATACTGCCAAGTCACTTCTAGGAGAGATCTTCCATATTGATCGAACCAACCCAACCAGTGAACATTGGGAGTCACGAGACACCACACATCATTCATTTAGCTCAATCACTATCAGCAGAAGAGTTAAAAGATTTCAGCAACCTTTTCTTAGAAAAGAAGATCAACTTTGCATGGACATACTCAGATATGCTAGGACTAGATCCTGATCTCATCATGCATCATCTCTCTATTACACTAGGAGTTAAACCAGTCAAGAAAAAACTCCGTAAGATGCATCCTCATGTGGCATTGCTAGTCAAAGCTGAGCTAGAGAAATTGGTAAAAGCTAGATTTATCAGAGCTATAGACTACGCAGAATGGATATGGAATATAGTGTCTGTATCAAAGGCAGACAAATCTATTAGAGTTTGCACAAACTTCAGGGATCTCAACAAAGCATGTCCGAAGACGATTTTTCATTGCCCAACATTGACATGATCATAGATATGACTACTAGATATGAGATGTATTCGTTAATGGATGGATTCTCTGGTTACAATCAGATCAAGATAGCGCCTGAAGATCAAGAAAAGACAGCTTTCATGTGTGCATGGGGAACCTTATGTTGGAATGTTATGCCGTTTGGGCTAAAGAACACAGGAGCAACTTACCAAAGAGCGGTAACCACTATCTTCCACGATATGATGCATAAAAACATGGAATATTATGTTGATGACACCCTAGTAAAAAACATGAAGAGATCTACGCATATTCAAGAACTAGGCCTCATACTAGATAGAATGGAAAGATTCAAGCTTTGGTTAAATCCTCAAAAATGTGCATTTGGGGTGACATCAAGAAAATTGCTTGGTTACATAATTTCAAAAAAAGGAATTGAGGTTGACCCTGAAAAGGTCCAAGCTATAATGAAAATTCCTCTGCCCAAGAATATCAGTCAAATGAGAAGTTTACAGGGCCGTCTTCAGTCAATAAGGTGTTTTATATCTCAGCTAGCTGACAAAGCTCAACCCTTCACAAAGGTATTAAGGAAAGAAGTTCAATACAACTGGGATAAAGATTATGAACAATATTTACAACAAATCAAAGAATATCTTTCTAATCCACCCATATTAATGTCACCAATTCAAGGTAAGCCATTGATCCTATACATATCAGCTATAGATACTTCACTGGGGGCACTTCTGGCACAACAGGATGACAATAAAAAGGAACGAGCTATCTATTACATCAACAGAACATTGGTGTCTTATGAGATGAACTACACTATAATAGAGAAATAATTCTTAGCGTTGGTCTTTACATCACAAAATTTAAGGCACTATATGTTAGCACACTCTATTAAGCTGGTAGCCAAGATTGATCCGCTCAAATATCTTCTCAGTAAAGCAACACTTACAGGAAGACTGGCCAAATGGGTCATGGTTCTTACAGAATTTGATATTGAATATGTGGAATGTAAAGCCATCAAAGGATGGGTTATTGAAGACCAACTTGTTGATTCTCCACTTGAAGACTATCAACCTCTACATATAGAATTCCTAAATGAATCAACCATGCACCTTACTCAACAATCATGGAAGATGTTCTTTGATGGGTCTTTCACTCAACATGGTTCTGGTGACAAGATAATTTTTATTACTCCTCTAAAATATTCAATTTCAAAAGCTTACAAGATTCTCTTCCCTTGCACAAATAACATTGCAGAATATGAAGCTTTGGTAAATGGGATCAAGCTGGCCATCGAGTGGAAGATTGTTGAATTACACATCTATGGAGATTCTCAACTCATTATCAACCAAATCAATGACCTATATCAGACAAGAGATGAGAAACTGATGCCTTATAAGAGAATGGTGGATGATCTCAAGAAATACTTTACCTTCGTATCATTTTAGCAGATCCCCAGAACAACAAATAGAGCAGTGGATGCAATGGCCACTTTGGCATCTATACCACAGCTACAAGAATCTAATTTTCATTTTGAATTCTTGGTGGAAGAGTTACATTATCTTGCCTATGATTCTCTCGAGTCCCAGATGGTCTATTCTATTATTGGACATGACTCATCTCATTATAGCCACATTTACTCTTATCTGTGTAACCAAGTTGTCCTAGCTAATCTTTCCCAAAATGAAAAAAGGAACCTAATCTGAAATGCATCACGGTATGTCATCATTGCTAACGACCTATCCAAGCGAGGTCTAGATAATATTTTGCTTAGATGTCTAGAAACTGAGGAGTCCCAACGTGCATTATCCGAGGTTCATGAAGGTGCTTGTGGATCCCATTCGAATGCTCTAACTTTAGCACGAAAACTACCAAGGGTTGGCTACTATTGGCCAGACATGGAGAAAGAAGCTATAAAATTTGCTAAAACCTGTGAAAAGTGTCAACTGCATGGGCACCTTATCCATGCTCCCGCAAGGGATCTCATACCCTTTGTGACACACTAACCCTTTCAATAGTGGGTGTTTGATCTAATTGGCCAAATATATCATGCATCATCTAATGCACACAAATTTATTATCACTGCCACTGAGTACTTCACTAAGTGGGTAGAAGCGGTTCCACTCATCAAGGCAACCGACAAACAAGTAGCTCTAATTATTCTCAATTATATCATCTGTAGGTATGGTATACCTTCATCCATTATAACTGATAATGGAGGACAGTTCAAGAACAAAGATCTAAATGAACTCTGTGAGAAATCCAAAATAAAACAACATTGGTCATCAGTATATTACCCTCAAGGTAATGGACAAGCAGAGGCATCTAACAAAAACCTATTGACTATCTTGCACAGAACAGTGAACAAATCTAGGAAAGATTGGCATCTGCAGCTCAATCCTGCATTGTGGGCTTATAGAACAAGTATCAGAACACCTACTGGGGCTACACCTTTTTCTCTGGTGTATGGGTCCGAAGCAGTACTACCTATTGAAGTGGAAATACCATCTCTAAGAGTTTCTTTGCAAGGACTTGTTACTGATGAAGACTATAGAATATTTAGATTGCAAGAGCTCGAACTATTGGATGAGCGTCGACAAGTGGCATTTGATTATCTCAGAGTGTATCAAAAGAGAATGTCCAGAGGATATAACAAGAAGGTACGACAAAGAGAATTTCAGGTTGGTGACCTCGTTCTAAGAGAAAATCCTAAAAATCAACAGTTTCGAGACAACAAAGGGAAGTTTAAACCCAACCGGTTGGGTCCCTATATCGCTATTGTAGCTTTTGGCTCTAGTGCCTATCAACTCTCAACATTGGAAGGAGAATAGCTCCACGAACCGATCAACACCATCCATCTGAAGAAATTCTTTACCTAAATATTCTCTGCTCCAGCAACCTATGCAGCTAAGAAGTCTTGAAGAAATCCTAAAAATCAGAAAATATCCTAAAGAAATCCTAAAAATCAGAAAAAGACCTGAAAAAAATCCTTAAAATCAGAAAAAATCCTTGAAGAAAAGAAAAAAAAAGAAAAGAAAAAAAGAAAAAAAAAGGGAAAAAGAGAGAAAATGCCTTGGTGAAAACCTGGCAAACAGGCACCTCGGTAAATAAATAAATAAAGGAATCTTTGCCAAGTAGGCGAAAACCTGGCAAATAGGTGCCTCTTGTACTCAAGCACTCCATCTATCAACACAACGTTGGCATTCCCACTTTCATGCATCTTTGATTTCGCTTGTACATATTTCAGTCACTTTTATGACATCCTGGTTCGTTGGAACCCTCATGGCTTGAAACTGATCATTGTCCTAGTCTTAGGTTAATCGACAGAGCACTTTACATGTCCTAAGCAGTATCAACCAAGTCATCCTTACGTCAGTGATACCCGGTCATTCATTCTGAGTCAGTCACCTGTCTCCCGACTACTGAAGAGTTTTATCACCGAGTAAACAAGCAAAACAACATAATGGAAAACAATCACTAAACAGTTTGAGCTATGCATGAAAATTTTCTTTGTGTGTTGTCTTTTATTGAATTTTGATTATTATCCCTCTGAGTAACTCAAGAAAGTCTATCTTGACTAAGAGGAAAACGGATTGGGGGCATAATATCTTCATTGTTTTCTGCTTGTAGGAATGATCCCAATGATCTGGAAACATCTAAATTAGCTAGGTGTCTGTGATAATTGCCTTCACGTTAAGGTGAAATCACCACACATACCTCGACTCCGCTTATTTGAATGCTACAGGGAGGTCCATATCATTTCTTTGTCTATTTGGAGGGAATTTCTCTATGATGCAATTCGGGTCCCTGCAAAGTCTGTCCAAGGATATGAATGAAAAAAGGGTCATTGCGGACAAGATAATTAATATTTCACATGAAAAGCAAGGAACTCTAATCTGTCTGTTGTGGTTGTAAAACGCTCAATGATGACCATAAAGTTGTTCAAAGTCCAGTGACTAGGTTTAGGATTGCATCTCATTTTGCATATCATCTTGCATTTCATTTTGCATCTTGTGAATTTAAAGTGATTTCAGTATGGTAACAATGATCTCTTTGTCTTTTGCACGAGAGTTGGAAGCTTCATCATTTCTTAGCTAAGTGGTCTCTTTTCATCATTTCTCCAATCGAGTACTTGTGTTTTGAGATGTTAGTTGCATACATAAGCATCTTATATAGATTCATACATTTCAATATTCCTTATTTGCATTCATATTATTGCATGAAGAAAAGCAAACATTTGCATTACTAGTTACTCATTCTCGTCATTTATTTGCATCATTCATTTATTTGCATATAAAAGAAAGAAAAATAGACATCCATAATCATTTGCATTACATACATTCATGCTAAATCAGAAATGCATACATATAGATTAAAGCATATAGAAAACATCTCATAATCAAATCAGCACAAGTACAATGAAGTCAAATCGATCTCGTATAAATATATCGTATCACATCTAAGAGTACACAATGATGTCCAATGACATGTACAAACTCCCATCGAAGGAAGAATCGTATAGGCTACAAAAAAATAGGCGTGTCTATAAAAAAATATCACTTCTACAAAAAGAAATATCTAGCTGGCGCCCTCTCCCTCATCGCCAAGTGGAGGAGGATGAGCCTGATGACTGGGATCCCGACGAGGTGCCCGCGCTCCCTCAGACCGTGCCATATACTGTGAATAAGGGACAACTTGCTATGCAACTAGAATTGCCATGCTATATGTCGCAACATAGTAGGCTACCCTACTAGTCTGATGCAAAACCTCCTGCTGAAGGGTGTCTTGCTTTGCTCTCATTGCTGCAACCTGATGATCGCATTCTACTCTCATCTCAGCTAGCTGACGATCTCGCTCAGCCCTAATCTCCCTAAGATGATAATCTCGCTCAGCCCTCACCTCTGCAAGTTGCTGGTCTCGCTCCGCCAGCTGAGTCTAAGCCACTGTCAACTGTGACTGCAACTCCGCTAAACATGCCCTCATCGATCATCTAGCGTCTATCCCCTACTCTCTCGTAGGCTCTCCACCCCCATCTCCACCTCCAGCTCCACCCTACTCCTCTCGCCGCTGATGGACCTGTCTCGGAGCTGCTCGCTCCTCCCCAGTTCTGCCCAATCCCATGCCTATACCCCCAAGAGATCCACCCTCACCCCTTTGTTGTCCCACATCAGCTGGAACCCTGCTACTACTAGCACCAAGATCATCACCTGTCCGCCTCGGAGCCTCATCTCTCTATCCCTGTCTCTGGCCCTGTCCTTGTCCCTGCGTGGGGGCATCATCCTCAACCTCCTCAATGCGAGGAGTCTACTCAGCTGGATCCGTCAAACGAGGGAATGGATGTTGCTGAGAAAAATCTCTATACTGGGGCAATACCCCTGCATCTGCAATATCCCCCAGGTAATCCCATCTCAGTCTCTGTAGACCAGTCAGCTCCTACATGGCCAAGGCATAGGACAACCTCGGTGACCATCCCTTCCTCTCATTAGCATATCGGGCATATGTTGTGAATTCCTATGATACCCCTGAGGTTGACCATATTGCCTTATCACCTGTGATACTACAAACCACTCCACTATCATCTGTGATCTGCCAATAAGAGGGCGAGTAACAAATAGGTCCCTGCGTACCAGCCTCAAGTCATATAATGGCTCTAAGCCCCTGTAAGGCCTCCATACCATAGCTATTAGGTCATCCAATTGCCACCGACCAACAATCTGTCTTGCCCAGATGGGGCTGTGTAACATAGCCGGCATACCTATATACAACCGGCTGCCTAGGCTCTTTGCTATCATCAACAATAGGCCGACAAACTGGGAGGTGCTCCCAAGCCCAAACCTGTAAGATAAAAACACCAGCGACCATGCTCTTTCCCTCCCTGTAGACTATCTCATGCATCTCGCGATACATGTGGGCCAAAATGCAAGAACCCTAGCCTAGTCTCTGAGGGGCCTCCATCAATCTCTCCAACATCCGGCCCCATCCACACTGAAATCCCTGCTGACCTATATCCAACATCAAAAACAATCGATAAAACCTGCTAGGACGCAAACCAGAGGAAACTCATCACTGTACCTGCTCATCATGATGTCCCAACTGATGGAACATGTCAGGATATCAAGATCCCTGAAGATGTGCCTCACTACCTGTAATCCGGGAAGGTGTCCTGAATCGTAATCCACCTTATCCCTAGCAAAAGGGATACAGAGGATCCTATATACATCCTTGAGAGTGATGGTCATCTCCCCAACTGGTAAATGAAATGTGTTATGCTCAAAATAGAATCTCTCTACCAATGTTGTGAGCATACCGTGATTCACACAAATATTGGGTAATCTCAACAGATGTGTCAAGTCACACAAGTCAATATGAGCCTACTCAACCTCTGATAGTTGTCGAACTAAAGTAATGGTAGGTGGATAAATACACTTGAAGAGCACATGAGGCAATCGAACCTGCAAAATCAAATGATGGAGTATCATAATACATTCCAAATAAGCCTACAAGAGAAGCAAAACATCACGCAAATCCAATTCCGTCAATTGCAAAAACAAAATTTCAAGTTTAGACCTTCAAAAATGCTCACTGTTTTCCAAACGACAAAACAGAGAAGAGAAAAAACTCGTACGAGTCAGGATTGAGCCCTGTACGACAAAAGACTCCCAAACGACAAAATAATAGACTTTGCACGACAAAATGGGCTTTTTTGAAGGTTTTCGTATGACACAAGGGTGAGTCTCGAATGACAAAACTTATGGGTTTAAATGACAAAATACAATTTAGCAGTTTGTCGTATGAGACAGGATCCTATCTTGCACGACAAAACGATAAAACCCGACTCAACATGCCAAAAAACTTGAAAAATCAACAAAAAAATTCAAATTTGGAATGAATAACAGGCTTAAGATAGATCACTTACTGGTGGCTCATAGTGTCGAGGTCGATTATGTCATCTCTGGTGCTCGAATCGATGCTCACAAGTAGGGACCACCATTTTCTCCGCAGAAGGCTTTTTGAATTTTTAAACTTTGGAGGGTTAAAATGAATTGAAAATGACACTTTTGTCCCATATATAGCCAAAACCCTAATTTTTCAACTTGCTCCGATGGTCATGAAAATTGTACCCTTAGTTAATTCGCCCGTTCTGACTCTGTTTTTAGAATCGAAATCAAAATTCAAGATCATTTTGCTAGTCAATTTCACAAATTTGGACCACTTAGCGCTTTTCATCAAAAGCTCATTCTCTCTTCTAATTGCGCTCAATTTCTTAATGAATCAACGTTGAATCTCAATTTTATTCTATCAATCAACTTTGCACTCAATTTCTTATCAATCAACACAAAATTTTCAAAAATTTATCGAATCAATTTGTGCTCAAAACAACTTATCATCACTCAAAATTGCCTATAATCATGTACCCTCACTATCTTTCGATTTTGCTCCCGAGGGGGCATACTCGTGACCTTATGACCTCACATCTTCAAATGTCGAGAAAATTTTCAAATCTTCATCAAAAGTCAAGCAAAAAATCTTTTTCAACTAAAGACAATCAAATAAGACCTCATTGTTAGGGGCATCTCAACTTCATCGCTTTATATCAAGTTGAGATCTCTCAATCATCTGAATCAAATCAATCTCTAGGGGCATATCAGTTTCATCACTTCATATCAAGCTGATATTGTCTTCATCTGAATCAATCTCTTAACGTTAATCAGTTTCATCATTTTTCATCAAGCTGATTATTCGTTTAAACTTAATCAAGGGTTTAAAGAGTATCTTTGATCACACTCAATCTAAGAAGGTGTTCAATTTCATCGCATTGAATCAAGCTGGACAGTTTATCTTCACTCATCGTATTTTGATCAATCAAGTTCAAGATCGATTTTTATCTAAACTCACTATGTCTAGATCAATCAAGTTCTAGATCAGTAAGATCCGCTTCTTGATTAATCAAGTCCAAGATCGGTATCTTTTGTTTTCTATCATTCCTAAGTTCAATCAAGTTTGGGATCGGTATCACTTTAATAAGATTTCATTCAGCTTCATCACTTCGAATCAAGCTAAACACCTCGCTTTTCATCTAGTTCGTGATCAATCAAGTTCAGGACTGGTATCTCCTAGACATCAACTATTCTTTGAACCAACGCGCTGCTCACACATTAACTCAAAGAGGGGCAAATGTAATACCCTAAAAATGGTCATCTAAACCATGAGCCCCTAATCTCGACAACATCACCAAGCTCCTAACCAAAGGCAATTAAATAAATCTTGAGCACACAATTAATTCTTTAATCATCAATGTCACATGGCAAATTAATCACTCAATATGAATTAAATATTTATTTAATTAATTGATCATTCCAAGTAAATCATTTTAAAACAATTATCTTATTTATTTTAATTGAATATCCTAGCATATTTAATTAAATAAATCAATTTGCCATCAAATCTTCAAAAAAGGAAATAAATCAAAAAAAGAATTAATTGATCAAGAAAGAATTAAAAATTTGAGAAAAGAAATCAATTGGAGATAATCTTTAAAAAAAAAAATTAAAAATTGATCAATAATCTCAAAGAAAGCAATTAAAATAATTAAATATTAAAATTGAATGAAATAGAGAGTAAATCAGTTTTTTCTTGATTTTATCTTAATTTTAGTTCAATTTCCTTTAAAACTGAGAAAAGCATCCAATCACATCAATTCACCTGGATTGTGCTTCCTCTTGGAAAATCTTGACCGCTCATCATCATTTGATCTCAGTCGTTGGTTTCTTTATGAATTTTCTATAAATTCAGGCCTTCATCTCTCATCAAAAATCTTGGAGAATATATTGTTATTATGTTGTTTTTGCTCTAGGTTCATTGAGAATTTGCATTGAGATATTGCATATTAGTTACTTCATATTTCTTAAATCATTTAGCTTAAATATTCATATATTGCTTAAATCATGTTAGATTAATCTTGCATATCTAGCTTAAATATTGCATCCATTTAGCTCATATTCATGCTCATATAGATTTAAAATTCCTTCGTTTAGGTGTTGTCTAGTCACTGGATAACTTAGCAATTTGAGAGCAATCTAAACTCGCATCTACTAGAAGGAAATGGGTCACTTTGTAATGGTTTTATTATTCATTGATTATTGATTTACTAACCATGCATCTAATGACTTAATTAAAGTGTTGTGTATTCCAGATACAGATACAGGTCCACTTTTCACACACACAATATGGTGTCTTAAGGGGTCATAACACACTATTTGACCCGTTAAGACATAATATGATCCCTAAAGACACCTAAGGGGTCATATGGTGTCCTATGACCCCATAGGACACCATATGACCCCTTAGGACACCATACGACCCATAATGACACCATATTGTGTCCTAAGGGGTCATAGGACACCATATGACCCATAACAACACCATATTGTGTGCTAAGGGGTCATATGGTGTCCTAAGGCTTCATAGGACACCATATGACCCCTTAGGACACCATATGACTCATAACAACAACATATTATATCCTAAGGGGTCATATGGTGTCCTAAGGGGTCATAGGACACAATATGACCCCTTAGGATACTATGACCCTTAACAACCCATAATGTGTCCTAAGGGGTCATATGGTGTCCTAAGGGGTCATAGGACACAATATGACCTCTCACGACACTATGACCCTTAAAAACCCCATATTGTGTCCTAATGGGTCATATGGTGTCCTAAGGGGTCATATGGTGTTCTAAGGGGTCATATGGTGTCCTAAGGGGTCATATGACACCAGATGACCCCTTAGGACACCATGTGACCTCTTAGAACACCATATAGTGTCGTTATGGGTCATAAGGTGTCCTAACGGGTAATATGGTGTCCTAATGGGTCATATAGTGTCCTATGACCCATTACGAAACCATATAACCCCTTACTTGTCGTTAGGGTTCACATTGTGTCCTAAGGGATCATATGGTGTCCTATGACCCCTTAGGACACTATATGACCCCTTAGGACACCATATGATGTCATTATGGGTCATATGGTGTCCTAAGCGGTCATTGGGTGTCTTATGATCCCTTAGGACACCATACGACCCATAATGACAACATAAGGTGTCCTAAGGGGTCATATTGTGTCTTAAGGGGTCATAACACACCATATGACCCGTTAAGACATAATATGATCTCTAATGACACCTAGGGGGTCATATGGTGTCCTAAGGGGTCATAGGACACCATATGACCCCTTATGACACCATACGACCCATAACAACACCATATTGTGTTATAAGGGGTCATATGGTGTCCTAAGGGGTCATAGGACATAATATGACCCCTCACGACACTATGACCCTTAACAACCCCATATTGTGTCCTAAGGGGTCATATGATGTCATAAGGGGTCATAGGACACCATATGACTGCTTAGGACACCATGTGACCCCTTAGAACCCCATATAGTGTCGTTATGGGTCATGTGGCATCTTAAGGGTTCATATGGTATCCTAACGGGTCATATAGTGTCCTATGACCCCTTAGGACACCATATAACCCCTTATGTGTCATTAGGGTGAATGTCCTAAGGGGTCATATGGTGTCCTATGACCCCTTAAGACACTATATGACCCCTTAGGACACCATATGGTGTCATTATGGGTCGTATGGTGTCCTAAGCAGTCATTAGGTGTCTTATGATCCCTTAGGACACCATATGACCCCTTAGGACACCATATGACCCATAATGACAACATAAGGTGTCCTAAAGGGTCATATTGTGTCTTAAGGGGTCATAACACACCATATGACCCATTAAGACACAATATGATTCCTAACGATACCTAAGGGGTCATATGGTATCCTAAGGGGTCATAGGACACCATATGACTCCTCAGGACACCATACGACCCATAACGACACCATATTATGTCCTAAGGGGTCATATGGTATCCTAAGGATTCATAGGACACCATATGACCCCTTAGGACACCATACGACCCATAACGACATCATATTGTGTCCTAAGGGGTCATATTGTGTCCTAAGTGGTCATAGGACACCATATGACCCCTTAGGACACCATACAACCCACAACAACACCATATGGTGTCTTAATGGGTCATAGGACACCATATGACCCCTTAGGTGTTGTTAGGGGAAATATTGTGTCCTATGACCCCTTAGGACACCATATGACCCCTTAGTACACCATATGGTGTCGGTATGGTTCATATGGTGTCTTATGACCCCTTAGGACACCATATGACCCCCTAGTACACCATATGGTGTCAGTATGGTCCTATGGTGTCCGATGATCCCTTAGGACACCATATGACCCCTTAGGACATGATATGACCCATAATGACAACATAAGGTGTCCTAAGGGGTCATATGGTGTCTTAAGGGGTCATAACACACCATATGACCCATTAAGACACAATATGATCCCTAACAACACCTAAGGGGTCATATGGCATCCTAAGGGGTCATAGGACACCATATGACCCCTTAGGACACCATACGACCCATAACGACACCATATTGTGTCCTAAGGGGTCACATGGTGTCCTAAGGGGTCATAGGACACAATATGACCCCTTAGGACACTATGTGACCCCTTAGAACACCATATAGTGTCGTTATGGGTCATATGGTGTCCTAAGGGGTCATATGGTGTCCTAACGAGTCATATAGTGTCATATGACCCCTTAGGACACCATATAACCCCTTACGTGTTGTTAGGGTTCACATTGTGTCCTAAGGGGTCACATGGTGTCTTATGACCCCTTAGGACACTATATAACCCCTCAGGACACCATATGGTGTCATTATGGGTCGTATGGTGTCCTAAGTGGTCATTAGGTGTCTTATGATCCCTTAGGACATCATATTGCTCACACGGGGTCATATGGTGTTCTAAGGGGTCATATGACACCATATGACTCCTTAGGACACCATATGACCCATAATGACACCATATTGTGTCCTAAGGGGTCATATGGTGTCCTAAGTGGTCATAGGACACCATATGACCCCTTAGGACACCATACAACCCATAACGACACCATATGGTGTCTTAATGGGTCATAGGAAACCATATGTCCTCTTATGTGTCATTAGGGGTCATATTGTGTCTTAAGGGGTCATATGGTGTCCTATGACCCCTTAGGATAGCATATGACCCTTTAGTACACCATATGGTGTCAGCATGGTTTGTATGGTGTCCTAATAGGTCATATAGTGGCCTATGAGCCCTTAGGACACCATATTCCCCCCCTCCCTCCATATCTCACCCTCCATCCTTACCTCATATGGTTTAGCATATCGAGTTATAGGGTCTATGGTTATTGTATAGGGTCAAGGATTTAGCATATTGGGTCATACGATCTAGGGTATTTGTTATAGGTTTTAAATGGTTTAATTTTTATGGTTGTGGCTATCAAACTATAGGGTATAGAGTATAGATTATAGGGTATAGAGTAGAAATCTATCAAAGGTTAAAAAATTTCAATGGAAGTCATTTGGCTAGCACCATATTTGGTGCCAACCAAATGAGCTGCACTAAAAAAAAGGTTATATGGGACCCTTGATTCATGATCCAAGCCCACATTCTCTCATTTTGTATCTTTCTGTGCATGATCAGACAAAAAAAATGCTTTTTGCATGGTGTTGACATTTTATGCAAGTTTATTTTATACATTCCATCAGCTCTCCACCACCTTTTTTTCATTTGGCAACGTCGAAGAGGAAGAACATAGTTTTTTTATCAAATTTGAATAATTGAGGTAATATTTTCTTGTTTTTAGAATTCAAATACTTATTAAGTGTTATTTTGTTTAAATGTTAGAATAAAAGTCTTTTGTCAAAATTGATTATAATCCTATTAGATTTACATTAGATTTAACAATGCATTTGAAGGAAGTTGCATACGAAAATTATTTGTTTAGTAGTTTAAAACAAAATTTGCAATTTCATACATCCTTTTTAAGATCTTATGAAATAATTTAAAAAAGGAATACATGAAATAATTTCAATTTCATATATCCATTTTAACATATGCATAATTAGGACAATCATAGATGCATTAGAATTGTCCTAACATAATTAGGATAGTCATAGATGCATTAGGACTGCCCCTTAAGCCTCTTGAAATCTCTTTATGAATTAACTTTATTCTATTTTATGTGCATGTACATGTAGAAATCATCATCATGCCGAGGAAACAACCAAAAAATGTAACACCGAAAGAGCGTGAAGCTAAGAATGCAAAAAAAAGAGAAGGCATGAGGCAACTTCGTGAAGAAACGAAATTGAATACCATAGAAGAAGAGGTGCCAATTGAAGAGGAACATGAAATATCCATCCAATCTAAGAGAGAGACAAAATTGGCCACACAAAGGCAACGGATGCAAAACCTTCATGCAATGAGACAATTGAATCCCGAGGTTGAGAGCATGTCTACCACAATTCAAGTTGAAGGCACACCATCTCTTACATCTCAAGTTGAAGGCACACCATCTCTTATTGGCACACCGTTGGCATCTACAACATCTCATATTGAATGCACTCCCTCTATGGCATTTGACATTGCAAGTACTTCACGATTGACATCAAGTATTGGAGCTACACCATCTTGTACACCTCAATTTTAAGGTATGTCATCATTTTCATCTCCGGTTGAAGGTATGCCACCTATCCCTAATGTTGTTGACATTCCTAATCTTGAGGTAACTCAAAGTTTGAGAACACCTCCTAGAGTTTTGCATAGAAACCCTAAGTATTTGATTGATATTGATGCTAATGTTTTGAAACCAATGGTTGACAAGATTCCGAAGCATACTTGTCAAAGACATGCTAACCGAATATGAAAAATATTTTTTGGGCCTTTAAATGAGACGGGAAGATGTCAACTATTTGTTGAAATGATGAGAAATCTGAAATTTAGGTCCATAATGAAGATTCTTGGGCTAAGAACATCGATTGAATCAAGTGACAAATCTATTGTGAAGAATTTGATGAATGCATATGATACTGTTGGTTCTAACTCACACACAAAAGATAGTAATGCCACACGACATGTCATTAAATCAACAATTGTAAACGCTCAAACTAAGAAAGCTTGCCTCATCAGAAAGACAAGTAAACAATTGAAGACAAGTAGACAAACTCTAATGAGAGCTATGGGAAGGCGACAAAGAGCGGAGGATCCATATAACAATGAGTTATGGGCATTTTCTGGTAGATTGCCACGGAAATATAAAGTAGTTGTTGAAGCCTTGAGATCCCTAATTGAAGATTTTTGGAAGAATAACACAAGGGTCTCTCCAAATCAAAGAGATGTTGTAAGAAGGAGGATTGGTAGTAAAATCCGTGATCCACATCTGAAATATTTATTGGATATGACTCAAACACAATTTTTTGCCAAGTTTCAACGTATGTATCCTTAACTTAAAATTAGTCAAATATTCTTTGAAATGGTAAAGCCTTTTTATGTCAAAATAAATCACACACACACAACTTCTTGTTGTAGAGTACATATCAAATTTTCTAACCATTATGATGTTTATCAACACATATGTACAGATTTGCATGCTAACAATGTTTTGCAGGAATGCAACATAAATGGTCCACTGACATCTTCAAGGGAATTCATATCTAGCATCTTATGTGAAAGAGTAGATGGTCATGTATATTACAATAAGTGTTGCTTGGATGGCACGTGTTCATTGTGGTGGATTACAACATTTACAAATTTGTCAACATATGGATATTGGACAAGAAATTGGTAATGAATTAGTGGAATTTGGAAAATATAAGACAATGGCCTACATGCTAAAAGATGGAAAAGAAGCAAAAAGGTGGAAAATGTTTTGCAGGAATGCAACATAAATGGTCCACTGACATCTTCAAGGGAATTCATATCTAGCATCTTATGTGAAAGAGTAGATGGTCATGTATATTACAATAAGTGTTGCTTGGATGGCACGTGTTCATTGTGGTGGATTACAACATTTACAAATTTGTCAACATATGGATATTGGACAAGAAATTGGTAATGAATTAGTGGAATTTGGAAAATATAAGACAATGGCCTACATGCTAAAAGATGGAAAAGAAGCAAAAAGGTGTGAATTGGTTAGTGAGAAGATTCCAGTGTATAAGTTCATGGGCATCTTTCATGAGAATATAGTGTATGAGTATGCAAGGCATAACCATCGAGCTCGTTGGTTGGACTCACAATTTAAGTTATGCAAGGACACATTTCCACTTCTTACAATCGTTTCAATTGTTGACTTTGTAGATAACTACACACTACAACCACAAAATGAGGTGCAATCGCAATATTACAACTCCACACAAGTTGCTATATTTATGCATATAGCATTCATTCATGCACATGATAGTATGGAAGAGGATATGAAGATATTGAGGGAGTATCATTTTTGCATCAGTGATGATCGCTCACACTCTACAGAGTTTGTGCAAGGTTGTTTTCAGATATTCTACGATGATTTGGCTAGCCGAGGCATATCATTCCGTCAAAATATCATATGGTCAGATAATTGTGCATCACAATTTAGAGTAGGATGCATAAGTTGACTGCTATTCAACATATGTGGAATTTCTCTGAGGCTGGGCATGGAAAAGGGGAGCATGATGGTGCAGGAGCATGTATTAAAAGAGCTTTAGCACGAGAAGAGTTAAAGTACAAAGGGAATGCACACTTGAAAGATGCAAAATCAATTGTTCAGTGGTGCAATGGTACAATTGGTCCAGGTAATCAAGGTAAGTCTTCAGTTCGCAGATTTTTTTGGTTGGTAGATGATACTAACATTGCAAAATTCGAAGATTGTTGTACATTGACAGGATCGAGTGAGCTACACTCTTTCAAAATCTCTAATGTAGGTTCATGGAGTATCCATACACGACAGATGGCATTTTATTGCTCTTCATGTAGAGATGGTTCCTATAATGAGTGTGAGTCAAAGGAGTGGGTGGACGAATGGTGTATGAGGCCTCTAATCCCACTTGAGACATATTAACCTCTGAGTGCACTCCAACTAACACATATGGAAGAATTAGTTGACTTTGACCATGTGTTAGATTTGGTCCAACTAGGTAAATTATCCACATGCAAATTTTTGTACTCTAATATTTTACCTTAGTTGTTTGCTAAATTCTTCTCACTTTATCATTGCAGGGCATGTTTATGCAGTTATTGCAGCTGAAGACAATGAAGAAGGAACACATTATTACCTATGTCATTGTGTGGATGCAAAAAGAAATTGGATGGACCTGTGGTAGATGGAGAAAATATTGAGTACCCCATAGGATCAATAGTTGTTATTGGTACATGGCTTAAAAGTTACCCAGTGAAGAAGTCTAACTTGTGGTTGTTCGAGGACTTTGAGACACATAGGAAGATTCTTCATTATTCTAACCTTGTTGTAGCTTCAAATGTTCATTTGATCAGATATGGGGGTAGAGCACTAAACAAGGATCTATGGAATGTTCGTGAGTCTAACCATGAGACCATACTGGACATGATAAAGAGTAGAGCAGATCCAGATGGCTCATTGGATTAAATGTAAATGTAAAAAATTGTAATATCAATCATATTTGGATATATGTACATGACTTGTATTTTCGACTACTCGAGGCATTGTAATAAAAAAAATTGTGTTTTTGTCTTGTTTTGTGCGATTTTATGTAAATAATGTCATTTTGGACCATTAGAGATCACATGGGATCATTTCGTGAAGTTTTAGGTTAATATGGTAAAAGATGTAAAAATTGCTCATTTGTTGTCAATCACTCGAAGTGTGAAAAATTGTCAAAATTTGGCATCATTTTTCTCGATGTTAGTGACATGTAAGAATGATCCGTTTGATCCTATGGGGTCATGTTATGACACTCTAAAAAATCCTCTCTCGGTTTAGGTAGACTTGGATCCAATTTCTCGTGGCGACACTTTCTCGGTTGTGACAAAAAGCATCAGATGAGTTCAATGAAAAGTTGCACAATGCCCCATCTTTCAATCAGCTCATCGCGACACCAAACCATCAACTCGTACGCATTCGAGTGGCTGAGTTTATGCTAGTAATGCCTTCATTCCTCTATCGAACTCACCCGATCGATGCGGGCCACACCCTAGCAATGAAATCGCTTAAGTTCTCAAGTTGCTCAAAGTTGTCAATATTCAACATCGCATTTCTCAATGCCGGTTAATAATAAGAACAAGTCGTCTGATCGCACGGGGTTGTGTTATGGCACTCTAAACAAGCCTCTCTTGGTTTAGGTAGGCTCAAATCCAATTGTTCATGGCAACACTTTGTCGGTTGCGACAAAAAGCGTCAGATGAGTTCAATGAAAAGTTGCACAATGCCCCATCTTTCAATCCGCTCGTTGCGGCACCGAACCATCAGATCGTATTCATTGGGGTGGCTGGGTTTATGCTAGGAATACCTTCATTTTGCTCTCCAACTCGTCCGATCATTGCGGGCCACACCCTAGCAACGAAATCACTTAAGTGCTCAAGTTGCTCAAAGTTGTCAATATTCGACATCGCATTTCTCGGTGCTCATTAATCATAAGAGCGAGTCATCTAATCCTACAGGGTCATGTTATGGCACTCTAAAAAGGACTCTCTTGATTTAGGTAGACTCGGATCTAATTGCTCTTGGCGACACTTTCTTGGTCGCGACAAAAAGCGTTACATTAGTTCAATGAAAAGTTGCACAATGCCCCATCTTTTAATCCGATTGTCACGACACTGAACCGTCAGCTCATATGTGTCTGGGTGGCTGAGTTTACACTAAGAATGCCTTCATTCCTCTATCGAACTCAATGGATCGATGCAGGCCACACCCTAGCGACGAAATCGCTTAAGTGCTCAAGTTGCTCAAAGTTGTCAATATTTGGCATCGCGTTTCTCGGCGCCCGTTAAGCATAAGAACAAGTCATCTGATCATACGGGGTCATGTTATGGCACTATAAACAAGCCTCTCTCAGTTTAGGTAGACTCAGATCCAATTGCTCGTGGTGACACTTTCTCGGTTGTGACAAAAAGCGTTAGATGAGTTCAATGAAAAGTTGCACAATGCCCCATCTTTCAATCCTCTAGTTGCGACACCGAACCGTCAGCTCGTACGCATCAGGGTGGCTGGGTTTACACTAGGAATGCCTTCACTTTTCTCTCCAACTCGTCTGATCGTTGCGGGCCACACCCTAGCAGTAAAATCGCTTAAGTGCTCAAGTTGCTCAAAGTTGTTAATAATCGGCATCGCGTTTCTCAGTGCCCATTAATCATAAGAATGAACCGTCTGATCCTACAGGGTCGTGTTATGGCATTCTAAAAAAGCCTCTCTCGGTTTAGGTAGACTCGGATCCAATTGCTCGTGGCAACACTTTCTTGGTTCTGACAAAAAGCGTTAGATGAGTTCAATGAAAAGTTGCACAATGCCCCATCTTTCAATCTGCTCGTCGCGACACTGAACTGTCAGCTTGTACACATCAAGGTGGTTGGGTTTATGCTAGGAATGCCTTCTTTTTTCTCTCCAACTCGCCTGATCATTGCGGGCCACACCCTAGCAGTGAAATCGTTTAAGTGCTCAAGTTGCTCAAAGTTATCAATATTCGGTATCGCGTTTCTCGATGCCCATTAATCATAAGAACAAGCCCTCTAATCCTACGGGGTTGTGTTATGGCACTCTAAAAAATCCTCTCTCGATTTGGGTAGACTCGGATTTAACTGCTCGTGGCAACACTTTCTCGGTTGTGACAAAAAGCGTCCGATGAGTTCAATGAAAAGTTGCACAATGCCCCATATTTCAATCCGCTCGTTGTGACACTGAACCGTCAACTTGTACGCATTGGGGTGGTTGGGTTTATGCTAGGAATGCCTTTGTTTTTCTCTCCAACTCGCTCGATCGTTGCGGGCCACACCCTAGCTGCAAAATTGCTTAAGTGCTCAAGTTGCTCAAAGTTGTCAATATTCAGCATCGTGTTTCTCAACGCCTGTTAATCATAAGAATGAGTCGTCTGATCCTATGGGGTTGTGTTATGGCACTCTAAAAAAGCCTCTCTCAGTTTAGCTAGACTCAGATCTAATTGCTCGTGGCGACACTTTCTCAGTTTTGACAAAAAGCCTCAGATGAGTTCAATGAAAAGTTGCACAATGCCCCATCTTTCAATCCGCTAGGTGCGGCACCGAATCGTCAGCTCATACGCATCGGGGTGGACGGGTTTACGCTAGGAATGCCTTCTTTTTGCTCTCCAACTTGTTTGATCGTTGTGGGCCACACCCTAGCAACAAAATCGCTTAAGTGCTCAAGTTGCTCAAAGTTGTCAATATTTGGCATCGCGTTTCTTGGTGCCCGTTAATCATAAGAATGAGTCATCTGATCCTATGTGGTTGTGTTATGGCACTCTAAAAAATCCTCTCTCAGTTTAGGTAGACTCGGATCTAATTGCTCGTGGCGACACTTTCTCGGTTGCGACAAAAAGCGTTAGATGAGTTCAATGAAAAGTTGCACAATGCCCCATCTTTCAATCCTCTCATCGCGGCACCGAACCGTCATCTCGTACACGTCGGGGTGGCTGGGTATACGCTAGGAATGCCTCCATTTTCTCTCCAACTCGTTGGATCGTTGCGGGCCACATCTTAGCAGCGAAATCGCTTTAGTGCTCAAGTTGCTCAAAGTTGTCAATATTCAGCATCGCATTTCTCGGCACCCGTTTGTCATAAGAACAAGTCGTTTGATCCTACAGGGTTGTGTTATGGCACTCTCAAAAATCCTCTCTCGGTTTAGGTAGACTTAGATCCAATTGCTCGTGGTGACACTTTCTCGGTTGCGATAAAAAGCGTTAGATGAGTTCAATGAAAAGTTGCACAATGCCCCATCTTTCAATCCGCTTGTCGCAGCACCAAACCGTCAGCTCGTACGCATTGGGGTGGCCGGGTTTATGCTAGGAATGCCTTCGTTTTTCTCTCCAACTCATCCGATCGTTGCGGGCCACGTGCCCTAGCAATGAAATCACTTAAGTACTACATGCATTAGATGAATAGAAGTGTATGGGCTATGCAATTTTTTTAGAATGGGTATTGGTACAATGGTGTCTTACATTATCTAATTTTGGTTCTTTCCATGTTTCCTTTATATAGTCTTATTTCAACTATAACTATTGAATTTGTGTTGATCTCCATAAGCTTGTGTCTTGGATTACAAACACATATTTAGGTTCAAAGCTTAAGTAACAATAAACTTTGTGTAGTTATTCATTTAATCATCTGTACTGCAATTATGGATAACCATGATAAATGATTTGCATTAACCGAAAAGCTACAAATCCATACAACATTGTATACCATTAAAACTATCAAATATATCCAATACAGACAAATAGGTTTGCCAAAAGCCATATGGACATAGGATGTCACGTATTCATAAAACAAAACACAAAATTGCTATAAAGGCATACAACATGATATCCAATAAAGCCAAATAGGAACTTGCCAAAAGCCATATGGACATAGAATGTCACATATTCATAATACAAAACATATGTTCAAAATTGTCATATAGGCATACAACATGGTATCCAATAAAGTCAAATAGGAGCTTGCTAAAAGCCATATGGACATAGAATGTCACATATTCGTAATACAAAACATATGTTCAAAATTGCCATATAGGCATACAACATAGGACCCTATTCTATTCATTTCCCTCTACGGGAAGGAAATAGATCACGAGATATCTTTATCTGTCGAGGGGATGGAGATGTATATGATGCAGGTGTCTTTCGAGTACGCCCACTCGACCTCCTCTCCAGAATTTTTTGTAACTCCACCTGATACAATGAAAAGAATGATGTTGGCATATACAAAAATTGAATTTTAGAATGACATATAATAGAATAGTCACTTACTGCATACAAATAATCATGATGTTCATCCACAACAGGTGCACGTTCATGATCTGGAGTGACAAGCCCCTCCTATAAGCATCACAATATAAATTAAACTAAATACAAGTGTCGTTAAAATTTTCAGTAACATATTATTAAGATAACAAATGTAATGCTAAATTTACTAAATTTACAAATATGTCTCATACTTCTATCAAAGCAATTGAACTTGCTACTGTTGTAGCAACACTGCGCTCCATTGATGTGTGGACAATAGGAGGAGTCTCTGATGTCAACATCTGAAAATTAAACAAAGTATATTGATTAATCACCAAAACTATCTATATTATTTAATAACAACATTAAAGATAAATGGCTTACTTGGGTGAAAGATTGTCGATGAAATGCACTGTGAGTTGTTGATGTTGAAGCTCTAGCATCAAACTATTTGACATCCAAAATGAGTAATTAGAAAATCATTCACATAAGGTTCAACTATCTACATATAATAATTATATTTCTTCACTCGTTGTATACCTGTGGAGTCAATGAAGTCATGAAAAAGGGTGCCGCAGGAATGTTGCTAGTATTGTGAACACTTTGACCCTGATTTTTTATCATAATATTTTACTAATTTAGATATATTCTCAAATTCCTATATAAGATTTAATAAAAAGAATGAAATGAACTTGTAATGAAATTCACTTGGGTATCAATGCCAAATGTTTCATTCAGCAACGATTCTATCATGACAGTGCTCTCTGTAGCAAACTTCGCTCATGCACATGCATTCTCAAAACTATTAGGATCATAAATGCAAAGAGGACCACGAGATCGACAAAAATGAGCTAGAACTTGATGCCTAGAAGAATCACCATCATCACTCGCATCACCCTCTACTAGAGGCCTAGCATACAGTATAAGGGTCCGAGTGAGTGAGCTAATGGAGTCTAGAGTTTCGACCTCAATACTCTCCTTCACAATGGAAGGAATAACAACATGTTCCACCATAGGAATGGCCAAGGGTCTTGGTGGGAGATTTGGGTCACGTTGTGCACCCTCTCTATCATGTGAGGAACCCCCACCTCTACCTTGGAAATGTAGAAAATTAAAATAGTTTGGGATCTCATTAAGGACAAACTCACAATACAATTTTCTCAAAAAGTATTGGGGTACCTCATGATTATTGCATGGGGGCTGATCAAATACCATCCACCACCTATCCCAAAAATTGTTCTTAAACCCATCATGATGACACCAATGAATAGGGAATTTCCTACATCCACGGTGTAAAGGTTGATTCGTTTGGGGGTCCGTAAAAAGAGCACACAAGTCAAATTTATTAATTTTCTTTTTCTTCACTGTTGCATATGATAATTTGTTAGCATAAAATTGTTTTTGTTCTTCCTTCTTACTGGACCAAAAATTTATTCGCCCAGTCATAGATTGTATGTGAGATACAATAGATTGCAAAGAATTGGCAAGGTTTGTCCTATGGGAGTTTGTTCCAGTGGGATCTTTTAGCCTTGTGATTAAACCTTCAAGCTCTTTTTGGCTATTTTAAATTTGACCTAATAGGTTTTCTTGTGTACCTATGGGATGTCTAGGGATTGTAGGAGGTTCTTGATGTGCTTCTTCTTCAATATGGTCTTCATGAGGATGTGATTGAGTGTTTTCAACATTTTCTCGTCTAATCTCATTTCCTAATAATGAAAATAAATTTAAATCAATAAGCCTAGTTTAATCTTCAAATTAATAAAAAAATAAAAATAAGAAAACAAAAATACATACCTCTTCGAGCTCTTCAAGCTCTTCGATGGTGTGGCGACATTTTGATGAGAGATGGACAACTTAGTGCCCAATATCAAGCTTCTACAAAGGGCGAGTGCAAGAAAATGGCACCCCAAATTGCCAAAATGCGGGTTTGGGAATGCAGAATGCATCGGCTTGGCACGCGCCTTATAAGGCACGTGCCTTATGACCATTTTTTAAATTTTTTTTAAAGTGTGGCACCTTTTTGGTACCACAACTTTGTGCATATACCCTGGTGAAGAAACATGTCATGAATGATGAAAACGATGAAGAGGTATTCACCTAAGAAGGGGAGAACAAAACATAAATCATATCCTCTTCACCTAACACCTCCTACAATGCTAATTTCTCTTTCTCATTTTGTTTCTTCTTCTTTTCCTTTGACCAATCTTTACATGCTCTATTAGGATTCCTCCTTCCTTCGGGATCTTCATCATCACCTCCTTCGTCTCCTCCTACAAATTTAAAACTAGTGGATACATTGATGGTGGGAAGAACAATTTGCTTAATTTCCTTCCCTTTCTTTTGTAATTTTTGTTTGTTTCAATTTTTTTTTTATCTAACTTATTAACAAACTTTCTAAATATCCACTCTTGTATCCTTCTTAATACAATTGCTATTCTTTCATTTATCATTCTCACTTCATCATCCTAAATAGTGGGAAATATCATCTTTGTCTCAACATGAACAAAATACATGGGATCAACTAGATAAAAATCCCCATGATTAATATTTTCAATATTATAATTTAATTGTCAAGTTTTGATTTTTTGTAATGATAGTCTCATCCAGACCCCTTTTTTGACCTCAAATTCATGATAACAATCGACCCAATAATCATCCAATTCCAGAAGGTGATAGAAATAAGATCCCAATTGTAGATTGTTTCTAATATAATTTTTTCTATCAAATGAAAATCTCCTCTCAAAGAATTGCATGGTATATTTCACTATCCTTTTCAATGTTTAGTGTATTAGACAAAGAATAATGAGCTGGACTTATAGGAAAAGGAACTCTTGCCTTCTTCCTTTCTCTACACCTTTTACACAACTCACCTATCTAGTTGCAAAATCTCTACCAAAATGAATATTTCACTTACATACCTAGGCAATTTTGTGTAGGAATCCATAAAAACCTTCAATTATAATATTTAGGTGTATCTTTGCAGTTGAATATTAAAATATCTCTTGTTTGTAATGATTAATTTGGTAGCTTTTGCAAATATTCTTATGCTCATATCATCTTGTAGTTTGTGAACCATATGCATTATGGATGCATCATTCACCCTCTTGAAATTTCTCTAGTTATTTTTCAATTGAAGCTATGGATAATAATTATATATTTGTGTCATATTATCAAAATTACCAATAATAACTAACCTCAACCACACTCTCATACCAACAATAAGATATGCAATAAATAAGATGACATGTAAAAAGATATATGTAGCTGAAATTGGGTCATTTTCCAGTGAATCTTATTGTTGATTATGGTTCCCCAATCTATGAATAGCTCTCCATGAGTGAAGACCATAATGAACAAATAAATCCATTCCTCAAAATGATGAGCATCTTCATTTCCAACCAATTTGTGGAGGAGGACAATATCTAAATCCCCTTTTGTGAATATTTTTCGATAATTGTGGTTTCTCTTTTAGGGACTTCTAGCCACTACCTTTCAATTGTATTGCAACAAATACCTTCTTAGAAAAAATTTGATAAGAAATTGTAGTTTTAGTTTTTCTTTATATTGGGTAGCATTCAATATTCTTGAACTTTACAAGTACTTTAATGCTATCTTAAACTTTGAATATCTTTGACAACCACAATAGACACCCAAACCCAAGGAGGAGAGGCCATATAATCTTGCTTAAATATCATGAAATACATATGCGACTTCAATGTGCTGGTACATTTTTAAAAAGAAAACAATTTGGCAAAGTTGTAATATGAAGGAATGGTGCATCATAAAGAGATGATGGCAATTGTTAAACAATTATTCACTTTCCTTTGATCAATCATATGTCCAATAAAGACTGAAAATAACCTAGACACGACTTTCGTAGATGAGGAAAATATGTGTATTACTAGTTTTCTAATTAATAGAATCCTAATGCACTTGTTCACCCAAAAAAAAAGAAAGAAAAAGAAAACGATTTCTATTAATATTGCTATTAATATTGGTGAGCACTCTTTGGTATTGAGATTTAAGCGGAGGCACCCATCTTTTGATTCGATTCTCGAATGGACCAAATCGAATTGAAGAAATCTATCTACTCCAATGATTGAATCATTGGATTTTGGATTTTTTCTATTAACATTCAACTCAGTTGTTGATTGTATTTTTTGTGGTTCAGAATGGTCCTTTGGTTTTTTGGCCAATCATACTTCTTTATCACTCCTTGGACCCCTTTCGTTGACCCAACCACAACCAAGATTTTGAATGTTCCTATCTCGATCAAGATCTACAATTTTCTCTTGGTTATGAGGAATGTTGATCTCATCAGTTTTATGGTCAATCAAGTGGTCTCCTTTGTTAAGCTAGACATGGAAGAGTTGGTTCCTAGACACAAGTACATTAGGGCTTGTGTTATGGTAGACATATCTAAACCTTTTGTTTTTTGGTTCTCAGACTTAGTTTTAAAATTATGAAGGGATTCCTTTTAGATGTTTCCATTTAATAATTTGGGTGAGAAAATTGAGGCTTGTGTTCTTCAGTGTTCACTTGGTTCTAGGTTTGCCAACCTTAAAAAGTCTGTTAAGAAGTATGGAACTTTGGATGTTGATTTCATTTGGAGAAATCATGGTAAGTTTATGGAGCCCTATTTTGATCTAGGGCCTAATCCAATGCACCCTTTAGAGTCTTTAGTTTCTATGCAATCTTCGAAGGGTTTACTTCCAATGCAACTTACAATGTCTTCACCTCTTCATGTTCTTTCTATTCATGATAATACAACAGATTTAAGGAGGAGGAGGATGGTTTTGAATCAGAAAGCACCTTTCCTTTTATGGAGGGTTGGATGATTTGAATCTTGATTATTTTGATCATGACATTGTGTTGGCTCCTTGAAGGAAGTGTGACTAGTGTCCTCTTCATTCCTTTTAGTTCTTTCTAGGCTTCTTCCCCTTCTTTTTTTGTTTCTCCTCTCTCTTCTACTTCCTTGCTTCCTATGTAATTGCCATCGATGTTATCTATATCTATTTATGTTTTAATAAAGGGTGTGGGCCCTCTTCCCCATCTTATGGATCAAAAAATAAAATAAAAAATTCATGGATAAGACTTGTTATAAGAGCGCATTAGTGTGACAATGGTTAAGGGCAATATTTTAGATACTATGTTGTGAAGACCTAGCACACTGTACAATAGAGAGTTGCCACTTATTTCCATAGTGTGTGGACATAAAGTCAAGTCCTAGCACTCAATAAGAAACTATGTTGCAAAGAGAGAGCGTGATGCAATAGTTGTCACCATTTTAGACAAGGTAAAATTATAGATGACACAAATCAAATTTCTCATCAAATAACTTAACAAATCTAGATGAATTTTATTTCCTAGCAAATCATTTTGTAGTTGAAATTTTTTGATGAAATTAGTCTAAAATATTTAAATTGAAACCTTGCCAACCTTTGTTAATGGTTTTGAGACCACTCGCTAGAGCCAAAGTAGATGGTTTTGAACATTGATTTGGGCTTCGACATGATTCTAGAAACCTTGTTAGGGATTGATGAGGTTATTATGACCTTGTCAAGCTCATATGTGGTGGTGAAAACATTGTCACACACTTTGAGAAAAGTTTTGAAACCATGCGAAATCATCGCCACTTTGAATATCTCTAGCTAAGTTACAATAGACACCTACACCCAATGAGGAGAGGGTACATTATCTTGCTTGAATTTTGTGAAATACACGTGTCACCTCAACGCGTCAATGTAGCTTGAAAAAGGAAACACTTTGGTTAAGTTTCATTATAGAGGAATAGTGTGCCACAATAAGAGGATGGCAACTATCAAATAATTATTATCTTTTTATTGATTATATGCTCAATAAAGACTCAAAATCAATTGGGCTCTCTTGTAGTGGATAACACATGTCATTAGAGCATATCAACATGAGTATGGTCAAGCAAGACATTTTAAAAACTGTTTTGTGAAGACCTAGTGTGCTACAATAAAGAGATGTCACTTGTCACCATGGCGTGTTAGTGCAAATTCAAACCTTGATGCTCAACAAAAAACTATGAGGCACGTGATGCAATCAACAATCAACACATAGATATAGGTGGGGAACACCAATGTGGTGCACACTTGTAAGTCGACAACCACACACTTTATTCATTTGAAGAAAAATGCTTGAATGATAACATAAAACAAGGAGCCACTAAAATAATGATGTCGAGACACGAACACGATAATTAATAAATATTCAAATATTAATATGTATTGATTTTTTATATATAAAAGAATAAAAGCAAATAATAGATTCAAAGTAACAAATTTATTTTAATATCTAAATATTAATATGTATCAATTTTAGATATATTTTTATTAATATTAATAATTAATATATATTAAATATAATATCATGAAATATTAATCAATATGAATATCAAATAACCACAACACATATACTATACATTAATTACATAATTTTATTTATTTTATTAATTATAAATACATAAATATTAATACAATTAATCAATATTATCAGGATATAAATAAAATTAATATTGATATATTTATTTAATTTTAATTACATATATATTCTAAATATTAATAAAAAATAATTTCTATTTACTTTAAATTTAAACATTATTACAATGCATATACCATTAATACGAAACTAGAGATTTTCACTACTTGGCCTTTTTATTAACACCCATTAATCATCTCACGTTAGCTTAATAGAGTGGAACGTTAAAATTTTTTTTTGAAATTTGTTCTTAAATTGTTGAAAATTTTGACTAATTAAAATCATTCCCCGACTTCAAGAAATATCTTCGGTAAAATCGATGAACAATTTTGCTCGCCAAGAAAAAAAATAACGCAGCAAAATGTCGTTTCATTCTATCGTTTTCCAAATCCTTCCGTTCATGGAATTTTCACAGAGTTGGTATCATTTCGCTAATCATTTTGCTATAAACAACTATCATTTTGGAAGACATGTAAATGGATCCAAACCTCTCTCGATCAACATCGCAATCAGCCTAAAAGTTTTGTCATTATTTTGTATTTTCGAGGTCTTTCAATTCAATTCATCTGGTGAGTATATTTTATTTTTTTGCTTTAATTTGGAAAAATTTAGCGCGAATCTTAGCTTTACAGATCGTTTGACTGGTTTTTAGCTTCAATTCGACTGTCTAGATTTGGTCTTTGCTAGGTCTTTTTCACGCTTTGCAGATTCAGTTTCGATAAATTTAGAGCACATTTTGGCTTTACTAATCATTTTCAGCTTCAATTTCTGCATTCTTAATGATTTCGGACGCCGAAAGCTGTATAATTTAAATCGCTTAGGAATTTATAATATCATATAAAACTTTGACAAATTTGGAGCATATTTTAATTTTAGTTGTTTTTATATTAAATTTGTATAATTAAATCATTTCGGAGTCTGGGTGCTATTTACCATAAATCGGTTGGTAACTTACATCTTTTTCTTCAATGACGACAAATTTAGAGAGATTTTAGCTGTCCTCGTCTTTTGGCTTTGCGTTTTCATGGATCGGATTTGAACTCTTCTGATTTTTTCAGCATTGCTTTTTCAACGATGGCAGTAACTGTGCAATTTACATCGCCTAGTAATTTGCATTATTATCTTCAGTTTTGGCAAAGTTAGAGTAGATTTTGGCTTCTTTTTAATCCCTAGGAAATTTTTTGAACATATCTTTAGGTAATTAGGATTTCATCTTCATATTTGACAAAAAATCAGCTGATTTTTTTGGCGTGTCGTCGTCATCATAGAATTCAAGCTTGTTAGATGCTAATTACCTTTGTTTCGTTGGGTAGGGACAGATTAGGTGTTGTCTACACTATCTTATACCAAATTACACTTTATACGTCAAATTATTCTTCTTCACAAGTTTTTTATGATATTTACGATGCCATGATTTGCATACAAGCATTTGTTTTGTATTTCCGGAAGGCACTTTCTCAACTTTGAAAACGACAGTTCTAGGAAGGCTTTAGCATACGGAAACGAGAAAAGTAAAGCATTCATGTGCGCTTGAAACTGGCGGGCCTCTTTGAGGCGAAGAGTTTTGACAATCTTGACTAAACCGTTTCATTGCACCTATAGTGTGAAATTTAGGCGTCTTTCTCAGGTACTGTGACTTTCGTTCAAGTAAAGAAATGTGGAGTGTACTTGCGTGTTGAGTCTTTGAGACACGATTAAATTGGATTTTTCAAACGACGGAAGTTCTTAGGCACTATATTTTATTGTATATATTAATTGCACTCAGATGAGCTGAAATTCTCAACCATCTGCAATATTAATTTAAAGAAAATTTTTGCAATATGGAAGCTTCTGATGTAGAGAAACTTACATGATATAGGTTTCAGGATCTCAATTTACAGGTAAATCTTTGCTACTTCAAAGCTCGGTTTAAGAAGTTGGTAAATATATAATATTTCCGCGACTTGTAGGCAAATGCTGCTCAAGATTTCGTAACTTGAGGTTTTAGTAGCTGCTCTGATCTTGGCATATGTAGGTAAGTATAGCAACTAAAAAGCTTGGTGATTAAGAGGTGGCGACCCTGTTACTATACCTGTACCCACATCTCCTTGCAATTGTGTTTAGATTTAATATAACCATATTCTTATCCATAAACTCCATCATCATGTATAAAAAAAGGTGTCCTGTCTGATCACTCTTATCCCACGGTTTCTGAAATAAAGTATATACGGTAAAGTCATACAATATGTAGGCATCTGCTTCTTAAGTTTTGGTAGATTGAAATTTTTATGAATAAGATTTTAGATTTTTGTAGAGCTTGGTTTTATAAGAAACTTTCTGTATTAAATCGTGTAATTGTTTCTAATTAGTATTTTAGATTTTTAGCAGTTTCTTTATCCCTGCATATAGAGATAAAGTCTATTGTTAAAGGATATACCATGTTTGGCAACAAGACTGGTCCGGTTTTATTTATTTTAGTCATTAATTTAACTTCTTTTTTTTCAGTGGAAGGAGATTAATTCTAGTAAATCCAGTCAAGCATGAAGGAAATTCAGTTATACTTGGTCGATTGAAGAAGCTTAAGCGATGGTCCTATCGAGTCATGCTATAATAATTTTCTCAGCAGTTTTTTTTTGGATAGAGGAATTGAGGGAGTATATTGGGGCCTTCGCTGATAACAAAAATAAGGAGGAAAAATTCTTTGATACAAGTTTGACTGCCTTGCTCGAAAGCCCAGGCAAAAGGAAGAACAAATGGAATTCTTTTGAGAAAAAACATACTAGAACCAACAATGTCTCTCCTACTCAAGAGCGGCTTCAAGCTATCTGAAAACTCCTAGTAAGAGAGGTAAGCAGCTGTAAGCTTAGAGCCAGAACTATGAAAACCCAAATCCATAACTTGATCTGAAACTAAAGCCCATGGGCTCAAGACGAGGGCTGCCTCTTTTCCCTTCTGGAAAGAAGAGCTTCCATGGTCCATTGAGGGCTCAGTCCAATAGATTCTTTGGCATCTAAATACATGCCCTCTGCTTTCAGGTTGAGGCTGAGGGAGTCTTTAGAGATAGGAGGGGGAATCCTAAACCTTTCATGGCCTTTGAAGAATCCCTTCTCACAGAGAAATCTAGTGCAATCACCGCGTCCTCCAAACCATCTTCCAAAACTAAAATATTGATGACATTATCTTGAATAATCTATCCATAGTTGCTTGATTTCCACGATCAATCTCTTCTCTGGCTTTTTAAGATTTAGACTTGCAGCCACACTTTCTTGTCATACCACAATTAACTTTTGTTTTCCTACACTTAGTTTTGGAGACGATGAGTATTTCTTTAGGCATGTAATCGTCTTCAAATTCATTGAAGTCCAAGAAATTTGCATTTTCACCTTCTAATTCTCCCTCCCTAGAGAAACCATTGACATCCTTGATAATCTGAGAAGCCACTGTTGTGCTCAAATCATAAGTAACCAGCTGAGAAGGGGGTTGGATGTCCATATTGTGATTCACCATATATTAGCCATGGTTTCTCCAGATAAATTCAAGGTCTGTCTTTCTTAGCATAGGAGTTCACTTTTGGAGTTGAACCTTCTCTGGGGAGAAAGACTTGGGAGAGCGGCAATCTTTCCTCAAGTGACCCATTTGGTTGCATCAGAAGCAACGAAATGGAAGCCCGTCATGTTTATGATTTGTATCCAAGAGGCATGAGAAGAGTGAACCAGAATGGAGTGTAGGAGTAGAATGGAGTGTAGGAGACTCCATTGGTGCCTTTTTCCTCTTTCAAAGCTTTCATGGGGCCTCTGGCACATCATAAATAGGAGCAGTAATGGATTGCTTCCTTGTAGGGGTTAAGCCAATGGTCCCATGGAGGGTAGCTCCTGTAATTTTTCAGCAGATGTTGCTGATAAATTCTGGGAGCAGTTTGCAGGTAGCCAGATGTTATTTAAGATTTGTAGCTCTCGTATTCAGTTTATCTTAATTTGGTATCCATAACTACCACTTTGAATTTTTTCCCAAAATCACTACTCAGAAACTGCAAGGTGCAAACCTGCTTCCTAAATTTGCTAAGCGGGTACTGCAAACACCCAGACCCTTCTTCCAGATGCTGCTCAATGTCTCCTACTAAAATCCCAGCCTGCAATTTTGAAGGGCAAGATTGCCTATTTTAAAGTTTCACAGAACAATCTGCCCCAGCAGGATTAGTAGTTTTAGCCCTGTCCATGGGATCATGTTGTAAGCTTATGAAATCATAGAACAAACAATTTAGAATTGCTTTCTCAAGAGAAAAAGCAGAACCTTTGGGGATCTTCAGTATAGTGCCTAAGAGGAAAAGCCCAAGGGACAAGGAGGGTCTACTTACTATTCTGACTGCTAAACAAGTAGGATTACATAATCCCTTTGAAGACCAGTAAGATCTATGGACCTGAATAAACTACAGTAAACTTAATGAAAATCCTTGCCTTTTATGCCATTAAGCTGCCCTTTAGGATAAAACTGATAACTTAATCTCTGTTTCCTAGGTTGTTGCAGACTCTTTCTCATCCTCACAAGCAGTAGCCTATGTCCTCTCAAAACTGATAACAAAATTACATTGCCTGCTATACTCTGCAAAATTTTGAACTGCAAAAGCCGAGAAAATTTAGAAGAAACATGTCCATGAACCTCGCCATAGTGTGTGCTGAAAGTATCAAGTTTAAGTATTCTAGGGATAAATTGTAACTATTTGTAGGGAAAGTTTGACTGGGTGTTAAACTGAGAACATCAATCTTTGAAGTCAAGACTTAGCAATCTATTGGATTCAAAAGAATTTATATAAACAAAATATGAATTATTATTTCTTTAGAGAATGGATCCCCGAAATTGTTTTCACTTAGACCTACAAATCTCTCACGTTCTTCAAAATGTGTGTTCAAGTTTTAGCAGGCAAACAGCTAAGGATAAAAATAATTAATTTTAGATTGCTTTACCAAAATGGGTCTTAATGTTCATGAAAATATTCCAATTAGTGTTTAGCATTTAAAGCTAATGCTGCAGCATATCATGCAAATATTTTACACGAGCTACTATCTTTTGCAAAAAGCTTTAGGCCCTGTGAGGTTAAGGTAAAAAATATGATTTGAAGTAAAGATTTTACTATTCGGTTTATTTTTGAGTAATTTATGTTAACATATTTGTTGTTGCAGCCAAATTCCCATATTTAGGGCACTCCTTGAAGGCAATTTAGCAATGACTTCTGGCAAGGTTGTCTTAACATGGTACTTCCTTGCATTGGTGGGTTTTCAATATTATGCACTTGCAGCACCACAAAATGCACAGATCACATCTGTGCCTGGCTATGACGGCAGTTTTCCCTCAAAACACTATGGAGGGTAGGGATGATTTGTTAAAATGTTCCTCATTGTCAGACAGGACTGAAATCATAAGCTACTCATTTGCCTGAATTTGAGAACTGTATGATTGAGACAATATTTCTGACACTTATTCATTGTTATGGTTTTCAATACTGTTGCTAATAGAACTTCTATTGTGCATGTTTTTGATTTGTAGATACATAACATTAGACGAGGCTCATGGGAAGTATCTGTACTATTATTTTGTTACATCACAAGGAAATCCAGCCAAAGATCCTGTTGTCTTGTGGTTGAATGGTGGTCCAGGTTGCTCAAGCTTTGATGGTTATGTTTATGAGCACGGTTAGGATCCTTGATACATTCATTATTATAATATTATTATTTATATAGTATTCCCTCAATAGATTTTTTGTTTGTTTCTAATGACTGCACTGATAAATTTACTTCCTTTGGCTTAGATTCAGAGGTCTCAAAGGCAACCCTTCTGTGAGAATCTGCACAGTATTTAAACCTGGTCTCATATCTTAACATGTCTAGACCTAGCATTCCTCAAGCTTGGAACCCTAGCGGGTTATCTACCAGCCAAGTGAACTTCACCAGTGTAACATGGCCCAACTGACTTAAATTAGATATCTTATACATGTCACTAGCAAATTTTCTAAATGAAAAATAGTTTTTGACTTTTAGAACTTGAGGTATATCATTTGTCTTAAACTGTTCAGATTGTCTGCTCGAGTTATGTTCTTATTCCTTCAATCTAGATGTCAAAGTTTTGACATTGATATTAAGTTTTTCTAAAGATTCTGTGGTATGTAATACTACTCATATAAAAACCTACTAATTCAGAGATTTTGTTGCTCTTGAGTACAAGAAATTGATAATATTCAATCTAAAGTGTTGCAGTTATAACTGTAAGATCTTGCATTTGCAGGTCCTTTTAACTTTGAAGCTGTAAATGGTTCTGGAAGTTTGCCCAAGCTACACCTTAACCCATACTCCTGGTCAAAGGTCTAGTGTCTGTTTGAATTGCATATATGTGTTGCTTGTAGATATTCTAAATAATGGCAGTTTTTAAGGTAGAATCAGAAGCCACTTGACGTTAGAATTAAATTGTAGGACATGAAATGTCTGCATGTTGGATCTTCAAGTTGAGAACTTTTTACCATTTATGTCATTATTTTCTTATACAGGTCTCAAGTGTCATCTATTTGGATTCACCATCTGGTGTTGGCTTTTCATACTCTACGACAGTCAATGACTATAATACTGGAGACTTTCAGACAGCTAGAGATACGCATGCTTTCCTTTTAAAGGTCCTAAGCTGTTCTTTGTAAACTAATGCTATGATTTACCAGTAATTATAGATACTGAAAGGAAGGTAGCTGGTTAGTGTGGACCAGCGATAAGGCAAGAGGGGACAAGTTGGAAAAATTATTTTTAAATTATAATTGTAGTATAGAGATATTTGACATGAGTTATAGAAAAGAAGAACAATGTGTTACACAGGCAAATAGTTTACATATCATGGATTCTGGCTTTGAGAGAAAGCTCATTTAATTTGTGTAATCAGTGGTTCGAGGAATATCCAGAGTTCCTTTCAAATCCATTGTTTATTGCCGGAGAATCATTTGCTGGAATCTATGTTCCAACTCTGGCATCAGAAGTATCTAAGGGTATGCTAATTGGGTGGTTCATTTTAATACATGCTTTACTTTTTTTGGTCTTTTGTATAGAGTAAATTAAACCTATATCTCATACCGTTATACAATTTGTGAATCTCTTGTGATTGTGTTATGTTACAGGAATTACAGCTGGTGTGAAACCTATTCTAAATTTTCAGGTCAGAACCCTTCAAGGATCTTACCATTTTTTTTTCTATTGTAGAGAAAATATTGGATCTTACATATCATGCACCATACAACAATTATGATGGCATTTTATTTTAAAATGATTTGCAGGGCTATATGGTAGGAAATGGGGTCACAGACCCTACATTTGATGGCAATGCACTTGTGCCATTTGTTCATGGAATGGGTCTTATACCAAACTCTCTATTTGAGGTACTTTCTTCTCTTTCATTTATAACATATTTCCATGAACACATGAGCATATTCATAAGAACTGTCTGATCTATCTACAAATGGCAGTTTATACTTGTATGACTAGGAAATTCAAACATTGTGATTCAATAATAAGCCTAACCACAAAAAGCCTTAAAAACACAATGAATTCCAATCATAACAATGGAGAAACGAAATGAAAGCAAACTAAATCATAATGCAAATATTACCTTATGCAAACAATTCTTTGGCCTCCATTGCTCTTCTCACTTTCTATGCTTGGTTGTATTGTTTTGCTCTCAAAATTTGTAACACTAGTATTGCATTGTGGGTGCAAGAAAGCTCAAAGACTGTGGTTGTTGATAAGATTGCTAACCTGATAATGATTGATTTCCTGATATCAATCAATGATTGTGATCTAAGGAGAAGGTTTGATGATTAATGGTTGAGATTCGTTGAGAGGAATTGATAGAGAGTTAACTGATTGTGTAATGGAGATTGATTGATAGTTAAGTGACTTGATTGGTCTATTAAGTGAAATGATGAATCTATTAAGTGGATTGATTGATCAGTTGAACTTGAAGCGAGTGTTAGTTGAGAGGTGGAAGTGAACACTTAATTAGCATTAAATAAATAAAAATTATTATGTGAGAGATAAATAAATAAATAAAATAAAGATTTTATTTATTTTAGATGAATATAATTTTGAAAAGTGAGTAATTAAATAAATTAAAGAATTTATTAAACTATAGGAGACTAGAGGAAAAAGAATTAATTAAATAATTAAAAATTATCTAATTAATGTGCATGATAGAAAGAATTAGAAAAAGAATTAAATGAATAAATTATTTAATTCATGTGCTTGAGAGAAATAAATAAAACAATAATTTTATTTATTATTTGAAGAAATTTATTTAGAAAATGAATAATGAAATAAATTGAAATAATTTATTTAATTATATAAGAGAATGTTAGCTAATTAAATAATTAAAATTATTTAATTAATACGCAAGGTGTAAAGTAAATAAAATAATTAAATAATAGAGATTATTTAATCATCATAATTAAATAATAATAAAGAACGAAATTTGAAATTTGAATTGGATTTAGAAGAATAGTGTCAGCTTAATTAAATAATAAAATTATTTAATTAATTTAGAGGAATAGCGATGGACAATTTTTAGTGTGTACAATACTCATCAAAAACTTTGAAAAGAAACTAGAAAATATATCCAAGAAGTCATCATAGTATTGTTTTACATTTGTATGTAATATATATTTCAGTCGTGAGTTATCAGTGATCATATGCATTGTTGAAGAGTCCCTAACCAAAACTAGCTAATGTTTTGTGAAATTGATCAGTGATCTTACCCGTTTTTGGAGTGGTCCTGTATTCTATTTAGCTGATTTCTTTGCCATTATAAACACTCTACTTTGTGTTGCATTCGTTTGAGAAGGAAAACATGTGGATTTAACCCTCTTCACATGCTCACTCTCTTTGTTGGGCATGTATGGGGGAAAAATGACAAGTTCACAGGCTTAAAAGAAAAGCATTTGTATTCTATATCATCATAGAATATACATTAATGCTGTTATATTATGAGACAAAGAAGCACCTCCCATAGAGTTTTCTTCAATAACCCACACTTTCATGGGCCCTCTTTTAAACAAAATATCTTAGAACTTGATCCAAGTCAAATGTGAAGACTAACTATTAAATAGCAATAAAAAACCAATTTCATAAACTCCTCTCAATGTGATGTTCAGTGAATGAATTTATGTATATACGATACACAGGTCCATGTATAGTATACCTTTATTGCTTATGCAATAAATGAGGAATTGAGATATAAGAATCATTAACAATTAGTTTCACAACATTAGGTTTTGACCCCTTTATATGTTATACCTCAATATGCTTGGTGTGGGAATTTGACACATGATTCTTTGAAATTTTTAAAATATTTTTACTGGAGCAAGTCTTAACCAGATAGCCTAATGTGCTCAACTTTGTACTCTGTGCTAGTCAATGAAAAAGCGACTTTAGGTTTTTCTTGGTACTGTACCAAGACACAATTGCTGAATCAAGACTGAAGCGATTTCTTGAAGATGGCCTTCTGCAATCTCTGTAACCTGCTAATTCTCAGTTTGAGAACTCCCCAAGTCTAATGTTTTCTTTTCGGCCATACTACATAAGTGACTTGCAACTATCTGAACACTTGCTTGATGGCTTTATCAGGACTTTATCTGGGATTTGTCCAAACTCCAAGCAACATGCCAGCTGGATACAAGAAATTATGTCAATGACAGTTATATAAATAAAAAGTGGTAGCTAGTTGTCTACAAAGCCATCATTGGTTTCCCTAACTATATATTTCCATTTGTGTAAGTGTTGGTTTGCATCAATCCATTGTGAAACTTTTGATGATTTTGCATCTTTACACGTCCTTAGAACTGAAGAGTTAGCTAAGATTCAATCAAACCTTTACTTCTAAGTTGCCGTTGCCAAATCAAAATCAGAATTGGAATTGGGTATGTGGGTACAGTATGCTGGTCTGAATTCTTCTAATTATTGGTTCACAGAAGAAAATCCCCCATAGAGCTGAGAAGAACCCTAACCAATTCCTATTCCCTATCCTGGGAGGGTCTTTGAAGGTAATTTGGAGCTGGGTGCTCTCCTTGGTGCCAACGCCATAAACAACTCCTCGATTTCAGATGTAGATAGGGATATTCAATGAGATTTCCTTCCAATCTTTATTGGCACATGCTTTTGGAGCTTTTGTATAACCTTCGTTACTGTTTGTTAGTGGCACAATGCTTTATTTTGTCTTAAATACTTTTATTGTTTTTGTTTTAAGGTTCTCTTTTCCGAGAATTTCTATTGTTAACTTCTGTAACCTCTAGTCTCATTGACCTTCATTTGGTCATCCATGGATATTAATATAATTTCTTTCTTTCTCAACACCTCCAACGTTTACCTCCTCTTTGAACTCCTTGGATTCCTCAAATATTTATGGCATGTTCTTAAAAATGTATGATTCAAACTCTCTTGTAAAAGTCATATATGAAACTAATGAAGTATTGTGTGAATTTAGGGAGTTCTACAGGACACGTATTGATAACGAATACTTACTAGTAAGATTTATTACAATCACACAGCACCAAGATTAAAAGTAGGCAAAAAGCAAAACATCTAAAATGTAAGATGGAAACTTTATAATGTATACATCAAAAAAATTATCCTGTAAGAATATCCCTATCACACGCTTTTTATTATAGAAATATGACATAACAGACAAATAGAGAATACATCATTAATTTCACTTGATGATGTGCAATCCTCTTTTCAATAAAAACTCCTTGAAATCTATAGAAGTCTCCCAATATCAATGTTGTTTATTGTATACAATCCAACAATAGAAAACATGGGAGTATGTGAGAGATTACAACAATTGAGAAGCAACAAACCCTGTTAGACAACCCATCATAATAAAATATTAAGAGCAATCTTGCTACCCGATAATTCTCATACATTTGATTATAAAATATATTGTTAAATTCATACTTAGATTAGCATCAATACAAAAACATAACTTATAACTTGAAAGTGTAAAGTTATTGATTAGGGAGGAGGGATAGCACTAGCAAAATGGGAGGGGGCAACACCTTTTCAAGCAGCCACCTTCACATTGGTCTTCACTGTTCACAACTGGATCAATTGCTTGTAAATGTAAATTCACACTGGAACATCAAACCAGGGAGCAAATGGTTCTTCCATTTTTGTTAGACTATCATTATGAGAAGGGTACAGTTTGTTTGGGTGTGTATTCTTGCAACTTAGATCATAATTTTAAGATGGTAACATCATCTAAAATGAGATTTTCAACTTTATGCATCCATCCACAAATTTGTAGCACAGAACACAATTTCCTCAATCAAAATTGATTATAATTATGCATTTCAGATGAAAATTGCTACCTTTCCTTTGCACAAGCTGTCATCATGATATTTTCCATGTCCTTATTTTTTCCAACCCAATTCAAGTTTATGTTGGGATTGTGGAATTATGTTACACTGATTTAACTTGTAGGACATTAGATTATTTATTGCTGAGTTACAATCTATTGACATATAAGTAGAATCCAAACCTAATAAACTAGAAATTTAGACTACCTTTAAACTTAGCAACACTGCTTGCATGCATCAAGAATCAAGCACTTATAATAGTTTTTATAATATTCATATTGTGTCAGTCTCTTGCCTTTGGTAAATTGTATTTGTTATTGCAGGAAACACAGGATGCTTGCAAGGGAAATTACCGGTATTCTACAAGTGCAAGTTGTTCTACGAAATTAAATGAGATTGATGAGGTCACAACTCTTTCTGGACTTATTTTTCCTTTGGCATGGCATTCTATTTTATTCATCAGCAAGTATTTGACTATAACTCTGTTGTCTTAAAAAGTGCAGCTTGTTTATAGGCTTAATGAATATGACATTCTTGAGCCATGCTACCATGAGACAGAAGTACAAGACATTGTCGTTAGCCAACACAACTTGCCTGAAAGCTACAAGCAATTGGGTGAGACTAAAAAGCCTCATCCAGTAAGGAGGAGGATCTTTGGTCGTGCTTGGCCTCTCAAAGCACCAGTTGCAGATGGAATTGTTCCAACATGGCCACAGCTCTCTGAAAGTGTCCCTTGCATTGTAAATATTTTTTTCTATATTCTTAATTTACTTCCAAGGACGTATATTCCTCTACAGCTGTTGAATTTATAGAAATTGAATCACTTACAGCTTTATAAAAACAGAAAACTGTTTCTTTTGAAACTAAAACATAATTCTATGACATGCATACATGCCTCTATTAGATAGCATGATCATTAAAGAACTCATTGTCTCGTGATGCACACAGAACTTCACCTGAAGAAGATTCATTCCTGGTTATGTTGTGTGCATTATCATAACTCTTGTGAAAGCTGTCCAACATCCAGAAGACTTGTTCTCTATTCTAGGTTCATTGGGCTGTGTAAAAAAATACTATTTGAATTTGCATAAAATTGTGTTCTCAAGTTATGAGATTTTTCAGCAGGTTCCTTGACTGTTATAACTTACAGCCCAAATTAAAAGTATACCAAATTACTAATTGCAGAACCTAAGAAATTGAATATTTAACTATTTCATACATTAAATAAAATCTGTTTAACTCAAATTAGAATATATACAGAAATGACTATGGCAATCCTCTAATTTTGATCAAATTAGTATTAAGGCATTTCAGTACATTGATGCTGGGTGTTATGTTTCTAACAATTTTGCCATTTAATAATCATAGATTTCTGCAGATGCGTAATTTTTTAATATCTAAGTATGTGTAATTCTGTCTTGCAAAACCAGGATGATCGGGTTGCGAAAGTTTGGTTAAATGATGAATCTGTGAGGAATGCCATACATGCTGGGACGGTACGCTTTCTTTAATTCCAAATGGTTAATAATTATTTTGAGACAATTTCTTATTAGAGTCCCACTAGGCATTAACATGTAGGTATTTTGAGGCCAGATATTTTAATCTATGGCCATATCTATTGATCATCTACCCACTAGCAGTTACTATTTACATACCCTCCTCGCATGCCCTCAGAGGAGATCCTCAACAGGACTATCAGGGAGGATATATACCTACAAAACATTATTGTCATTTGGACATCTCATCTGCAATTTCTTAGCATCAAGTTGAGTTTTTTGCTACACATTTCTTATAGATTGTAAATGGAATTATCATTCAACCTAACTATTTCCAAGATTATTGGTTACATGAACTTGAGTATTCCCCCTAGCCAGCTGATGATAAGGTTTTACCTATTACAAATTTGAGGCTAGATCTCATATGCTGTGGGGACATAGGATCTATCGTCTTGCTAGCAAGTAAATTAGTTGCTGTGATATTTCTCACATACCCAATGGGAAGCAATGGGAACTTGCAACAGCGGGAGAAATCACTGTGAGATTGGTGATTTTCCATTATGTTTGAGGGGGGAAGCTCCATTATAAGATTGAGGATTTTTTGGTTTTTGGTACTTTGAACTGGAAAGTATGGAAAGGAAACAAAAAAAGGAAAGAACAGGAAAGAAACAAAGAGTACATGCAAAATATAAATACGAGATCAGAGTTCAATCCTACATACACCATGAACAAGATGAAAACTAACTATTCTCAGAAAAATACAAGGAAAGAATGAAGAAAGGCTTCTATATTAAACATAAGAATAACATCAGAAATCACACAGAGAAAATAAGGTAAAAAGTCCATCTTATTCTGAAAGATCCCTAAATAGGTCTTTTGATGCCCTGTTTTAATTTTAATTTAATAAACTATATTTGGGGCCTTTTTGGTGTTCTTAGAGACTAAACAGAAGATGCAAAAGAGTTTGTTTCTTTTGTGTTGTTTTTTTGGTGATGGGGTTTGCAACACATGACAAGAAACAACATAAAAATGAACTGTAATCAAGAGATCAGCTTCTGATTTTTATATGACAATAGATTACAATCATCTAGAAGTGAAATAACATTCACATGTACAAGAAGAAAACATACCAAAGATCCAGTGCTAGGGTTTGAGGCTGGTTTGCTATCCAGAAAATGGATACAAGCTGAGAAGGATGGTGTAGGAGCAGATTAGTGGATCCAATTTGCTTATTCTGCCATAAGATGAATTGCCAATAACAAATTGGGCAAGAACCCAATTACCAGCTGGAAATCCAACCTTTGCCAGGCAAAATTATACAATTTTGACCTTTTCCCACTGTTTTGCTCACCCTGATCACAAATCTAGTCAGTTGACTGTGATTTCTTCCACACTCCCCTTTCTAATCCCAACAATGAGATCAAGCACAAGAAATGGAGTTAGAACCCTCCATTTAATTTTAAATTGATGCACAACCTTCTAGAATGGTACGACCCTGCCTGGAATGGTACGGCTGCAATTATGAAACCCACACTTGCTGCAATTTCAAGACAAACTGCTCAAAACTGATGTATTGTACCTAATGGTGATTGCTGGGCTGGTTTTGTTGCTAAATTGACCCCCAATGGGTCTAGACAAGGCACATCCTTGTCCACATGGGCAAATTAGTGGGTACACCTCCACTACCAATGCAGATCTGAGGGTTTACGTCCTCCAAACACCCTGCAATTTATGCTGCTAATGCAGAGCAGAGAAAAATCAGAAATAAAATAATAACATAATCCCAATTCTCTCCTCCAAAATGTCTAATAACCTTTTCCAAAGAGTGGCGTATCCCTAAATGGAATATCCCATTGGAATCCAACTCAAAAGGCATCTTCCTTGGCATCTTTTGGGTCCACGCAGCTTAAAGGCTTAAAGGCTTTTAAAGAATGACATGGCAAGGGTCCCACCATGCCATGTCATTTAAGTGATTTGAGCAAAGGGGGTGTTGACATTAAAGGGGCCACTTTATTAAAAGGTACGCATAGCACTTTATTCAAACATAAGCCTTCATTAAAAAAAGAAACTTAGGCTTATAAAGTAACTTTATAAAAGTTACATTTCCTTATTAACTTTTGACACTTAGAAATTTTTAAGTGTCTTTATTCATCAAATGCAATGTGGGAATTGCATCAAAAAGATGGGGACATGACAGTCTCCCCTTCCCGGATTTGCTTGCCCACAAGCAAAGATAGGGCTGGATGCTTAAGAATCTCTTCTCCTTCCCAAGTAGCATCCTCAATGGGTAAATCTTTCCAACTAACCAAATATTCCTTGATCACCCTGTTCCTCAAATGCCTCTCTCACTGTTCCAAAATCTCAACAGGAATCATAACCAGTTTGCCTTCATCATCCAACGGTGGCAGTATTGGAGATGCTACAATACCTTGACCAATTGCCTTTTTGAGGCATGATACATGAAAGACATTGTGAATCTTACTCTCAGGAGGAAGCTCTATCTCATATGCTACGTCACCCATTCTCCTCAGCACTCTATAAGGCCCATAAAACTTGGGCTTCAACTTCTCAGCTCCCTTAACCTTAACCGAGCTTTGCCTATAAGGTTGAAGACGTAAAAAGACCATATCCCCAATCTCAAAATCCCCAATCTCAAAAGATCTCTCAACTCGATGCCTATCAGCATACATCTTCTGCTGATTCTGAGCTTGCTGAATATTGTTCTTGAGAGATTTTAATATATCTTGATTCTCCTGTAACCAATCCCGAGCCAAAGGCACTCTATTATCAGCCAAAGCTAAGTCAGCGAACGTCATGGCATCATAACCATACAGTGCATGAAATGGGGTCATCTCAATGGACATGTGGTATGTAGTATTATAGCAGAACTCCCCCAAATACAAACAACGAACCCATGCACGCTGCTGTCCGGAAACATAGTTACGTAGATACCCCTCTATCCATTTGTTGACAATCTCTGTCTGGCCATCCGTCTGAGGGTGGTAACTAGTATTGGGAGTCAATTCCGTACCAACGAGTTTGAACAACTCTTGCCAAAAGGCACTCATGAACCTACTGTCACGGTCACTCACAATGGTCTTTGGAAGACCATGTAATCGGAAGATCTCTCTGAAAAACAAATCAGCAACCTGTGATGCTGTGTAATTTGATGCTATGGGAAAGAAATGGGCATATTTAGTCAATCTGTCCACCACAACATAAATGCAATCTTTCCCTTGGACCTTAGGAAGTCCAGTGATGAAATCCATAGATATTCCAATCCACTTTTGATCCGGGATGGGAAGTGGTTGCAGCAGACTAGTAGGGTGTGTGTTTTCAATTTTATTTTGTTGGTAAGTAAGACACTCACGCACATGCTATAGAATATCACTCTTAAGACCCTTCCATGAGAATCTCTCCCTGATTTGTCTGTAAGTTTTTCCATATCCCTGATGTCCTGCTGTTGGAGAATCATGAAATGCATGCATAATCTGATTTTTAAGTGTGGATTCAGGTACTAAATAAATCCTTCCTTTATAGTAAATGATATCATCAACAACCGAATAACTCTCATCCTGAATAATCCCATCCGTGACCTCACATGCAAACTGATTCTTTGAATACTCTACCAACAGCTGAGATTTCCAATCAGCTGAGACTTCACATAAGGAACATAGGACAGCAGATGAAGGTCTCCTAGATAATGCATCAACAACAACATTATTCTTCCCTTTGACATATTCTATGTCAAAATCATATGCTTGGACCTTAGAAACCCATTTTTGCTGCCTTTCACTGAGATCCTTTTGCTCCAAGAAATATTTTAGACTATCATGATCAGTTCTCACCACAAATTTGCAGCCAACTAGATATTGTCTGAATTTAGTCAATGCATGCATAATTGCAAGCATTTCCTTGTCATAAGTAGAATAAAGTTTCTCATTGAGTTTCAATTTCCTACTCCCATAAACAATGGGGTGATGATTCTGCATCAATATAGCTCCCACACCTTCACCCGAAGCATCACATTCCACTACAAAGGGCTAAGTGAAATCAGGTAATGCTAAAATGGGACAAGAGCTCATCACCTCCTTAAGCCTGTCAAATACCACTTGTGCTTCCGGAGACCAACCAAAAGCCCCTTTCCTTGTAAGATCTGTCAATGGTGTTGCAAGCTGTGAATAACCTTTGACAAATCTCCTGTAGTATGCACACAGACCAAGGAAACGACGTAACTCAGATATGTTCTTGGGTGGTGGCCAATCAACAATGGCCTGTATCTTCTCTTGATGCACCTTAACCCCATCTACACCAATCACATGACCCAGATATAAGATTTCAGGTAACCCAAAATCACACTTTGACAATTTGGCATACAGTGACTGTGATTCCATGATACTCAAGACCTCCTCAAGATGTAACAAGTGTTCTTCCCAAGATCTGCTGTAAATCAAGATGTCATCAAAGAACACCAAAACAAACTTACCTAGCTGCCTGTTGAACAGATGGTTCATACAAGACTGAAAAGTGGTAGGAGCATTAGTGAGGCCGAATGGCATCGCCAAGAACTCGTAATGACCATAGTGGCATCCGAAAGCAGTCTTCTGAATGTCTGACTCTCTCACCTTAATTTGATGGTACCCTGAACGAAGATCTATCTTTGAGAAGTACACTGCCCCATGTAACTCATCTAACAACTCTGTAATACGAGGAATGGGGTATTTGTTTTTAATGGTCTTCTTGTTCAATGCACGGTAGTCAATGCACATTCTCAGAGTGCCATCTTTCTTCTTCACAAGAATGACTGAAGAAGTAAATGGACTAGAACTGGGTCTAATAAACCCCATATCCAGAAGTTCCCTGATGGTCTTCTCAATCTCATCCTTATAAGCCTTGGGATGTCTATAAGGTGTGGTCAAAACTGGCTTAGCATCCTCAAGCTCGATGACATGCTCAAAACCTCTATCAGGGGGTACACCAGATGGAATGTCTCCAAACACCACTCCATGCTCATCTAAGATAGTCTGAATATCAATGTGAAAAGTCCTCTCATCCTTCACTGGTGACTTCCTAGATGATACAAAGCATTGAGTAGCCCAAATAATATCCTGGTGTCTGAAAATAGTTTCCATTCTGTGAGAAGAAACCACCTTAGGACCTCCATCCGAACATGCCCTCAGAATGGTCTTCTTACCACCCTTCATGAACTCAAGTTGCATCTTACAATGATCAATAATGTACCTGCCAATACCCTGTAGCCACTGTGTACCCAGAACTACATCATAGTCCTCCAACCGTAGGACATGGAAGTCATCAATCAGGGTGTAGTCCTTCATCTGTATCCGCAACTGTGGCACTCTCTTAGTGCAACCTAAGATAGCTCCATCCGCTACCTTCACTCCAAAACCAGAAAACTCCTCTGGGGTAATACCATACCTGTCAATCAACTCCTCACTGATGAAGTTGTGTGTAGCACCAGTATCAACTAGACACACAACACGCTGCCCCTGAATAGTACCCTTAAGTCTGAAAGCATCAAACTTAGGGTATCCTGAAAGTGTAGCCACGACAATATCAGCCATATCAGTACCCTCATGAACATCTAACTCAATCTGAGGTGTCTTTTGATCATCATACTCATCATCTGGATCTGAATCAGCAACATGGTCCTCATCACCATCTGAATGGACCTCAATAAGATGGACCTTTCCCTTTCCACTGCATCGGTGACCAGGTTCCCAAGGCTCCTTGCAAGTAAAATATAGTTTCTTCCTTCTTAACTCATTCCTAAACTCCGGATCAAATTTTGGGGTTTATGAAACTGAGAAGTCTTTTGGAAAGGTTTAGAGTTCCTAGTGAAGTTTTTGTTTTGCTGGAAAGTGGATGGGGGAGGAGTAGTGTCAAGGTCTAAGGTAAGCTGAATGGCCTCCTATAGTGTCCCAGGCCTTAAAGCCTTAACCAATCCCCTGAGTCTCTCATGTAGACCCTCAATAAACAACATAACCACTCTCCTATCAGGCATCTCAGGAACCATCACTACTATCCGCTGAAACTCATTAATATAAGTTTCCACATGTCTTGACTGCCTAAGTAGAGCTAAGTCCCTATAATACAGCTCTATATCCTTCCTGTCAAACCTAGCAATCAATCTCTCGGTGAACTCAGTATAAGAGTGAATAAGAGTATGGTTTTGCGTAACCAAACCATGGTGCCACCAATCATACGCAACTCCATCCAGGTGTAAAACAACAAACTGTATAGCCTCATCTTCAGTCATGGGTTTCAGGGATAAATAGATGTCCAATTTGTGGACCCAAGCTCGTGCACTGGTAGAACCAACACCATCAAATGTGGACATAGAGAGCTTACCAGTAGCTCTCCTTAGATCATTATTCCACTGTTGTCTGGGCCACTTGTCATTCGGAACTCGGTTAGCATCCCTACGCTGCATACAGTACTGATGTAAGGGAAAGGCATCCCTAACATGCTGTGGTAAAAGTGCCCACTCATCACTGGCTGCCATGACAGTGTCCTGGAAGGTGATTCCATTATGAGGCTCAACCAACGGTGGTACATCTCTAGGAGTGAACCATGGGAGCATAGGCCTATCCACTGTCCTAGTATGGGTCCTGTCCCTCTGTGGTGAGATGGATGCATTACTCAGGGAAGATGGAATTCTACTGCTGCCCCTACTGCCTGCAGCTGATACTGTCCTGCTATGGCTCCTATGCCTTCTCCTATTATTTCCCAAATCCATTCTGTCAAGTGTGTCCTGTAACCTGTTGATTGCTTCAACAATTCTTGGCTGTGCTTCAGCCAAGCTCCTCATAATCTCATCAGGATTGAGTGGAATTTGTCTCTCCTGTCTGGTTGGGCTCCTCTGTCCTTCAGGTACATCACCCATATTAGTCTCAAAGGGTGGTTCTGTGACAAAATTTAAATCCACTCTAGGTCTCCTGCGTGTGTAATATCTATAGGTACCAAATCTGCCCCGCTGCGTAGAATTACTCTGATGATCCCCAGGCTGGCAGGATCATGGCTGTGATACCACTGAAAGATCCCTAAATAGGTCTTTTGATGCCCTGTTTTAATTTTAATTTAATAAACTATATTTGGGGCCTTTTTGGTGTTCTTAGAGACTAAACAGAAGATGCAAAAGAGTTTGTTTCTTTTGTGTTGTTTTTTTGGTGATGGGGTTTACAACACATGACAAGAAACAACATAAAAATGAACTGTAATCAAGAGATCAGCTTCTGATTTTTATATGACAGCAGATTACAATCATCTAGAAGTGAAATAACATTCACATGTACAAGCAAAAAAAAAAACCAAAGATCCAGTGCTAGGGTTTGAGGCTGGTTTGCTATCCAGAAAATGGATACAAGCTGAGAAGGATGGTGTAGGAGCAAATCAGTGGATCCAATCTGCTTATTCTGCCATAAGATGAATTGCCAATAACAAATTGGGCAAGAACCCAATTACCAGCTGGAAATCCAACCTTTGCCAGGCAAAATTATACAATTTTGACCTTCTTTTCCCACTGTTTTGCTCACCCTGATCACAAATCTAGTCAGTTGACTGTGATTTCTACCACACTCCCCTTTCTAATCCCAACAATGAGATCAAGCACAAGAAATGGAGTTAGAACCCTCCATTTAATTTTAAATTGATGCACAGCCTTCTAGAATGGTACGACCCTGACTGGAATGGTACGACTGCAATTATGAAACCCGCACTTGTTGCAATTTCAAGACAAACTGCTCAGAACTGATGTATCGTACCTAATGGTGATTGCTGGGTTGGTTTTGTTGCTAAATTGACCCCCAATGGGTCTAGACAAGGCACATCCTTGTCCCACGTGGGCAAATTAGTGGGTACACCTCCACTACCAATGCAGATCTGAGGGTTTACGTCCTCCAAACACCTGCAATTTCTTCTGCTAATGCAGAGCAGAGAAACATCAGAAATAAAATAATAACATAATCCCAATTCTCTCCTCCAAAATGTCTAATAACCTTTTCCAAAGAGTGGCGTAGCCTTAAATGGAATATCCCATTGGAATCCAACTCAAAAGGCATCTTCCTTGGCATCTTTTGGGTCCACGCAGCTTAAAGGCTTAAAGGCTTTTAAAGAATGACATGGCAAGGGTCCCACCATGCCATGTCATTTAAGTGATTTGAGCAAAGGGGACGTTGACATTAAAGGGGCCACTTTATTAAAAGGTACGCATAGCGCTTTATTCAAACATAAGCCTTTATTAAAAAAAAGAAACTTAGGCTTATAAAGTAACTTTATAAAAGTTACATTTCCTTATTAACTTTTGACACTTAGAAATTTTTAAGTGTCTTTATTCATCAAATGCAATGTGGGAATTGCATCAAAAAGATGGGGACATGACATATTCTCCAAAAATCAAACATGAAGTCTCAATCCTCTTTCCTATACATACTATGCAAAAACATTAAAAAAAGGAAGACCTCTTCCTAGGCAGATTTTTACAATATGTAGGCATAAAAACCTTTCATTTTCCCTCTATAATTGTTCACCTTTGTATTTAAACTTTTTACATTCCTACCCTCAGATTTACAAATGTTTAAAAGAAATAAATAAAAACCCTAATTGAACAGTCAACTCCCTTTTGAGACTTTTCCTCTTTTTGATAGTTGGCAATCTTTAGTTCTTGTAGAATTTACAAAAGGTGAATCCTTGTGCTGGCCAGGTAGAGCAGACTTGGCACTTGCCAAAAAATTTCTCTAGCAAGTAACTCGGCAAAAAATTCTTAAGGACTTTTGCCGAGATTTTGGTGTGTTTTTTCAAAAAACGCGGCACGTCTTAGGCATTAACTTGGTGAGTCTTTACCCAATCAAAGAAAATCATTCTTTTTGAAACATTTTATAAACAAAAAATTATGTCAAATACCTAATTTCTCCCTTAAGTGATAAAATTCTGAAAATGGTGTGCAACATTATAAAATACCATCATGGGTTGGGAGCCTTTTCTTGATGGCCAAGACCTTGCAAATGGCTAGGCAAGACCCCCCCCCCCAACCATGCCCCTACTCTTGTTGGAATTGCTTAAGTTGAGTAGTTGTACTTCTGACTACTCTTTTGTTTGTGGACTCTTGCATTGAGTTTTGGGATTATTATTCCATTCCATTTTATGTGATCTATTATTTTTAAATAATTTAATATAGAAACTGCACTATTCATCATAAGATATGCTTTACAATGCTGTTAATTTGATAAGATTATTACACCTTTTAATTTCCTTCAAGATTGTCAATTTCCCTTTCAATCCTTGGACTCATGAATGGTAAAGAGAGCATTCATTTGCTGTTGGTACCATACACTTCAATGTTAGTTCCTTGTGAGCATAGTTTTTTTTTTGTCGATAATAAGAGTTATTTTTATTGCTTGTAAAGAGAAAAGAATTAAACCATAGATTCATCCAACAAACCACCCAGCTTTCAAAAACCATCCATTCCCTGCCTAAACCACCCAAGGAAAAAATCCCCCTACAAACCGCTTAAAACGACATCATGAGCTCAAAAAACCACTCAAAGATACAAAATTACAAAGTATTTAACAAAACCCCATAATCCTGCCCTGGTTTAAACCAATTTCAACCTAACCAATTACAGGGCTACAACCACCAAAATACAATTCGCAGCAGAATTTTTTTTTAAACAAAACCATCTACCCGGGACTAGTCTCAGGCTTTCAAATCCGCCACCTTCCTCTTGTGCGACCGAGAAGCCCTGCATTGCACGAGTCCCGCCTCCAACTGTTCTTGGTTCAGCTCCAGCTCCACCTCCATCAATTGCACGAACACATTCAAAGCCTCCCATCCCTGTCAAGCTTCCTCTTTGCAACGAGCTTTGTACCTCCCTTTCGGCCACCATACAAAGGCAATACACTTCTCGAAAACTTCATGGTTTGTATTTTCAATGCCTTCCCACACATTGTTGGTTCCCAAATCAACAGATTCCTAGTCCTAAAGGAAAAGCCTCTAACTCATCAACAAACTCGGAATAGGATTTGGCCAACGAACGAGACTTAGTCACAATACTGAGATCTCCTGCACTTTTGGCTCTGCGAGATCAAGGCGGGTGAACTTATGTAATGTCTAAACAACTTTCATCTTCAAATACTCATGACATTACAAAATACAGTAGATCATCCCAATGAAAAGATACTAAGGAAGATGGATAAACTCCTGATTTTGGCTATAACCTTAGTCTATAAGCATCTAAGAACTCATTGAGGTTGGGTTCCTACACTACTCCTACTCCTAATGCAGAAAATAATTTAAGAGATTTTGAGATAAAACTGATTCTGAAAACTGAAAACAATAACCATGATTAGTGCCTTATCAGGGCAGCAAAGTCAACTTACAACAAAAAGACATCACAATCTAATAGTAACATATAACTAGTCATTGTTGAGAACTAATGCATTGCATAATCACCATCTGTTGTAACTTTATTGCAGCCATACTTGAAGATCCTGCATGCACATGACATTATTTCTCATCTTATCAAAGCATTTTAATCTCTTCCTTGAAGAGAAGCAGAAAACAGATGAACATCAAGCTTGTTGGGACAAAATAAAATGATCCTTGATCATATATTTCATGAAATACTGTTGTTACATGCTGGAGAAAACCACAAAAAGGTAAATTTATACATTGCTTACATCTGGTTACATACTATTCAAGCATAGAACATCTATATGCTGGAAATAAAACTCTAACTAGCATTATAACTTTGCACTATATCTGGAAGCCCTGCTTCTAGAATGTTTTTTCTTTTAAACTACATTCAAAATCCTAATAACTGAGAAGAAGAGAAAACTAAATACAATAAAGAAGAAACCCTAAAAGAATCTCCAAAGGATGACACATCTTTTTCATTGAAATCTTCCATTCATCTCTTTGCCCATTGACCAAGAGGTCCCAACACACATCAAACCCAACTCTAGGAACTGCCCATTCAAGAATTGATTCCATCCCTTCCAAGTAATCCTAAGGCACAATTGCAACCATTACATCCTTCACAATTGCCACCGAATTTTCCAAATCCAGACCCCACGCCATTATAAGGGAATACACATCCATATTTGTTTAATATCTGTGTCTTAGATCACCAAAGCCCTCACCTGAAATCAGTTTAACACATTTCACCAATCTATCATCCTTATACAGAAACATTCCTTTAAGCCTTCTTTATGACACAGGGCCGAGAAACGGGCATAATTGCTTCCTTGTCTTCAACGTGAAATTTGCTTCCATTTCCCTTATTCTGCAAGAAACTACCTTCCACTTCGTTGTTTCACATCTATTTCTCCACAAAACACTCAACCAAAGCATCAAGAATGAAGAGAGAAATGAATTCGCATTAAAACAACCACTACGAACACCTAAAATTGCCATTAATGCCAAGTACGAAAACAATGCCGCCACCTTTCCAAAAAGCTGCATTAACATCAGTTATGATTTTGCAATCTCATTAATGTTGCGTACCTACAAACATTCCTTTAAACATTACCTTCTAAAATTACATTCCTAAAGTCTTCAAACTGCAGTTCACCATCCCTATCAAAGGTTAAAGCCCATTTTGAGAGCTTATCCGCTTCCACATTTCCAGAACGTCTTACATGACTTATTCGAAAGTCTTCAAAAGCTGTCAACTCCTCCACAATATTCGCAATGGTATTCTGAAGGTACCAGGCATCAATTATCCCCTTCATAATTGCTTGAACAATGATAAGAGAGTCCCCTTCTAAATGAATTCTCGGGAAACCCTTCCTCTTACCAAATTTGATAGCTGCCAAAGCTGCTAATGCTTCAGCCACATTATTCGTCTCCTTGTGAGTATAGTTGCTGCTTAGAGCATTGTATAAATTAACTGGATCCCACCGGGTGTAAAGTATTGTGTATAGGGGAAACTGATTGGTTGAAAGCCCCTTTAGCTTTATACAAGCGGTCATTAACACCTGCATGTTAAAATCCTATTGCTATTTCACTCATTTAAAGGACTCATTCGTAGAAACAAAGAATGAGCTCTGATACCATGTAGGACCAAAGATTGAGCTCTGATACCATGTAGAAGTTGATGATACAATCACAGGAGCCAAAGAATCATCTGCAAGTAAAACACCTGTCACACAAAAGTGATCAAGCAAAGATAATATGCTCCATAACAACCTGAGAATTCTATATTAGCACACAAGAATATTAGAGGTGAATGAAGGCTTTCTTTATAAAAAGCAAGAGATGTCCTAATACTAAAATTAGGAGAACTAAAGAAAAGCAAAAATGAGCTAAATAAAGCTCAACTATAGCTAAACTAAAGTACCACTAAGAGAACTTAAGCTAGAAAAGCATAACTCTAGATTAAAAAACACCTAAGTTTAGCTTAAGTGAAAAAGTAATTAAAGGACCCAATTAATTAAATAATTACATAATTGTCCTAATTACTCCAACATCCCCTATTAAGATTAACTTAGGGATAAGCTAAAGAGCTAAAAGATGAATGTAAAATGCATGCATGAATGAGTCTCAACAACAAAGGCTTGATTAGGTATTCATGTACAAACCAATGCAAAGCAATGCAACTCTCACAAATGGATGGAAGGAGAAAAACCTAGTGGGAGAAAACTCCTCTCCAAAAGAGAGAGAATACAATAATTGTGCTAGAGAAAGAAGGATAGAAGGAAAGATGGAATCAATGTGAGCTTCCAAGGACTGCTTCTATCACAAAAGTACAATGAATATCCCCCCCATAGGAGAGAGAAAATGAGGATATGAATCCCCCTAATGAAGTTGTAGTTCCTGTGACAATGATGAACGATTGAAGACAAAACGCGACCCACTACTTGCAAACAACATTTCTCCCCTTAGGTAGAAACAAATCCACTAGAGATATGAGAAGCAACTCCCATAAACAAGATGTAGGAATCCAAATCCAAATTGCGTGTGCCTTTGGAAACTGCTCATATGTCACTATGTCCATGATAGATGATGATGTCACAAACCAATCAGGTATATGCCCAATCAATGTAGGAGGTGACAAATCAAGACTGCAAAAAATGATGAAGAACAAGCTCCATGGGTGATGAAGATGGGTTGACAACACTGATGAAACTGTCAACAAAGAGGAGATGAATGTCCTCAAAATAATCCTCCAATTATGCAATATGAGACTCCACAAACAATGGTGATATGTCAGTAAGATACGAATCCCAAGTAGTTGTGTCTAGAAGAAAAATTTCCTACTACACCGAATCAACGGGGACTATGCATTAGCCAATGCCAATATGATCAGGAAAAATAGAAGATGTAAATGATTGAGATGGGATCTCAATGTGAGGAGTAGGAACATGAAGATAGGCCTCTGATCTATTGGAACATGCAAGACCTATGATATACTCAAGATCCGCTAAAGTATCATTATCAAAGGGTATGAAATCTGCATGTGCAAGGGGAAGAAGACAATCTGCTGCAAGATCCTCTAGGAATGGAGAGATATGAGGGTCTCCATGCGTCTCCCTAAGTCTAGTCCAAAGTGCACGGGGACACTCAAGGTTCGATATAGCACACATAGTGTCATGATCAACACTAGACAAAATCAATCCTACAACATGGTCTGTGATATTAACCCAAGTTGATCTACCTCTTGATGTGGCTAGTTCAAGTATGAGTCCATACAAATAAGGCAAAAGATCTATACATCTGAGATGTGTCAGGATGCAATTTTGCCAAGACTCATAATTGCACTTTGCTAGGCTGATAACATAAGAATGAATAGAAAAACCCATGATGAAAGATCCCTGATGGATCCCCTTGTTGATCTGCTGTAGTTTTTAAATTAATAAACTATATCTTCTTGTGATTCCTTTGATTTGTTTTAGAGAATAGACAGAAGTTGCAGAAGGTTTGTTTCTTTTTGTGTTTTTTGATAGTTTTCAAACAAGTAATGAATAATGAACAGTAAACATGAAAGGAGACTGAAAATAAATAAGAACATACAGCCAAATTCAGAATTGCTACAAGCTGTACCAGACAGATTTCTGATTTGTAAAACCAAATAATAATTCCAATGCAGATCCAAGGAACTTACATCCAACAATGATGCCAAACTGAAAGGTGAATAGTGATCATGAATCAAGAATACCTCTAAGGCTGAATACATGCATTCCTTACATTCCATGTGGGATGTACCTGCTGCAAATGGCGGCCCTAAGGCTGCAAGGATCACGCCCAAGCTGAAGAATTAATCTGCCATGCTAAAACCCTTACTCTGCAACCTGAATCCACAATGAAGAATGGCGTACTCAATCTCTGCCAACAATGCATTCTGCTTGAAGAATCCAATGCCAATACTGCTGAGGGCTACATCCCAGCCAGTCCAGATCTTGAGGTTTGCGTCCCAGATGAAGAATCGCCCACTCAGAACTAATTCGCAAAATAAGTTTGATTGTGTAAAAAGATAATGAACAATTTTGTCTTCATCTCCTTATATCTCCTTTCCTTTCCAAGCCAAACCCTAAAAGGGAGTAAAGTTGGCGCATTATGAAAAGAGTGTTATTTTCTAATTATGGCGTCAACTATAGGAAAATAACACTAAATTGCAAATAAATAGCTTCAGGCATCCAAAAAGACTCCGGAAGGTGAGAATCATGTAGCAAAGTTCAAGACCTTTCCAACGAGGTATAACACATAGGCATATCAACCCAGATGAAGCCAAAAACCCCTTATTACTCCGAAATGACTAAATACATAGCCTTATTTTAATTTATTTAAACGCTAACTTAGGAAATATTTAAATATATTAAAATATCTCCAGATATCCAATAATAGCCCAAAATGACCAAACAATCATGAATATAACTTTGTCACCTATCTATGACCGATGCCGGAAAAGTTGAGCTAACTGGCAGTCCCATCCCTAAAATCTAGGGATGCTCCTAGAAACTAGGAAACACACCCAAACTCCCTGAAACTGAAACCATGACATGGTCCCGTGGAACCTCCAATATGGGAACTGCCACAACCTCCTAAAAAATAGGGAATCTCCCTAAATCAAGAAACTGCTCCCAATGGCCCTCAAACTATCTTAAATGCCAACTCTGGATACTGAATACCCTGCATGAGTCTCTATCCACCACTGCCAGCCTACGAGACCCCATAATAGGCTAACTCACATGTCTCTACTAGACAAACTAAAGAGGGGACATGACACATGATACCTCTTCAAATGAAATAATCAAACCCCAAACACCTCAAGACATGTAAGGAAGATCAAATACAACTCTCTCCAAGAAAGAGATCCAAGTAATTGACTAAATGGTAAAAACAAAAAAATATGAATAAAATGTACTTTGAAAATTTTTGGAAAAATTGAATCTAAGATCTAGATAGAGCAATGAACCACCTTTCCAATAATATCATGTTTTTGACAAACAAAATCCAAATGTGCAAGATATGGCCTTGAAAGCACGAAACTGAACTTCTGACTATGCAGACCTGGTACGGAAAACTGGTGTAGAATTTGACAAAATTACTAGCACCACTAGATTCGCCCTAAAGCCAGGTTTCTAATGACTTCTCGTTTGCACAATTTTGACTCTATATGACTAAGTTATGGCCAAAAATCAACTGCATCTTAATTAGGGCTTGGAAGACATGAAGGGTTTACAAAGAGGAAAATTTTCAAAAATAGAGACTTTCCAAAAATAAAAACTTTTTGAAAATAGAAAAATCACTCAAGGTTGGATCCCTCAAGAATATGGACAAGAACTTAACAAATGTGAAGCTCTAATACCATGTAGAATCAAAGATTGAGCTTTGATACCATGTAGAAGCAAAAATTGAACTCTAATACCATGTAGGAGCAAAGATTAAGCTCTGATACCTTGTATGAGCAAAGATTGAGCTCTGATACCATGTAGAAATTGATGATACTATCATAGAAGCCAACAATCATCTGCAAGAAAAACACCTATCACACAAAAAAGATCAAGCTAAAATAATATGCTCCATAGCAACCTGAGAATTCTGTATTATTGCACACAAGAATATTAGAGATGAATGAAAGCTTGCTTTATGGAAAGCAAGAGATGCCCTAATCCTAAAATTAGGAGAACTAAAGAAAAACAAAGAGGAGCTAAATAAAGCTCAACTACAGCTAAACTAAAGTACCACTTAGAGAATTTAAGCTAGAAAAGCATAACTCTAGATAAGAAAGCACCTAAGTGTAGCTTAAGTGAAAAAGTAATTAAAAGACCTAATTAATTAAATAATTAGATAATTGTCTTAATTAACCCAACATCTTTAAGTGTTTATCTTGAATGCAAGCTTACTCATTTAGTGGCATGCGATGTTTAATCTTTGCTTATATGTTCCATTGAATGCCATTACAATTTTTCTATTAGAAGCCCAACTCTCATGGTCCTATCATCTTGTCTACTAATGATCGTGACTATTATCATTCTGATGGCACATCAAGTGACTTCACTGCCATGTCTTGAAACTTGTGGTATATAATGAAGTTTAGTGCCCTTAAGCATTTTAACAGGATACCTTATACAATTTTGGCAGCGAGGTCTAAAAGCTGGAGCTCCTTCCATGACCATAGTATGCACCAACTACTGTATAGTAGGTAAAATGATAATATGGATGTGCGTAGACCCCACTATTATGGTGCTATCATCTTGGTTATTAATTTTCATGATTATGTATCATCCAGTAGTATGTGAGGTGGCTTCATTGACATGTCTTGAGACACGTGCCAAAGTTTAGTGTAGAGCCTTTTAACAGAAGGATATTAGTATGTAATTATGGTAGTATACTCCAAAACGTAGAGCTCCTTCCATAACCATAGTATGTAGTATGTACCAACCACTGTATATCAGGTAATAATGCAAGTGTGCAATTAAGCAAGCACAGATGAACTTGTCAGTGACCAAAATTTATTGACAATTTGTTATTATTAACTCTCAAATAATACCCAAGAGTCCATAATATTCCACTTTCTTGTGCTTCTTTGTATCATACGTCACTGTTCACTTTCTCATATGCACATGAGAACACTCATAATACAAAATAATCTCACATCTATTGCAGCATCCAATATATTTCTTGATTCATTTACTTAGTTTTCTAGCCAGTGTATTATGATAAAGAATGATCCTAGAAGGTTGCAAGAATCTTTCCTGACACAAAAGAAGCAATTTTATGTTTTCACAAATTGGAAAAAAAAAAAAATCTGGTTTCTTTTAATTGGACTATGATTTGATTGAATGTTCTAGGAGGTAGCTTTTGGTAAGTTACACTTCCTCTTTTCAGTCTATTCCCAGTGTTCTTCGATGTATTGCAAGGCATGTAGAAGCTCACAAGTGCCTATTTATAATAACTTTAAGGAACTATAGTTTGTAAGTCATTAAAATGGGCTTCAATTACATTGCACTTTTACAAATATTTCAGGCTAGGCATCTTCAAAAACAGTTTTTATATGGTAAAATGCCTAAGCTTCTTGTGATTTAAAGTCCATGTGCCTACAACAAGAATGTTAAAAAGGTTTGCTCATTCATAGCCTTACAAGAAAAATGCAAAGAAGGTTTGATCCATGTGATCTAAGCATCTTTATTATATTATATTTTACTATGATCATCTTCTAGGGTCATGCTCGGAGCCACTCAAAAAATTGTTTTTGCATCTAACATATGGACATTCCCTTTACAGAAGGCTACTTGTGGAGAATGGGATCTGTGCACAGGTCGCATTAACTACAACCATGATGCTGGAAGTATGATCAGCTACCATGCAAATCTTACAAGCAAAGGATACCGTGCATTGATTTACAGGTTGATTGTTACCCAGCCTTCAATTTACCATTGTTCATTGTTCAGTTGTTGATTAACTTTTGACATTGTTCATAGTTTGTTTATTCCTTAGCTGTCATATAGCTCAATTTTTCTGTCAAGGATCTCAAATATTTTGGATTTACTTGTAGTTGTCTGTTCTAAATTTCTAAACTATATTGTAACTTAAACTTGTTTACAAGCATATGATGTATTTCAGGCTGTCTCTTGTTCATATGTCCTGTTCTTAACTGTATCTCAACCTCTATTTTCTTATCAGCAAGCTTATATTTTGGAATATTCTGTAAATATATTGTTTTCAGATTTGCTTGACCTGGTCATTAAATTAATCACCATCCTTGTTCTGTATGACTGGATCTTATATTCTTGAAATCAATAAATCCTAGATAAAATTGGAGAAATGTAGGAGTTATCCTCCTAAGTTTACTGATTAGTCTTATTTTGCAAACTTTCAGAAGTTGCAAGCTGTGTAGCATGGCTATCCATTCTGTCGGTTGTATTGTAATGATAGTTTCAACTTTCTCTGATTGCAATGACTTATGCTTGATTGTGCTTTTTGTCAAATAAAGTTTTATTAATCTGCAGTTTGTCTGCAATTTTGTGTTTCATGATGAATGCAAAAAGTTGTCACTTTTATTCTGATTACCTCGAAATAAACTAAATAAACTTCTATGTAGAAGGAAGAAAATGATCTCATAATAACTTCTTTTAATATGTTTATTAGTCTTCATTACTAAAATTTCCATGCAATTGCAATATTTGCAATTAATTGTGATTATGGTAATATCTGAATTGTTTTCTAATTTAATCATAAGCTGCTATAATTGCCAAAACTTTCCCCAATTTTGCTGCTGCATAATATTTTTTCCTTGCCAATCTTTTTGGGTTACTTGCCTATTAATTGCCTTGGCAATTTTCCCAACATAGGGTCCACTTTTTGTAAAAACTCCAAAACTAAATTTCTGAAGGGCTAGTCAAACATGTAGGGTTTTACTAATGTAGTTTTTTATGTACAAATAATGGCAGTGGTGATCATGATATGTGTGTGCCTTTCACTGGATCTGAGGCTTGGACAAGGTCCTTGGGGTATGCAATAACGGATAAATGGCACCCCTGGTTTGTGAATGGACAAGTTGCTGGGTATGTAACATTGCTCTGCTTCCTTTCTGCCTGAAATTATATTAAATTTAAATCTTATTGACTGACAATGTACTTTTTGCAATTGTTGAAATGTGCACAGCTATACTCAAGGATACGCCAATAACTTGACCTTTGCAACCATAAAGGTGGGTTATCTGTGTTTTATTTTTTGGTAGACAGACTAATTTTTTCATATGGTGTTAGATGAAGAAGCAAAATGTGACAATTCTTTGAAGAGAGCTGATGTCGAATATGATGCGAAGTTTTAGTTTCCTTTGATCATTAGTTTCATTACAATTTTTTCCTTTTCAGGGATCTGGACACACAGTTCCAGAATACAAGCCTGCAGAAGCATTGGCATTCTATACACGGTGGCTGGCTGGAGAACCTTTGTAAAGCACCATTAATTTCGAAGATTCACTAACTAACATTATTGCTTCATTTATGTGTGCATCCTACCTACAAGTCATTCTTGTGTTGTATTTGTAGTGTCCTATTCTGCTAATTATTTGAATGCAAATAGCACGTTTCTGTATTGCTATTTCTGGCAGATTGTTTGCTTAATCCTAATAAAATAAATTTATTACAGAAGTTGTGCCATGGTAAACATTTGGCGCACTGTGGAATCTGGCCAAGAATCACTATTTGATTTTCTCTCAACACAGTGGGAAATGCTTGTTCAATTTGAAAAAGAAAATCACAAAAATTGACAATTTGGTAGCAATGTGCAAGAAGATTAAATTGGAAGATAACAGGAATTGATAAATCATCACTTCTCAAGGCAGTCTAGAATTTCCGTGATTTTTACCATTCATTGTTGTGATGTGTATATTGGCAGGGGTTTCTTAAGAATATCATGTAGTAGTTAAGTCGAGTTAGCTAAGCCACTATTCTATTTATTATGCATCTAAATTTATATTAATATAGAATATTCTTAAAATATAGTTTTTAAAAAAACATTTATACTAGATTATAAAAATAGAACATATTTAAAGCATTTTTATTCTTCTCTAAATTAAAAACTGATGAATTAAATGATTAATGTGACTAATATCAGTTAGCTAAGCCATATTCTTATACAATAAGTTAACTTGAAACATTCTCCAACGCTCTTAAAACAATGAATCTCGATCAATAATAATTGGGTTTTCTGAGGTTGCGTATGGTTCTAAGATGATCAAGACAGTTTGGGATCTAGCACAACAAAAGCTGGTTCCCGAGAAAACAGAAAAACTGCGTACACTTTTGGCAGTGGCAAAATTGCAAATTCCAAGAAGGGGACGATTGCAAAACATCAAATCTTAGCAGCGTGGATTGCAGAACTACCAGTTATAGTAAAGTTGTGATTGGGAGCTTCCAGACTTCCAGTTGAAGTAAGGTAGCAATTGCAGAACTGCCAATTGAAACAAACTTGTGACATGATCATGGCGGTCGTGCATCCACCAGAGTGATTTTTCCTATGGGTGATGGTTTTGGGACGCGTCTATTCTGGCTCCAAAAGTGACCTGTCGTACCAACGACATGCATCGACATACATGTTCGAGACATGCATACCATGCCAATTTGGCGCAGCCGCCGGGCCCAGAGAAAATGACGTGGACTTGTATTGGACTTGCCGGTTTCAAACGTCAGGGCCCACGCGAAACTACGTGGACATGTCGGAGGATGGTGGATCCTCGGCCGCGGCTCGCAGCGGTGTGTTGTGCATAACACGCACATTAAAAGCCATGAAAAACAAACAACCGGTGGCAACTGTAGATGACTGCGTTCGGACGACAAAACTGCGAGAAAAAGAGGGCATAGGCTTCCAAAACGCGCTAGCTCCCTCCAAAACCTCTCGTACGTGTTAGTGACAGGGGGCTTAGTTCTTAGCCAATCACAACCGTTCATTGAAAAATCGACGATGTACAACACGTCACTAACACGCGTGTTAGTCAAACCGTACTACGTGTCCCTATACCTCCGTTTCAGAATACCTCATGCCATTTTCTGCCTCATGTGGAAAAAAGGAGGACTAATGGGACTAATGCGCGATTAAAGCAAGTGTCCTCATTGTTGGGCGTCCTCATTGTTGAAGTCTTCTGCTATTGTTGAAGGGAAAGAAGGGCTTGAAGAAGGAGGTTGCGAGTTATTGTTGAAGGACAGGCTGTGTTGTTGAAGGAGGCTTCATTTTTTAAGGTTGTCAAGTATGTGGACAAGTTTTTTTTTTTTTTTCTGTTTGTATATTCTGGTTTTCAATTCTTTGTTTTCGTTTCTTATTTTGCTTTATATGCAGTGGAGAATTTTTTTTGTTTTGCTTTATATGTAGTGGGAAATTTTTTTTGTTTTGCTTTATATGTAGTGGGAAATTATTCTTGTTTTGGAGGGAGAATCGTCCAAAAATTTACTTGTCTAATCGTCGTGTTAGGGTTAAATATCGCGTGGGACGCGTGTTTGCTGGCTCCAAAAAGCCATGGTAAAATGCGCGACTAACACGCGTGTTAGTCTCACCGTACTGCCGTTTTGGAGCCAGAATAGACACGTCCGCCGCATTAGGGTTAGAATTGGTGTTAGGTTTTTGCTCGGTGGCCCGTGTCTATTTGGTCGGTCACGTCTGGGCGAAGCTATTCGAACTTTCTTTTCGCTACAACCTTCACCGATGGACATTTCCACTATTGCGCTTTTGGGTATGTCTTACTAATAGCCTCATCGGTTATCGGCAAGACAATTTTATGCTTTTGCCACTTATGTTCACTATACCGATGAGCCTTATCTGTATATGCTTCTCCGATATAACCGCCGTTGACTTCATAATATAATCGGTGAAAGTGATGCCGATAGGTCCGACCTTGGATTTCCATGCATTGTTATCGGTATATGATACGCCAATCAACAGCTAGTATTTGTTGCATGTTTTTATCGAGGTGATTTATCCCGATAGTGTAACTTTCCATTATTTGTAATTTTTACTTCCATAATCAAGCAGGAACTTCTTCCATCCATAAGGGGGCGCCTTTTCTCATTATGCTTCCTGAGATGCGCACTCGTATATTCTGGCTCCAAAACCATAGTAAGGATTTACTAGAATAGCCGCACGCATGTTAGTCGCGCAATAGCCGCGGCCATGCAGATTCCGCCGTACAGATTGCCTAACACACGTGTTAGTCGCACGTTTAACACCGTCGATTTTGCAATTAACGGCTACGATTGACTAACCTGTCACTAACACATTGTGCGAAAGGTCTGTTTTGGAGCTGCGGCCGAATGCATCTATTCTGGCTCCAAAAAGAGAGTACGGATTGACTAACACGCGTGTTAGTCGCACGTGCGTGTATTCTGGTTCAAAAACGATAGTACAGATTTACTAACACGCGAGTTAGTAGAGCGTTTTACACCGTCAATTTTGCAATTAACGGCTGCGATTGACTAACCTGTCGCTAACACGTTGTACAAAAGGTCTACTTTGGAGCGGGAGCACCTATTGTACAGCGTGTTAGCGTTGTGTTAGTCAATCGCTGCTCGTTGATTGCAAAATCGATGATGTAAAACGTGCGACTAACAGGCGTGTTAGTCATTGCGTACTACTGTTTTGGAGCGGTCATGCGCAAAAGCACATAACGTGCCTTGTTAGTCGAAGAAACTTTTTATTAGCTGTGTGCATCATATGAATCCAACGTTTTCGTAGGATAGCATGATATGGATATGTGTAAGTGTACAAAAACATCCACAGACTATGGTGCAGAAACTTAGATTCTATAATAACATGGAACATGTGGTAGATGAACTTAGTTATTAGAAAGCACTAAAAAATTAAGGCATAGGTTGACAAATTCAAATAATTTATAGACGTCGCTGTTAGTCTGACAAATTTGCATGTCCATTTTGGAATCACAAGTATCTCGATTTCAAATATGGAGGCCAACTTTTCTTTAGAAACAAGCAAAACATAGGTCGCATTTTGGGGACGAATAAGAGATGATAGATTGATGAACCTGTTTATCTATGAAGACACCGCATTCCTTTCTGCGGTGAAGTTGATCCTTGGACCTTAGTACGTAGACGTTGGATGGAAGTACAGAACGAATGTAGACATAGTGTCTATGTTTATGGCATGGTGTTTGGAGCTCCGACCTGTTCTGAAAGTCAGAGAAATCATGAACAGGTGTGTCAAGAAGGAATGGCTAGGCGGAATGGAAGCTTTATTAGGTTTGGCAGAGACATGGACGACTTTGAAAGTGTGGACGGAGCGTGGATTCACGTGAGTGAATTTACTCCTCCCTTGCGATCGTTCTTTCTCTGGAGCGCCACATTCGATAAAGAGGCCAAAAGAAGTGTAGAACAGGCTCGAATGTATGGTATTGTGCAATACCTTGAGATTGTCGATGTCTGGCAAGCACGTGTGGAGATGGCAAAATGGGGACCTTGGTCGGAATATAGAGCACTTGTGCAACGAACAGTTCCTGCACACACAAAACGACGGGGTCGACCTTGTGGAAGAGGAACAACTAAGAAGGGTCGTGTGCTGCAGTTCGGTGAAGGCTCCAACAGGGAGACATAAATGAACCAAGTTAGGAACATGGAAGTGTTGGATGTGGAAGAGGGCACAGTCACTGTTCACCTGGAGTAGCGAGATGGTGCATACAGTCTTTTTTGAAGTAAGGACTGTGTTTGTTTTTTTAAATATTTTTGAATGTGTTACGTATGGACCGTTATTTATACCGGCTTCGATGGTCTAGTCGGCTAGTCGTGGAGGTTTATCTTTTAGAATGTAAACATTTTCAGAATTAATATAAATATAGCTTTACCGGACAAAAATAAAAATTGTTGACACCAACTGATAATCTTATCTTCCCTATTTTGAAATTGTTGTTAACATTTCATTATATATGGTGAAAAAACAAATGTTTTTGATTGTATGTGGATGAAATTGTTCTATAACATCAAACTCAAGCATTTCAATATATATGACTACAAATAAAATTAAATTCTTGTAGCACAATTGAGTTTCTATTCTGGCTCGGTAAGAAATTGGAGGATTTCAATATATATGATGGAAAAAAACCGATAACCTTATCTTCCTCTTCTGTGCTCGGCTTTGTCTCCCTCATCGGGTATCAACGTAACCCAAAACTCCTCTCACCGATGATTTGAGTTATCTCGATGACTTAGTATTTCTACCTTTCGGTATTGCCTCATCGGAGTAAGTTATGCCAATGATACCACCTTTGTCGTCTAGTCCATCAGGTATCGGAGTAGCGTGGGATGACATTCTCCGATGACCATGTTGGTCGTTGAGTCACGATGGGTAAAAGGACTTGCATCTTCCCATCACGGTCTCACGACCACCATTGATTTTCTTTGGACCTGACCACAGTTTAAAGCGCTTTTTCCTCTTCACACTTTCCGGGCCCACCATTCAGTCGCTAATTCGCGAAGAGTAAAAGGACTTGCAACTCTTCATCGCGGTCTAGCAACAACTGTCAGATCAAATCCTTACCGCTTGAACTTTAAGATCCCTTTATCACTTAACCGCTAGCGCTTAACTGCCAGCGCTGGATCTCTGACCGGCCTCGCCACTAGCGGCTTGTTGTTGAATCGCGATGGGTATTAAACGTGCAACTTCCCATTGCGGTATCACGACCGTCGTGGGATCAAAACAGACCTGCCCGACTTTTAAGAACCTGATGCATACATTAGAAAACCATACTTAGACTTAGGAAAATTAAAGCGATCCAACTTAAAAGACGAAACCCGCCTAGACTTAAAACTCAAGTGGCCCCTTTTCAATGACATAAAGACCCTTCCAGTTAAGTGGAGAAAAAGGTAACGAACAAACAAATTTTCTTTAGAGACAATAAGACATGAAGACTTTTTATCAAATGTTCTCGAAATTATTAAACCCAAAATTCATAATTCATGGACAGATTGTTGCGGCAGTACGAATTGACTAACACGTGTGTTAGTTGCGCGTTTTACACCGTCGATTTTGCAATAAACAGCTGCGATTGACTAACCTGTCGCTAACATGCTGTACAAAAGGTCCATTTTGGAGCTAGAATAGACGCAACCCGGCTATTCTGGCTCCAAAACAAACCTTTCGTACAACATGACAGCGACGTGTTAGTCAATCCTAGCCGTTTATCACAAAATCGACGGTTTAAAATGCGCGACTAACACACGTGTTAGTCAAACTGCTCGTGAACCCTTGCTCAGGCGAAGAGCAATACAAATTTGTAAACACACCTCAAACCTGCACCAAAAGAAATTACAAACACCTCCTGAGCAATAAAATAACATACACTAAACCACTATGAAAGAACAGTAGCAAGGTCAATCCATTTGGTATAGACTGCTACTACAAAAATGACATAATTACAAGGTAAAATCTGGAAATTGTCTTCAAAATCTATTCAAACTTGCTCACAAATATTCCAACTCGTGTAGAATAATTCTTAGAGCATTTTTTATACCATTTTGGTCATAATCAACTCTTCATCGATTGCCTAACCACCGATTTGCTAAAAAATTGCAAAGTTTCTTAAAAAGTTGCAAAAAGTTGTCAAACAACAATGACAACTTTTGCTCAAATGTGCATTTTTACTTATACTGAACCTCCTAGCATGACTTCCTAACAGTAAACTGGCATGCCTAAATGCCTAATCAGCCTTTACAAGTCATTTTAGATCATAATGCAAATTTATGCCATTTTAGGCTTACAAGGGCTCATAGGCCAGATTTGAGAAAAGTAACAACCTAGGTGACAATCATCCTTCAAATGACTATCAAACACACATGTGGAGCTTTGAGTATTCCATTATTCAAACACTTAATCCAAAATATGGATCATCACCTCAAAATGTGGAAAATGCATACAAAATGGTTAAAAACTAGGTGTTCCTGCACCAGTGGGTGTCCAACTTACCTATTTCAAGAACTTTGGAGATTCAACATTATACATTACGATTGTAATTAAATGTTAGACTATGTAAACAAAAATTTAGAGATAGACTCATTTAAAAATATTTGGAAACCTTGGTAAATAGTTTCCTAACACCTCACTTGGTATGATGAATCTCCTTAGCATGGTCTTAATTTCCCTATCTCTTCCATTTGGTGGAACAAGCTATTTTAGTATAAGGAATGCCCTTTATGTCGGTGAATGTGGATCGAGCATGGGAGCTTCATTTTAGCTAGAGGTAGGCCATACCTTAGTGGAAGGAAAAACCAGAGACCTCTGTTTTTTCATGCGCTTTGGCAAATTGGTATCAGACCGGTTAGATAAAGTGCGTACGAGCAGGGACTTGACAAGTTCTCATAATAGTAAAGATATATTGTTCGGATGAACCTTGATTGGAATTCAGGCCTATTCTGGTCTCTAGACTTCTCTAGAAAGTTTGAAACTTTATATAAGGAATGGTTCAGATTGCAGTCTTAAGCCTAGAAGTATCGATCTGAACCGATGGTGCATCATTTTGGTCTCAGTTGCCTGTGTAGAGAGGAATCGATCTAGGCCCATGTAGCCGGCTATTTCAAGCAAACCATGTGCTCTGGAATGTTGTATGGCAAGTGGCTAATGGTATATTGGGTGCTAATTGACACTAGTGTGATGGGTTTGTTTATGAGGCTATCATTTGCCCTATGGTTGACATATTCGATTCAAAGGAAGCAACCATACAAAGGATCGACGGCTTTGTCTGCCCGTCTGATGGACAAGCCCTAGCAAATGCCATTCTAGAGTTGGATTCTGATTGTTGGGTAAGCACCCTGGACATCTATTTTAACCACACCAACTACATCTCCTCTGAATAGGAGGAGTCAAACAGTGAAGACGAGGAAATTGCCCCAAAAAGGGCAACATGGGAGAGGAGGAAAAACTTCATCCAGGAGGTGTGGGAGGTGTTTAGGGTAGGGGTGAGGAACGAGAATCTGGATCCCTTCCACAGACTACTCAGCTCCGATGATAACTAGCTCTCGGCACCAACCACTATCAAAGTAATGGAGATTGGAGAGAACATGGATGTCATACTCCAATACATTGGGAATTAGTTTTGATGTTTATCTACAATTTCCTGTTTTGCATATGTCACTTGAAACTACACTTCTATGACCCTATTGCAGACAATAGGAATAATTTTGTAAAATTAGTAGTAGCACTATTTTAGGTACTTACCCACTATGTTAGAAAACATCTTGTTATGGTAAATAGGAAAAAGTGTCAGCTGACACTATGTTAGAAATGGCTCACCATTGTAGGTGCATGGAGTGCCTTTGATGGTCATTTTGTAGCCAATATTTTGATGTTTAAAGATGTCATTTTCATCTACATGTACTGATGACGAATGGTGGATATTACAATTTGTAAAGAACCAATGCTTCTTACACTTCATGCTGCCAATTTTTTACCATAATGTTTGTTAAGTATTGATGTAGTCAAATATACATTTTCTGTCACATGAAGTATTGATCTCTAGTTGTATATTGCTTCAATCTCTTTGTTAGCTTCAAACTATTATGCAAAATCATTGTACCGACTCATCATATATGGATTTGACGGATTAGAAGCATTTACTCAACTGAAATCCTCCTATGATTTGCCTCGTATGAACACCATTCTACTCGTTCTCTGCATTTAATAATGACGGGTTTAGGGTTTTGCAATCAGATTTCGCAACGGCTAATCGGCATAACTTTTCCGATAATTCAATTATTTGGCGCCACCTGTCCTTCAGTCGGCATAGGTCTTACCGATCACTTCGCCTCTTGGCTAGGTTCTACTTTCACCTTTATATCACATCGACATAGGTCCAACCGATACACCCTCCTTTTATTCCTTCGTGGTGTTATCAGTGTTTTGGATGTTGTTGGAAGTTTTTCTTGGTATCCTTAATTTTCCAAATTTTGGATTTGATCCCTTTGAAAATCTTAAAAAAAAAAAACCTTTTTGTCGCATTATTTCCAAATCACTTCTATTTGCCCACTGCTTTTTTCACTTAAGTGGAAGGGTCACTGTGTCATCGAAAGGGGCCATTTTGAGTTCTAGGTTTGGACGGGTTTTAATTTGAAATGTTTCATAGTTTCCTAAAGTCCTAAGTATTTTCCTTTATGTATGCGTTGGGTTCTTAAAGGCCGGATAAGTTTCTTTTGATCTAATGGTTGTCATGACACCACAATGGAAAGTTGCATGTTGAATATTCATCGCAACCTAGCGACAAGCCACTAGCGGCGGGGCCAGTCAAATAGTTAATCCATACAGTTAATGGAGACAACTAGCGGTGACGGTTTAGTAGTGATGGCTAAGTAACGAAGGACCTTAAGGATCGAACGGTTGTCGCTAGACCGCTATGAAGAGATGCTCCTCCTTTACTCTTCGCAGACTACCGACTGAATGGTGGGCCCGACCAATGTGACAAAGTCTAGAGGAAATCAACGGTTGTCACTAGATTGCAAAGGGAAGATGCTTGACCTTTACCCATCGCGGATCAGCGGCAAAGAGCTGGCGAGTGACGAAATGATGGGCCCACTTTGAAGGCTAAAGTGATTAAAGGGAGTGTTGAATCTGCATGATCTAATGGTTCTCGGTAGACCGCGATAGGAATATGCTCGACCTTTACTCATTGCGGATGAGCGACTGAAGGGAAAAATACTCAGAAGAAGCCCTTTTGGTCCGTTGGAGCTGAAATTTGAAATTTAAAAGAATTAATTGTAGACATGCGTGGCCCTATTGATGATAATTAATGCTCAGTTGTCGCCAAGGTGCCTCCATAAGACATTGTTTTGAAATTCAAATTGCAAAAAGTTGTCAAGAGGATTAGCAGAGACTAGGTGTGTGGTTTTTGTGATTTCTCAAGCGACAAGTAAGTTTTTCTGCGACTGTGCTTTGCAATACCTATTTGTGTGACATTGTTTGGTGCTGGAAATTTAGAAGGGGTTATTTGATTAACAATTGAAGTGATGATAGCTTTAGATTGATAAGATGACACCGCGAAGAGAATTTAAGGGAAAGATAGATTACCAAGAGAGGGCTATTTGCGATGACTTTCTCGAACAATTGGTTCAATCCACAAATAGTGCAACCAAGATAAAGGAACTTGTGCCCAAATCTCCCCGCCTACAGATTGGTGACGGTTTATATGACAAGGGATGTTGGTTGAGAGATTCTCAGATAGGCATGATAGGTTTAGGTTTGTTTAGGGTAGGGTTTAGCCAACGGAATACACCTGGTCCTATAAATAATATATGGGAATTAGATGTTGGGAAACTGGCGGTCCTTGGAGTTTTCATGGACATTCATTTGTTGACCCAAATTGCAAAAAGTTACGACCCTATCACTAGGACTGTGAGGAATGTAAATGGGCCCCCCCTAATTGAAATTATTGATGATGAACTCAGAAGGGTATTCCGACTGAATGAAGCCTCAAGTTATTTAGAACCCATTGATTTTGAAATGCTCAAGAAGGTCTATGATGCCCAGAAGGATCATCTTAGGAATGGGCCATTGAAGGAATTTTTTGCAAAGATAGGATGGTTAACATTGGCAGGCTCTAGCACAATGGAGCCTTTCCCTATGAATTTCTTCACTTTAAGGGCTAAGGGTGTATATTGGTCTCTATGTCAAATTTTCGAAGAAGATGCAAAGAATGCCATGCCAATTCATTATATGCTTATGATGGCACAAATTTTGAACCCGTCCTTAGCAGTAGCATATGATTTTGCACCTTATCTTGCAAATGTCATTCATGAGGGTTTAATTGGGATAAATAATGCTTAAGTGGATAGACCTTTTGGCTGGTATTCCATGTTGATGCATATGTTCTTGTTTAAAGGCGTGGAATATATTGGAAAAGATATGGACCTACTAAGAGAAAGGGATGGTGAAGACATGCCAGTTCAGTTATGGAGTGCAGATCTATCTTGGGATAGAGAAGATGATAGCTATCTGAAATTTGATAGATGCTTTGCATCTAAGCTTAGAATTCTTTTGTGTCAAGAGAACCCTAGGATCCCAAAGGTTCTCCTTGAATTCATCAGACCTAAGGAGTTTGCAAAGAGCATCAAGATTGTGCACAATTGGGGTGACATAATATTATATCCCGTTTCCACCGTTTTCAGAGTATATGGTTTCAGTGGAACCCCATATTTGCTCCCCTATCAGGTCCCTTTGAAGATTGGTATTGCTGAGATTATGAGGCAAATTGGAGGTCTACAAGAAGCAGAGCTGACGAATAAAGGAAGAGGGACAATCTTCCCAACAGTCAGCATGGCACATCAATTTATAGTCACCAAAGGTGGTTGGCTACATTTTGAGAAGTTCCTTCAGCCATACAGATTGTCAATGGCAGTGGCTAGGTTTGCTAATCCTGAAGACTTATTCAATGGTATGTTTAGGAATAAAGCCAGGTGCAGTCGTAGAATTCATCGATTTCACTTCCCTAAAGATCTGATAAGAAATGAATTTAATTTGGATGAGTAGGAAGTAAAAAAGGAAAAATGGTTGGCATACAAGAAGACCCTTGATTTTGTCCAATTTTTTGACAAGAATTATGATCCTTTGAAAAGCTTTGACCCATTTGAGGAGAGGATCAATTATTTGGTAGGATACTTTGAAGATGCAATGTAGACTCTGAATGAGAAGAAGGATGTTGTAATGAAGGCAAACCCTGAGAAAGCCAAGCTTGTCTTGACTAAGCCCGTTTTGGCCAAAGTCATTCCCCCTGGAGAGTATGTAATGTATAAGAAATCGGGATATAATGTGGTAATGCCTAGGAGGGATGAACCTTCTATGTCAAAGGGAAAGAGGCCAATGGAGGATGCCCTTCACTCACAAGCTTCCCCAAAAAGGCAGAGGTTGGAAAAAGAGGCACAATCAAGTCAATCCCTATATTCTCCTTCTCAATCCCCATTATTTATAGGTGATGAGCAGGCAGTTGCTGAGCAATTATTGCAACTAGGAAGCTTAGGGGAGATTGCATGTACATATGGAGAATTGCAAGAAGGGATGCTAGAAGAGCCAGTAGGTGCCAAAATGGACTTGACTGTTGAAGAATTTGCAGGTAGAGAACTGGATACTATCATTAAGAAGGCCAGTGATGAATTTTTGGCTGATAACAGTTTTGTAAAGACATGAGCCTTTCTGCAATTTGTTTGGCGAAGGCATATAGGGCAGTTTAAAGAAAGGTGTGAAAAGGGGAAACTTGAACAACCCCATAAGGATACATCTGTTGTTGAAGCATAAATAAAGCAGGAAATGGTGAAAGAGTTTGAAGCAATTACCCCTGAGGAAGGGAGAATATTGATTGCAGATGCTGGAGTGCGAATTCTCCTAGAATGGGACATAGTCGATGCAATAGTTATTGATGCAGTAAGGAAGGAGACCAAGCCTTTAGATGGAATGAATTACAATAATGACCATGCAACCCTTGTAATGTGGTCACTTAAAAGAGAGTAAAATAAAATGAGAGATTTCTCAGAATCTCATTACTTAGGGGGCATGATTGTGAAAAGAGTCAGAGACACAGGGGTAGTAGAAGTTGCTAGCACGACCTTAGAGTCTGCTAAATTCAGCATGGCAGTGGTTGAAAAGGAGGCCAAGGAGAAAGTTGATCTCTAGGTGAAATTAGATGTAGTCCTAAAGGCTTATAATCAAGCAAAGCTTGAGCTAGCTTCTAAAGATGGCACTATTGCAGGGCTGAAGAGTAAATTGGAAGGACAACATCAAAGGGGTGAGTCTTCCCAACTGATGATTGCTTCTTCTCCTATTAAGCCCCCTCATTCCAGCCCAATTATTGAATTCCCTCCTTCTCCCACTACTCCTGGTTTCCAATCAGCTGAGAACATTCAGGATGAGATTGAGAGATTGAGGCAAGCTCAAACAATTTTTCCAAATAAGTATGAGGAAAAGATTAGGGGTATTGTTTTGAATTTTGCTGATAGTATTGGGTCACCAATTGTGCATATACATATGAAAAGGGTAATGAGTCTTTTAGATTCTTTGAAAGAAGAAAAGGCTACTTTGGAGCCAATTTTGGATAAATGGACTGCCAAAGAGGTGGATTTGAAGACTATATATTCTTTGTCCCAGTGAGAAGAAGGTGTTGATGTCATAATCAGACCTACTTGTGAATTAGAAAATGAGTTGTCCAGGTTTGCGGCAGAAGGAGTTAACATCGAAAGGAGGGCAAACTTGTACCGAAAGAAGTATACAACTGAAAAAATTGAATTGTTTCCTGGAGGTTTTTTGAGCGTCAACAAGATAAAAGATAAAGAAGTATGGATTGAGGAGCTAGGTCATAAATTATGTTAGAGAATTAATAACATTATAAACATGGATGATACTTCTTTATTTATTCAGATTATTGAGGAAATTGAGAAAATAAAATCACATTTCGACTTTTTGGAGAAGGAAGTTAAACAGTTGACAAAATCATGGAAGAGTTGGAACAAACTGAAGAAAAAAATCATTAAATTCTCGTGGCCTGATGATGATACATTCAAAATATGGGAAACCAATATATTTTGAAAGAAACAGAAGCAGAGGAAGGTCCCACCAACGCCCCGACATGTGGCAGTTCACAGGCAACCTGATCTGCAGAGGAATACTTTTCAGAATCAGTTGTGCTCCTACTGCTACAATATTTTGTAATTGATATAACTTTTGGGGGGGAATTATGGTTAGGATAGGAATATTTTCTAGGGAATTCTGAAGCTTGTCGCATCCTATTTTCTATAAGTGGATACCAGGACTACCTAGAGGGGGATTGCAAGAATTTTGTATGAAAGCTCTGGCAAAATATATACAGGCTTTTGTTTTGGAATTTTGGAGGATCATTTTGTGTCTATGTAAAACGTTGATGAGAGAATATTAATATACAATCAAAACATTTATGAGCCCAGATCTATGTTGTCTTTGTGTCTGTATGCTTGTTATCATTTTGATTAAATGATCTAGGATTGTTTAGTTAAACGATTTGCAAGGCAAATTATGAGAATGTCTTAGGTTTTTTCCTCAAGGAGGAAAATTAAGTATACTTAATTCCTTTTCATTGATAATTAGTAAATTTGCATGAATTTGATGATTGGGTCTAGCATAGGTTGAGAGTTTATATATGTCAGGCATATATAGATTCAGTAAATCAAGGTGATGATATGTATGTGAATTTCTATTGTCAAATTTTCATTCCATTCTTAATGACTCAAGAGACAATTATAAGATCATCACTGTCAAGGTTTCATTATGTGTTTATGAATAATATAAACCCAACTTTACATTCAATACCACATCATGTGATGGCACATCACAACAAATCAAAAAGATTTATCAAGAGGACATATGGTTTCATCAAACATGAAATTACAAACAACGATCTGAAGATAAAGACATGAATCTTGTATATTTAACTTCTCCAATAAGAATGTATACAAAAACTACACTTACAAAATATTCCAATACATTCAGTTTGCACAGACTAAACTTCTCATTCCTACTAGGCTTTTCTAAAACATAATACTTGCAGCCCACCTAGTGGCCGAAAATGTCTATCTATCTATCTATCTCCCTTTTTGATACAAAAATGACTTATTACATATACACGAGTCAATTTTGGTCGTCCAATAATGTGTTACATTTTTTAATATGCTCCAAATACTTGTCCTTATGAGTGCTAGTGTTGAACACGGTATCTCTGACAACAATCTCCATGGTAACCATCTTCTCCATCTGATCACCTGTTTCCTTCATGTCCAAAATATCTGCCCGGGCAACATCAAGGGATGCACTGAGTACATTGTGGCATTATGTAATCCAAATCCCTCTTTCTTTTAACTGCTTTGCATCATCCATAATATCTGGTATACCATACCTAACAATATCCTTGTAGTCAGTAAATTCTTGGTCAATATCTATGCCAAATGCCTTGTGTTTGTTCAACCTTCTCTGGATCTTCTCAACTATTTTCTCATCGGCATTCTTATCCTTAAATAGTGTCTTCAGCCCCGTCAAGATCCTTTTATGAGAAACCATATTGTCCAGGGTCTTCTGATAGTTCGCCTAGAATTCTTTGAGGATTTCCAATAAATGCTCAAACCTATTAGTCAACAAAACACAAGCAGCATCTACCCTAGTAGTTCGGATTTGCCTCCTTAACTTGATGTTCTCTTTCATCTGCTCCTCATACTTCTTCTTCCACTAAGCACCGATATCTACTATCTATGGCACTTCATGTCCAGGACCTCTCAACAAGTCTTCATATAAACTTTTATATTTTTGACACTCTTTCACTACCCACTGCATTTGGGCCTTATTCAATTTTGCAATGTCAATCCCCAAATCTGCGGTGACAATTGGATTAACCTCTCCCACTTTTAGCTTCATCATATGCCCAAATGCCTTATCCACATCTATAATTTTGGGTCTGTTATTTGGAGGGTACAGGGCCCAGAGCAACATTTCCTCTTCATTTGGATCATACCTTGATCCAATAAAAATATCATTTACACCCTGTATATCTAACTTTACATCATTTCTATCAGAATGCAACAAGCTATCAAAAATGAAAGAGGCACTTAAGTCCCAACTTGGGAACAAGATGACACCTACCTCAGTAAGAAGTTGTCTCCCTCTCTATGGTGTCATTATGGCCACCTCTGCATCAATGTCTTCTTTCAATTTCTTAAGCATCTCTGCTTCATTCTATGGGGTAACATTTGGGATGCTCTCCCTCAATTTTTTCCCTCTGTAGTGATACAAAAATGATTTGAACTCTTTATAGTGTACAAAAACTTCATCTGCAACAAAGGCAACCTGCTCTTCCATTCTTACATCTGCATTTGCATTCATTCTCACCATGGCTTACTCATGGCTCTCTGTCACTTCTTCTAACTTAGGTCCTTAGAGGGTTCATACAACTATATTCTCATAAGACCCGCTCTCAGAATCTCCTTCCTCTCTTAGTTCCTAAAGCCTTTGCTTCCATTCTTCCAATCTTTGGTTCAATTCCTCCAAAACCACAACACCCTCATTCCATTCCTTATTTTTGAATAGATCTTCAGCCTCCAAGGGGATATGCAAATACTCTCCCAGATTTTGGCTCTTCCTACAATGGTGGATGTATCCCTTTGGATCATAATTCTTCTGAGCCTGGTGTCCATACAGATTGTACTCCTCTACCAGCTTCTTTTCTATCATTTCATAAGCCTTAGTAGAGACAATGGTGAAATCTCTGAAATATAAAGTGCCAGGCATAAACACCTTCTTGTGTGCACCAGCTAAATGCTTGGCATTTGACATGCTAATCTACCTAACAATTTCTAATTAGGCAATCCTATTAGGAACTAATGTGGGCAACATATATGGAACACCCTCAAAACCATAAACCCTGAAAAAGGTGGAATTCTGGCATACAAACTAGTCACCCCAATTGTGCTTGACTCTGGTGTCTCCAAAAGCATGGGGTCTCAAGAATCTCTTAATCTCCGGTGAGATAGACCCATCACACTCCACCCCAAATAATTTGTACAAGGGCTTCACAAAGTATTCTTCAAACAACACATAGTGTGATTTGTCGAACCTTGAGTCCCACAGGAATACCCATAATTGGATTGGTTGGTCCTGTCCTTCCTTGTTCCTGGAAGTCACCTTTAATTCTTTTGGCCACAAACCCTACATCTACCCATGAAACAAAACCATATGCATTAGCAATGAGTAAAATTTGAAAGTAGGGTTAGGCTCTGTTTGCAAATTCAAGAATCCTTCATGTAGCTTCTCTGCCAAGTAAGTTGCATAATCAAATGGCCTCGGTTCATGCATCTGAATGTTTGCAGCCAACACCAATGGGCGTATCCTTGTAACATCAGGAACTTCTTCCCCGTAGACCTGGTCGCATGCCCAATATGTGTACTGCAAGTATTGTCTGAACAGAGTGATTTCAAAGGGAGGACCATCCTGCCCTGTAAGTCATCCCTTCTCCTTCTTGTGAATCGCTAACTTCCACACTGTGTGAGAAGTGTCCATTTGGGTATACTCTCCTTCTAGGTCTGTAAAGGATAGGGGCATGTAGGGCTCATAAGTCATACCAAAGACCTCCTGAATGGTCCCGACACATATCCGGATGAATGGATCCCCATTAGGCAATTGGATGCATCTGTTTTCTTTTTTGTATTTCCTGGTAAGCAATTCCAATAAACTGAGATTCAGAAAAACATTTGGGACCACCAATCTGCCCAAATTTGTCATCCAAGGGTTCGACAATGGCATATTCTTGTTCCGCCTCAAATAGTGATACAAAAACAATTCATGGCCCCTTATGGTTGTCCAGATATCTTCAACATCTTTGTACTTATCTTCCAATTGATCCTTGGGCGGTAAATAGGTTTTAGATCTCCTCGACTTAGCACCCGATGACTCCATTTGGTCAATCATGTCTTGGTTCAATTTTCGCTTCTGCACACCCTCCACAGACTTCGTCTATTTAGCTTTAGTGGACTATGTATCTAAAATCTCTATGACCTTTCTCTTCCCTTCTGAACCAGAAGCCTCCATGATTAAGTGCTTGAATTCTCAAATTACCCGCGCTTCCTGTCTGCAACTTCAATGTTGATGGCTGAAGAAACTGTGAATAATTTTGTCACGAGAACTCTTTCTTTATGTTGGATATGCAATGGCTAGAGGGAGTCTTTAACGATCAAAACTCATCAATTTTTCTTTGTGCGGATCAAATCCACCTGATCGTGAGCATTTAATAGTGGTCGTCGTATCAGATATTCCAACGGCTATTTGGCATAACCCTACCCGATAATTCAATTACTTCGCGCCACCCAAATTTTATGTTCCTTCAATTACCTTTTTGTCTCGCCTATCGGCATAGGTCATTCCGACTAGTCTTTTCGTACCTTATTCTCCTTATTGGGCTGCTTTGGTTTATCATTGTATTCTTTCCTGATGTAGTCACTTTGCTTGTGACAAGCTCATCTTCCTTATCGGGTGTTGGGATAACTCAATACGCATCTCCCCGATGATGTATGTTATCCTAATGAGTCTTCTTCCTTTCTTGACTGGAACCACTTTATCGGAGAAAGTCTTTTCGATAGTCGCCTTCTTTATTTGGTGCATTGGGTATCGGGGTAACTTATGCCAATAGTGTATGTTATCCCGATGACTCCGTCTTCTTGTCACACCATCGCCGTAACCCCCCCCCCGATGGGTTTCCACTTAGTCGCACTTTTTACGGCTGGTCATGCTTTTGAAAACAACATCGGCATGAGTTACTCCAATCAACACCATCCTCCTTGGGTGATCTCATTGAGGTAACTTATGCCGATAAGAAGAATTTTGCATATTTTTACAAAAGAAACCCTTTTCCATAGATGCTTCACCCATACCACTGACATCTCTGAACATGTTCACGACCCTGCTCTATGTTGATCCTCCAAAAGTACTTCTTCAATGAAACTAATTGTCAAGATGAGGATTGCTAGAATGCCATAGTATTCAACATTCCCTTGAATATGCCCAAGTGATGATTTTTCATGAAGATACTGCAACATATCACCTGTACATACAATCCACCAGTAAATGCTCTTATGATGAAACTAAAAGTGTCCATATATAGCACAAAACTATTTTGCAAAAATATGTGCTAACAGGATGAACCTAACAGTAATGTAGCTTTGTGAAGTCATTTGTGCCAAGCGACCAATATCATGGCAAACACATTTGACATCAACCACGATCTCAAAACACTATCACACTGAAGATATCATCATTGTGTCTGTTTACTGTTGATGATATCTCTTTCTTTGTCCGATATGTACAAGACCATAATGGGAAAACACTGAAAATGGCAGGACATTATGGTATTGGAAGTTCAAGATGCTAGTGAAGGTTTGCGTCATTTCTGTTCAAGGGATATTCAGTGGACGCCAATTTGTGTCGAAAATGATTCAACGACAAACCTGTGTGCAGCAATTCCACTGGGTAGATTGGATGCATTCATCAGAGGGGAATCATTGCGCGAAGGTGTTGAAACCCAATTCCTCCGAAAGCGGCACAATGAGCACGATAGTGTTGTGCACAACACACATACAACAAAGATGTACAGTCGGTTCGTAGACACATTCTTTCCTATTCTTTGTCTACGTTTAATGACATTACGACTGTTGTTGATGATAGGAGAGTTGTTTTTGAAGGTATTGGTGTTCATATGGACCAGAAGACAATAGGAAAAAGTTGTCGAATAAGAAGTGCGCCCGGACATATCAGAAAAAAAGAGGTAGTACATGCCACTTCATTGTTAAGGTGTTATATGGTAGGCCAGATGTGGCCATCTTGATATTGAAGCAACCATTGCATGTAGACAAGAATGGTGAAGCTTGTCATGGCGTGGATGATACCACCAATGAGTTGCGCTCTCAATTTGCACCAAACCTTTCCGATGAATGCAAAGCATATATAGAGAGGTTCTTGCTGATGGATGTGAGCATTGATGCTATTATGGACACACATCTTGATGATCCCATTTTTCATGACATGTTGAAGAAGAGAGATTCATTCGTCACACACAAGGATGTTATGAATGCGGTGACGAGGGTCTGTTCTATTCGGTCACGAAAGCATGTGCACAATGCCACTAGCATCTTAGAATGGAAAAAACAAGATGAGGCAAATTTCTTTTTTTTCCAGCAGCCACAAGGTGCCGACAAACCTTTCATTATGGGAATACAAACGACTTGGATGCTTGACATGATGGTTTTATTCTCGCATGACTCAATCATATTAATGGATTTGACATTTGCAACAAACAAATACGGGGTAAGTCTCTTCGAACTTAACCTGTTTTCATGCAACCCATTTGATTTGTGGATGGTCATGATCTTCCTATTTATTGTTTAAAACAATATCAATTGTATTCGTGTCTCATCTTCGACGAGCAGCAATCGGGGGTGCCTGTTGCATGGGCTGTGACATCAAGGATATCCAGGTGTGGTTGATGGAGTTGCAGAGACGAGGAAAGAAAAAGAGGCCTCATTGGAGGATCAATGTATTTATCATGGATGATGTGAGTGCAGAGATTCAAGCGATAGAGTAAGTGCAAGAGCGAAATGTTTGTCTACATGAAAGAAAACATTATGATATGCTGGTCTACGTTTTATTTAAAATGAGCAGGTTCCTGACTCAATTAAACGTTTTGTTCCTAACAGGAGTGTTTTTGAATGTCGTGTCATACTTTGTATTTGGCACATGCGTCGAGCATGGTTGAAGAATGTGTACAAGTATGGAATGAAGGAAAGAGAAATGGACTTTTTCACCATCTAGTGGCGATAATGATGGCAATGCATGAAAGTGAAGAGAGCACTGTGGAGGAGCTGCACACTTTCTTTGCCGAATTTAGTGATCAACCACATTTTCTAAAGTACTTCTACAACACATGGTGTCAAGGAGAAGGCCGTATCGGTGAGTTGGAAATTACATTTGACTGGTGGCTTTATGACTTTTTACCTGTTTTGGTTGTCGTTTGGTAGTTGACATCCTGCTCCTATTTTTAATTTCTTTTTTTCAATTTTTTTTTGGCTAGCTATGTGGGCGAAAAACTTCAGGAATTTCGCTCATGCTAACCAGGACACAAATAATGCCATCGAATCATACCATGGAAAATTGAAGTCACTACACCTAAGAGATGATAAAAAGACATGCTCAAGGAGGATGGACAATCTGTATTTTATACTTGTGTATAAAGTGGAACCATTCTACCAGCATAAGCAAGAATTGCAGCTTTTTGGATTTATCAAAAACTATAGGTTGACACATTTGCAAACTATTATGAGAGGGTAAAGGCAATTCTTGATGCCGATTGTGTTTCAGACGACACTACTCCTGGTTGGTACTGGGTGAAAAGTCAGTCCTCGTGCAATTGGTATGTGGTTAGGAAATTTGGGGATCACTTCTACATCTGTGAATGTTCGTGGAGTTTGCGAGGAAACATGTGCAAGCATGCGTTGAAGCTTGTTGCAATGATGAACAATTCATTCCACTATTCACGTGTTCCGGGTAAGTGGATGTTCGTGAATGTTGATCTTTGCTAACTTAAAAGATGTGTACTTCACTCTAAGATCTTGTTTCATATAGATCCTATTCCTATGTTGACTCCAACATCTGCTAATACTAATGAAAACCTGACACCTGAACCTGTCGTCGATAACATTTCTAATGCACATACAAATTTAGAGGATGTGGACATCGTAATGTGGAACAAAGTAAATAGAAAGTTAAACATATTGTCGCAAACAATGTCAGGTTCAGGCGATAAACTAATGGCATTTGTAGGCTATCTGGATAGGTTCATGGTTGATCTTCAGAATGTCGGTGCCATGTCATTTGATTTTAGTTCGTCTAGCGATCCAGCCAATACAACCACTGAACGTATGCGGCCTTGCTTCAGTGCAAGTCGGGTCCGTCATCGCAATTGACGACAACATAGGCAGAGTACTATGAGTGAGATTTGTCATGATGTTCAGCAGCATGTCACCTTTGAGTTCCCCTTTGAGACTTCTAGGAGGAGAACAGGAAAGAGGCAATTGGACCAAGCACCAGAACCACATGTCCTTGCCACTACATCAGTTGTGTCTGATACAGGTTGGTACTCTAGGGTCACCTGTAAGTGGTTTCTAAACATGTGAATGTTGCACGCGTTTATTTAGTCGTCATGTCTTGTAGTCGGTGAAAGTGATCCACACTTATGTGTGACAGTGTTTGGCACCCCCTCAACACCTGGCCATAGGAGTCGTCATTGGGGATTGGCTTTTGATGGTCTTTTATGTGGATAGGGATCACAGAATGATCCTCCCTGATACTAATTTTGGTATTATTTGTTTAGATTAATCTTTTTGTTTGTAACTATGTCATATATGTGCTTGATGTTTAGCCATTCTTCATTCAACCTGTTGCGTAATATGGAACAACTTTGTTTATTGTAGTTGCATTGTAATGTTTACTATTACTGTCCCTAACCATCTTTTATAATGTATCTTTGTATGCAGGTCTGTTGTTTTTTGCCATTTTTTATCACTAAATGGCTTTCACATACACGTCGGGCGACAGGCGCAGGTTTTATGCAACTAAATTTTCAGTATTACGCTTTTATGTCTTCAATTTATTGATGCTCGAGTTAAATAATTAATACTCTTATGGTGTGATTATGTCTTGCATTTTTTTAGTGCTTAACACTCTTATGCCTTATATTTATTGAATGCTATAGTTATATTACTAACACTCTTATTGTATATATCTGCAGACTGCTACAGAGGTTGGCAAAGAATGACGAGGAGTCTGCCTTATTTCAGCACCTCTCAGATATTGTTGTTTCAGATATTATCCGAACAATAACTCCCAGACGGGCCAGTGAGTGCACCATTCGAATGGGAAGACATTATACCAAGGACAATATGTACACTGTCCACATAGAAGACGTGATGTTGTTCGCCAGATTGTCGACTCTGGTGATGGTCACTTTGTATAGGCGACTATAGCCAGTGTATTTCACCCTTAAGTACTGACTAGTCACTCTCCCTCAGATTCACATAATTTGTGCTGACAGACCCCATTGGAGACATGGATGGTCCCTGGTGCCATACTTCGATCAGAGTATCGAGGATGTCACAACATTCTTTCCATGGAACCTCCTTATTATGGACTATGCCTGCATTTTCATGGGTTATGGTAGTCCTCGACCAGCACTGAGGTTTGTCAGGATACAGAGGAGGTCCTCTCATTAAAATTGTATAACTTCTCTTGTATGACTATGCTCTTTTTATAAAATAGTTCATTTCTATGGTTACATAGCCGATCTTTGTACATCGTTTGTCTCGATTGTTTATGATTTATATGTTTGTGTCGGTTATGTTTACAATTTATATGTTTGTCTCTATACACTTTATATTACAAACCAATACACTTTATATGTTAATTTAAATCTAATAAATATAATCCTTTCTCTAAACATGTTATAGCGGACGCGTTTATTCTGGCTCCAAAATGATAGTACGGATTGACTAACATGCATGTTAGTCACATGTTTTACACCATCGATTTTGCAATTAACGGTTGCGATTGACTAACCTATCACTAACACGTTGTAGAAAAGGTCCATTTTGGAGCCAAAATAGATGCAACCTGTCATAGCATTAAGTCTACTCTAAAAGGAATAGCATTGATTTATGTAATAATGCAATTTTGATATGCAATGAAATTAAGATGTGAGATATGGAATGCAGATAATCTAATAAATATAATCCTTTCTCTAAACATGTATATCATTAAGTCTACTCTAAAAGGAATAGCATTGATTTCCGTAATAATGCAATTTTGATATGCAATGAAATTAAGATGTGAGATATGGAATGTAGATGTGTAAATTGTGAACACTTGGATTGAAGACAATTTTCTCTCCTTCATGATGATGCAAGTATGTCAATGTTTCATTTAAGATAGATCAACAAGATTAATTAAGGAGGTTAGGTTTTAGAAATGCATTATTGTTACAATATAAACAATCCATTACATGTCATCAAAGGGAATGGGGCAAGATAATTGAAGACAACACTAGACTATGTGTATAACACTAGCAGATAGTATAAAATAATTTTATAAGTGATTGGCAAGGAAACTTAAAAATTGAACATAAATTACATATAGTACAACTTATCGACAAAGTTGTCAAACATGGTAAATACAGTCTGCAGATCAGCGGAATCAACCAACACGGCGTGTTAGCCTATTTCACCATTTCGCGGGGCAAAAAGAAATGGCGGCCAGGCAGTCCACGAATCAGCGAAAGACGTCGTGTTAGTCGATTTCGCTGATTCGCGAATTGTCTTTACCATGTCCTTTTACCCTGCGAGACGACGAAATAGGCTAACACGCTGTGTTAGTATTTTACCGTTTCACGGGCGAAAAGGAAATGGAGGCCTGGCAGTCTGCGAATCCATGAAATAGAATAACACGCCCTATTAGTCTATTTCGCCATGTCGCAGGCTAAAAGGAAAGGCTGAAGCTATTCTAGCTCCAAAATGACTGTCATTGACTAACCTGTCGCTAACATGCTATACGAAAGGTCTTTTGGAGCCAAAAAATGACTAACACGGCGTGTTAGTTGATTTCGCCATTTCGTGTGGAAAAAGGAAATGGCAGCCAAACAATCCGCGTATCAACGAAATAGACTAACACGTCGTGTTAGTCTATTTGTGTAATTCGATTTTGCTGATTCGAGGATTGGCTAGCCGACATTTCCTTTTGCCACGCGAAACGGCGAAATATACTAACACGCCTTGTTAGTCGATTTGTGTTAATCAATTTCGCTAATTCGCGGAATGCGTGGCCGCCATTTCCTTTTCGCCCGCAAAACGACGAAATAGACTAACACACCGTGTTAGTCCTTTTCATTGATTCGCTGACTGGCAGGTTGCCATTTCCTTTATGCCCGCGAAATGGCGAAATCGACTAACATGACATTTTAGTCTATTTCGTCGTGAGACGGCGATGTGGAATTGGCGGGCAGCCAGTCAACGAATTAGCGAAAACGACTAACACTTCTCACATATATATGAAGTGTTACTTTGAATTTGAGTTTCTTTGTTTATGGAATACAAGTATAACTAACCTATGTGTTATACTCCACCTTATTCGTGTGCTAAATCTTAAATAGTTAAGTACTCATTGATCTATATTTAATATTTACGAAGAAGAATCCTCATTGAGCTATCTTATGTACTTGTGATTTAGTTTATCCATCATTTATAAATAAGCATTTTTCAGTCTTCAATAAGCAACTATTATAAGCAGGTGGAAGTTAAGAAAAATTGCCATCATACAATTACTGGTTCTTTTAAATCCGCTATATAAAAACCTTTAACCTACAGATTTAGGTTTCAGGTATAGATTCACCCGCCTTGGTTCGCCAAGACTGATTCAAAAGTCATTAAGAGAAGTGCGAAAACCATTCATCATACAAGACGTGTAGAAAAGCCACATATAACCATTCAGAAAGCATGAAAAAGTGTACAAGAAACCAATCATTAACCATTGAAGTTGTTTAAGTGAAGTCAATCACATTTATTGAAAATAACCATTCATGAAGCATTCAAAGTGTTTTCTTAAATGAAAGAATATGCCTGATCACAAACAATCTGCACCACTAGTGACATTTTATTCAACAAGAGTCAACAATATACATCTAGAAAACTTTCGTAATAGTACAAACCCCTTATGGAGGCAAAGGTTGAGTATTCAAATGACTTTTGTTTCCCCTAGTGGTCGGAGTAAGGGGAGGCACATCATTCCCATCATCTTCATTGGTTACGGAGGTAGAAACCTCCTCGTACCTATGTTTCCAGTACTGAGCGCATTGCACACAAACATCTAGCATGCCCTGCATCTGGTCACTTATGATTTTGTTGCTTTTAGCGCATGCCTCACACACTACCTCTTGTCTCTCATTCGCCATCTGCAATCTACACACTTCCCGCTCAAGGTTCGTATTCTTATCGTCTAAGTCCATGACCTTGTTATTGAGTTCCATGCATTTATTATTGAGTTCAGTGCATTTCTTATTGAGTTCAATGCATCTCCTTTTCACTTCAGTGAATCTCCATTCAAGATTAGAAACAATCCCCTTTAGCCTTTCATTTTCAGCGTGGGCCATTTCGACCTTCTACATTAGCAGTTCTACATGCATGGCGTCAAACTTCATTTTGTCCATCCCATTGTTCCAGTCTGCAAAGGGTGGTGGTGGTTGTCTTGTAGACTTCCCTAAACCGTCATCGAAGGTGAGAACATTGGGCGTCCCATTCGCCTTTGAATTCATAGTAGGCGTTTGGTTCTACGAAACAGATGTTTCGACGCCCTTTCTTTTTCCTGTCCATTCTCTTCCCATTGCCATCCCTACAAACAATGCCAAAAAATAAGTAGCAGTAGACAGGTGGGCAAGACAACATGAAAAATGCAGGAAACAATAGTTTATGCCAACACAATACGAATAAGTATCTTTTTCTTTTTTTTGCATGAATAACATTATGTACAATACAAAAGTTAACTTGTTCACTAAAGTTGACATGTTCACTAAACTAGGCACTTGGGTGGGTGGCAGGTTACCTGCCAATGGGGAATCCATTATTTTGGGAAGATAACTCCATCACTCACCACTCCTCATCCTGCATCCAACTTATTACACATCTGCCATGAAACTATAACAGAAGTCTTGTGTATTTTAATTAAATTTTTGTTTTGCTATTTTTTTGTTGTTAATTCATTTCAGATTCAGTGTTCAAAAATAAACAATAACAATGGTATATTAAACTGTTGTACGCTATAGTGGAAAGAGCATATGGTTCACAATTTCAATCAAACATTCTGCTTGATCTGTATATGTAAAAGCGTTGCAACAACCCTATTGCTACGCAATAACAAAACCTATGCATATGCAATATGTAAGAGACCTTGAACAAAACTTGAACAATAAACAACTATCATCAACTTTATTGTACCATCCACTATCATTATTAAAAATGTTCTACACCAAAGACAGGTTTCTGAAGTTATTAAAGGGTAGTTGATGGTGCAGGATCACCATGAAACAATCCAACAAATCAAGCCTTTACAATTATGTTGCTTAAAGTAGCAGGAAAGGTTGAAAATAAAGTACAATTCATTTAAAACATAAACAATAATTGAGAGGGTTTAAACTATGGTAAGGTAAAATCCATCTCAATATAACATCTCCAAATCCCATCTGAATAGTCTATCAAGATTGATCTTCCACCACAGTATCTCGCTCTAAATATTAGGAAAGAGGAACAACAACTATGATCGAAAAATATTATCGCCTCCGTTGTTTGGATTGTGCAATGGAGTTGACAACACTGTGAAATGCTTTACGCTTCTTCTCATTCTTATGCAACTTGGGAGGGGTGATGCCAAGTGATTGTAGCCTCTGACTTACCCATCTGATCACAGGGCCGCGTTTAACATCCTCTTTTTATGGCTGGACACTTTTGCCAACTTTATCCTGCCACATACAAACGACATCATACGAGTGTTGCCTATTTCATTCCAATGGGATAAGATAAATGATGGAATGAGAAGATGGAGGAAGGGATCTTGTCATCTTCAAAACTTACCGCTGGTGGGGAACAAACTAGGTCTTTAATAGGCCACACCACCCATGAGTTTAGGGAATCTGACAAGACATTGGCGAAAGGACCTGGGCAAGGCAGGTGGGCATTGCATCAAAGACTTTGACAATGCGAACTTTAGCACAATTTCGTGGGACTAGAATAGTATGACACATTACACCCTTCCCCAGACCATCAACAATGCCTTCCCCAACCACTGCCCCTTCCAGTAGTAGGTGGACTTCGATTCCAACAACAACAATGTGAGCATCTTCATTGGCACACTCTTCTTTGTCTTCCACAGTTGCCTGCATTATTAACGAGTGGACGTGGTCACTTAAATAAAATTATTTATACTTGTCCATCAAACATAGGCAAATCAATTCATGGCAATGCAATTCAACAGTACCAAAATATTTGTCTCTCCCAGCCCGTTGCCCCCATCGTGCTCACCATCTGCATTTGTACATCCATCATCATTTCCCCCACTCTTTCTCAATGCTTTCTTCTATCGAATTATGCTTCAAAATGTGACACATTGTACATGAGTGTAAGTACACATTAAACCCATATGCCTACGAACACTACTGGACCAAGGCCGATGAATTTTACACGACTAAGGAAATAACATGAACACAGATAATGGACACAAACCACAACATCATAAAAAGTTCTCTCTAGTATAACACTACCTCTCACCGCCTGTTATCCAAAATAAGAGCCCAATACCTGTTCATCTCTGCTCTTATCCTCCAATGTCTGCCCCAATTGAGTAGACTCCTCTGCAATCTTCTCGCCACTACATGCACTCAAATTTCCATTCAAAATCTCCTTCAGCTTCTCCCTCGAAATAGACTTTTGAAGTTTCTTGTCCAATACTGCGATCGACTGCATACAAAAAGAGTTACTCTATAGTATAACATACCATGTGATGATATAGCACTACATGTCATGCACAATGGCACCGCATTACTTGTTCATCTTTGCACCTATCCTTCAACCTCTGCCCCAATTTAGGAGATTGCTCTAAAAATCGTCTCGCCACTGCATGCACTCAGTTTTTCAATCGTCGTCTCCTTCACCTTCTTCCTCCTAACAGACATCCGAGATTTTGGGGAACACTACACATAGTATCATTAGGCAATTGCATTGACTGTTCTTTGCTCCTATCATCCATCATCTGCCCCAACTTAGGAGACTGCTCCGCAATCTTCTCACCACTACATGCACCCAATTTTTCATTCGACGTCTCCTTCAGCTTCTTTGACGAAACAGACTTATACCTAACAGATGACTGAGGTTTTCGACTTAATTTTTTAGGCACACTACATTCCATGTCATCCAATACCACGGGACAGTCCATGCTCCCTCCACAGACCCCATCAAAATCAACCTACAATGACATGGACGAAATAGTCAACATACTACACAGTGGAGTGCAAAGCATACCATGCAATGAAAACACACATATGGACAGGCCAACAGAAAGTCACCTTCGATGACAAATGTGTCGCCTCATCTGAAGTCAAACTTGTTTTTTCTGCGACATTCTTCTTTTCTTGCTTCCTCGACGAATCACATGCATCATTGACTGACATGTTTGTTTTAGGATGTGAAGTCCACCTTCTTTTTCCGTAACATTCTTCTTTTTTTGCTTCCTCGACAAAATAGGTGCACCCTCATTTGTTTCAGGATCTGAAGTCGGCCTTGTTTTTTCCACAACATTCTTCTTTTTTTGCTTCCGCAATGAAATAGATCCTTCTCACCTACCTAACCGGACTGTTGTCGTACACTCACATTGCTTCCTTTATCTCTTCCTTCCCTTTGGTAGGAAGCTCATCACGTGTTTTCTTGCCATATTTCATGCACACCCGGTCAGTGACACGTTTTTTTTTGCATACTGTGTCATACACCCATTTGGTATTCGATATTAGACTCCCTCTTTTTCAAGTGCATCAGCGATTTCTTCGTATGATCCGCGTTGTGTTGTCCACTACCACACGGTTGACGACTACATCATGCAATCCCCAATAATGGAAGTTGATGGTCTCTGGCTCTACGCATATTAAGCCTCCCCAGATCCCAAAACTGATGGCCTCCATTTTCGGAACAATAATAGAAGAGACAAAAGTAGTGCAACCTGCCATTAATATGTTCTCTTTTGTGATCAGCCTGTTGCTGCACACAGCCAACATAGACAAAGAGTCACATTTCAATTTTGCACTAATCAAACATTATAAAGATAATCCAATATATAATGACTAATAGTGGACCTCCTTGTTACTCACCCCTCCTCCTTGTTCCTGTTCGTGAGCGCTGACAGAATCACGTTGTCATTCAGTCTCCTGCTCTATGCTCACCTCGTGCTCGCTACGAACATCCCCTTTTTCACTCTCACTGCCTGGAGCATCAATATAATCGCCCTCATCTACATTTCCAATGGCCTCATCTTCCTCACCAACACACCCACTACCATAATGTTGTTCTATAAAATAGCACACATCATCGATAATTTTTATGCCCATGTATATATCTACATTTCCACTTATAAATCCCAAATTCCAGCAACCATGCCATGCAATGATGGAAAAAAAATATAATGCAATGATAAATAATTACCAGTGTGGTTGTGCAGTCACTGAGAAGCCGACTTGACAATGGGTTCAAAATTGGAGACCCGACTGGTGACTCATTCAGATTTGAATCCCCAACTAGTCCTTGACCTAAAGGCCCATCTCCTGACTCTTCCAGATTTGGATCCCCAACATTCCCACATCTGAAAGCCCAACTCCTAACTCTTTCAGATTTGAATCCTCAACTAGTGCTGGATGTGAAAGTCCAACTCCTGAATCTTTCAGATTTGAATCCCCAACTTGTCGTAGAAAGCCCAACTCCTGACTCTTTCAAATTTGAATCCTCAACTAGTCCTGGATGCGAAACCCAAGCTCCTGAATCTTTCAGATTTGAATCTCCAACTAGTCATGCATCTAAAAGCCCAACTCCCGACTCTTTCAGATTTGAATCCTCAACTACTCCCAGATGTGAAAGTCCAACTCTTGAATCTTTCAGATATGAATACCAAATTGGTCCCGCATATGAAATCCCAACTCTCTCCTGGGTATACAAATTGGTTCTCCAATCAGAAGCATTAAACAATGACAACACCAAGCAATACTACATGTTGCATAATCCATTAAAACTACTTAGCTTATAGGAAGTCCGATGTCACGTGTCACTAGGAAGCGAATGTGACCAACTCCTAGGAGATCATCTGCCTTTATCTCCAGTAACCCATAATCAAGATCAACAGTTTCCCTCAACCTTTTTTGCAACGCAATTGACGTGATTGAACTGAAACAAAAAAAAATGCAATTCATATTCTTCACACTATCAATAACACCACACATTCACCACAAATAACACAACCAACACATGACTGGTTATTCCCACATTGCAATACAAAGTCAGCATGTCGTTGTGTTATGTACAACCCAACTAACGGTTTAGCCATAAACTATCCATGACATTCCTCTGTAGAACATATTTCGTTGCAATTGTAATGAAATAATGACTATGATCCATCACCAACGCTGTTAAAAAGGCTTCATGTGTTCTCCCCATCCAAAATACAACACAAAAACTAGACTTTGTTAAGGATTGATAAAGAAGGATGCAAAACACGCCTAATGCATCGACTGCATCTATTCTTGCTCCAAAACAGACCTTTCCTACAACGTGTTAGCGACAGGTTAGTCAATCGCAGCCGCTAATTGCAAAATCGACAGTGTAAAACGAGTGTGCAGCAATCAAGATGGTCAATCTATGTCAGAGAATACACAAGGATTCATTATCATTAACAAAGTCTTTTATGATAATCAATGGGTACAGAGACCTCCAATTAATTATTCCAAAGACTAATGTCTTTTGAAATGAGTATCTATTCTAAAGCTTCCATCTCTTTGTTGATATGGGAATATTATTATTTATTAGAAACGTAGTCTTAAGTTACGAAAAGAAAAAATAAAAAAACACTGTGAAGGATAGACACGTGAGGAGTTCATCATGCCAACCAGAGACATCTGAAATAGAACCCCAAATAACATTTCAAATCAGAGTTGGATCATCGAACACATGTACTTATCAAACATCATGAACATCAATAATCTAGATATACAAATACACTGGGATGAACATAAACACTGTCATGCAAATCAACAGAATATATACAAATTTATAACACATAGTTCGCAAGAATCAAGATTTTTGGTTCATATATTCAACACTGGTTTCATGACTCGAAGATCCATAAATAAAAATCATACTGCATTCAGGTTGGAAAACAATATCTTATTGTCTAATATGGTGCGTCTATAGCATATAATATAAGGCATCAGCCAATTGCATTGTTCATTTTCATCATTATCAAATTCAGTAAAAGTAAGGACATTAATATTACATGATCAAGAACTGAAATAAAAAAATTATATACAAAAAACTATATATAAATATATAACAAGCCCCTTTCAAAAAGTTGCACAAGCCCAAAGATTATTAATATGGGGACATTACAGTGCAAGTAGTATTAAAGAAGGGAGAGAGAGCAACAACCTGGGAACGTTTGGACGTTTGTCAGGGGACTGCTCAATAGTCCTTGAAAATCAACAACCTGCATGGATAACTAATGTTAGTGGTAGTCTACATTGGGAAGTAAATGCATTTCAAAAGACATAAAAGGAACCTACGTGTTCATATATGAAAATGCAGTTTAACATTCAATATAAACTACCTCTAAGTAATTTATATCACCTTAATTATATGTGTCAATTTGCCACAGTGTCAGAGCTGTGCCAGAACTGTCTATATCAACCACCTATTTTTCGTACTATAGTTATGCACTCAAGGACAAACGCCTCTATTCCAACTCGAAATCAATGCCATGGTCTAACTAACACGCAGCTTAGTCACACGTTTTACATTATATTTTACATTCAACGACTGCAATTGAATAACATGTCACTAACACGCAGTAGCATTTGTCTATTCTCGAGCCTTTTTATTGACTAACTCCAACTCCAATTGTAAATTGCATCGCGTGTTAGTCTTTGGCTTTACCGCTGTTAGCTGCATCAAATCACAAACTGTACATGAACAATGGTCTGAGAGGTTGTGTCTATTCTGGCTCCAAAATAGACAAATCATACAGACTAACAACATCGTGTTAGACAAAAGCATCAATCAAATTCAAAACCTATGATTAAAAACCTGCCACAAACATGGGGTGTTAGTCCCCCCATACTGTTTTTTGCAACCACAATAGAGGCGTCCTGCTGCGAGGGTAACTTGAGTTTCGTGCTAGTCTTTTCTTTGACAAACGTACCAAGTTTTGCAGCCCGTGGCCTCTTCTTCCTGTCAGGATGTCATCCGAGTGCGATTCCTTCATTCACAAGCTTTTAATGTGCGTGTTATGCACAATAAACCGATGGTAACCACGAAGCATGCTGCAGCCATCCTCCGGCATGTCCACATAATTTTGCGTGGGCCCCGAGGAGTGAAACTGAGAACTCGACAACAACTCCACATCACATACCATGAGTCCAAGTGCCACGATAATTTGGCATGGCATGCATGTCTCGGAAATGTATGTCGATGCATGTCGTTGGTACGATAGGTTCGTTGTCGACCCACAATACACATAGCCTCCCACATATATTTGCATATATGTTTATTCTGCAGTTTTCGAGTGAGATTAGGTGCTTCCAACTTGTGTCAGATATGTCTATTCTGGCTTCAAACTGAGATTGTACCAATGACATGAATCAACATACATGAGACGCGTCTATTCTAGCTCCAAAAAAGACCTATCATACCAATGATATGCATGAACATACATGTTCGAGAGTAAATATATACGCAAATACAAGTGGCGGGCAACAACTACATAAAAGAGAAAGTGACGTAAAATGTTTGGTTTCAAATTGAGCTTCTTTTACGTGGTCTTGACCTCGTTTACATGTTATGGTTTGCATTTTGATGCAAACAAACTCCTCAAAATCAGGTTGTTGTCTGGTTGATGCAACCATTCCTTGACTATGCGTGACCTGCTCTTGTTTAGGAGTTGATATGCTATTTGCTAACAATTAGGAGTTGATCTGCTGTTTGTTTGACGATAGCAAACATGGAGCCTTTTTAATCTGCCTAATGTGGAAAAAGTAAGACTAATGCGTGAACGAAAACATTATTGTTGAAGGGCTCCTTGTTGAAGCAGACTACGTCTATTCTGGCTCATTATTGAAGGGAGATTTATGGGACTACAGTTTTTTGTGTCATGCTGCGGCTTGGGGTATGTTGAAATCCACCTCTATAACTCGTATTTTTCCTATTTCAGTTTGGATTTTGTTTAAAATCATCAGGGTTTTCATTGTTTGTTTGCGTTTCTTTTTTGCCTCTATATGTAGCCAGAATAGCTTCAGCCTATGTCGAATATTTGCCTGTTTTGGAGCCATAATAGACGCATACTGTCACGTTAGGGTTAGAGACTGCTAGGGTTAGGTTTTCTTTTTTTTATCTAATGAGCACCTGAGAATAATGGAAACAGAGCATAACATTTCCATAGTTTCTTTTATCTATGTTTTATTTTGTCATTTTCCTCTGTATTGCAGAGGACATGTTTGTTGAATTGCAGGGTCATAGGATCATCTGCATCACCTTTTCTATAAATGGCCATGTGTGTGTGTGTGTGTGTTGCTTCATATTGACATATATATACTAGCACACACCAAACCGCAAACAAACAATGCAAACCCTGAAGGTTTTCAACAAAATCCCAAAAATCAGCCCTCAATAATGAGCCGTCAATAATCAAGCCTTCAAAAATCGAACGCCCTTCAACAATGAGCCAAAATATATGCAACCTGCCAAACCCATATATATATATATGTGTGTGTGTGTGTGTGTGTGTGTGAATATGAAGCAATACACACACACACACACACTGATGGTTGTTTATTTTTTTCTAGCTTTTAATGTGCATGTATAAGAACGAGCATTTCATCTTTAACAACTCTACTCACTATGGTAAACTAACACATATAATTATGTAAATATACATACCTTTAAAATCTTGTAGATCTTCTTCACTCCGCCAAACCACAAACAGGGAACCTTGGTATCCTGACACGACCATGCTGCAAAATGATGCCTAATTTTCACAGATAGAACACAAAATGACACAGGAAATAAAAAAAAATATTGAATGTCTTAGGGTTTCAAATTACCGCAGCCGCCTAAGCCTCCACCCAAATTGTTGTACTCTTGACACCTCTCGAGGGCACACTCACAACCACCTCTGCGGTACAAAAATGATATAAAAAATTACAATCGAAAACACAGGGTTGACGAAGGAATCATAAAACTATCGTTATCTGTTAGGGTTTGAATTTACTAATGCCGCCATAACCCTACACAACAATCTTGAATCGTACCACCCCCCTGTGCGAGCGCTACGATACCTCCTCCCTGCACATGAAAAAACCCGCATGTTAACATGCGATAACAATATACCCAGACAACTCGTGTTATGCATCCGGTCGGCTTTTGTCCTCCCCTTCGGATCCACAGATATTTTGATAATGCATACCTATAACTACAATTGAAGTGCAACTCCTTCGCTCAGTGATTCAACTGGGGACATTGTCATGCCACGATGGACATGAATTTACACCATCGAATATTTTGTTTCGTCTCCACCATTGCATTCTGCATGCAGCTCCCAGACGAAATATATTTTTAATTTTTGCGAAATCGAGTTTTCATTCAAATTTTTTTAAAAAATTAATTGAAAAATGTGCCCATAACATGTGACCGCCAATGTTAGTCAACTCATGGATGCAATAAAGCAGGTTACCCAAAAAATGGCTGCGTGGCCATTAAAAATAAATAAAATCAAAACGGGCGGTCACCAAAAATGTAAACCGCCTGGCCGGTGGTATGTTAACCACCTCGCTCGATGTAACTGTCACATCGTAGTGACAACAGCTGGGAAAATGTTAACTGCGAGAAAGATTTTCCATCAAACCAAAACCGGCAACATCATCCACGTCATCACCGCCCCAAATTCCTCCATGTCATCTGTGGGTCCCAGGAAAGTCGCTCTCATGGACTTGTCGTACTTGAATGGTATGCCTTCGACATCATATAGAGGCATGCCGTTTTGGAGCCAGAATAGCTACAACCCTGGTTTTGCAAGGAAGAAACAAAAAAAAAGATAATGGTTTCAAAATAATGACTTTTAATGGTATGCACCTTTATTTTTCATCATGAGAAGACTTTCTAATCAATGTAACACGTCATTCATGCCTTACTTATTCTTCTAAATCATAACAACGTCCAAATGAATTTATTAAGAAAAAAAGGACTTATTAAGATTAATGCTTCATAAAGAGTCTCCATGATATGCACATAAGCCTCAGTTACTCCTCACCCCAAGGGATTGAATCTTCATCACATCAGGAAATAATCTTATAGAGTTTAATTTTGTTCATCATGATATCCCAAGAAGAATTCAAGACCAACATCAAATTATGGCACTTCATTGGTAGTTTCATAGTTGTCATCAACAATGTGTAGAATCTACTCTTCCCTTTGTAGGTTGAACTATTCATTTGATAGGTCCATTTGATTATGTGTGAAAGTCAATTTACTTGCATTACGAATGTACGAAATGACTTGACTAAAAGAAGGAATACCTAGTTCTTGTGTTCTTTGTCTACATTACACATTGTTCTTCAAATAGCTAGGACTAAATTAGTTGTGCCTCATGATGAGCCTTTAACACACCCCCTTCTAAACTAGATTGTTCTTCCTCACTAGAGCATTTCTTGTGACATTGTTGTTCCTTTGTTTCAATTTATGCCCTTTTCTACTTCTTACTATTGTATGTTTGATTTAGCATCACTTAGTGTGCACATGTGCTTGTATCTTGGCTTACATCCAATTTTAACCTACACTACTACATCTATATAGATTATTTTGTTTGTACATAATGGCTTCGATTGTTGGAATATTTATATGAGTTACCTTGGATATTTAGTTTTGGATGGTCTAAATGACTTACCACTATTTTGAGACTCCATCATTGTTTAATGTCTCCTTGTATGAGTTGAAGTTTTATCTTTTCCTTACTAGTAATCAAGTTTCATTTTTAATATTTTCAAGTCTTTTTATTTATAAATTGAATTGAGTTGCCACTCTTCATTTAGAAAAGAAATTTTATCCTAACACCTAAAACATTAACATAACAAGCTAAAACTTATATCCCTATTACCCTTTTGTTGGTGTAAGTTGATGGGATCTTCAAAGTATTAACTAAGATGAACACGTGCATAACAACATCACCATTGTTTTGACACAATTTGATGGGCTATCAACTTATCCAATTGCACAACTAGAAAAATTCAATGAGATTATATATGGTCTTTAATATGCCAAGCCTTCAAAATATGAACTAGGGTAAAACTTCCATGGCAATGAAAAATTACATCCCTAGTAATGACACTATTATATTGGTGCTCAAATTTGTTGGTTCCCAAGTCCCTAAAGACAAGTCATTATTTGACTAGCATGGGTGTCAAAACCAGAGCAACAAACCTCTAACTTATTAATACAAATGCTTCTAGATTAGATTGTGTACAGATTTTTTGCATCAAGGGACCCATTGTTGAGAGTGGATTAGATTGTGTCAAACAGAGCATCAAGGGAACCATTGTTGAGAGTGGACAATCTTTCCTTAATTTTTGGCTCAAGTGGACCCAAAAGGGGCTTCCCTAGAATTATCCTTAATATGATGAATCACAACTCAAAAATAATAGATAGGAAGTGTTACAATAGCACCCAATGTGCACTTGGTCCCAAAGGTTATCACTAGACCAAAGACTAGCCTACTACACTTGAGACCTCTTATCAAGTTGATAAGCACATCATTGTATGACTACAATATGTGGGTATGTAGAACATTATCCATAAATACAAGAATAGTTATGGCTCACTACAACTGATACCCTAGTTGAATCACCAAGTCATGAAATGCATACAAATTAATTTCCTACTCATAATCTATTAGTATAATATCTTTTAATTTAAGCATATGGTGGATCACTACTTCCATTAGTAATGCCTCATTTATTATGTAACAAAGTCACAACATACCATGAGAAACAATACATTAAATCGTGAAAGAATATGAGTTGTGAATATATGCATAATCCACAAACAACGATATCATATAATTGAGCATACTTAACGTTATCTATCTCCAAACTACATAAAATATATATGTAATAGATAAATGACTACTATAAATATTGTAATGACTTAGAATGTTGTCTACATTTATCAAAAACCTACTACAATCATACAAGAAAATATTGCAAGAGGGAATCTAAGCATAAAATTCCCCTCAAGATCTACAAAGGGATCCATGAAGACACTTAATTACAAAAACCATTTATAATATAACAACTCCTTGTGATTTACAAAAGATGTTTCTCTAATGGTGAATATATTTACAAGAGTTGAAACCTTAGAAGCTCCTCTATATTTGCATTCATGTAGGAAAAAGAAATGGCTGGTCATTATTCTAAAAACAAACTAATATTTATAGCACATTATCTATTCAATGGATAGTTACAAGAAGTCAACTAAGAATTAGATTTCATTATTGTGACATCTCAAAAAAATTGAAATCCCTTAAATTCCATGAGATGGATGATTTGGATTAGTCACAAGGACTATCGACATATGCAACTCAACAGCTACATTAAGGGTGGGATGGTCACCCTCATCCCTCATAATTGTAAGTGTATGTAAAATCATGCCTAATGATTTTTAGGTGATAAAATCATGATTGGGTAGCTATGGGGGGGATAAAATATTGATGCTATATTGGGAGGTTTAAGGAGAGGATAGGGGCAATTTGAAATAAATGAAAAAGTTTGGTGTAAAATAGAAGTGAGAACAAGACATGCAAGGTTTCAATTCAAGACCAAAGTTAAAAAAAATGAATGGAGGAATAGAAGTATTAAAGTTCACTGAAACTCCTCAAAAGGGTTGAAATGAGTATAAGAGGAATTATGAAGAAATGTGTGGAAAAGATGTGGGATTTTACATCAAGATTATATGTTCTCATGCAGAACTATATGTTTTTGTTATCCTCATTTTTTGCATTAGCAAAAATGAGGGTACCCCACAAATTTTGGCTCATTTGTGGTTTTTCCTGCTCTATGGTTTGCTTTACGATACATTTTTGGCATCATAAGCGTGCTTTTCCCATGTTTTACACTTATTCACTTTTTGTGAAGTCTAGGTGTAAATTGGGTTTATGAACCCGATTTACACTAAGTTAGGCATTTTGAACCCGATTTACACCTCATAGGTACAGTTCGGGTTCATAGACCCAATTTACACCTCATAGGTGCAAATTGGGTTTATAAACCCAAATTGCACTCATTTATTACACTTTGAGTTATTTGTGGCTCATTGGAAGAATTGGTTTAGGAGTCTTTTACCTCAATTTTTAAGACTTACTTCTCTTTTTACCCTCATTTTAAGCTTTCCCAAGTTGATTTCGAGGCTGGAGGGAGAAGAATTTGATCTTGCATTTTGGGTATGTATCTATTTTTCCCTCTTGCTAGGGTTATAGAAACCCTTTATTTTTATTTTTGTATGCATTTCATTGATTTTTTACCAGATTTTTTTGTTTGGATCGTATGATCCTAAACGGTTTTGATTATTTCCTTTTGATGTTCCTTTTGGTGTCATGGTGGGGTCGTAGGTCTGACACGCACCACTGAGTGGTTCGTGGCAGCAGGTCTGCGACCTCGCCATGACCTCACCTTTCTTTTTTGTTATACCAAATTTTATTGACTGCATTATGGTGTGGACAGGGCCATCGGCCCGTCACACACTACAATGTGGGTGTGTGGCGGGTCGGCGACCCCAACCACATGTTGTTTACTTGCATTTCATTGAGGTTTTGGTGGGGCCGTAGGCCCGCCATACACCAAGATGTGTTGGTGGGTCTACGGCCCCATCCAACACATGATTTACCCCCAGTTTTTGCAATGATCGATTAATGGTGTTTGGCGGGGTCGTAGGCCCACCATACACCATAAACGGTGTATGGTGGGTCTCCGAACGTGCCCAACACAATGTTCTTATATGTTATGGTGTATGATGGGTTTCTAAACCCACCCTCCATTATTTATTTTGTTCTTTCTTTTTGGTGTTAGACGGGTCTATGAACCCGACTGACACCTCTTTGCCATGATATCTTTAATGTGTAATTTAGGTTTATAAACCCGAATTACACCTATTTTTGGTTTTTCCAAATGTAATTAGAAATTTGAAAACCCTAATTACCTCTTTTCATCCATTCTTTTTTTAAATGAATTTTTTGAATTTATTTATTAAAAATTCATGTATTGCACACACGGAAATGGTGATTTTTCATCCAATTTACCATGGAGATATTAATTTGTCGAAAAGGATTTTTTGGAAATCCTAATTGTTTCAAATACACTATTTTTCAAAATTTGTTCAAATCATATGAACAAAAGTGAATTGATTCAATATATTATAATGTTGATGATTGTCATTTTCTCTCAGTTTTATTATTATATCAATGAAAGAGGTTTCTCCAAACAAAAAAGGAAAGAAATTCAAAAAGAAAGACCCACATCCAGTTTTTCCACCTTCTTCAATTACTTCTAATATTGATCACATTAGAGACACGAAAAATAGGTCATGTTGATCTGGAAGAATGTCAGAAAAGAATTAAGAAACCACCTTCATATCATGACATGGAAGCTATTATCAATAGTGGCATCCACTTAGTAGCATCTTTTCCCATGTCGGCTCGGGATCCTAAATTTGAAATGGCAGTGGCAAATCATTTTGATCCAGATAGCAGAAGTGTAAAGGATGAATCTGGGAAGAAATTGATTAGGCTTACTGAAGAATTATTTGATTAAGTCTTCATGTGTCCTAGTATTGAGAAGTATATTAATATTACAATGCAGTTAGCTATAGCCTACTTTGATAGAAATTCAAATAAGTGTAGGCATAATATGAATGACAAATGGCTTAAAACCCCAAGACCTACTACTACAAGATGGTCGGATATTCTTCCCAAAAGTGAATTCATTGAAGAGGTCGATGATTTGATAACTCTTTTAAGTAGAGTTAAAGGACTTCCTACTTCTAATACTTTCTATAAATGGATGTATCAGTATATTCATGTGATCAGAGAAAACAAGGAGAAGATATTTTGGGGAAAACAAATCAGTGATGCCATCTATGAATAACTCACCAAGGTTCCTACTACACTTAAGTTATATATGACTTCTTACTTGGTGTACGTTGCAGCTTCAATGAGACATTTTCTTGGATTATCTACTACTGGTGATAGGAGGCAAATTAAGGTACACAAATATTATTCCCAATTGGTTCTTCAAGAAAGTAGTAATCATTTCCGAAGAGTGAATGATTCTTTCTTTAGTTATTATATGGTTATGTTGAATAAGATTTAGAGAGTGGTTGATCAGACATGGGAAGTAGTGAATCAATATGGATGCATGTTCCTTCAATTTCCAACCTTTACATATATTAGGGTTGGATGTTTCAATGGTAAGCCCTTCATGCTTCCTAGATACCCTTCCGACAAGATTGTACTAATGGAGCTAGCTCATCAGATGAATGTTGTGCATGAGGCCCAATCATGTTCTCATAAGATAGGCTTGAAATTTTCTATTTCAAATGGAAGGTATTCTATCAATCTCATCTTTAAGGCCAGGGAAATGGAGGAGGAGACGAGAAGAGTTCCATGAGGTTCTTTAAAGCTGGAAAGGAATTTGATTACAAAGGAATGAGAAACAAACTGAAGAAGGTGTATGTACATGTGCATCGGATTGAAGATGTTTAGGCTAATTGTAGGTTCGAGCATGATGTAAGAAAACTTGATTATTGTCTGCTGACAGTTGAATAGATTGAGGAATTTGGTCTTTCCGATGTTCCTGAAGATTTGGAGGAAGACGGTAATATCTTGGACCCAATGTATGAGAAGAACAAGGTTTTTTCTACTCCTTTGCCTCTCATTCAGTGGTCGTAAAAGGAGTGCACTTCCATCAGGGCATGTTTCTAGAGTATTCTTACGAATACTAATGTTTTGTTGTCTTTACATGGTGTTCCTTTAAAACCTTTCTCTTCTTCTTTTGATGATGACATCATTGGCCCAATGGGAAATAGATTGGAGATTAGAACAAAGAACAAATAGGATCCTGCTACACTGACAAAGGCTCCTAAGTTGAAATTTACAGTTGGGTCTAAGAAAGGTAAAGCTCAAGAAGAACCTTCGAGTTCTAATGTTTAGGAAATATTAGAGTTAGAGGTATCAAATGAACAAGAGGAGGATGATCATCTTGATGAAGAGTTAATTCATGGATATGAGGATGAACAAGAACAAAATAAATTGGATGTAGAAGAGATTCCACGAGCAGAAGAATCCTTACTTCAGATATCTTTTCCTTCATCTATGTAACAAGTTCTTTTTTCTACTTTTGAGCTTGAGCCTCCAGTGGTCACATGTATTTCCCCTTCAAGTGTTATTCATGTATCTTCCACTAGTGCTAGTGAGTCTACTCTAGATACACCCCATGACAATATTGAGAATGTATTTTCTGATTTTCCCTCATTGACTGAAGTATCTGCAACCATGATGGATGACTCTGATAAATTCATGAATGAAGAAATCCCTATAGATCCAATGAATCATCCCTTGAGAATCCTCCCCATGTTTTTACCATGACCTCTCCTATAGTAACCACCACCGTTAAGGATTCTATCAATCCCTCTCAAGAGATGGTAGCTAGTGAGGATGATGATGCAACTTTACCTCCTTGGTTAATGTTAAATGCACCTAAAAGAAAGAAATGGGTTGTTTCCCCTGAATATTTTGATTTCAGCCAGCTTGTTCCTGTGAAGTCCATGACGGTCAAGAAAGACAAAACTTTGTTGAGGATAAAAGTTGATAAAAATAAGAATAAGTATGTTGAGATTGCAATTCCTCCTCAAGATGCTATCATTGGATAGGTCCAGGATTTAGATTATACCATTCAAAGGATTGATGTGGGTAAGAAAACTCATGATTTTGTGGCACAGGATGCTCAATCCACCTTGGAGGCTTTAGTTTCCAAATATGATAAGGATAAGGTCAAGAAAGATTAGCTTAAGGAACGAATTGAGAAACTCACCTCAATAGCTATCAAAGTGACCACATCTTCAGAAGTTGTTGAACTAGTGTTGACTTCTTTGAATGACCAAGTTGTTAAGAGAGTTGAGCAGGTTGCATCAAGGAGCAGAGCCATAGGAGAATGGATGGATCGAATGCTAAGTCAAGGTACACAAATCCTAAGTTCATCTTGCACCATCGCCAACAACCTTGACGCTATGAGGACAGAGGTGAACAATACCATAGGAATTTTCTCCTAGGAACTTGAAACACAAGAAAAGGAGTTTCAAGCCTGGTTGAAGTTTGAAGATTATGATCATGATGATCTCATCCAAAATGGTGTCATTCCTTCATGACGCATGTACATCGAGTAGTGAGAATCTTTGGAGCACCATATGAATGTTCTTGACCATCTAGTTAAGGATACGAGGAAAGCGCAAAAAGAATGTAATGAAAAGAAAATAGAGATTGTTGCCAAAATATCTGAAATCCCATGTGCTTTCCTTGATAAAAATGAAAAGGTGCTCAATAGAGATGAAATCATCAAATAGTTTAGCTTACTCTTGGCTGTTGAGTTTGATAGGGAAGACTTCTCTTTGTCCTCCATTGATAAATTACTTGATCTTCAATTAATTCTAGATTTTATTGATTTAGTTCTAAAAAAAGTGTTGCACTGAGTTGGAAGATTCTATCACCAGGGTCAAATTCATCGCCGAGAACACCTTGGGACCTAATAGAATTCAAATGAAGAATTCTTTGCAGAAGATCGAGGAGTTCCATAAGCGAGATTCAGCTCAAGGGAATGACACTTAGTCATTTCTATGTTTTTCCAGTGGCATTTTATTATGTCTATTGACACCTCGGGTGTCATTTTGTAACTGCACATGTGCACCTGTTGAGGGCACAAGTCCTAAGTCAAATTGAACTCTTCTTTTGACTTGGTCATAGAATTAGTTAAAATTTCATATTTCATGTTGCAACCCTCTATTATATATATGAGGGTTATTATTGTAATAAGGATGTTTTTTCTATCTTTGTTTATGCAACAAAAATCTACCAAAGTGAAAAGCAAATTGAGGCTTAGTGTTCATTTTGTAAATTTTCAATTTAATCAAGAAAGAGAGAAGCTTGGCATTCAAATTTTGTTTTGAGTTCAATATTTTATATGATATGAATTTCCTTATGTCATTGGTGTCATATGTTCTTGAATGATTAAAATTTGATATAGTCTTGATGTTTGAAAATTGAAAAGTATTTTGAGTCTTTACAAGTAATCTTTGAGTTACTTTGAAGTTTCAAGAATTGGAAATTGGTTAAGGGATCTCTAAAAATTATATTTAGAAGATGGAAAGTGGAGTCTTTGTGCTATACAAACTATCTAGTTAGAGTAGAATATCTTTAAATATATTTGTGAGTCTTTGAGTTGACAATATATTTGGGTTATAGTGATTGATAGGAATTTTGGTACATTGAAAGAATCTTTGTGTTCCTAAGTGTGCTAACTCTCATCCCTAAGTCATTTTTCAGAAAAAGCGAAGTAACAAAAGGCTTTGTTCTTTCATGGACACTTTACTTCCTAATTAAATTAGTTAATATTACTGCAAGTTTTAAGTCATTTAGAGAGGAATTCTATTCTAAAAAGAGAATTAAATATAACTAGTTCTAAAAGAAGAGGACTAAGTTGTTATTGTACCTTAGATTAGTGTAAAGTTAGCAGGTAGGAAAAATAGAAAGCAATTGTCATAGAAAGGGGTAACCTTCCCTTATAATGGGAGGGGTTATATCTTGCCTTTTAAGAGATATCATCCTATGTGCTGTCGTGAAACACACATTTTGTGAACCTTCGTCAGTTTACAAAATTTTCACCTAACAATTTTTTGGCGACTCTGCTGGGGACATGAGCTCTGACTAGTTTCACCTCTAGCCAGACAAAGTTATACTCGGGGGAGCATAAATAAAGGTTTTGTTGTTAATATATTTGAACTCCTATAAAAACATCATTTTTGATTAATTACCTGTGCATGCAAGTTCTTCCCTTCAGAGAACAAGGAGTTTTCCACCTATAAATCAGAGATCTCTTGTTCCTAGTGAGGATTCAAGTGCACCAAGACCTTTGATATTTCCTAAAGTATTAGGGTTTTTTATTCCTCCTTTTCAACAAATACAACCTATTGTTATGGTTGCATAAGGACCATGGGGGCAAAATTTTGGTCCTCTAAACTTAACTCCACCCCTTCATCCTATTCCATAAGGGTTGAGGAAAAATATTCCCAAATTCTTTGGGGATGGTAAGCAACACCCAGATGAACATATTGCATGTGGGATTATTGGTGTGGAATATGAAGATGTAGCTATACGTCTTTTTGTTGAGACTCTACAAGGTGCTATTGCAGATTGGTTCTATCACCCAGCACCTCAAACGATTAGAACTTGGGATGTTCTTAAGACTCAATTTGAAGCACGTTTTAAGCTAGCAGAAGACGCACATGCTCTTTTGGCTTAGTTGTCTTCCATGAGAAAAGAGCCGCATGAGCCCATGAGAGATTTAGTGGCTAAGTTTAATAGATTGAAGAATCAAAATCCCACTGGATTCTTAGCCTACTAAGGAAAATTTAAAATGTTTCTTTATAAATGCACAGTTGCCAGAAGTTAGCTTCTTATTGAGGAGAACACCTCTAGCAAATGTGTCACTAGCTCAAACTCAAGCAATGGAGTTGGAAGACCACTTAATCTTAGCTAGAAAGATTAAGAAAGATGCCAATAAAACCAAAGTAAGTTTTTCCACTCCAGAAGCTTCAAGTTTCTCTTCTATGGGTAATAATGATTCCATGGTGTAGAGACTTGCAAACAAGATTTTTGCTTTGAAAAAGCAAATTTTTTAGACATCTTTCCATGCCCCATACAAAGATATTCCATGAAGGACCTACCCAAATAGTGCTTCTAGACATGCGGCTAGAAATCAGAACAAGTTGCCTCCTCATCCCGAGAGATTGGCTCTTGAGGCACCTCCTTTAATTCTTCAGTGGGGTACTATGAGGCTAAGCAAGGTGACTCCGTGATTGAAGATCTTCCACTTGAAGACATAGTTAATTATTTTCAAAAGGATGAAGAAGAATTATCTGGCCACTCTAGTATCTGATTTTTATAGTACCATGAAACCGAAATAGAATGTGAGAGTGAAGCATTTGCAATCTTCACTCTTTCACAAGTTCCAAACCAGCCTGATCAGCAATCTGGTGATAAAATTAAAGCAAAGAGTACACCTCAGTTATCAGTGACTCTTGCAAAGAGAGGTACTTCTTTGCATACTTTACCTATAGATTCATCTACTAATAATCAAGAAAGTACACCTGACTTGTCTTCATCTAATGTGTCAAAGAATATATCAATCAATTCCAAATTTGTTAGTGATGTGTTTACTTCCCCACCTAATTTGGAATACCAACCTTTTAATATTATTGATCATGCAAAGAAAACAAAAATCCAAAGGTCAGAAGTTGAATATCTTAAAGCTAATCCTCAACAATTTGATAGGTTAGCTAAATTTGTTAAAGAAAAGGAAATTGTCCAATTTTCTATAGCATCTCAGAATAACTTAGTTGTTGTCTCATCTACTGTGTCTGGTAGAATTGAACCCTTTTATATTTCTCTTCTTATAAACAGGTATAAACTTAGCAATTGTGTGTTAGATTCTGGAGCCTCAGAGAATCTAATGCCTGCTAAGGTGGCTAATGCCTTAGGACGTGCCCTTACCAAGACTTTTGGTAAATGTTTTTCTATAGAAAACAAACAAGTACCTTTGATTGGTCAAATCAAAGACGCTCAGTTTACTTTTGCTACATATCCTGATAAGAGGATCAAGATGACAATCTTAGTAGATAATGTTCCAGCCTCTTATGGTATGCTTCTGGGAAGAAATTTTTGTAAGGATGTTGGAGGTGAAATTAACATGGATTGGTCAGAGGCTAGGATACTTGTTAAAGGTGAAATGCAGAGATTACTTCCTAAGAAGGAAGTTAAATTTTTAGTAATCAAATCAGATGATCACAAAGCTCAAATTTTATTTGTCATCCGAAATGGGAAATTACTATCTTCATATTGAAGAAGTTTCTAAATTTGCTGAAGATTGGTTCAAAGTTTCAAGTTGTGAGACATCTGAGTCTTCTAGTAATAGAGACATTTTGTCATTTGAAGATTTTATGTCTATTTCTCCTTCTCTTGAAAATTCAGAACTTATGTCAATTTATTCTAATGATAAAGTTTTTGACTCAGAGTCTTCTACCGTGAACAGTGATAATCAAATATGGTTAATGGAGTTCGATGGTAGTTGTATTGTTGACAGTTCTGGCACGGGTGTAGTTCTCATTTCTCCCCAAGGTGAAGTAACTCCATATTCTTTCAAGATTCAGTTCTCAAATACTAATAACACCGCAGAGTATGAGTCTTTGTTGTTGGGTATGGAAATGGCTCGAAAGAAATGTATTAAGAATCTACATGCACAGGGAGATGTTGAATTAGTAGTTTACCAAATTGAGAATATTTACCAAACTTGAAATGAGTGGTTGAAATAGTACCATAATTTAGTTTGGAAAAATATTGAGAATTTTGATTCATTCAATATATCGGTGGTGTCAAGGGAGTTTAATTCTAGAGACAATTCACTTTCTCAGTGAGCAACTCTTTTGATTCCTCATAATGATTTTCCTCAAGAAATTTATTCCATTGAATTAATTTATAGACCAAGTATTCCAGATAATTGGGATCACTGGCAAATTTTTAATGATGATAAGCATATTGTGAACTTCCTTGAAACTAGTGATGGTTTCAATAACTTGTACTTTGGTCAGAGTAATTGCTCAGATACTACTGCAGGTAATGACTCTCCATATGATGAAGGTTTCCTACAGTTGAAGGGAAACAAGATTCCAAAAGGTCTGGTGTCACTAGAAAAGTTATTTGATAAACATGATAGGTATGTCAAGCAACAACAACAATTGTCATCAGATGACACCATGATTTATGAGAAATACAATATCAGATCAGAAAGTGATCCAAAATATGTTAATATTGGTAATAGTTGTACCTCAACTAAAAGGGAGTAGTTTTTATAGTTTTTGTGTTAGCATATTCATATGATGAATTGAAATCTTTCAAGCCTAAAGAAGTGAAACATGATATTCTGCTCAATTCAGGGACATCGCCTTTCAAATAGAAATAAAGATAGTACAATCCCAAGATATCAGGTACTATATTTTCAGAAATTCAAAAGATGTTGAATGCAAAAATAATATTTCCCATTCATCACTCATCCTGGATTGCAAATATTGTACCTGTAAGAAAGAAGAATAGGGAAATTTGTATTTATGTGGATTTTTGTAATCTCAATCAATCTTCTCTAAAGGATAATTATCCTTTACCAGTGTTAAATCAAGTTTTGCAAACAGTTACTGGTTCACAAACTCTATGCTTGATGGTTTCTCGGGTTATAATCAAATCGAGGTCAATGAAGAAGATCAAAATAAGAATGCCTCCACTACTCCTTGGGGCACTTTCGCTTATCGAAGGATGCCTTTTGGGTTGATTAATGTCAGTGCAACTTTCCAGCGAGTTATGGATATGGCTTTCTGAGGCATTATTGGAAGGTACCTTGTTGTGTATCTTGATGATTTAACCATTTTCTCAAAAGAATATGAAAATCATCTCTTTCATCTAGATGATGTTTTGAAAACATGTCATGAACATGGAATTTATTTAAATCCTAAGAAGTCAGTGTTCGGGGTTACAGAGGGAAAACTTCTTGGACATATAGTGTTTAAGGAAGGTATCAAAATTGATCCTAAAAGGGTTAAATCTATTCAAATTTTGTCTTTACCTTCAAGTAAGACAATTTTTCACTCTTTCTTTGGCAAAGTAAACTTTTTAAGAAGGTTTGTACTAGATTTTGCTTAGAAAACACATCATATCATCCATATGATGAAAGGGAAAATGTCTTTCCGTTGGAGTCCAAAAGGGAAAGTAGATTTCGAAGAAATAAAAGAAGCCATAGATCAAGCTCCAATATTGGTATGTCCTGATTATACTAAAGATTTCATAATGTACAACTATGCTTTAGATCACACTCTTTCTACAATTCTAGTTCAGAAGAATTCAAAAGATTTTGAGTCACCAATAGCATTCATGAGTTTTCCTCTCAAGATTCATGAACTTAAATACTCTCAAATGGATAAGCATGATTATGCTTTGGTCAAATCCATGAAGCATTTTTTTATTCTAAATTCTAAATTCACATGTCATATGTTTAGTTCCAGATACTGCAGTTAAGTCAATTTTGACACAATAGGATTTTGGAATTAAAAGAGGTAACTAGATTGCAAAGATTCAAGGATATGATTTGGAAATTTGACCTACCAAGTTGGGCTGAGGTAAAGGTCTGTGTCAGTTAATGGTAGATAACCAAGCAGAAGGAATTGTTCCCCTAGAGAAGGATTCACAAGGAAGTATCCCTGCAATGTTGTTTGTAAGTACTATAGATGAATGGTATTCTAACATTGCACATTTTCTTACTTATGGTGAATATCCATCACATCTCACATATAAGCAAAAAAGGAATTTAAAGTTAAAAGTTGCAAGCTATGTTCTTTGGGAAAATAGTTTGTATAAAAGAAGTCTTGATGGTACTTTCTTAAAGTGTGTGGACAAAGCTCAACAAGTTAAATTGTTGGAGTCTTTTCATAATTTGGCTTGTGGTGGACATTTTCAACTCCTGTGATGGCTTATAAGATTTTAAGAGTCGGGTATTATTGGCCTACCCTTTTTCAAGATGCTTATGATTGGGTTAGGAAGTGTGATTTGTCTCAACAGTTTGTTGGTAAATCCAACCTTGCAGCATTTCCTCTCAAGCCAGTGGTGATTGAGGAACCATTTTAGCAATGGGGTATTAATTTTATTGGCCCGATCAATCCTGCATCCAGTGCAAGTCATCATTATGTGTTGACTGCTACGGATTATTTTACTAAATGGGTTCAAGCAATTCCTGTTAGACATGCTACATCTAATGTGGTGTGTGATTTTATAAAAAAAAACATTGTTAGTAGGTTTGGTGTTCCAAAGAAGATAGTAGTGGATAATGCTACTTATTTCTCCTCATATGAGATCACCCAGTTTTGCTTTGAATATCATATTAGTCTTGCTCATTCTTCAAACTATTATCTGGAAGGCTAATGGTCAAGCGGAGTCAAGCAACAAGAATCTGATTACAATAATTAAAAAATTGGTTGATGAAAATCAGCATTTGTGGCACAAGGTGTTGATTGATGCTTTGTGGGCAGATAGAATTACACCAAAAAGAGCCATTAGGTTATCATCTTTTCAACTTCTTTATGGTACTAATGTTTAGATTCCAGTTACTTTAAAGTTACCAACTCTGAAATTGGTAAAAGCAATTGAAGATCAAACATATGAGAGTTCTCTAGACAAGTGCATCATGTTCCTTTCTGAGCTTCAGGAGAAGCGAATTCAAGTGATGGATCATATTTCAGAACACCAAAATCAAGTCAAGACTCTTTTTGACAAGAGAGAAAAACAAATATTTTTTCAAGTTGGTGATCTTGTCTTGATTTGGGATGCGAGACGTGAGCGTAAAGGAATGCATGGTAAATTTGATTCTTTGTGGACAGGACCTTTCACTATTCATCAAATTTGTGGTGAAGGTAGTTATCTCCTTGCATACAATGATGAAAATCCATTTAATTTGTCGCATAGTAGTCATAATCTCAAATTATTTACTCAATAAAGTTTCAGCAAGTTGGTTTGAATCTTTCCCTTTATTTTATTTTATTTTATTTTTGTTCTTCCCTGTCGCCTGACTCCAGCTCAATGGATGGATGAAGGCACATAGAGCATTGGGATTCTAAACCCTTTACTCTTTCTTTAAAGAATGGTCAAAAGAGTGTTCCCCAGTAAGAGCCAATGTTATCCTTGTTTTTAGCATTAGCAAAAATGAGGGAACCCCACAAATTTTGGCTCATTTTTTTTCCTGCTCTATGGTTCGCTTTATGAGACATTTTTGTCGTCGTAAGCGCATTTTTCCCACGTTTTACACTTATTCACTTTTATGTGAAGTCTAGGTGTAAATCAGTTTTGCGAACCCAATTTACACTAAGTTAGGCATTTTTGGTGTTTAGACCTCTTTTTGTCTTTTTTCACCTTTAAGGTGCAATTTGGGTTCATAGATCCGATTTACACCTTTAAGGTGCAATTCGGGTCCATAGACCCAATTTACACCTCATAGGTGTAAATCGGGTCTATGGACCTAAATTGCACTCATTTTTTGCACTTTGAGTTATTTGTGGCTCATTGGAAGAATTGGTTTAAGAGTTTTTTACCTCATTTTTTAAAACTTATTTATCTCTTTTTACACTCATTTTAATCTTTCCCAAGTTGATTTCATGGCTGGAGGGAGAAGAATTTGATCTTTTCATTTCGGGTATGTATCTATTTTTCTCTCTTGCTAGGTTTTTAGAAACGCTTTATTTTTATTTTTGTATGCATTTCACTGGTTTTTTACTAGATTTTTTCATTTGGATCATATGATCCTAAACGATTTCAATTATTTCCTTTCGATATTCCTTTTGGTGTCGTGGAGGGGTCATAGGCCCGACATGCACCACTGAGTGGTCTGTGCCGGGTCTGCAACCTCGCCACGGCCTCACCTTTCTTTTGTGTTATACCAAATGTTATTGACTACATTATCATGTGGGCGGGGCCGTCGACCCATCTCACACCACAATGTGGTGTGTGGTGGGTTGGCGACCCCAAGAACACATTGTTTACTTGCATTTCATTGAGGTGTTGGCGGGGCTGTAGGCTCACAATACACCACGATGTGGTGTTGGTAAGTCTGCGACCCCGTCCAACACATGATTTACCCCCAATTTTTGCAATGATCGATTAATGGTGTTTAGCGAGGTCATAGGCCTTGCCTTACACCATATATAATGTATGGTAGGTCTGTGACCCCACCTAACACCGTGTTATTATATGTTATGGTGTATAGCAGGTTTCTAAAGCCACCCTCCACCAATTATTTTGTTCTCCCTTTTTGGACATTCGACGGGTCTATGAACCTATAACATCATAAAATTGCGACCCTTGCAATTTTGACCACATTTTAGGTCCTCACCCTAGCGACTGCATTTCCCTACTCAATTGGTATCCCTATCTGCATCATTCTTCCAGATCTTCTCCTGTGTCAACCCTCGCCACGCTCTTGTCCTCCCTCTTTGGGTGGCCCTAAAATGGGCCTATCTGACCCTTCGCCCTAATCTTCTCTTCGGGATTTAATTTCCCCTATGTTGGCCTTTGGTGAGATAAAAATTAACCCTCCTAGGCAAGTATAAAAGGAGACTTAATTCCCTCATTTGGAAAGAGGGAAGAGAAAAAGAATAAGCAAAGATAAGCTAAATTGGGTAAACAAGTGGAAGGTCTCCATTATCGTCATCAAATGTTCAAGTCTTCAAGTCTTCAAACATCTCCTTTTTCATGTGTCTTCTTCATTCATCCATTGGAGCAACATTACAACATTCATTTTCAAGCATATATGTGTGTTAGGGTTTTGTCATGGTACATGCCATTTCATGCAATACTTGTGATTACATTCAAGAAGCAAAGCAACCTTCATCAACAAATTGCAGATCTACAAGGTATACACTTCCATTGTTCACATTTAAGTATTTGCAATTACTTTCTTTCAAGGGTGATTCATCAACCAGGGTTTGACTAAGGCAAACCCCTATCCACAACCCTTCTTCCCTTCTTTTTTGTGTGTAGGTTGCAGGTGTGCGGATGTAATTTCAGGTTTAGGCTTCATTTTCAAAGATGAAAAAACTCTTTTTGGCTCGCAGATTTTTTGGAGGACTGTATGCAACTTCAACATGGTCTTGACAACTTTTCTCCAAATTTGCAGGGTAGATCTGTATCATCCTAAATATCTCATATCCGAAGTTACAACGCGATCCCAAATCGGTAGCTCCTTATTTCATCCATTTTGTCTTCCTTTTCTGCATAGTCAACAAGTCAACATATCTATTTACAAAAGATGGCGAATTACATTCCAACCCCTTGCAATCCACTTGGCATTCACATCCTTATTTCCCTTGGATTTGGATCTAGTGGATTCAACCCCTCTTTTGAATGTAAAGTATCTCCCAAGTGAAAATCATCCTAGTGGTTTCCTTTCTCTCTCCTAGGTGGGGAACCACTAGGATCCAATTTTCCACTTTACATTTTGGTGAACCCGACGTCTTACATCTTAATTCTGATTTCTTATGGTTAGATATGAATAATTGCAATTTGAATTTCAAATTTTCATTTCCAAGTTTGATCTTTTTGCAAATGTTAGAGGTTAATTGCATAAAAATCCCAATTTTTCATTTTGAGAACATTAAGCTTGTGAAATATAGCATTTTAGTTGCTTGTTTTAGATCTGATTTATATTTCAAAATTGCATTTCAAATCTGTCTTTTCATTCTCAAAATTAAGTGGTTAAACAACAAAACCCTAATTTTTAAGAATCTCTTATTTTGACCTTTGACTGCTAATTTGACCTACCTAGACATCTCCAAATTAGCTGTTTTTTTGGATTTTGCAATAAAATCATAATTTATATCATCCCTAAAAATTTCAGAAAAAGTTGGTCGAAACGTGTACAACTTGCACATGGTCCCTAGCTTTTTTCCCAAACTTTTGAGACTCGGAATTGACTATATTTTTCTACTTAAATCTAGGAAATTGGCGTACTTTATTAGTTTTTACACCTCTTAAGGTTGAAACCAAATTCAAAATTTCAACACTCTCAACTTTTAAATTAATTATCATAGAAGGGTCTCAATTTTAGATTTTCTTTTTCAACAAATTAAGATTTTAATTAAGACACTTTCAATGGCAATCAATGGATTAGATTTATTTACTATTTCACATATGGTTACATTGTTTTTAACATATATTTATTACAATCATGTGTTGGATAATGGATTCTTTCATTTCTTATTGCTTCTTTTCATTCATAGCATTTGATCATATTGTGTTGTTAGGATTTCAAAATCATTTCCTTTTAATCTCAAAGCTTTCATGTATCATTTATGTTGCATTATGGTGATGTTATTAACAAAATGCATTTCATATGTTAATCACCTTAAGGATTTTGTAGGTCCCAATCTTAGAGGTCCTAATCCTTGTTCTTTTCCTAGGAATGAGATGAGAGCTAATGTCTCAACCAATGATCTTTTTAAAAGAGAGAAAGCATTGAAAAGCAACATGGTCCCATCTTCTTCTCATACTCATACCCTTGAGCAAGGGGGGCAACATCAAACTATTAAAATTCTTACATCTTTAGACCCTCCTTATTCTCCTAGGACCTATCTTCAACATCAAAATATATGTAGAGAGGATGATGCTATGCATTTTATTCATGATCTTCCCCCTCACATAGAAATAAGTAAAAATGAGCCTTTAGATAATGAATATGTTCATTCCCAATCTCCCAAAAAGGATAAGCATGATGAAAGAAACGAGATTATTCTTTCACATGATATTCCTTCTTCATCTACAAATCCTTTTATTCCCCCTTACACATTAGATTTCAAAGAAATTCATGATCCTATTCCACCACCTAGTCATTTGCAACATTCTTATAGTCATGGCTTTCATATAATAACAAAACAAGGTTTTGGAAAGTTTGAACAAGGAATTTGTGTCCCTATAAACCCTCCCACACAACCTTCCACAGAAGGCTAGGGAATGAGACTCCTCTCCCTATGGATGAACTCCTTAGGCTCCAAAAATTTAAAAACCATCTCCAAAGACAACAAATGATAAGAGCCCGCAATAATGCTTCTTCTTCAAAATTTCCTTTTTTCTCATTTAATCAAAACCACGATCACAATGCCGATGATTGCCCTGATTTTCATAAATCTATTCAAGAAGGCATAGATAATGAAAAAATTAGAATCGTGGATAATGATCCTTCTTCTTCTAACATTTTTTCTCCTCCATGTCAAGAAGATGAATTAAAACATATTTATCATCCCGAAAGGCTAGCTACAAGAATCTATTGGAGATTGAAATATGATAAGAACATTTCCTTTCCTCCTAAAAAGCAGAACAACAATCTTGTGCAAGTGAAAGGTGATGAATATTGCATTTTTCATGATTAATATTCACATTCTCTTGGAAAATGTCATGCATTTAAGAAATTTGTTCAAAAGCAATATGATCTTGCACGAATTTGTCTTACAATAGATCTAGTTGTATTTCTTGGCAAAAACATAGTACCTTAGAACTTCTTTTCTCTTCATGTTTCTCTTCACCCTATGACATAAGTAGCCAACTTGATTGGGGGCTCTTTTTATCATTTGTGGTGGTATTATTTCACTTTTAAAATACCTTGGGGAAGCAACATGAAGTTCTTTGGTGTATTCTTATGTGAGCATATAATTGTTCTTTGGTTTTCCTCTCTACTTGGAGAGGAGTATCTTTAATGAGTAATCCACTTCTTCTCTTGCCTTTATTCTCTTGGAAACCTTATCTCCTCTATGGTTTAGGTTATTCACAAGTATGATATTCCCCCTCGCATGGAATGCTCTCTCGTTAAGTACATGTCTCTTCCTTGAGAGGATTTTTTCCATGAGGAAGGCATATCGCTTTAAAATAATCACCATTAGAAGATATATAATGCTTCTCCTTGTTCTTCTCACTTGGGGGGCAAGGATTTCACTTCTTTCCCTTTCCTTCTATCTCATTTATCATTATTTCCTTTAGGGGCTACATTTTTTATATGTGATTATCATTTCTTACAATGACTAATCCCCCTTGGGGAATATGTGATGCTCTTTCTCTCTTCTCTTAGGATTACCACTTCTTGAGACGTGTATTTTGCATATACTAATGTCTTTTCTTGCATGCGCTCATTGTGCATTTTCTTATGTTTAATTTCTCTCTAGAAGATTGTGTAAGATCTTCTCATTGTCCCTGCACTTTGCGGGCAATGATCTATCTCTCTCTCTTTCTCTAAGGATCCACTCTTTCCTATTTTGTGGATGGTGTGAGTTTTATTACTTGATGTCATTCCCTACACGTGAAATTGTTGTTGTTTTCTCAAGGGTTCTCTCTTATACAAGAGGTATAAGTCCTTGACTATAACCTCTTTTACACATGGTAATGTACATCTATAATAGATTCACCCATCCACATTGGGATAAAAGTGAGTCATCTTTCATCAATAATTCCTTTCACCTAGCTATATTAGGGAGGATTGAATTCTTGTTCTCTTTTGTGCTTCGTTCTAGAAGATGTTATATTTGTCTAAGACAACTCCTCTTGGAGGTAGATGTCTTTTGAGAAAATATATCTTCTCCTCCAAGGATCTCCTTTACACTTATAGCAATATATCTCTTTTCAACTATCGTATCCTTTCTTGAAGAGTACTCCCCCTCTTTCTTGGATTTATGACATTGTTGCATGATGGATATCTTCTTGGTGTCGAAGGAATGTATCCTTGTTCTACTTTCCTTAAGATATCAACATTAAACTATGTTGATATCTTAAGGGGGGGGGGCACCCACACTGCTCCTTTTGTATTATATTTCTCTCGTGCATTGTATCTCTTATATAGTGGGTCATTCTCAGAACCAGAGAGCAGCCTCTTAGATTGACATTTTGCCACTTTACCCTTATACAATGGGTCATTCTAAAAACCAGAGAGCATAGCCTCTTAGAGAGATATGTCACCACTTTTCTCTTATACAGTGGGTCATTCTCGAAACCAGAGGGCAACCTATTAGAGCGAGATGTCAGCACCTTTCTCTTATACAGTGGGTCATTCTCAGAACTAGAGGGCAGCCTCTTAGAGTGAGATGTCACCACTTTTATCTTATACAGTGGGATATTGTTGAAACCAGAGGGTAGCCTCTTAGAGAGAGATGTCGCCACTTTGCTCTTATGTAGGGTGATTATTCTCAGAACCAGAGCATAGTCTCTTAGAGCGAGATTGGTGCAAGGCACCTAACACTCCAAGCATGAAATTTTTGTTTTCTTTCAAGTTTTGTGTGTTGTATTTGTGATGTAATAATGGACCAACCATTTGGGACTCAGTAGAGCCATGGTTGAGTTATCCAAGTTTTGGTTTGAGTCATTTATGTTCAGGATGCTGACAGCTTGAGAAGTGAGATGCTTAGGTAGTTCATAGGAGAAGGACTCCAGATGAATGTATTCATGTAATAGGGGAAAATTGTGTTTTTTTTAGGACTTCTAGAGTGTTTGAGGAACTTCAGAAGTCTTGAAAAGCATTAGAATGCAAAGTTGCATCTTAGGAGTAAAAAGATGTAAAAGGTGATGAGCAACATTTTGCATTTTTTTGCAAAAGTTGCATTTTTGGTTGAAGGCATTGAAAAGTTAGTTGAACCAAATGAACCAAGAGAATAAAAGCCAAAATTCACTTCATTGTACGGGTTGGAGGATTGGAAATGCAAGAACATTTTTTTGGATTTTGAAACAATCTTGTTTTCTTCACCGTTTGATAGTTTTCTCTTGTTTTCATTACTCGGTACGGTCCAGTACGGACTTGATTATGTAAACTCATTGCAGGGAATGAGTGTTGATTGAAATTACTTTTTAGAATCTTGTTTTATAGGTTTGATTGTTCTTAGTTGCAGAGATTTCTTCCATTCTTTGCAACTAGGTGTAAAACCCTTACAAGTAGGGTTTAAGAGCAAAAATGGTTCTAACCTAAGCATTCATTGATGGCACCTGTTGAAATCAATAAGAATGATAGGTTAGGGTATGCATATAGTTTTAGGATAGTTTTTGTGGTTTTGCAGGACCTTGTGGAGGAGAGACAATGAAGCCCTAGGCTCACCGCTGGGAGTAGGTGAGTTAGGACATCAGAAGTAGTGTGATTTTAAGAGCCCAAGAGGATTGGTTCCATGCAAAGTATCATATGGTTGGAAATCCCTGAGTATTCCCTTGAAGAATCCCCAATTGGTTTGAGCAAGTTTTTTGACTAGTGAAGAGTTTCAGACCCATCTTCCCAAGTCACCCGGTGAGGCCTAAACCCTCAAAAATAGTGCAACATTGGAAACCCTACTTGTACAGATAACCCAGATGCAAATTTTCAGTATTGTCTGTAACTCTTAAAAGAGTACTCGAATCCATAATTTATTTCTAGCCTTGTTTGGAAAGTTTGCAAACTAAGACCCTAAAACCGCCAAGGGAGGGCTAATTCAATTAGGCATATTTGAGCCCGGTAGAGACCTAGAAAGGTTAGAAAGCCAAAGCGATGGGATTGGTGATCCTAAAAGCCTAAAAATACTTCAAAGACACCTTGTAGATGCATTTTGAGTCCATTGAAAGTGGTTGTGTGTTGAGATCCTTGCAGGAGTGGTTGGAGTTGTGTGTGTGTGTGTGATTGAGGTGGCAACCTCAACAGGAGGAGTTGATTGACTAAGACCAGTGGTTATACCTTGGAGTAAAGCCACAATGGTTCAGACCTTGGAGGTCTTAGTAGCGAAAACCCCTACTAGTTCTCATTCAAAGGGCTTGAGTAAGACAAGTCACTCAAGAAGGCGTATTGGATCAAGCTCCAAGACTCTTTGCATCAGAGTGGTATCGGAGCCATTCTTTGAAAGATTTGGTGTATGTCAGATTGTGAAGAATCAGAAGCAAGTTCAATGCCTCCAAAGGCAATGAATCCAGAAGCCATCTGGCAGATGGTGGCAGAGATGATAGAAGGATTAAAGGATGCAGAAGGAAGTAGAGGAACCAGAGAGGTTAAGAAGGAGAAGGGGAAGGTAAAGATAGAATGGGGAGATGAGACTGGTGAAGAAGTGGAAGATGGAGAGGAATCAACAATAGTAGCAATGCCTCAAGACCAAAAGCTATTCTTGGATGTAGTCAAATCCATTTCCAAAGACAACTTGGATGGATTACCCACCTATGGAGGAAATATAAATGGAGAAGAGTTGTTAGATTGGATAGAGGTCCTAAATAATCACTTTGATTATAAAGAGGTAGCAGCGGAGAAAGGAGTAAATGTGGCCAAATCAAGATTGAGGAGATCAACTTTAGTTTGGTGGAATATGATGCAAGAAGAAAGGATACAAGAAGGTAAGAAGAAGATAACTTCATTGGAGCGTATGAAGATCATACTTAAGGCTCAATTCCTTCTAGGGGATTATGAAGTTCAAATCCATAAGAGACTACAAAATCTGAAACAAAGGAAGTTAGATGTCAATGCATACACTGAGGAATTCTAAAAACTCAGTTTGAGGGCTAGGAAGCATGAGAATTAAGTGGAGAAGTTGGTCAGGTACATGAATGGCCTTAGGAAGAATATACAAGATGAAATAAGTATCCTCACACTAGACATTGTTTATAAGTGTTTTCAATTGGCCTTAAGAGCAGAGGAGAAGTGAACAAAATTAGAAACATAGAGGTGGTAAGAATTTTAGAGGTAGAGGAACCTTTGGTAGGGGGCAGAAATCATCAAGAAATGAAGAGCGACAAAGCCAAGAAGGTAGTGGGGATTCCCAAAGAGGAACATTTAGAGGATCCTTTAGAGGAAGGAGCAATTTTAGGGGTAGGTTTGGAAACTTAGGAAGAGGAAATGCAGTCTTCACCGGTAGGTGTTATCATTGCAATCAAGTTGGGCATACCATGAGTAAGTGCTCGAGAAAAGCCTCAAGTTAAACAAGCTCTTACAAGGGTGAAAGAAGGGCTCAATTGGTGCAAGAGGAGGACACTCAGAGTGTGAATTCTTCAATCAGCAAGGCATGGCCAGTGACAGATGGAGAAAAATTAATGATGAGGAGCACAATTCTCAAGATACCCCAAACTCAAGAGCCACCACAGAGGAAAAGTTTGTTTAGGACCACTTGTAAGTCACATGGGAAGATTTGTAAGGTGATTGTAGATTCAGGGTCCACTAAGAACATTGTCTCAGTTGAAATGGTGGATAAACTTAAACCAAAATATTTCCTCATCTCACTCCTTACAGGGTATCATGGCTCAACCGAGGTCAACACGTCTTGGTTGATGAACAATCATGGGTGGACTTTTAAATTGGTGAGTATAAGGACAAATTTTTATGTGACATATTGCCTATGGATGCTTGTCATATTTTGTTGGGCCATCCATGGCAATATGATGTGAGAGCTAGTCATGATGGAGAAAAGAACAACTATCTTATCACCAAGAATGGGAAGAAGTACCAAATGGATCCGCTACTTGATCCAAAGGAAGAAAAGAAAATAGGCTCAAGTGTGATGCTGATAAGAGGTGAATATTTTCTCAAAGTGTTGAAGCAAGAAGGTCATCAAGGCCATGCTATAGTATTGAAGCCTAAAGATGAAGCTAACGTAGATCCAATGAGTGAAGTTCCTCAAGAGGTGCAAGGTATACTCAAACAATATGTAGAAGTAATAGGAGATGACATGCCTTACTCTTTGCCTCTAATGAGAGATGTAAATCATCAAATAGACTTAATACCAGGGGCCAATCTGCCGAACAAAACTGTTTATAAAATGACACCTAGTCAAAATGAAGAGATCGCCAAACAAGTTCAAGAACTCTTAGACAAAGGGTTTATCAAGAAGAGTTTGAGTCCATGTATTGTTCCTAATATGTTAGTGCCTAAAAAGGGAGGCAAATGGAGAATGTGCACTGACTCCAGAGAAATCAATAAGATCACTATAAGGTACCAGTTTCCCATGCCAAGGATTGAGGACCTATTGGACAATGTAGGAGGTGCAAGCTACTTCACAAAGGTGGACTTTAAGTCTGGTTATCATCAGACCAGAATCAGACCTGGAGATGAATGGAAGACAACCTTTAGAACAAATGCAGGCCTATATGAGTGTTTGGTGATGCAATTTGGCCTCACCAATGCACCTAGTACCTTCCAACGGCTCATGAATGAAGTCTTAGTGGAGTTTATTGGTAGATTTTTTATTGTGTATCTTGATGACATTTTGATCTTCAGCGGGTCTAAGGAGGAACACCTCAAGCATATGGAGATGGTCTTGAAGAAGTTGAAGGATGCTCAACTCAAGATTAACCTTGAAAAATATAATTTTTTTAAAATAGAGCTTGTATACCCTGGTTTTGTTATTTCTCAAGGATGTTTAAAGATGGATCCAAGTAAGGTAGAAGCAATACTTAATTGGCCTATCCCTAGGGAAATAATTGATGTTAGAATCTTTCATGGAATGGCATCTTTTATAGGAAGTTTGTGAGAAACTTTAGCTATGTTTTGTGCTCCTATTCTCAATACAATTAAAGGAGGGATTAAGTGTCACTTTAAGTGGATAGAGGAAGCCAATAAGGGGTTTGAAATGTTGAAATCCAAGATAGAAGACTTGCCAACCCTTAGATTGCCTAACTTCAATCATTTGTTTACAGTAGAATGTGATGCTAGCCAAAGGGCAATAGGGGCAGTTTTAAGCCAAGAGGGTCATCCTATAACTTTCTTCTTAGAGAAGTTAAATGAAGATAAACAAAGGTACTCCACATATGACTTAGAGTTATATGCAATGGTACAAGCATTGAAGAAGTGGCATCATTACTTTCTACCCAAAGAGTTTGTAGTCTTCACTTACAACCATGCCCTTAGTTTCCTCAATGGGCAAGAGAAGTTGAACCAAAGACACCTAAAGTGGGTTGAATACTTACAATCCTATACATTCACTATCAAACACAAGAAAGGGACAGCCAACAAGGTATTTTATGCACTAAGTAGGAGAGTCATGACTATGCAGGAGATACAATTGCAAAGTGTGGGTTTGAGTGAGTTAAAAGACCTCTAAAAGGATGATAAGGATTTTGCAGAGATATATAGTGTTTGTTCTAATTTTTCTAACACCTCACATGTCTCTTATTCATAATAAATGATATAGGAGGGTTTTTTGCTCAAAGGTCATCTTCTTTGTATACCTCAATGTTCTGTGAGGCAAGATATTATCCAAGAGAAGCATCAAGGAGGTCTAGGAGGTCATTTTGGCATAGATAAGACTTTGGAGCAGGTTGGTAGGTTTTATTATTTCCCAAGTTGCAATTAGAAGTGAGAAGGTTTGTAGAGAAATGTACCATCTGCCAAAGAGAAAAAGGAACATCAAGTAATGCAGGTCTATATCAACCCTTTGTCATCCCTCAGAGCCTTTGGGAATTTTTGAGTATGGATTTTGTGTTAGGCTTTCCCAGGACCCCAAGGGGTTTTGATAGTGTGTATGTGGTGGTAGATAGGTTCAAAAAAATGGCACATTTCATACCTTGCAAGAGCACCAGTGATGCCACCTATATTGTAGGCCTCTTCTTCAAGGAGATAGTCAGAATTCATGGTCTTCCAATCAACATTGTTAGTGATAGAGATGTGAAGTTTCTAAGCCACTTTTGGAGGACACTATGGAGAAATTTGGGCACCAAGTTATCCTTTTCATCGGCCTATCATCCTCAATCAGATGGTCAGAGAAAGGTAGTCAACCGGTCATTGGGTAACTTTCTAAGATGTCTTACAAAACAACATGGGCAGACTTGGGATTTAGTCCTCGGTCAGGCAGAACTATTTTGTCAAGTGGGAAGGGTTACTTGATTTAGATGCCATGTGGATGTTAGAGGCAGATATACTTTAGCATGGAGTGGAGATTGTAGACCTTTTAACTCAAGGGACTTGAGTTCTTTTTCCCAGGGGAGTATGGTGCAGGGCACCTAACACTCAAAGCATGAAATTTTTGTTTTCTTTCAAGTTTTTTGTGTTCTCTTTGTGATGTAATAATGGACCATCCATTTGGGACTCAGTAGAGCCATGGTTGAGTTGTCCAAGTTTTGGTTTGAGTCATTTGTGTTCAGGATGTTGACAGCCTGAGAAGTGAGATGCTTAGGTAGTTCACGGGAGAAGTAATCCAGATGAATGTATTCATGTAATAGGGGTCAATTCTATTATGTTTAGGTCTTCTAGGGTGTTTAAGGACCTTCAGGAGTTTTGAAAAGCATTAGAATGCAAAGTTGCATCTAGGAGTAAAAAGATGTAAAAGTTGTTGAGCAACATTTTACATTTTTTTGCAAAAGTTGCATTTTTGGTTGAAGGCGTTGAAAAGATGGTTGAACCAACTGAACCAAGATCATAAAAGCCAAAATTCACTTCATTGTATGGGTTGGAGGATTGGAAATGCAAGAACAATTTTTTGGATTTTGAAACAATCTTGTTTTCTTCACCGTTTGATAGTTTTCTCTTGTTTTCATTGCTTGGTACGGTCCAGAATGAACTTGATTGTGTATAATCATTGCAGGGCATGAGTGTTGATTTAATTTAATTTCCAAAAGCTTTTTTTGTAGGTTTCATTGTTCTTAGTTGCAAATATTTCTTCCATTCTTTGCAACTAGGTTTAAAACCCTTGCAAGTAGGGTTTAAGAGCAAAAATGGCTCTAACCTAAGCATTCATTGATGGCACCTGTTGAAATAAATAATAATTCTAGGTTAGGGTCTGTATATAGTTTTAGGATAGGTTTTTTGGTTTTGCAGGACCTTGTGGAGGAGCGACAATGAAGCCCTAGGCTTACCGCTAGGAGTGGGTGAGTTAGGATAGCGGAAGTAGTGTGATTTTAAGAGCCCAAGAGGATTGGATCCAGGAGAAGTATCATATGGTTGGAAATCCTTGAGTATGCCCTTGAAGAATCCCTAATTGGTTTGAGCAGGTGTTTTGACTGGTGAAGATTTTCAGACCCATCTTCCCAAGTCACCCAATGAGGCCTAAACCCTCAAAAATAGTGCAACATTGGAAACCCTACTTGTACAGATAAACCAGATGCAAATTTTTCAGTATTGTCTGTAACTTTGAAAAGGGTACTCGAATCCATAACTTATTTCAAGCCTTGTTTGGAAATTTTGCAAACTAAGACCCTAAAACTGCCAAGGGAGGGCTAATTCAATTAGGCCTATTTGAGCCCGGTAGAGACCTAGAAAGGTTAGAAAGCCAAAGATATGGGATTGGTGATCCTAAAAGACTCAAAATACTTCAAAGACACCTTGTAGATGCATTGTGAGTCCATTGAATCTGGTTGTGTGTTGAGATCCTTCCAGGAGTGGTTGGAGCCTTGGAGTGGTGTGTGTGTGATTGAGGTGGCAACCTCAACAAGAGGAGTTGATTGACTAAGATGAGTGGTTATACCTTGGAGGCAAGCCACAATGGTTCAAACCTTGGAGGTCTCAGTAGCAAAAACCCCTACTAGTGCTCATTGAAAGGGCTTGAGTAGTTCAAGGGTTGAGTAAGACAAGTCACTCAAGAAGGTGTGTAGGATCAAGCTCCAAGACACTCTACATCAGAGATGTCACACATTTCTTGACATTTATACTATACATCTTATACAGTTTGTAGCATACTTGGGCATAGAATCCTATGAGGTGCTTCGAACCTCACTTGAACACACGTGCATGAGGTTGTGTGGAAATGACAATGTTCTTGATAACACAATGATGAATGAATAGTACCAAACCAGTACTGAGAGGGGGTGTGAATCAGTACAGACAAAAACACACTCTTGAACCAGTTTGTCTGTAGACACTATGCATTGACAGACAAATAGTGACACTGGTCCTTAAACAGAGTACAACCGAAAAAATCCAAAATAACTGAGACAAGCATAAACCGGTTGACACTTATCTTCTCATACAATCTAACACTTCATTTCCATTTCACCCTAATGCATGAACAGGTAATCTACCATCAAAGACATACATATAAGCAACTAGATCAACATGATTCACTGCTTGATAGAAAACAATATAGCATCACATGAAAAAGACATCATACATGACACACATATTTTTCACGTGGAAACCCAACTGGGAAAAACCACAGTGGGGATGAATACCCACAAGCTTGTTTTGAACTCTTTATAAGTCCGCTCTGTTAGGAGCCTTGTCCAGTTAAAGACTGATACAATGGGTTTTGTTAGGAACCGATCTTGTTAGGGATCACCCGGTTAAGGGATGGCTAGAATACCTGGTTAAGGGTTAAACCCTATTAAAGGTTACCTTGTTAGAGGATTTCAAGAAATCAATGGTTTTGAGTCACCCTGTTAAAGGATTTACAACAAGCCTGTTAAAGCTACCCTATTAAGGGATTTCTCAACTGTTGAAGTGGTCAAAGATCAACAGGTATTACAATGATCTGGTAACAACACTCAATGCCAATGCAGATCCGCTTAATCTCCCCTTCACCTTCTGCACTTACACTTTTTAGGTATCACTTCTCTCCTTTGGTCTGGCAAGAATCACATATCTCTTCTCTTGGATAGACACACACAAATTTTGCCAACAACCCTAGAAAGAGTCACAACATTGACCTTATAGGAAAATAGATAGGTCGGTAGAATAAACCCTAAACCTATTAGGTTAAGGAATTCAAACGGTTCAATCCTAACCGCTAAGCACACTGCATTAATCTCCATCGTTCATTGTCCACTGATTTCATGGTGGTTGATAACCCATCACACGTTATCACTGTTTATAGACTTTGCACATTCCCGAGGTAGATAGGAACAATCTTCTTCATGCAAGATCCTTCACACACACAAGGCTTACATGGCAACATGATCTGTTCTTTGTTATCATGCTAACTCATCACACAAAGTCACTGGTTGAGCCACACAGGCTTGAAGCACTTCAATCGGAAACCCTAAAGTTGAGATTACCAATCGGTAGTCATACAACACTTCCATGTGCCGGTTCCCATAACCATATGTCGGTTCACCTTGAACAAGCACACCGCTTCACTTCGGCACAAATGTTGGTTCACAGTATTATACCAGTTCTCACATATGCCGGTTCTCACCTCTTCAGTATATTGACATCAATGACAACATACAATGTCATTATGTCCTCATACCGGTTCACATAATGCCAACAGTTCTCACTTTCCTCCCTTACATGGATCACCTAGACAAAATATAGGGGCTACTTTTCCATGTTCTTTTTTCTCCATGGATCACCTAATTCTAAGGGCGAGATTTCCATGGTTCCTTTTGTTCACCTTTCTTCTCATGCATCACCCAAGTGTGTATTCATGTCCTCTCTCTTCTTCCTCTCATGAACTCATAGTTTTACTATTGATGGTTCATGGATGATGTCAGCTTTTCTCTTTTATGTAATTATTGGTGTTTATGTGATGGCATTTGTGTTTGTGTTTTGACTATTTGTTGAGACATTTGAGTATCGAGGTCTCTTCAGCTAGTTGATTTGCGGTCTCATGTTTTGTTTTTTTCATGTGTCTTTTGTGCTTGGTCTTGTTTTTGTTTGTCTTGTGTGCTCTTGCATATGTGTGAGTGAGTTAAAATCCTAAGATTGGGGGCTTTGTTCCTCAAGATTAGTGATGTCTTATACTCCTTGTGGTATTTCTCAGCATTCCTCATCTTCATCTCTCTCTTTCTTCTACTTTATTGGCAGTATTGGCGTAAGCCATACTCCCGCTAAAGTGCAGGCTAAATGTAGCATCATAAAATTGCAACCCTTGCAATTTTGACCGTGTTTTAGGTCCTCACCCTAGCGACTGCATTTCCCTACTCAATTGGGACCCCTCTCTGTATCATTCTTCTGGATCTCCTCCCGTGTCAGCCCTCGCATCACCCTATGACCCTATCCAAGCCCCAAAATAGGGCAAGACAGGGGCGTGGAACCCCTGTCCTCCCTCTTTGGGTGGCCCTAAAATGCATCCATCTGACCCTTTGCCCTAATCTTCTCTTTGGGATTTAATTTCCCCTATGTCATCCTTTGGTGAGATGAAAATTAACCCTCCTAGGCAAGTATAAAAGGAGACTTAATTCCCTCATTTGGCAAGGGGGAAGAGAAAAAGAATAAGCGAAGATAAGAAAAATTGGGTAAACAAGTGGAAGGTCTCCATTATCATCATCAAGCATTCAAGTCTTCAAGTCTTCAAACATCTCCTTCTTCATATGTCTTCTTCATTCATCCATTGGAGAAACATTACAACATTCATTTGCAAGCATGCATGTGTATTAGGGTTTTGTCATGTTACATGCCATTTCATGAAATACTTGTGATTACATTCAAGAAGCAAAGCAACCTTCATCAACAAATTGCAGATCTACAAGGTATACACTTCCATTATTCACATTTAAGTATTTACAATTACTTTCTTTCAAGGTTGATTCCTCAACCAGGGTTTGACTAAGGCAAACCCCTATCCACTACCCTTCTTCCCTTCTTTTCTATGTGTAGGTTGCAGGTGCACGACTATAATTGCAGTTTTAGGCTTCATTTTCAGAGATGGAAAAACCCTTTTCTAATCGTAGATTTTTCGGAGGACAGTGTGCAACTTCAACATGATCCCGACAACTTTTCTCCAAATTTGCAGGGCAGATCTGTATCAGTCTAAATATCTCAGATCTGAAGTTACAGCATGATCCCAAATCGGTAGCTCCTTATTTCATCCATTTTGTCTTCCTTTTCTGCATAGTCAACAAGTCAACATATCTATTTACAAAAGAGGGTGAATTACATTCCAACCCCTTGCAATCCACTTCGCATTCACATCCTTATTTCTCTTGGATTTGGATCTAGTGGATTCCACCACTCTTTTGAATGTAAAGTATCTCCCAAGTGAAAATCATCCTAGTGGTTTCCTTTCTCTCTCCTAGGTAGGGAACCACTGGGATCCAATTTTCCACTTTATAGAACCCGACCGACACCTCTTTTCCATGATATTTTTAATGTGTAAGTCGGGTTTATAAACCTAAATTACACCTATTTTTGGTTTTTCCAAATGTAATTAGAACTTTGAAAACAATAATTATGTCTTTTCACCCATTCTTTTGTAAATGAATTTTTTGAATTTATATATTGAAAATCCATTTATTGCACCCACGTAAATGGTGATTTTTCATCTAATTTTCCACGGAGATATTAATTTGTCGAAAATGGGTTTTTGGAAAACCTAATTGTTTCAAATACACTATTGTCGGATTTTTTTCAAGTCATATGAACAAAAGTGAATTGATTCAATATATTATTATAATTCTGATGATTGTCTTTTTCTCTCATTATTATTATATCAATGACATAGGTTTCTCCAAACATAAAAGGATGAAATTCAAAAAGTAGGACCCACATATGGTTTTTCCACCTTCTTGAGTTAGTCTAATATTTGTCAGATTAGAGACATGAAGATAGGTCATGTTGATCTGGAAGAATTTCATAAAAGAATCAAGAAACCACCTTCATATCATGACATGGAAGCTATTATCAATAGTGGCGTCCACTTAGTAGCATCTTTTCCCATGTCGGCTCGGGATCCTAAATTTGTAATGGCAGTGGCAAATCATTTTGATCTAGATAGAAAAAGTGTGAAGGATGAATTGAAGAACAAATTGATCAAGCTTGATGAAGAATTCTTTGATTCAGTCTTCAAGTATCCCAATATTGAGAAGTATATTGATATTACAATGCATTCAACTATAGCCTACTTTGATAGAAAGTCAGATAAGTGTAGGCGTATTATGAATGACAAATGGCTTAAAACCCCAAGATCTACTATTGCAAGATGGTCGAAGACTCTTCTCAGAAGTGACTTCATTGAAAAGGTCAATGATTTGATAACTCTTTTAAGTAGAGTTAAAGGACTTCCTCCTTCTAATACTTTCTATAAATGGATGTATCAATATATTCATGTGATCAGACAAAACAAGGACAAGATATTTTTGGGAAAACAAATCAGTGATTACATCTATGAATAGCTCACCAAGGTTCCTACTACACTTAAGTTCTATATGACTTCTTACTTGGTGCATGTTGTGGCTTCAATGAGACATTTTCTTGGATTGTCTACTACTAGCGATAGGAGGCAATTTGAGGTACACAAATATTAGTCCCATTTGGTTCTTCAAGAAATTCGTAATCATTTCCGAAGAGTGAATGATGCTTTCTTTGGTTATTATATGGTTATGATGAATAAGAATTTGTATAATAAGAGAGTGTCTTATCATGCATGGGAATTAGTGAATCAATATCGATGCATGTTCCTTAAGTTTCCAACCTTTACATATATCAGGGTTGGACGTTTCAATGGTGAGCCCTTCATGCTTCCTAGATACCCTTCCAACAAGATTGTACTAATGGAGCTAGCTCGTCATATGAATGTTGTGCATGAGGCCCAATTGGGTTCTCATAAGAAAGGCTTGAAATTTTCCCTTTCAATTGGAAGGTATTCTATCAATCTCATCTTTAAGGCCAGGGCAATGGAGGAGGACATGAGAAGAGTTACCATGAGGACCTCGGGGTTTACTTTAGTGGTGAATATTTCACGTTGGCGACCTTGAAAATGGCGAATATATTGTACCGGCTGGGGGTGGCCATGTCGCTAGGAATTTATAAATATTCATCAAATGCACGACCCAATTGCCCATTATTTTATGTAATTAATTGTATCTATGTGAAGATTTTGCCAATAGAATCCATGTTTTCTACATGGTAAATTCAATTTTTTCGCCTACACTCTTCGAGGTTGCCTTAATAGATGGTCATAATTCGCCAATAGTGATATAAAAATTAATTTTCCAAGAGGACCCAATTCGCGTGGCATTTTGCGGAAATGTGTCTCAATTCACCCCAATTTTTGCGAACTCTATTATATTTGCCAATTGACTGGTCGACACATAATCGCCTCAGAAATTACATAAGACTTGTTATAGTTAAGCAGAATTTGCCAAATATTTGTATACCATATCAAATTCCTGTCGAATTTGCCAAATAAGGATTGGCATAAATACATTCAAACATCAAATTTGTCTCTACACAATTTGGTCAGTTATGGGCTCTCAATTCGAATCAATAGAAAAGTTTCAAACTAGGAACAACCATTGTTGTTGGCTGCATTGGCAACTGCTAGTGACCTATTAGGTGAGTGATCATATTTTTGAAGTGTTATAATATTATTTTGAATTCATCTCTATTTTTTTGTACTGTTGAGTTCATTCTTATTCAATGGGGACCCATCAGTGCCAGTGGTCACCCAAGAGACCTCAGACATCTAGATTGTAGGTCGTAGGGCCAATGAATCATATAGTCTAGTCTATTTACTATTATTACTTCTTCAACAACTAGATATTTTTGTAGCCTTTATTTTGTTGGAGATGTCAAACAGGAAGAAGGGTAGGAATCTTGAATGTGGGGAAGGCCAAGAGAGGCCAACAAAATGTAGAATATTATCTTCGTACTTTGGCATTGGCAAAGATCATGGTGAAAATCAAGAAGGTACATCATCACAAGTACAAGTACAAGATTCACAACCTTCACCATGTGTTGAAGAAGGTGAAGAACCTGATATCTCAGATCACGATGAACTTGAAGAAGATTTTCTCGTAGATACCTAGGTTAGCCAGAATGATATAATCGACTTGGGTGATAATGCCACATATGATAATGCACGGAAGGGGAAAAGAAAATCCATATAAAAAAAGGATCAACCAAGTCGAAAAAGGATCGGGAGTGGGATATGTCAGTGAGGAATTTTCAAATTAATTGGGCGTCAAAGTATCCATTCATTGAACCAGTGGAGAATCCAATTGAAGGCAAGCCACCAATAGAATGCAGGTGTAAGATTTGCACTTGGAAACATAAGAAGGAAAAGAGGTTGAAGCTAAAAATTGACACCATAGAAAAGCATATGGGTAAAGTTAATGAAAAAAAAATGATTGACAGAGTTGAAAAATCAACGATAAGATGGAAAACAAAGGAGGAATGTAAGCCTGTGAGGAATGCTAAAGAATTTTATTTTTCATGAGAAAATACAGAAGAAGCTTGCTGAAGTTCAAGGTTCTATTGAAGCTATTCTTGGAAAAGCAATGCAAATTGAACACTTGGGAAAATTTGTTCAGTTAAGTGTTGTTTTTTATATTTTGAGCAAAGGGCATACTATGAAAGACTACCTATCAATGAGTGGTTTATTAAATTTTTTGGAAGTTTCTAACTATCCTAATAGCCACTGGTCAGTAAATAGTGGATGGGAATGGGCAAGTTGTCTTGTTGAGGTTGAAAAAGAAGATGTAAAGGAAAAAATAAGAGAGTCAAAATTTATTGCATTGTCTTTAGATGAAGTTACGGTAGTAGATAATACTTTGTGGGTATGCATGTATGTTTATACTGTACAGATTCATGCCCACCAACCTCATCGACTATCTGTGAGGCTCACACTTGGCGAACGGGGCGCACTTGGCGAGGGAGGGTGTGCACCTCGACGGGGGTGGGTGGCCGGGGTGGATTCGCATGTGGGTCGCGGTTTGCTAAGTGTGAGCCTCACAGATAGTCGATGAGGTTGGTGGGCATGAATCTGTATCATAAGCACAACCCATTAAAGATTGCACCGGCCTTGTGTAATTGTCCCTAGTGTGGCGAAGCAAGGTTTGGTTTCTCGAGAGCACCCAGTCGATACTGTCTCCAGAGTTCGTAGGATTAGATTAGCCTTCCTAAACCCTATCCCTTTTTCCCTTTGGTCTTTGCACAAAGATGGAAAATTCTTGTGCACCCTACATTACTGGCATTCATTGCATGGCCCACAGAATGAATATAGCTTTTGGAATTGTGAGAAAGTATGCTCCAGTAAAAAGAATTGAACATTTAGTCAGAGAGCTCTACTCACACTTTTGTCGAAGTCCCAAACGATTTATGGAATTTCAACACTTTGCTGATGAAATAACCAATGGGAACAAGATTATTAAGGATAATGATACCAGATGGATCTCTTTAGATGGTCCAGCGCATCGAGTTTTTTTAGAATATCCATCCTTGATTGGACTATTTCACACAATTCACGATGAATCAGAGCAACCAAAATTTTTGGACCTGCTTCAGAGGTTTAAGTAATATAGAGACACTCTTAACTTTAGCAACTCTTCTCCCCATGCTAGAGGAAATGAGTAATATTTTGGAAAAGCCCAGAAAAGAGTTATGTATATTGCAGAATATGCTAAGCTACATAAGATGACATGCCTCTCCCTCGATAATCTCTATCGATCTCAATCAACATTATCTGATGAAAAATTTGCTAAGTGGCGGACACTCACATATTTGAACAATCCTAATAAATTTTTACAAATCGGTGAAAATGGGGAGATATGTGCCAGTGTATGCAGAGTTGAGATACTGATGCACTTCTTTGCCACAGTCGAGCCCGTGGAACCAAGAAAGTGCCCCAAGAGGCAACTAGCAAGATTGTTGAGTCTGTAACTTATTCTATGAAGAAAATTGCCTATGATCTTTCCTAATAAATTAGATCCAGATTCCCTCCTGAGAAACTACTTCAAGCCATGTATATTGTGTTTCCTCAATATTGGAACTTCAACAGTGCACCTTATTTTTGAGCTAAGCTACTGACTTTGATAAATCAATTTTGCAAATCCATAGAATTCAATGGAGTGACTATAAATGGAATTTTAAATGAAACTCTTCTTAGAGAGAAATCATTCTATTTTGCATACACTATGAGGGAAAAATATGACAGAATGGAGAACCCTCATGAAGAGGGATCAGTAACAAGGCTTTGGACAAATATAGGTAAGAATGAAGTGTTGTATGATTTAATATTAGAATATTTCAAGCTTGTTGATTTATGTCTTACCATGATATTGGGTTCGGTGGAGGATGAGAGAGTTTTCAATGCTTTGGGGTTCCTAAAATCAAAGCTAAGAAACAAACTAGACAAGAAATTGGAAAATTACTTGTGGCTCTATACATCTAGGTATGATGTCCACACTTTTCCTTACGATAGGGCACTGAAAATATGGAGGTGGAAATGTGAAAGAAGAGGTTTTGGCAACACTTCAAACCAAAGTGCCAAGGGGACAATTGACTCATGTAATGGATCTACTGGTAGCATTGAGATGCAGATCAACAGAGGTATGTAGACTCAGAGTGAAGAAAACACATACAAGGATCAAGGATGCTCTGATTTTAATGAGGAGGAATAGCAACTATACGAGATTTAGGACTACCATTTCGCAGGTATTTATTAATCTTATTATTGTATGTCATCATTAATATTACTAAGACATACTATTGTGGTTGATAACGTGATGATATTTTTTGTGTCTATCAACTGTTTGCAATTAAAATTTAATATTGAATTGCAATTGCATTTTTCAACTTTCTATTTTCAGATAGAAAATAGCATAATAAAAGAGGGTAATGTGTTTATTGATAGAGAGATATTTATTTAGACATGTTGAGATTTCCATTAATTTTTTCAAATAAAGCCATAAAATACAATTCATTCAATACACAACTATGTGTGATTCTCTATGCAAAAGTCCATACCAAATTTCAGAACCCTTTGCAAATGACCCTGAATTCCATTTTATAGAAATAAGGGAGCAACAACAACTTCAAGTCAGTTTGCAACATGTGAAGGCTCAACATCAAAATCAATTACCAAGGCATTGAATCTATTGTCCCATCAGTGTCAGAAACTCGATACAATTTTACAAGGCTGGAGGTATCTATGACCATCATAGATCGGATTAGCAATTTAGCAACTGCTACATGTCTCCTGAGTCTTGTTCAAAAAATAGAGTTCAAAATTAAAAATTAGTTCAAGCCATGACAAATTAAATATACAAAATAACAATGCACAAAACCTACAAATCAGAAATAGAGAAATGCAGAAAAGTTAAAACCTAAGAGAAATTGAGAATACAAATTTACAAGGCTCAAGGTGTGCATCATAGGCTGGATTAGTAATAGTGAGTGCTGCATTTTTCCTGTTCATAAAACAGAGTTATCTCAAGCGATGCCAAAAGAAGAAAACCTTGAAATTAAGAGTAAAAGCATAAAACTATGCAATACATACTATGATTCATGAGATCTTTGCGCCAGTTTTTGTAGGGTGCTCCAATCTCTGTCTGATGGAAGTCCAATTTATTTTAAAGTATAGTAAGTCAACTACAACTTCATCAGAAATCCATATTTGGAAGAGTGACTTGACTCCACTATTTCACCCAATACCGCATTCAAAGTTGTCAATGGTTTGATGAAATCTAGAAAGTTGTGAGGAGTTGTGTCCTTAGGAAGCAAGTCTAAATCAGAATTCATTTTGTCCTCCATCCTTTTTTTGAAAGCTTCTTTTCCAATGAATTTATTTGATGTGTCAACACTCTTCAGAAAACCAAGATTTAACAAATTGGTTGTCTTTTGTTGCAGCTTGAATAACTTTTTCCCATCTTTATCCAAAATTTCTTGTGCTTGCCTTAGTTTCTAGCATTTTTGAATGATAGATGATGCCTTAAGTGAGGCATCAAGGTGGCTCTTAATTCCCTTGGATGCCAAATAGTTGTCACTGTTACTGTTGACTTCTTGTAAAATTTTTTTTGTAATACTCTCTTTTGAATTAACATTTTTATTCTTCTCAATGTTCTCTTTGAGCTTCCCAAAAAATACTCTCAGACTTTCACTCAATTCCAACCATTCACACAACTTGTCACTCCTCTCCATTATTTGCCCCCAAATGTTTTCTTTTATATACTTCACTGTATTTTTCATATTGTCCTTCAATCTGTCTTCCAAAGTTGTAGTTTTATTATTTGCATTCTGCAGCTCTTCTTTCATTTGTGCACATTTTTTTTTTTCTTCCTCCACTTTCTCTTCCAAATGTTTTTCTTTTTCCATCTCATGCTCAAATTGGTTCTATAAATTTTTGTTTAAGGCAGCAGCAGACTCTAGGTTTTTGTATAATTTTGCTGTAGAGGATCTTTCATCATCAAATTTTTTAATGCTTTCATCCAATTTTTCCCTCAATTCTTTCAATTTTGCCTCCATCTATTCATGCACTATAATTGTTGAGGTAGAGGCCGAATTTTTTATCCTTTTTTGTAATTCATTGCACTTGTTACCTGTTGCTTTCCTCTTTGGTTTTTCATTTTCTAGGTCTTCATGTAACTTTTCCATTTGTTTCACCACCTTATTTTTCTCTCTCTCCATCTTTAGCAGTGAAGTGTAGATCACTTCGTTGGTCATTTTTGAAACACTAATTTTGTCCACATTTTAAACTTTGGAAAAATCCATTTGGAGGGTGCCAACATGAAATTCAGTGGGATCTATTTGACGTTGTGGTGGATTTTTATCTTTATTTGGGGACATAACAACCATGAACTCCATCATATCTTTGTTTGGGTCATATGTGGGAAATACCCTATTCAATGTAGGTTGTTCCTCTAAGGCTGCAGTAAGGGCACCTGTCTTCAATGTCTTCTTTTTTTCTTTATTCATATTTGTTGTTTGTGCAAATTTATTAAAGAAATCATTGTAATGAAAATTTGGGTTTGCTGAAGCAATTGAATGTTTGAAAGGTGAAATAGCACTTGCAGTGATATATGAGCCTCCACCTATGCCTTTGGTTCTAACTAATGCATTTTGAGGAGTACCAAAAGCCATTCCTAATCCTAACCCACCTTCACTTGCAAGTGTAGTTTGTTTTGAAGGTGCTTTTGTACTTGTCATTGTTGTCATAACATTTTGCTTTGTCACATTACCTTAATCACTAGGATTCCATATAGTATCTACTACTATTGTCCTCTTGCGAGAGATATCTTGTTGTTGCACTTGTTCAGGACAACTAGTATTAGTACCCATGTCATCCCCACTAGTGGCAGTGGCACTTGATTGAACACTAATAGAAATACTATCCCAAGATTACCCACCAATGGTAGTGGTACTTGATTCACCACCAATAGGAATACCATGTTGTGGTAGTGGTTGTGATTGAATTTGAGTGTCTGCACAAGTTGGATTTGAAGCTCTAACAAATTGAAGTGGAGATGCAGGGTAATGAGTACTACCTTTTTGTGATGAATTTGATGAATCAAGTCCAATGACTAGTTTCTCAGGAAGTTTTGAATTTGAATTTGATGGAAATGGTACCTCAAGTGGAAACCAAGGGCCTTTTCCTCTAGGACCTAGACCACCACCTTCAAAACCCATTTTTTCCACAATGTTTCCCCCTTTGCTATATTTTTCTTTCATGGAAGCATCAACTCCACTCAATTTTGCAGACACTATAGTAGATGTTGGTGTGACCTCAACCTCATACTCATTTTCATCATCACTTATGTCATATCCTTTTGTGGGATGCTCCATATTCCACAATTTTCTAAACTCAATAAACTCGTTGTTTTCATTAGGCCTATTTGAGCCCAATAGAGACAAAGAGAGGTTAGGAAACCTTAGTGATGGGTTTGAAGATGCCCAAACCCCTTAAAGACATCAAAGACATAATTTAAATACATTTTGAACTCAAAGAACCAATTAGTGTATTGTGATCATTTGCAGAGGTGATTGGAGCCTTAGGACTGGAGTTGGAGATTGAGGTGGAATCCTCAATAGGCAGATAGTTGTCAAAGCTCAGTGGCTATACCTTGGAGGCAAGCCAAAGTGGATCAGACCTTAGAGGTATAGATAGAAAAACCCCTACCAAGTGTCATTGGATGGGCTTGAGGAGTTAGAGGGTTGAGTAAGACAAGAAACCAAGAAGGTGAATAGAATAAGCTCCAAGACTCTCTGCATCAAAGTGGTATTAGAGCCACCCTTTGAAACATTGGTGTATGTCAAACTGTGAAGAATCAAAAGCAAGTTCAATGCCTCCACAGACTATGACTCCAAAATTCATCTGTTAGATGGTGGCAGAGATGATAGAAGGATTGAAGGATGCAGAAGGAAGTAAAGGAACCAGAGATGTTAAGAAGGAGAAGGGGGAGGTTAAGACAGAATGGGGAGATAAGACAGATGAAGAGGTGGAAGATGGAGAGGAACAAGCAGTAGTAGCAATGCCTCAAGACCAAAAGCTATTCTTGGATGTAGTCAAATCCATCTCCAAGGATAATTTGGATGGATTACCCACCTATGGAGGAAATCTCAATCGAGAAGAGTTGCTAGATTGGATAGAGGCCCTAAATAATCATTTCAATTATAAGGAGGTAGCAGAGGACAAAAGAGTAAATGTGGCCAAATAAATATTGAGGGGATCAGCATTAGTTTGGTGGAACATGATGCAAGAAGAAAGGGTACAAGAAGGTAAGAAGAAGATAACTTCATGGGAGCGTATGAAGATATGGCTTAAGGCTCAATTCATAACAGGGGATTATGAAGTTCAAATCCACAAGAGACTGCAAAATTTGAAACAAAGGGAGCTAGATGTCAATTCATACACTGAGGAATTCCACAAACTTAGATTGAGGGCTAGGAAGCATGAGAATTAAGTGGAGAAATTGGCCAAGTACATGAATGGCCTTAGAAAAAACATACAAGATGAGATAAGTATCCTCACACCAGACACTGTCCATAAGTGTTTTCAGTTGGCATTAAGGGTGGAGGAAAAGATCAAGAGGAGAAGTGAACAAAATCAGAAACATAGAGGTGGTAAGAATTTCAGAGGTAGAGGAACCTCTGGTAGAGGGCAGAATACATCAAGAAATGAAGAGCAACAAAGCCAAGAAGGTAGTGGGGACTCACAAAGAGTAACATTTAGAGGATCCTTTAGAGGAAGGAGCAATTTTAAGGGTAGGTTTGGAAGCTCAGGAAGAGGAAATATAGTCTTCACTGGTAGGTTCTATCACTTCAATCAAGTTAGACATACCATGAGTAGGTGCCCGAGAAAAGCCTCAAGTTCAACAAGCTCATACATGAGTGAAAGAAGGACTCAATTGGTGCAAGAGGAGGACACTCAAAGTAAAATCTCTCCAATCAGCAAGGCAGGGCCAGTGACAGATGGAGAAAACTTAATGATGAGAAGGAAAATACTCAAGAGCCACCATAGAGGAAAAGCTTATTTAGAACCACTTGTAAGTCCCATGGGAAAATTTGTAAGGTGATTGTGGATTCAGGTTGCATAGAGAACCTTGTCTCAGTTGAAATGGTGGATAAACTCAAACTGAAAAGGTTACCTCACCTCACTCCTTATAAGGTGTTATGTCTCAACCAGGGTCAACATGTCTTAGTTGATGAACAAGCAAGGGTGGACTTTGAAATTGGTGAGTATAAAGACAAACTACTATGTGACATATTGCCTATGGATGCCTGTCATTTTCTTTTGGGCCATCCATGGCAATGATGTGAAAGCTTGTCATAATGGAGAAAGGAATAGTTACCTCATCACCAAGAATGGGAAGAACTATCAAATGGATCCATTACCTGATCCAAAGGAATAAAAGCAAGTAGGATCAAGTGTGATGTTGATGAGAGGAAAAAAATTCCTTAAGGTGTTAAAGCAAGAAGGTCATTAGGGCCATGCTATAGTATTGAAGCCTAAAAATGAAGCTAAGGCAGATCCAATAAGTGAAATGCCTCAAGAAGTACACAGGATACGAAAGCAATACGCAAAATTTATAGGAGATGATATGCCTAATTCTTTGCCTCCAATGATAGATGTAAATCATCAAATAGACTTGATACGAGGGGCAAATCTACCTAACAAAGCTGCTTATAAAATGACACCTCTTCAAAATGAAGAGATCGCCAAACAAGTGCAAGAACTCTTGGACAAGGGGTTCATTAAAAAGAGTTTGAGTCCATGTGTTGTTCCTATTGTATTAGTTCCTTAAAAAGGAGGAAAATGGAGGATGTGCACTGACTCAAGAGCAACCAATAAGATCACTATAAGGTACTGGTTTCTCATGCCAAGGATTGAGGACCTATTGGACAATTAAGGTGGAGCAAGCTACTTCACAAAGGTGGACTTGAAGTCTGGTTATCATCAGATAAGGATCAGACCTGGTGATTAATGGAAGACAACCTTTAGAACCAATGTAGGCCTATATGAGTGGTTTGTGATGCCATTTGGCCTCACCAATGCACCTAGTACCTTCCAAAGGCTCATGAATGAAGTCTTAGTTGAGTTTATTGGTAGATTTTTTTATTGTGTATCTTGATGACATTTTGATCTTTAGCAGGCCCAAGGAGGAACACCTTAAGCATGTGGAGATGGTCTTGAAGAAGTTGAAGGAGGCTCAACTCAAAATCAACCTAGAAAAATGTGAGTTTTTGAAAACAGAGTTAGTTTACCTTGGTTTTGTTATTTCTCAAGGATGTTTAAAGATGGATCCAAGTAAGGTAGAAGCAATACTTAATTGGCCTATCCCTAGGGGCATAAGTGATGTTAGAATCTTTCATGGAATGGCATCTTTTTATAGGAAGTTTGTGAGAAACTTTATCCATGTTTGTGTTCCTATACTCAACACCATCAAATGAGGGATTAAATGTCACTTTAAGTGGATAGAGCAAGCCAATAAGGGGTTTTAAATGTTGAAAGCTAAGATAGAAGAGATGCCAACCCTTAGGTTGCCTGATTTCAATCAGTTGTTTACAGTAGAATGTGATGCTAGCCAAAGGGCAATAGGGGCAGCTTTAAGCCAAGAAGGTCATCCTATAGCCTTCTTCTCAGAGAAGTTAAATGAAGCTAAGAAAAGATACTCCACATATGACTTGGAGTTGTATGCCATGGTGAAAGCATTGAAGAAGTGGCGTCATTACTTGCTGTCCAAAGAGTTTGTAGTTTTCACTGACAAGCATGCCCTTAGTTTCCTCAATGGGCAAGAGAAGTTGAATCAAAGAAACCTAAAATGGGTTGATTACCTACAATCCTATACCTTCACTATTAAGCACAAAAAGGGTACAACAAACAAGGTAGCTAATGCACTAAGTAGGAGAGTCATGACTATGCAGGAGATACAATTACAAAGTGTGGGTTTGAGTGAGTTAAAAGACCTCTACAAGGATGATAAATATTTTGCAAAGATATATACTGTTTGTTCTGATTTTTCTAACACTTCACATGTCTCTTACTTAGAATATATGATACAAGAGGGTTTTTTGTTCAAAGGACATCTTCTTTGCATACCCCAATGTTCTATGAGACAAAACATTTTCCAAGAAAAGCATCAAGGAGGTCTAGGAGGTCATTTTGGCATAGATAAGACTTTGGAGCAGTTTGGTATGTTTTACTATTGGCCCAAGTTGCAATCAAAAGTGAGAAGGTTTGTAGAGCAATGTAAAATCTGCCAAAGAGAAAAAGAATCATCAAGTAATGTACGTCTATACCAACCCTTGGTCATCCCTCAGAGGCCTTGGGAATGTTTGAGCATGGATTTTGTGCTAGGCTTACCAAGAACTCCAAGGGGATTTGATAGTGTGTATGTGGTGGTAGATAGATTCAGTAAAATGGCACATTTTATACCTTGCAAGAGCACCAATGATGCCACCTACATTGCAGGCCTCTTCTTCAAGGAGATAGTAAGAATTCATGGCATTCCAATCAACATTGTTAGTGATAGAGATGTGAAGTTCCTAAGCCACTTTTGGAGGACACTTTGGAGATTTTTGGGCACCAAGTTATCCTTTTCATCTGCCTATCATCCTCAATCAGATGGTTGGACAGAGGTAGTCAACGGATCATTGGGTAACTTGCTAAGATGTCTTACAAAACAACATGGGTAGAATTGGGATTTAGTACTCGGTCAGGCAGAATATGCATACAATGACTCAGTGAACCGAAGCACAGGTAAAAGTCCCTTTGAGATAGTGTATGGATTTCATCCTAGGGGAATATTAGATCTCAGAGATCTCATATCTATGGCACCTAAGAGTGCACAAGGTGAGAAATTTGCAGAAGGTATCAAAGAAGTGCATGATAAGGTAAGGCAAACCTTACAACAAAATTTCGAGTAGTATAAGGTCCATGCTGATAAAACAAGAAGGAATGTGCAATTTAAAGTTGGAGACTTAGTGTTAGCATACCTAAGAAAGGAGAGACTTCCAAAAGGGCAGCCTACCAAGCTAATGATGAAGAAGATTGGACCTCTCAAGGTGGTGCATATATATGGACATAATGCATATGAAGTTGAACACCCTCCCACCTTGGGTATTTCTCCTATATTTAATGTATGTGATCTCTATCCATACAAGGGAGAGTCACAAACAAATAAGTTGGACATGACATCACAGGTTAATGAAGATTGGGTGAGGGATTTGCCACCAAGCCAATCAACCAAGTTGGAGAGTATCTTGGACACCAAGGTAGTAAAGAAGACAAGGAAAGGAGTCTACAAGAATTATCTTGTCAAGTGGGAAGGGTTACCTGATTCAGATGCAATGTGGATGTCAGAATCAGATATACTTCAGCATGGAGTGGAGATTGCAGACCTATTAACTCAAGGGACTTGAGTTCTTTGACCCAGGGGAGTATGGTGCAGGGCATCTAATACTCCAATCATGCAATTTTGTTTTCTTCTAAGTTTTTGTGTTGTCTTTCATGATGTAATAATGGACCAACCATTTGGGACTCATTAGAGCCATGGTTGAATTGTCCAAGCTTTGGGTTGTGTCATTTGTGTTCAGGTGACTATCAGCCTAAGAAGTTGAAATGCTAATGTAGATCACAGGAGTAGTACTCTAGATCATTGTTATCATGTAATGGGGGTCTATTGTATTGTTTTTAGGTCTTATAGGATGCTTGAGGGCCTTTGGGATCCTTGGAATGCACTAGAATGAAAAGTTGCATCTCAGGTGTCAAAAAGATGTAAAAGTTGATGATCAACATTTTGCAACTTTTTGCAAAAGTTGCATTTTTTATGATTGGTGTTGTAAAGTTGGTTTAACCAAATAAACCATGAGAATATAAGCCAAAATCACTTTCATTGTATGGGTTGGAGGATCTGGAATGCAAGAGCAAGTTTTGTGTTTTCAAGAAATCTTGTCTTTTCACCGTTTTTGACAGTTTTTCCTTGCTTTCATTGCATAGTACTATCCAGTACGAACTTGATTGTAGAATCTCATTGCTAGGCATGAATTTTTGTTGAATAATATTTTTAGAAAGTTAGATTAGCAATTATAATTGTGTTTGGTTGCAGAGATCTCATTCATTCTATGTAACTAGGTGTAAAACCCTTGCAAAGTAGGGTTTAAGAGCAAAATGGCTCTAACCTAAGCATCCATTGATGGAACCTATTGAAATAAAGTGGAATTATAGGTTAGGGTCTGTACATATGATTATAGTAGGTTTTGTTGTCTTTCAGGCCTTTGTGGAGGAGCTACAATGAAGCCTTAGGCTCACCGCTAGGAATTGGTGAGTTAGGACAGCAGAAGATGTGCAAATTCTGAGCACATGTGGATTGGTGGAAAAGAAATGGACCCACGGTTGTAAATAAATATGAATTCCCTAAAATAATCCTCAATTGATTTGAGCAGATGTTTTGATTGGTGAAGGTTTTGAAGAAAAAGCTTGTAAGTCACCCGGGTAGGCCAAAACCCTTGAAAATAGGACAGTTCTAGTTCCCACCTGTGTATGGAAAACCTAGATGAAATTCTTCAATATTATATGAAAATATGAAAAGGGTTCTCTAATATGCAATTTATTTGTGGCCTTGTTTAGGGCGATTTCAAACTAAGCCCTGAAAACTGCCAAGGGAGGGCTAATTGTACTAGGCCTATTTGAGCCCAGTGGAGACAAAGAGAGGTTAGGAAACCTTAGTGATGGGTTTGAAGATGCCAAAACCCCTTAAAGACATAGAAGAAATAATTTAAATGCATTTTGAACTCAAAGAACCAATTAGTGTATTGTGATCCTTTGTAGAGGTGATTGGAGCCTTAGAAGTGGAGTTGGAGATTGAGGTGGAATCCTCAATAGGCAGTTAGTTGTCAAAGCTCAATGGCTATACCTTGGAGACAAGACAAATTGGATCAGACCTTGGAGGTATAGATAGAAAAACCCCTACCAAGTTCCATTGGATGGGCTTGAGGAGTTAGAGGGTTGAGTAAGATGAGAAACCAAGAAGGTGAATAGAATAAGCTCCAAGACTCTCTGCATCACATAACCTTTCAGAGTTCCCATTTTTCTTAAGCCTTGTTTGAATGATGTTGAGTGGATCATACTACCAGTGACCCTCAACACCAAAACTAAAAATTGTCAAAAAATCATGTGCCACTTTGAATGCTTTTATGTCAAATGTGAACCCTCCACATGAGAAAGGCAAGGAAGGAAATATGATCTTCTTTTGCTGACCATGAAAGAGTACATCTGTGCTCTCCAACTATCATACATATTCCAATGCAAAAACCCTCTCTGTCACATGTATTAGAATTTTGTGGGGTTCTATTGTTGATCCATAAAACCATAACACAGTGTATTCTTCCATGAAGAACCAGTCAGCCAATAGTATTTGACTTCCAAGTTGAATGCAATCTCTAAGGGACACGGACAATATAGGCATTGGAGTGCTTGTAATTTTATCATACATTGGTGCCAAAAAGAAGTCTACAAAATTGTTATAGTTCTTTTTGTTATCATTCATCCTTATCTTAGGTGTCCATTCATATATTGGACACTCTATTCTATTTTGAGTCTTCTCATCAATATTATAGACTTCAATGTGAAGCTTGTTGGTCTCAAATATTGCACGATACTTTGATAGAAGAAGATAGAACAAGGAGGATGTGATCCTAAACGTCTTACATGAACCTATTTTAATCATTAGTAATTATGTTTTCATGGATTGAACAACATGCTCAAACAAAATTAAATCTTATTGGTTATGTTACGCAATGGATATTAAAAATCATTTGAAGAAGGCTGGAACCCACTTCCCTATCATTTTCCAATCCCAGGCAAAATGTTAGCAAGGAAATAGTATCCTAAACCCTTATAATCATAAGGAGGCTTATGGTTCCGATCCAATCGAGTACCAGGCACTATTAGACCTTTGATAAATGAATCTTTATAATTTTCATCAATTATGTCATATTGCTTTGCCAACTTTCCTAGGTCAATGTGGACGTTTGAGTTTTGTGCTTCAAACCCTAGGTTCAACAAACAAGCAAATTCTCCCTCGGTTATGGACAAAATTTCCTCTTGAGTATTTTTATTGACAGTTGCTTTTCTATCTTCATCATAATTTTGGGCACACACCATGACAATTTTTGGGCAAGGGAATGCTTCACGTAACATCATGCTGGGAAGTCTAGCATACCACAATGCAATTTTATTTGTCCTTGCATTTAACATTTTGTTAAAGACAGTATATTTTGCCTTGTCTGGATCTCTTGCCTTATTAGACAATGCATATCTAATTTCTATGATTCTCTTTTTACCATGGATAACAGGGTCATAAATATCATGGTATTCATCAGTGAAACCTATTGTTTTAACCAGTTTGGTTAAGTCTATTTTTTATTCACCTGGGTTTTAGTTGTACTATCCATTTTCCCCATCGCTGGTATTGTTAATGGTTCAAAATATTTCTAACCCTCAAGTTGAACCCCTAATTCTAGTTCTACAGTCTAAATGGTAAACCATGAGATTCAAAATTAAAAATGCGAGATGTAGGTGTTCTAGATTTTACCCAGAATTTCTAATTGAGTAGACTGGCGCAGACATACTCTATTGCATTCCTCAATCTAGTAATTGTTTTTGAATCTCCTTGGATTTAGTGGTTTGTCCAAGAATCAAAATAATAATATGAGTCCCTTAGTTTGAAAACCCTCAAAAGTTCAAAAGTAAAACCTAAAGGGCAAAATTTCTAGAATCGTGTTGTAACTTTATAAATTATTATTAATAACTATTCGTTGTCGCAAGGGGAAAAAATCATTGCTTCTTTCTAAATTCTGAGGACTGATAGTCTGACACATCATACGAGTCACTTTTTCAAAAAAAATTTGAAGACTTTTTAATCCTTTACAACTTTTGCCCGAAATAGAGCTTATTACACTTAATTAAGTATATAATTACAAATTTAGAATTTAACTATACTTAATTAAATGTTTATCATTTATGGAAGTCTTCCAGTAGAATTTTGCAAAAAATGTTTATCGTTCCCACATTCGGCCCGAAATACACCTTATGTTGTTGATATGTGCTCATGCAACGGACGATGGTATCCTTTTTCAGTTGTCGTGGGTCCCATTATACATAGGATTTTTGCCACTCAAATGCCACGTCCCCTGACACTTCATCATCCCATGGGCCATAACCTTTATTTTGTGTCGGTGTTCAATGACACGTGTTTCCGGTGGAAGTTTACAAAAAAAATTTAGATATCCCACATTCAGCCTGAAATACACCTTAAGTCGTTGATCCGTTCTCATCCAACAGACGACGGTATCCGTTGTCAGTTGTCATCTCTCCCATTATCAATAGGATTTAAATATGAATTAAATATGTAATTTCAAAACTTGCTTGACATTTCATTTTTTTTATCAATAATTTTTGTATTGTATTACTTGGAAATAAAATATTATAACTATGCAAGTATAGATGGTATAGTAAAACCACCAGAGTTCTGCCACCGCAAAAAACACCCCCAAAACCACCATTCCCAACAAAAGAAAAAACCCTACAACATGCAGAAACCCCACAATTCCAATTCGACGTACCAACATTGTTAGCAAACAATGGACATCCCCTCATACATACAAAGTTGCGGAGAAAACAGACATGGAACAAAAAGATACAAACAAACAACACCAAACACCATTGGCCATAGCAGGATTAACCTAGAAACGGTCTGTACTTCTGGTCATCATATAATTTTGAGAGTCGCTTCATTGCTTGGGTAGTCTTGGGTCTCGGCTGCAACCCTTGACCCACCTCTGCTCATGCCACTTCATGAAGGACCCTTCAAACCTCATCAGACTGTATCAACCTTACGAACATTTTGAAGGCCTGCCACCTGCACCAAGCAAGAACTCGACATCTTGCCTTCAAATCATCATCAAACCATCGAATGAGTGGTAGCGGCGCCATCGAACTAGCCACCCCTGCCTCAGGAATAATTCCCACCTTTGGGACCACATGAGCATGCACACTATCCAAATTTAACAGGTAGCTTGAATCAATTACAACTCTCAGGGCATTTTTTACCTTGTCCACCTCGTCCTCAAACTGGAAACCCCAAGTGGCAATCAATGAATATGCCTCCATGTTTGTCCTGTAGCGATGATCTGCATGGACAATTTCCTCTCCCAACAACATTTTCACACTCTCCTACAACCGCTCATCCTTAAACAAGAACAAACCTTTTAGCCTCCTATTTGTAAATCGTCTGAGAAATGGGACTAATTTCTTATCAATATGGAAGGATAAATTGGCTTCCATGTTGCTTAAGAAACCCAAGACAATGTTGCATGTGCAGACAGTATAATACCAAGAAAATGGCAATCCAACTATACTTTGTGACCCTTCGGCTTCCAATCCACCCAAGATTTAAACACCTCACACTCAATTCTAATTTCTAACATCCAACGACGGTGGTCGTCGATATTAATCACAAACTTTGTCATCATTCCTCTGCATGTACTAGTTCAGCCGCATAATTCGTCCGCACAAGCCAACATTAAAGCCGCCTAAAGGCTAAATGTTAACCATTCACTTTTAGTGGTGTGCGTACCATAAGGAAATATCACTGCATATCCATTGTCAATTACCGTGGGTCCCATTATACATAGGATTTTTGCCACCCAAACGCCACGTCACCTGACACTTCATCGTCCCATGGGCCATAGCCTTTCTTTCATGTTGGTGTTCAATGAAACTTGTTTCCAGTAGAAGTTTGCAAAAAAATTTATCATTCCCACATTTGGCCCAAAATACACCTTACGTCGTTGATCTATGCTCATCCAACAGACGACGATATATGTGCCCAAAATTATATATGAAGAATAATGGTATTGAAAATGTTAATAAATAGTTTTTAAATTATATTGATTATATTTTATTTTTTAATATGTTGAAAATTATATGGTAATAAATAGTTAAAATTATTCCCAATATTTATAAATTTATAATAGTCATATTCAAAGTAGTGACTAGAAATTAAACTATTTAAACAAAAATGGATTTAAAAGATTTAGAATAAAGCAATATACTTCAAAATAAATATAAAATAAATTAATATATTTATTTATTTATCATTAATTAAATTAATTATAATTTTAATTATAAATTAAACAAGCATCATATGATACAAATATTTTAAACGCATCTATGTATAAGATATTAAATATATTTCCATCTTTAAAATCTTACATTTAATAAAATTTTAACTTTTATTTAGCAAAATATTTTATTTTATTTAAGAAGTGTATTATTTAATTATAGATATTTATTAATGTATAACATTTATATTAAAATTTAAAAAACTTATATTAAAATATGTAAATTAAATTTCTATAATCTTTAACTTTTTTTAAAAAAAATTCTGCAATTCAAAGACTACAAAAAATTGTCCCCAAACTTCAACATGTAAGCTCTCTACCTACATAGTAGAGGTAAACAACTTGCCAAAATAGAAGCAAACAAAATAAACACAAATATAGCATGATAGTTATGACAGAATTGCAGCAGCCCACTCTTTATAGTTTAAAAAATTAGTATCACTTACACCTAAATACTGACAAAACTTAAATTTAATCTTCATTCTCTGTGTCTTTCTCAACAATGTTGAAATAATGTAGCTCATAGACATTATGCTTTTTCAAATACTTCTTTGTCAAGCACTTCAAATATCTTTTCGAAAAGGTCATCTCAGAAGTGACACTGAGTTTGTTCTTTAACTTTAGATAAGAAATTAGAATAGACCTTCTTTGTTCGACACTATATTCCATCCTTTAATTACTATCCCATATTTGGAATCTTCTAATTCCAACTTGTGTTCAAAATGGAATTTCCCTTTCTCTCTACTCGAGATTTGATTTAATGATATTTGACATTTGTTTAAAATTTTATATTTTTTAATGGTGAAAATTAAATTTTATATCCACACAAATTAATAACTATTTAAGCTATTTCAGAACATAATGATTATGCTAAGTATCCTGCCATGGTAGGAACTAATAATACAATGAAATATAGAGTATTTTTAAATCCATAAAAGGCAAACTGAAATGAACTAGAATTTGCAAAATTTTCATTAATATGTTGCACAAATTTACAATTTTCAACTGTCGGAGTCCTTGTCCCTCCAAAACTTTAAAGCCAAAATGAGGGAGGTTACGAGGAAATAGCCAAAAAAAAAAACTACTAGGAGCTATGGCACTGGCAGTTGATGGTGGACCAGTGGTATCCAAAAAACAAGACAAAAAAATGAAACCCTTCATGGGTAACCCTAAGGATCTTGCCCTCCATCTAAGTAGAATTCCTCAGAGATGAGAAGCTCTGAGAATTCTTCGAGCCATTTGTAGTCTTGAAATTCATCCAGGAGAAACCATTTTCGGAGTAAATTCCTACCAATCCGTGCCCATTTCCTATGTCATGTCAACTACTTAGCATTCAGGTTCAAAAAAAAAGGTTGCTTGGCCACATTTTGGTCAGGGAGGAGAAGCTTGGGTAAATCACTCGCCCAAGGGATCCCCACCCCTACTTCTGCAAAGATGACAACAATAACGTCATCCCCAAGGAATTCTTCTTTGAACACTCTCCTTAACAGCATCAATATATCCACCTTTTCTCCTCCAAGGTCCAAAAGAGACGCCAAGAATGGGGATGTAATGTCTGTATTAACATGGTATCTATTATCATTTCTCAAAAACTCTCAGCCCAACACCATCCTCACAGCCTCGTTATTGAACATCCTGACCTCCTTACAAACTGATTGGAGGGTTGTGTCTTTGACATAGTCCAAAAAGGCCCTCTAGTCCTCCTTAGATGTGCTTCTTAACCAGATAGGAGTGTCCATCTTCAGAAATATGAATACCAAATTATACAGCCTAAAGACTTAAACTAGAGGCAAACTTTCAACTACCATCAGCTCTGACAATTTATCTACCAAAGGCAAATTGAAGAAGAAAGAAGCAAAGATTGTCTATAAATAGCTCTTGATACTAGCAATTCCTTCACCAACCGTATTCATTCCTTTGTCCTTTAAATTTTTATAAATCTTTTATATCTCTCAGTAATTCTTTCTCATAAATGCACAAGTGTGTGAAATTGGAAAGAACCGTAAACCACTATTAATTACCAGATTGGATGTCGTGCGTGCTAAGTGCATCGTAGTTAGAGAATGTGAATGATACGACATTAATAAATGTCGATACTCGATTAGATTTGATACGTGTCTACCATCTCCAATTCCATTCTGGGGACTTTCTCGAGAACTACTTTCTCTTCAGGAATTTGGGCCGAAATAAAACTTCAACCATTGATCTACGATCATCAAATGGTTTTAAATAATTGATGGATTTTAGGTACATGTGACGTGTCGATGAGGTCACGCTTATTGATACATAGTGTAGAGTTCGAACTCGACATGATGTTGCATTAATTAGATGATGAAATGACTATTAATAGATAAGGAAAATGGCAATGAATTTATGAAATCGCCAATAAAATATTTATTTTTACATAAATAACAAAATATTAGCCAATAAAATTAAATAATTTTCAAATGGTAGATAAAAATCACCAATACACTTAAATAGTTTTCCCTTCTAAGTATAACTTTTCGCCCATACACATATTTTTTTTCCTTTAAACAAAAAACATTTGCCTCCAACATTATATATTTTCCCCACACAATAATGAATTATTCGCCAGGATTTTATGGAATTTTAATACCCTAAAAAAAATCGCCAACACAAATTATTTTTTTTTCCAAATTTGAAAAACATTTTGCCGTCAACATTAAATTTCCCCCAAAAAAATAATGTTTGATTCGCCAGGATTTTACACTTTTACCCGAGGGGTGGTTTATTAAAGTTATCCCTGTATGAGGTTCTTTAAAGCTAGAAAGGACTTTGATTACAGAGGAATGAGAAACAAACTAAAGAAGGCGTATGTACATGTGCATCAGATTGAAGATTTTTAGGTTGATTGTAGGTCCGAGCATGATGTAAGAAAACTTGATTATTGTCGGCTTACTATTGAACAGATTGAGGACTTTAGTCTTGTTGATGTTCTTGAAGATTTGGAGGAAGATGATGATATCTTGGACCCAATATATGAGAAGAACAAGGTTTCTTCTACTCCTTTGCCTCTCATTCAGTGGTCACAAAAGGAGTGCACTTCCATCAGGGCACGTTTCTAGAGTATTCTTACGAATACTAATTTTTCATTATCTTTACATGGTGTTCCTTTAAAACCTTTCTCTTCTTCTCCTGATGATGACATTGTTGGCCCAATGGGAAAGAGATCAGAGATAAAAACAAAGAACAAACAAGATCCTGCTACTCTGACAAAGCCTCCTAAGTTGAAATTTACAATTGGGTCTAAGAAAGGTAAAACTCAAGGAGAACCTTTGAGTTCTAATGTTCAGGAAATATTAGAGTTAGAGGTATCAAATGAACAAGAGGAGGATGATCATCCAGATGATGAGTTAATTCATGGACATGAGGATGAGAAAGAAAAAAATGAATTGGATGTAGAAGAGATATCACGGGCAGAATAATCCTTACTTTGGGTATCTTTTCCTTCATCTATGTTACAAGTTTTTGTTTCTACTTTTGAGCCTGAGCCTCCAGTGGTCACATGTATCTTCCACTAGTGCTAGTGAGTCTTCTCTAGATACACCCCGTGACAATATTGAGAATGTATTTTTTTATTTTCCCTCATTGACCAAAGTATCTGCAACCATGATGGATGACTTTGATAAATTTATGAATGAACCAATCCCTAGATCCAATAAATCATCCCTTGAGAATCCTACCCATGTTATTACCATGACCTCTCCTATAGTAACCACCATTGTTTAATATTCTATCAATCCCTCTCAAGAGATGATAGCAGGTGAGGATGATGATGCGGCTTTACCTCCTTGGTTAATACAAATGCACCTAAAAGAAAGAAATAGATTGTTTCTCCTAAAGATATTGATTTTAGCCAGCTTGTTCCTATGAAGTCCAAGACGGTCAAGAAAGCCAAAACTTTGTCAAGGGTAAAAGTTGATAAAAATAAGAATAAGTATGCTGAGATTGCAATTCCTCCTCAAGATGCTATCATTGGATAGGTCCAGGATTCAGATTATACCATTCAAAGGATTGATCTAGGTAAGCAAACTCATGATTATATGGCACGAGATGCTCAATCCACCTTGGAGGCTTTAGTTTCTAGATATGATGAGGATAAGGTCAAGAAATATCACCTTAAGGTATGAATTGAGCAACTCACCTTAATTGTTCTCAAAGTGACCAAGTCTTCAGAAGTTGTTGAACCAGTGGCGAATTATTTGGATGACCAAGTTGTTAAGAGAGCTGAGCAGGCTGCATCAAGGACCAGAGTCGTAGGATAATGGATAGATAGAATGCTAAGTCAAGGTACATGACTCCTGAGTTCAGCTTGCACCATTATCAATAACCTTGACACTATTAGGATAGAGGTGGACAATACCATAGGAATTTTCTCCCATAAACTTTAACACAAGAACAGGAGTTTGAAGCCTGGTTGAAGTTTGAAGATTATGATCTTCATGATCTCATCCAAAATATCTGAAATCCCATGTGCTTTCCTTGATAAAAATGAAAAGGTTCTCAATGAAGATGAAATCATAGAAGAGTTTAGCTTACTCTTGACTATTGAGGTTGATAGGGAAGACTTATCTTTGTTCTCCATTGATAAATTACTTGATCTTCAATTAATTCTGAATTTTCTTGATTCACCTCTAAAGAAACATAATAAGTGTTGTATTGAGTTGGAAGATTCTATCACAAGGGTCAAAGTCATCACCGGGAACACCTTGGGACCTGATTGAAATCAAATGAAGAATGCTTTTCAGAAGATTGAGGAATTTCAGAAGTGAAATTCAGCTCAAGGGAGTGACACTTAGTCATTTCTATATTTTTCTAGTGGCATTTTATTATGTCTATTGACACCTCAGGTGTCATTTTGTAACTGCACATGTGCACCTGTTGAGTGCACAAGTCCTAAGTCAAATTGAACTCTTCTTTTGACTTAGTCATACAATTAGTTATAATTTCCTATTTTCATGTTGCACCCCTCTACTATATATATGAGGGTTATTATTGTAATAAGAATCTTTTTTCCATATTTGTTTATGCAACAAAACTCTGCCAAACTGAAAAGAAAACTGAGACTTGGTGTTCATTTTGTAAATTTGCAATTTAATCAAGAAAGAGAGAAGCTTGGCATTCAAACTTTGTTTTGAGTTTAATCTTTTATATGATATGAATGTTTTTATGTCGTTGGTTTCATATTTTCTTGAATGATTAAAATTGGATATAGTCTTGGTGTTTAAAAATTGAAAAGTATTTTGAGTCTTTACAAGTAATATTTGAGTTACTTTGAAGTTTCAAGAAGTGGAAATTGGTTAAGGGGAGAATTGCTTTAAGTCTTTGAGCTTTTACAAATTATCTCTAAAAATTATATTTAGAAGATACAAAGTGGATTCTTTGTGCTATACAAACTATCTGGTTAGAGTAGAATATCTTTCAATATATTTGTGATCCTTTGAGCTGACAATATATTTGGGTTACAGTGGTTGATAGGAATTTGGTACATTGAAATAATCTTTGTGTTCCTAAGGGTGCTAACTCCCATCCCTAAGTCATTTTCAGAAAAAGGGTAGTAACGAGAGGCTTTGTTCTTTCATGATCACTTTACATCCTAATTAAATTAGTTAATATTACTAAAAGTTGTAAGTCATTTAGAGAGGAAATTTATTCTGAAAAGAGAATTAGATATAACTAGTTCTGAAAGAAGATGACTAAGTTGTTATTGTACCTTGGATTAGTGTAAAGTTAGCAGGTAGGAAAAATAGAAAGCAATTGCAGTAGAAAGGTGGAGCCTTCCCTTATAATTAGGAGGGGTTATATCTTGCCTTCTGAGAGATATCATCCTGTGTGCTGTTGTGAAACACACATTTTGTGAACCTTCATCAGTTTACAAAATTTTCACCCAACAATTTTCAAAGTTGGCTAGAAATCCACACAAGAGGAAATAAATAGAAAAATAGTTTTTGAGAACCTTGTGAGATTTCAATGGAAAACTACATAGGGAACTAGACATTTGGAATGAAGTCTAGAATTCAATTCAAAATTTATGTTAAAACATAAGAGGAAAAGTAGGAAAAATTTGCAAGACTAATGGCAGAAGTTGAGGTAGGACCATAATAACTTCGAAGGTTTGGAGGTACAAAGGAATTTTGCAAAAGGAGAGTGGAATAGAATGTAGAAAAGGGGAGCAAGACTAAAGGAGAGAACTGGACATAGGGAGGAGAAAGAATATGTGGACCCACTTTAAAATCCCACAAAGTTGAAGAGATGGGAGATTATGAGAATATAGGAAAGGTCTAGATGCCCAAGTAATCCCACAAAAGGAGGAAAAGTGGAACACAATAGTGGAACAAGAGAATGTGAGGAATTAATGTGAAAGTTGATAAATGGTAGAGAGAAAGGGTTTGTATTCACATCAAGATCCCACAAATGGGTGTATCAAAAGGAATTGAACAGCAAAAAATGTTATCCATTCCATGTAAATTACGTGATTTCATATAAACAATAGAAAATAACTAAAACACTACCAAACTCGTAACATTTATGGGATTTTGTAACTTTAGGTATATAATAGGGATATGGATGATGAAAAGAAATAATACTTGTGCAAATTTGTCTAATGGAGACCTATACAAATATTTCTTAAATTGGTTATGTGATGGAGAAAATGATGCCAAATGCATAATAGGGGCTTGGACTAAAAAAATTAGGCACTACAAAGTTGGGAAAAATGCATAATACAGTCTTCATCCAAATGTTAAATTTAATCTCAATCATAATCCTAATCAACCCCTCGACATATCCTAATCCTTAATTGACCATCCTCTAATCCAAGACACACAAATAGAAATCAAATAAAATAGCAAGACCCTAAGATGAATAATTCAACATTAATTGAGTTTGTTTGATACCTCATCCAACCTTAAGTTAGCAATCCAAATTTGAATCAAATTAGACTTTCTTAGGAACTTTGTATATCATAAGTATAGTAATCCAAAATATCAAATCAATTCTTTCTTAAGAACCTTTGCATATTCTTTGTATCAAAAATCAATCAATTTAAATCATCCTCAGGTAATGATGATTTATCATTCATCCAAATCAATGAAAACTAATCCACCTCTAATCTCAAAATCCAAACCCCTAAAGATTTAATCTTTGCAAATTGACCTCAACATCATTTGATATCAAAATAAATATTAAATCAATAATCTTAATGTGATGTGGCTACGAAGATAGCCACCCAAGATCATTAATCTGGAACACCAAATAACCTCCACAGAAGACAAGATATAAGAAACAATAGAAGACAATTCCACCAAACAAGAATACAATATGATTGGATACAAGATTGGATGATTTACAATGCCAGAGGTGCCTTCCTTATATAGGCAAGTTAAGGGCATAGGATTAGACAAGATCATGACACTTGCCTTAATTTTACACCATGAGACAATTAACAAGAACAAACATTAAAAGACCTAGGATAAAAGAAGTAAATGCCAAAAGATAAGATAAGATCTTTAGAATTGACAACTAAGATATCTAGAAAACAATCCTAGGACCTAAGTAAATTTAACATGTGAGTAGGATCCACTAATGAATTTGTTACGTAAAATGTCTTATTCACACCATCAAGAAGAGCAAGATCACAATAATAATTTGTATTCCTATCAATGGATGCAAATGTACAATGAATGATCAATTATACAACATGAATGAGATTACAAAGGGAACCCTTTGGTTATATAGGACAAGGTGAGACATATGATATCATAAGATTATGAAAATATTCTTAATACTATTATATGATAAATAAAGTGATAAGTATTATATGTGTACCCTAGGTAACTTAAGTAATAAAGTGTGAAGAAGACCTAATAGTGGAACTAGTTAATAGTCTTCTTTACACCAATGTCCCCCATTAAGTGAAACTTAGGGAGAATGATAAAAATACAAAAAAAATAATATGCAAGGATAGGTCTTGACAAATAGGACATGTCTGGTATCCATCTAAAAATGCAATCTCTTACAAACAAAGAAAAGAAGAAAACCCAATGAGACAAAACCCCTCCCCAAAAGAGAGAAAATGTAAGAAAGTGAAAGAAAGAAGAGTCAATTATGTAACCCCACAAACAACATATGAGTTTGGCACTTTATGAGTAGTTCTATTACAAATACCACTTACCAAAAATAATGAAGATGGACCGATCTTGGTACATGTGAATGCCAAATTTGGCCATATAAATAAATTATATTTTTTTAATAAAATAAGATCAATCTGAGAACACCATTACAAAATACATGAAAAATTATGCCCTTTCAAAAAACAACTACTACACCAAAAAATGTTATTGTAGGAGCATAATGGAGCCCTGAAAGTTCCTAAAAGGAGAATTTCTCAACAACACTTGTGAGATTCTATATTTTTTGGATTATCCAAACACTAAAATCAAACACCATCTACACCACTCCAAAGTGATGTAGTCAATTTAGAACATAAAGGACACCATTAATGAAAACACAAAGAGATGCCAGAATGGACAATTTTTTGTTCACTATTATTCTCCTAAAATTGTTTCTATGACCCAATGAAATTAGGATCTATAGTAATCCAAAATTACCTTTTTTAATAGTTTTTGACAACTTTTAGAACTTGCCATTTTTGGTAATTTCCAAACTTATCCAAAAAATTCATGAGAAACTTCTAAATATCTAAAAATCATAACTTTAGCACAAATTGCCAACTTTCTAAACTAATAAAAAACATGAGTTTGAAAATAACTAAAAATTTGACTTTCTAAAATCTAAAAAAGATGAAAATTCAACTTTCTAAAATCTAACATAACTAAAAAATAAACTTTCTAAAATCTAGGAAAAAATAGAAAATGTTCTTTTTTAAACCCTTGCATCATTCTCCTCGGGTTGAAAAGAACACAACTCTTGCAAGTTGTTGTTCGCAAAACCGTTGCCACTCACCTTGATCCAACTTCTTCAACTCCCACTTTGTAATCCAGGTTCTATCTACTAGTGATAATCCTTCCCATTGTAACAAATATCTATTATATTGACCTTGTAGTATGTAAATTCCCTTCTTGTCCACTATTTTTCCTTTTGGCTCTTCTTCCACATGCATTTCATCTTTAATAAGATTATATTTGACCTCATTCTTCTTCATTGCTACCGCAACATCCTCATCTTCATTTCTAGTTGCATTGTGATATTTCAAATCTTGAACATCCTCCAAAGGAACTACTTCTTGTTGGAAATTTGGAGGAATTGATTATGTGTTGCATTGATGTTTTCCATTTATGTCAACACTGGCTATTTTGTTGTCTACTGGCTTCTGCTAGAGCGGTTGGTCTTTGATGTTGATCTGGAGATTTGTCTCCGGTTTTGGTCTGGCTGTTGGAATTGGTTTGGATTGGTTATTCATGTGCTCCTAGTGTGTATCACATTCAGTTGGTTTGAGATTTGATGATCTGGATGCCATCATATGTTCTAGTAAGCCTTTTGGTTACCGGTAAGGGTTTTACCGGCAGTGCTTTGATGAAGATCTTTTGATGAATCTGATAAGTGGTGTTAGTGTGGCTTCTAGAAGGTTATCAGGATGCTGATGCTTATCATGTTCATGTTCCAGTTGTTTGTGGTGTTTCATTTGGCTTATGGCGACCTATTTTAGGTCTGGTGATTATTCTATTAGGTTATGGACCAATTTATGTAAAGTGTTGGTTGATGCTCCTGACACATCATCGGTTGGATTTATTGTTTGGTTTATGTTATTTCGGTCTTAGGCCGACTTAGTTTATCATTGGTTTGCGAGATTATGTAACAAATCTATTGTATTATCTTTTAGGTGGCTGACCTAATTGTTTAGGTCTCAGGTTGGTATAAATATAATGTAAAATCTCTTTGTAGAACATATAGATATGTGGTAGAAAAAGGTTATGGGATTATCTATGTGTGAATAAAGTTGTAATCATATGCAGAGGTTTTGGTCGATCATAGGTGATCAAATTGGTTTTGTAAAAGAGGTTTAAGACCTTCGGTATTGAGCTTAACTAGAACTGTACTCAGGCATAGGAGATGCTATTCTTGTCATTCTTTCATCTTTCCGGATTGTAGTCTGGATTTATTTTGTAGTAAGTGAGGCTCCTTTCATAATGAGAAGTGCGCTCTAGGTTGATGGCCTTCTTGCATGTGTAGACCCCTCTTATTGTAATCACATACTTGTTGCAGAAGTATTATCTAACTATGGGTAGGCTTCCCACCGTGGTTTTTCCCTTTACCAGGTTTTCCACGTACAAATCATGGTGTTATGTGTTATGGATGGTTGGTAATTGTTCTATGATTTATGTTTATGCTTAATTGTTATATCTTCTATTTCGGTATTTGGTCTATGCATTTTGGTAAAAGGTTTTGTGTGCTTAAAGTTGTATAATTTGTTAACAATTGATTCATCCCCCCCCCCCCTCTCAGTTGTGCACCCGTTATCCTATCAATTGATATCAGAGCTTGGTCCTCTCTGCAAAAGCTTAACCGCTTGAGGAAGATCCTATGGCAACTAATAGTTCAACTGCATCTGTTTTCTGGAGAGAAACCCCTAAGCTTGATTCGACAAATTACAGGGTATGGAAGATTCAGATGGAAACTCATTTGAGATTTATTGGGAAAGAGATTTGGGAGGTCATGGGGAAAGGCTATACTCCTCATAATCCGACATCTAGAAATCCTCCTCTGACAACCTTGGATAAGGACATTGAGAATGATTATAGATCTAGAGAAACACTCTTAAGTGCACTTTCTAATCAGCAAAATATGGGATTAACTGACCAATCATCTACAAAGGCTATATGGGATAAGTTGGAGGCTCTGCATGAAGGTGACCCTACTGTTAAAATTGCTAAACTTGACGGTTACCCAGTAAGGTATGAGAATCTAAAGATGGAAGAAGATGAAAGGATTACTGCTTTTATGGAAAGAGTTAATGAAATTGTTATGGGAATTTAGTGTTGTGGTGTATCTCTGAGCGAAGATGAGATTGTTTCTAAAGTATTGAGAGCTTTTCCACTGGCTTACAAGAAGAAGTCTACTACAATTAATGAGCTAAGAAAAATGGCTAATACTTTTGTTAACAGGGATACTTTGGTTGGAAAATTATCTTCTTTTGAGCCTGAAGAATTTGGTCCTCAAGGAGCTGCAAAGACCGAATATGCTTTTCACACATCTGCATCATCAACTAGCAAGAGTGATTGGAAAGTTTTATATGCGAAGGAACTAGAGGAAATGAAGAAAGAAGATGACGAGTTTGAGCAACTTGAAGCCTTATTTGCTAGAAGAGTACATAAAGGTCCTGCAGGAAGTAAGTATGAAGGAAAATCACCTTTTAAATGTTTTGAATGTAATAAGATAGGCCGTTTTGCATCTAGATGTCCTGAAAGGAATTCAAGATTTGAAGAGAAAGCTAGAAGATCTTTTAGGCCTAACCATGATTATCAGAACAAGCATAAGTACAGGAGAAACAAAGACAAATCATGTTACTATGTGGATGAGGAAGGTGTGACTGATTCTCATGATGAACCGACACAAGATTCAGCTAGTGGATCCGGTAGTGGAAAGGAATGGGTATTTTTGGCTATCAAGAAAGATGCTTCGGCACCTGTTGTTCCAAATGAGGAAAAGGCCCTTGCTGCAAAAATTGAAGACAAGAATGAATGGGTGATAGACAGTGGATGTTCACATCATATGACTGGAGATAAAAGGAAGTTTTTATCTTTGCAAGAATTTGATGGTGGACTGGTTAGATTTGGAGATGACAAAGCATGTATGATCAGAGGAAGAGGAACTATATCATTGGATGGTAAGTGTAGTCACATAAATCTGTGTTGGTATTATGTGAAATGGCATGAAGACATAATGACATTGTATGTTGCCATTGATGTCAATATGTGTTATGAAGTGAACCGAGATATGTGATATGTGAGAAGAGGGAACTGGCATATGTATGAACTGGTTTATATGCCAAAGTGAAGCAGTATATTTGTTCAAGATGAACCGGCATGTCAAGGTGAACCGACATGTAGTTATGGGAACCGGCACATGGAAGCATTGTATGACTATCGGTTGGTAGGTAGCTTCCACTTCAGGATTTCTGGTTGGAGTACCTCAAGTCTGTGTGACTCAATCGGTGATCTTGGTATGATGAGTTAGCAGTATAATGGAAAATAGATCATGTTGCCACGTAAGCTCTGTGTGCATGAAGGATCTAGCATGAAGAAGACTATTCCTATCTACCTCGGGAATGTGGGAAGTCTGTCAAACGGTGATAATGCGTGATGGGTTATCAGCCGCCATGAAATCGGTGGAAAATGGATGATGGAGAATGTCTTGAGATCAGTTCAAGACTATTGCATTTAATGCAGTATGATTCAACGGTCAGGATTGAACCGCTTGAATTGCTTAACCTAACAGGTTTAGGGTTTAGGGTTTTTGCTACCGACCTATCTATTTCCTATAAGGCAGATGTTGTGTTTCTTTCTAGGGTTGTTGGCAAAAATTGTGAATGTGTATCCAAGGGAAGTGATACGTGATTCTTGCCAGACCAAAGGAGAGAAGAGATACCTACAAAGTGAATGTGCAGAAGGAGAAGAGGAGCCTAAATGGATCTGCATTAGCATTGAGTGTTGTTAGTAGATCATTGTAATTCTTGTTGATCTCTAACCACTTCAATAGTTGTAAAATCCCCTAACAGGGCAGCCTTAACTGGCTTGCTACAAAATCCCCTAACAGGGTGGTCTTAACAGGCTTGATTCAAATCCCTTAACCGGGTAACTCGAGGTTAATGAGTTCTGAGAAGCTATAGAGCTTAGGAGATCCTTTAGCTATTGAGTTCTTGAAATCCTCTAACAAGGTGACCCTACCAGGTTTAACTCTTAACCGGGTATTATAGCTATCCCTTAACCGGGTGATCCCTAACAGGATCGGTTCCTAGCAGAACCTATTGTAATGTCTTTAACCGGACAAGGTTCCTAACAGAGAAGACTTCCAAAGAGTTCAAAAAGAAACTTGTGGGTATTCATCCCCACCGTGGTTTTTTCCCAGTTGGGTTTCCACGTGAAAAATATGTGTGTCATGTGAAATGCTTTTATCTTGTGATGCTTTGTTTTACCTGTTGAGCATATGAAGGTTCTATGTTTTATGCATGTATATAAAACATATTGAACTTAGTGTTGTGAAGATCTGATGATTAAGTTTACCTGTTTATGCATGAGAGTATAATGATACTATAGTATTGAGCTAAGAGGAAAGCTTATTGAGTGACCGGTTCATGATTGATTGAGCTGTACTGGATGTTACCAGTTGTACTTTGTTTTACTAGTATCCCTGTTTGTCAGTCATTTGGAGTGTTTGTTGTCATACCGATTTTGGACTATATTTGTGTTTGTACTGATTCACCCCTCCCCCTCTCAGTACTGGTTTGGTACTAGTGGTTCATCATTGAGTTATCAATTGGTATCAAAGCCCCTCTAGTTCCTCTGTGTTGTAAGCTTAACCGCTTGAGGAAAAGATCCTAGTCAAATGATGAAGAGGGAAGGTCCAAAGTTTAACAGGGAAAACTTCGGTATATGGAAAGACAAGATGAAGATATTCATCAAAAGCATGGGTGTTCAACACTGGAGTTATGTTGAAAATGTATATGTTGTTCCTACCGGTACTCTCACCGATGACCAAAAGAGAGAGATACAAGAAAATGGGCAAGTCATGGAAGCCCTCATTAGTAGTTTATCTGACATTGAATTTATTGATGTTCAGGACAAGGCAAATCCCAAAGAGGTATGGGATTCTCTTGAAAATATCTATGGTGGTGATGAGCATGTAAAATAGGCTAAGGAAGAAAGCCTAAGAGGGAAGTTTGAAGACATGTGGATGGTTGAAGGAGAGACAATTCAGTAGTATGGAAAAAGAATCAAAACGGTTGTTGGAGAAATCAAGAGTGCAGGTGGCAAAATAGAAGATTCCACTGTGGTAAGTAAAGTCCTGAGATCCCTGTTGCCGGTGTATGCAATAAGGGTCACTGCTATTCAGGAGCTGAGATCAATAGACAAGTCTAAGGTGTCCTTGAACTCCATCATAGCCAAGTTGACAGCCTATGAGCTGAATAGTTTTGATGGCAATGTTCAAAAGACAAAATCAGCATTTAGAGCCTCTACTATACCATCCAGAAAAGGAAAAGAGACTAGCACTAGTGGGGAACCAAATCAGATCAGAGAAATGAATGATGAAGAGTTTCTGATGGAATTTGAAGCACTTCTTGCCAAGAAATTTTCAAAAGGAACTGGTAAATACAAAGGTAAGCTACCTTTGAAATGTTTTTCTTGTAACCGGATTGGACATATTGCTATGAATTGTCCTAATAGCGACAACAAGGATAGATCGGAAAGGTTCAAGAAATTCAAAGGAGGAAACTGGAGAAACTATTTTGTGGCAGTTGATGAAGGTGTCATAGATGAGGAATCAGAAGATGAAGAGAATGAAGACATTGTGTTTGTTGTTGTAAAGGAAGATGTGGCAGACAAGAAGGATCTTGTCTCCCGGTTTGATACTTCAAATTAGTGGATCATTGACAGTGGTTGTTCTCACCATATGACTGGTGACCGGAGCAAGTTTCTATCCTTAGAGGAGTATGATGGTGGTGTGGTTTGCTTTGGCAATGATGCACCATGCATGGTCAAAGGCAGAGGGTCCATCTCTTTAAATGGAAAGAGTAGTGCTGACAATGTGTATTGGGTTGATGGTCTCAAACACAACCTTCTAAGTGTTGCCCAGCTAAATGACAGTGGCCTCACTCTGCAATTCAAGAATGGAGTTTGCAAAATCAAAGGAAAAGATGGTAAATTGGTGGCCACCGGCATGCAGACCAAAGGTAACTTATTTTAGTTGAATGCAAATGTAAGTACCTATCTTATGGCTAAGCTTGATGATAGTTGGATATGGCATAGGAGACTCTGTCACATAAACTTTGATAACATTGTAAAGGCTAGTAAGATCAAGGTAGTTAGAGGGTTGCCGGTGCTAAACAAACCGGATAATACCTTGTGTAGAGAATGTCAATTGGGGAAAATGTCTTCCTCAACTTTTAAAGGTAAATCTTTCACTGCTGACAACTTGCTTGATCTTGTACATACTGATTTGTGTGGTCCTATGAAAACTAGAAGTGTGCAGGGTGATAGGTACTTCATGATCCTCACTGATGACTGCTCAAGAATGATGTGGGTCACATTCTTGAAAGACAAGTCTGAAGCTTTTGGGAAATTCAAAGCTTTCAGAGCATTAGTGGAGAAGGAAAGCGGTAAAAGGATCAAATGTCTTAGAACTGATCAAGGAGGAGAATTCACTTCCAGTGAATTCAACAAGTATTGTGAAGAATTTGGCATCAGGAGATAGTTGTCTGCCCCCCGGACTCCATAGAAGAATGGCCTAGTAGAGAGGAATAACCAGACTATGGTTGAAGCAGCTAGAACCATGTTGATTCAAGGAAAGGTAGCTCACACCTTTTGGAGAGAAGCGGTGAGCACTTTAGTCTACACTATGAACCGGGTACTCATCAAAAAGGGTAAGGACAAAACTCCTTATGAGTATTGGACCAGTAAGACACCTATGGTTAGCTACTTTAAGGTATTTGGTAGCAAATGTTACATCAAGAGAAGTGAACATCAGGGCAAATTTGAAGCTAAATGTGATGAGGGAATATTTCTAGGATATTCCACCAAGAGTAAAGCTTTCAAGTGCTACAACAATAGGACTCAGAGAATTATGGAAAGCATCAATGTAAGAGTTGATGAATCCTCTGAGAAGACTGAGGAAACCGGCAGTGAGCAAGCTGTAAATGAACCGGTTGCAACCTTTTGGGAACCGGTTGTTAGCCAGCCAAGTACCAATAACAGTGTCCCTAAACCGGTGAATGCTACTACTGATGAAGATGAGGATGAAGAAGAAAAGCAAGAAGAACCAGTTTAGACCATTCCTCGGTATGTCAAGTTGAATCATGATCCTAAGCAGATCATAGGTGATAAGGATGCAGGAATCCTTACAAGAAGAAAGATCAGAGAAAACTCATGTATGATCTCTGAATTTGAGCCTAAGTCATTCAAAGAGGTTCATAAAGATGAAGACTGGATCAAGGCAATGGAAGAGGAACTTGATCAGATAGAGAAAAATGGTACATGGTCCTTGGTACCCAGACCTGAGCATAAAAATGTCATTGGCACCAAATGGGTGTTCAGAAATAAGTTGAATGAGGATGGCACAATGATTAGGAATAAAGCCAGATTGGTATGCAAAGGATATGCTCAAGAAGAAGGAGAAGACTATGGAGAAACCTTTGCTCCTGTAGCCAGATTGGAAGGAGTTCGTATGCTTCTTGCATATGCAGCTTTTAAAAGGTTCAAAGTATATCAAATGGATGTAAAATCTGCATTCCTAAATGGTGTACTTGAAGAGGAGGTATATATAGAGCAGCCAGATGGGTTTTCCCTATCTGAAGATAGTGATATGGTGTGTAGGCTGCATAAAGCTTTATATGGTCTAAAGCAAGCACCTAGGGCATGGTATGAGCGCCTACATTCCCATCTTGTGAAGATTGGATTTGAGAGAACAAGTGAAGATAGCAATATCTACTTGAAGTCTGAAGGAGATCAGATCCTGATCTGTGAGGTTTTTGTTGATGACATTATCTTTGGAGGAGATGACAAGATGAGTTATTAGTTTGCTAATGAGATGAAGAAGGAGTTTAAGATGTCACTCATAGGGGAGATTAAGTTCTTCATTGGACTGCAGATCCAGCAGATGGAAGATGGAATCTTTATTACTCAGTCCAAATATGTCAAAGAGGTACTGAAGACCTTTGGCATGGAAGATAGAAAACCGGTTGGTACACCGATGGTGACCGGTTGCAAATTGGCAAAAGAGGATGATTCTGCACTAGTTGATGAGAAGGAATATTGATCAATGATTGGTAAGTTGCATTATGTAGTGCATAGCAGACCAGATATTGCACATACAGTTGGCATTACTGCAAGGTTCTAGAAGAGTCTGAGAGAATCCCACTTGATTGCAGTCAAGCAAATTCTTAGGTATCTGAAGGGAACAATTGACTATGGATTGTGGTACCCATACAACAATAATTTCAATCTGAAAGTGTTCACAGATGTTGATTGGGCAGGTAATGTGGATGACCGGAAAAGCACAACTGATGGTGCATTCTTTCTCGGTGGTAGACTAGTCTCATGGATGAGTAAAAAGCAGAGTTGTATCTCTTAGTCTACAGCGGAAGCAGAGTATGTTGCAGCTTTCATGAACTGTACTTAGACAATTTGGATGAAGCATGTACTAGAAGGCTTCAAGATCCCTGTATCTGAACCGATAAGTATATTCTGTGATAACACAAGTGCTATCAATATTTCAAAGAATCCGGTCTTACATTCTAGAACCAAGAATTTTGAGCTTAAGTATCATTTCTTGAGGGAAAAGGTTCAGAATAAAGAGATTGCACTGGAGCATGTGTCTAGTAAGGAGCAGTTAGCAAACATATTCACCAAGCCTCTCCCAAAGACTACATTTGGGCATTTAAGAGGTGAATTGGGGTTATTGTCCCTTTAGATGGTGAACTAAAAGTATTGGCTCCACATCAGTCAGGTATTGTACAATCAAATTTTCATTGATTGATGTGTTGAAGGATGCTACTCCTCAAGGGGAGTAGCATGATGGAACAGGGTTGCTTGTACCTCCACTTTGGCATTGTTGTCAAAGGGGGAGAAGATGTGAAGCGAAAAGATATCTGCAGCAAATGGGAGAAGATGTGAAGCAGTGAAGATATCTTTGTATATTGCCATCAATGCCAAAGGGGGAGATTGTTGGCATTATGTGAACCAGCATGAAGACCTAATGACATTGTATGTTGTCATTGATGTCAATATGTGTTATGAAGTGAACCGGCATATGTGATATGTGAGAAGAGGGAACTGGCATATGTATGAACCGATTTATATGTCAAAGTGAAGCAATATATTTGTTCAAGATGAATCGGCATGTCAAGGTGAACTGACATGTAGTTATGGGAACTGACACATGGAAGCATTGTATGACTATCGGTTGGTAGGTAGCTTCCACTTCAGGATTTCCGGTTTGAGTACCTCAAGTCTGTGTGACTCAATCGGTGATCTTCGTATGATGAGTTAGCAATATAATGGAAAACAGATCATGTTGCCACGTAAGCTCTGTGCACGTGAAGGATCTAGCATGAAGAAGACTATTCCTATCTACCTCGAGAATGTGGGAAGTCTGTCAAACGGTGATAACACGTGATGGGTTATCAGCCACCATGAAATTGGTGGAAAATGGATGATGGAGAATGTCTTGAGATCGATTCAAGACTGTTGCATTTAATGCAGTATGATTCAATGGTCAGGATTGAACCGCTTGAATTGCTTAACCTAACAGGTTTAGGGTTTAGGGTTTTTGCTACCGACATGTCTGTTTCCTATAAGGCAGATGTTGTGTTTCTTTCTAGGGTTGTTGGCAAAAATTGTGAATGTGTATCCAAGGGAAGTGATACGTGATTCTTGCCAGACCAAAGGAGAGAAGAGATACCTGCAAAGTGAATGTGCAGAAGGAGAAGAGGAGCCTAAACGGATCTGCATTAGCATTGAGTGTTGTTAACAGATCATTGTAATTCCTATTGATCTCTAACCACTTCAACAGTTGTAAAATCCCCTAATAGGGTAGCCTTAACTGGCTTGCTACAAAATCCCCTAACAGGGTGGTCTTAACAGGCTTGATTCAAATCCCTTAACCGGGTAACTCGAGGTTAATGAGTTCTGAGAAGCTATAGAGCTTAGGAGATCCTTTAGCTATTGAGTTCTTGAAATCCTCTAACAAGGTGACCCTACCGGGTTTAACCCTTAATCGGGTATTATAGCTATCCCTTAACCGGGTGATCCCTAACAGGATCGGTTCCTAGCAGAACCTATTGTAATGTCTTTAATCGGACAAGGCTCCTAATAGAGAGGACTTCCAAAGAGTTCAAAAAGAAACTTGTGGGTATTCATCCCCACCGTGGTTTTTTCCCAGTTGGGTTTCCACGTGAAAAATATGTGTGTCATGTGAAATGCTTTTATCTTGTGATGCTTTCTTTACCTGTTGAGCATATGAAGGTTCTATGTTTTATGCCTGTATATAAAACATATTGAACTCACTGTTGTGAAGATCTGATGATTAAGTTTACCTGTTTATGCATGAGAGTATAATGATACTATAGTATTGAGCTAAGAGGAAAGCTTATTGAGTGACCGGTTCATGACTGATTGAGTTGTACTTGATGTTACCGATTGCACTCTGTTTTACTAGTATCCCTGTTTGTCAGTCATTTGGAGTGTTTGTTGTCATACCTGTTTTGGACTATATTTGTGTTTGTACTAATTCACACCCCCCCTCTCAGTACCGGTTTGGTACTAGTGGTTCATCATTGAGTTATCAATCTGTCCACTTAATTAAATGAATATTTGCTATTTATTTGATTAATAAACCCACTAGCCAACAGTTAATTAAATTAACATTTAATTAATTCATCCTCAAACATTCTCCTATTAATTAAATAAATTATTCAATTTATTTTAACAATTCATTACACCAAATTCACAATCAATTAAATGAATAAATCCTATTTATTTTATTTAATCCCCTTTCCTATTTTAAATAAATAAATAAAACATTTATTTAAATCATTAAACTCCCCCCACTTGCATTCTCCTACAAATGCAAGTTGCAACCACAAGTTGAAATAAATTAATTTTATTTTAATTTAAATCCTATTTTCCCCCACCCACCAAACCCACTTGCAATCATAAATCCCCTTCTAGACCCTTCTAACCACTTTCTAATCATTCCTAATTAGCCTAATCCATCCCCTAAATATTGTCACATTCCTAAGCAACTTGGAGTCACTTCTCAAAGACTCCAAAGTCTTTGAAAAGCATTTAATGCTTTATGTGTTCAAAAAGCTAACCCCTAAAGTCTTCCAAACCACTAATGGCTCTTACATGACCATTAATGCTCTTACATAACCATCTGTGGTTAAATCCACTTGCTCCCATGGTTAGAGATTTTACCTCTAACTCAACCCTCATTTAACCCATGGGTCTCTTCAAGCATTTATTGCTTTGACCATGGTTATCCTCACTAACTCTTGCACAAGATTTTATCCATTGGATAAAGGCATTATTCCTTGAATAATGAATTTATTCACTCAACTCAACATTAACCTTACCTCCCAAGTTAACCCTCAAGTCATGTCAAGCATTTAATGCTTATTCCCTCTCCTCTCAACCCATCTCTTGTTGACATTTGTCATCCTGGGATTGGATTGAAAGTCCGCACATGGATCTTAAGCCCTCTAATCTTGACCCTTGTTGAGATTACTCAATATCAACCCTCCATTGCTCCATTTTACCTATAAATAGAGCTCATTTCTTCATAATCCAGATCCTGAAAACTTGTATGCATCTAAGTTATAGTGAAATTTAGAGAGCATTCTAGCATAACTCACATTGTCATTTTGGGCTAAAATTAATCTTGGTTAATTACATAATATCTCATATTTAGTTTGTTTTACACTTGCATTGCATAGTTTAAAGCATTTACAATTTGAACCTCCATAAGACATCCAGAATAGTGCAAAAAATTACTGAGAGCTACACTCATTTGGGAACTTGGAGAGGAGAGGAACAAGGGAGGAGCCACTATGAATGTTTTGGTTAGCATTTGGAGGAGTTTAGTTTACCTCTTTTGTCTTTGCATGTTTTCCATTTCTTATTTAGTATCTCTCTTGATATGCTTGCTTAGGATAGTATTTGATTTGTGATTGCTAACACTAACGTTTGAACTCATTTCTTGTGTTTTTGTGTTTGCATAACTCTCCTAACAATCCTTTTTGCAGAACATCAATTGGTGAACCCGACGTGAATCAAACACACAACCTTCTGATTATGATTTTTTGAAACTACTAACATTTTTCCATGTTTTAATTGACACATACGTCGCGCTTTTGTTCACGCTCTAGCACCTTCGAAAGTTGGTACTTTAGCGCTATTGTTCCTAATAAAAGCGCTATTGTTTCTCAACTGGCGCTATCATCTTTCTTTTAGCGCTATTGACCATTAAATAGCGCTATCGTTTCTTCTTTTAACGCTTTTGGCTCTTTGTTTGACAGAATTAATTATGTTTGATAGAGTTCTTTTAGCGCTTTTGTCTCTTTTTTTAGCGTGTTTGTGTTTCTTTTGGCGCTTTTGATTGTTATTTAGTGCTTCTATGTTAAATAGTGCTTCTGTTTTCACACAAAGTAGCGCTATTGTAACAGAGAGTTGTAAAAAAAATCCTTGTAACCGAAAAAACCAAAAAAATTAGGCTTGTGGAAGCCCACCAAATATGTGGACTTTACCAACTATTTATCTCTTTGTGCAGGTTTTTAAAATTAGATTAGAAAGTAGATTTACTTTTTTACTAATTTTTTCAAAGTTGGCTTAAAAATGAATTCACTTTATATTTTAGTTTAAATAAACTTCACATTTCAATTTGTGCTCTTAAAAAGAATCACATATTTTGTTTGGGCTCCTAAATGATGAATACTAAGAGGGGGGGGGTGAATTAGTATACCAAAAATTACTGTACTCAAACACTTTATCAGTCTAGCGGTAAACCGATATAACAGTTTAACTAACAAACCGGTTAACACAAATGCAAACTAAACAACAAGTAAGGCATTCACCCACAAAAGCACAATCACCATAACACAAGAGATTTTGACGTGGAAACCCAAATGGGAAAAACTACGGTGAGATGAAACTCACAAGTAACTATCTACAAAATAGTAACTAGACCGGTTAAGGTCATACAATGTTCTTTACCAGAACAGATCCTATTAGGAATCTCAATCTCTGTTAGGAGATAAGTCTGATTAAAGACTACTTTGTGAGAGGATTTTAGATCCACAAATGTGAATCACCTTGTTAGAGGATTTACAAAGGCTTTTCTGGGCCTACCCGGTTAAGGGTTTCTAACTTGTCAAATATGTGAGTAATCAACAAGTGAATGATCTAGCAAATAGCACAGTCTGCTTGGTTAGATCCATGATAGCTTATTGCTAATGCATTTCAGCATTAATTCAGTCTTCAGTAAATCCACACTCTGTTATAGTACACAGACTTGATCTTTTTGTTAAGATCGCACATACAAGAACTCATCAACCACTTCAAACCCTAATAGCTACACACACATTAAAACCCTAGACATGATGTCCTTAAAAGGAATCTGATTTCATGTCGGTCCAATAGGATTACATTGCAAGTTCCTAGGTTCATTATAGCTAGACACATTTGGTAACACAACACAAAATCACTGTCAAAGTGTCGATGGATGGTAACTCATCACAAAGATATACTAGTTGGTAACTCATCACAGAGTATTACCGGTTTATACAACTTTACCGATTGCCGGTTGGTAACTCGGAGTAATATCAATTTAACAGATTGCCGGTTGACATAAATGAAGACTAGGAAAATGATAACTGTCACTTCTAGTTCCTTTGCTCCGTTCCGCTTGAGATCCTCGAACCGCTTGAGGTCCTCATGCCGCTTGAGATCCTCATGCCGCTTGATATCAGTAAACACTTTCTGCAAGACACCGATAGTCTAAAGACTATAACATAATACCGGTTTGAAACAAATACCGGTTGAGCATAACTCATACATACAAAAAGTGATCTCATAGCAAGTGTGTGTCCATCAATGACAATCACAACATAATCATCAAAAATGCCAACAATCTCCCCCTTTGGCATTGATGGCAACACTTAGAAAAATTTTGACATCTAAGTGTTTTTACAAAAAAAATCTGCCATAATAAAAAATACTCCCCCTAAGCATATACACTATCCCTTTGCAGAAAAGAAAATGTATACTACTTCCTTATAGAGATAAACATGAGTATACATAGCATGCATCAAAATTTTAAATAGAAAAATACTTCTCCCCCTTTGCCAACAATGACAAAATACAGCTGAATAACCCTTGTTTCTATTAGCTGAATAAATGTTTATGCCAATAAAGAGTGAAACTTGTCAAAAACTGATTTAAAGTCCTGCATAAATTGCTTCATGGATAAGGACCATGACTCAAGTAATGAAGTAGCAACCTCATTCTCCGTTTGCATCTGGGATACCTGTTCCTCCATGGCATCCAAAGTACTCATCTCTTGAGTAACCGTCAAGGCATCCAGATTGAGATAACACTTCTGAAGTATTTGCAGTCTTGGTAGTAGAACAAGTTGTAGTTCTTGCAAATCCTTGGTCCGGTTGCTGATCTCCAAATCAATTCTTGCAGCCTGAAGTTGAAACCGGTGAATGGTTTGCCCATAAGCGATAAAGGAGTCATATGGGGTCTTGAAGGTGCTTATGAAAGTCTACAAATCAGTTTGCAGTTTGTCTTTCTGGGCAAGCACATCATCACAAAATAGATGGGGTAGACATATCTTACTAAGCAACAATTTCCCCTCATCCATTGCATCTCTAATGTCCTTCTGTGCCTTTTGCAGATCGGACTGGTGCTCATGTAACTTTTTCACCAAGGCAGTGTTCAAAGACTTTTGATGCTCCTTCTTGGCATGCGCTTCGACAACCTCTTCAAGGCTCTGTACCTGGTCCTCCACAACTGTGCATAAGAGTTTCAGTTGGGCCAGAGAGGAATCGGTATTGGGGAGGTTGGTACCGAGTATCAAACCGGTAAGAGTGTCCACTGTAGCTTGGATCACATCTTGCTCCTTCTTCCTTCTTATCACCTCTAGGCGTTCTTGAGCAAGCTTAATGCTTTGTAGCAGCTCCAATTCGTTAGCAGATTGGAGGTCAATGGGACTGGTAATGTCAGTCGATTTGGCTTGACTACTGGTTGCCTTTAGGGTCTCCACCTATGTGCTCTGTGCCACTTCCTCCTTCTCTTTGGCTCTTAACTTATCTTCTTCTGCCTTCTTTTGCTCCTCTACTTCTTTCTTTCTTTTCTCTTTTTCCTTCTTCTTCTCTTCTTCCTTCTTCTCTTCTTCTCTTCTTCTTTTCGCTCCTTTTCTTCTTCATCCTTCTTCTTCTTCTCCTCTTCCTGCTTCTTTTTCTCCTCTTCATGCTTCCTCTTCTCCTCTTCCTTTCTCTTTTCTTCTTCCTGACATTTCTCTTCTTCTTCTCTTCCTCTTGTTTCTTATTCTCCTATTTCTTTCTTTTCTTTTCCTCTTCTAGTTTCCTCTTCTCCTCCTCCTTTTTCTTTTCTTCATCTTTTCTCTTTTTCTCTTCTTCTGCCTGTTTCTTCTTTTCAACTTCCTATTGCTTCTTCTCTTTTTCTGCTTGCTCCTTGGCAGCCTTTTCTTTGTCCTATTTTTCCTGTCCTATCGCTTCGAATGGTGTACCCGAAGTGACATTTTCACCATTCAAGGCAACAACATCAATAGGATCCATTTGATTAGTGACCTGTTCTCCTTCACTGTCATATACCTCATCCAGTTTATTAGTTGCCAGTTCTTGCTCAGCTTTCCTGTTGGCTTTAGCCACTTGATGCAACCTTAAAGCGGCTTGGGCATGAGAGTGGATATCTTTTACCACTTCAGGAACTTTTCCTTCTAGCAACAAGAGTCTCCTTCTTCTCATGAAGAAGAGGCCCTTATATCTTTCCACTACTTCATAAAGTTCAGTTTTAGGCACATAAGGAAAGTATTGTGCAAATACTTCCTCTCTTATTTCTTGTTCCTTTTCTATGGCAATGCGTCGCTTGTTATCTAAAGAATTATACAAAGAATCAAGTGTCTCAGATTTAATTTCTGATGGCCACTGGTCATTAATACATAAATAATTGATAACTTCATGTTCAACTTCCTTCTTTTCATCATCATTAGAATCATCAAAGCACTCTTTCAAATCACCAAGTACTTTTCTTCTAATATTTTTAATAGTTCTTTGACAATGTGTCAAAGGTTTGTAGGAGGAAATATCAATATTTACCGGTGCAAATGTTGTCGGTTCATTCTTTGTCTTTTTCCTCGTTTGCCTAGTCTTCTTAGGTTGTTCTTTAGACATAGTGTCCTCTGAGTCTGGTGTGGTGTCTTTTGTCTTCCGCTTTCTCTCAAAGACTTCAGCGAGTGTAGCTTCCGATTTCTTCTTTGCTAGTGATCACTTGGTCACTTTGGGACTTGCTATGGTAACTAGTGCCAATACTGAAGGCACTTCCTTTCCCTTCTTTACTGATGTTTGTTCAACCGGTGTAACCCTTTCCAAATAGGTGTTGGTTCTCTTTGCCTTTGGATCAAGGAGCGAGGCAATTAGGGTAGAGGCATACCCATCTAGCATGTCATACATTACCTCATATCCCATCGGTTCCACTTCTTCCAATCTAGGCTCAACCGCCTCCATTATACACTCATCAACTCCGATGGTGAAGCAAATGTCATCTTCATATTTCTTGACAATATCACCTGATATTCTCACTCTTTGGCTCATCTTGCGTCTGAACTTATCAAAGTATTTGTTTAGAACTTCTGGATAACCGGTTCCAACCGCTTGAAGGTTTTCCTTGATTTTCTTTGTAACCAGTTGGTCAGCAGACCACTGAATATCTCTGACTCCTGGGAAGTAACCTTGGAAGTAGAAGAACAACCCAACCAATAGTTTTCCAAACTTAAATCTCAAGGCATTGTCCTGTTTAATCACCTTTAGGTTCACCAGAAGTTGCCTTTGCATACAGCTGCATAAGTCAAATGATGCATCTTCCATGATCATCCGGTAGGCAGCATTTACTGCTGCAACAGAGACAGAGTTGATTCTGCTGGCATAGAACGTTCGGTATCCTATCACCATACACACATATTTGACCAAATCGTCCTTGATGGAATTGACAGTCATTCCCCGTGAGTCACTCACATAATCGGTGAGCTTGGTTATTTTCATCTTGCTGATCTTCCTTAGGGCCAACACTTCACCAACATTACAAAAACTGGTGACGACATGAATTGCTTCCGGTGTGATGTCATGCATCTTCTCTAAGAACATTTTATCACCATGCACTTTGCTCAGAATGATGCAGATGTGATCATCTGAAAACTCTTCAAGGAAATAGACTGCATTGTGAAGCTTCTTCTTTTCTAGGATGCAAAATTCCGGTTTAATCTTCTTGTCCTTCGCACAGAACAAACTCAACTGGGAATGGATTACAAGAGATCCTAAGTCTTCAATCTTGCAGTCAATGTAATCGGAAATGCCTTCCTCCACTATAACACTAGCGGGTATTTGAGATAGGGCATTGTATTTTTCCTTCCATTGAATGAAGTCTACTGGATCAACGGGTGCACTAGGGCTAGAGTGTGATACAAAAGCCATGATAAACAAAGAGATTTTGAGAAATACCTTCGTAATTCAAAATTTAGGGCTTGCAAATTACACTTCGTCACTCACTCCTTCGTTGCTAAAATACCGCTTTGTGCTCTACACTTGACCAATTGATATTCACTTCTGATTCTTCTTCAAGATTTTGAGAATTCTTCAAATCCCAATCCAAATCGCTTTTCGTCGCTCAGTGCTTAAAAAAAACTTCTTCACTCAAAAACTGATAAGTGAAAAATGACTTGAAAAATCCTTTTAAACAAGTTCTCCACCTACCATAATAAATGCTCAACTATTAGGGCGTAAACCCTAATTTGCCTCTTACCGTTTCTGGTCTTCTGCCAGTTGATAGGTATCACTTACCGGTTAAGGTCTTTTACCTATTTAAACCAGGGGTTCGAGATATTTCACCGTTTTCTCCCCCTAAGCTTTTTTGATGCTTAGTTTGCCGATTTAGTGACTTCCACACTAGGTGCAGAAACCGGTTCTTCTTGAATCACTTCTTCTGGCTTCTTCTTCTTCCAGGTTTTCTTCATATCCGTTTGAACAGTTTCAACATCTATCTTTCCTTCCGGAGTTACTGGTATATCATCTGATATATTCTTTCTCGTTCTGCAGAATCTTGTTGTATGACCCGGTTTGTTGCAATGATAGCAAATCATTCTAGGTGCTCTCCAAGGTCCATTGTTCATGTTTCCATTCTTCCTTCTACATGTTGCAGCAGTATGACCATTACCATGACAAATCAAACAGGTTGTTCTCCATCCAGTTGCTTCTTGATAGCCATTGCTTCTTGACTGATAATTATAAGTATTAAACCGGTTTGAGTTCCGGTTCCCAGAGGGTTCGGAAAAAGCTCCTTTACTCCTTTGAGGATACCTTCCGATGTTGTGCATGACAGACTTGCATTCAAATGTTTTATGCCCAAATTTGTTGCATGCATAACAATTACCATTGAATCTATTGGGTTTAGGCTTATCGTTTAGAAAATAAGGAAAGTTATTGTAAGCCTTACTTCTACATACATTAGCAGTGTGTCCTTCCTTGAGACAATTAAAGCAAACAAGTTTAAACTTTTTCTTACCCTTATCCTTTGGTGTCGGTTGTTTCTTTGATGCTCCATCTTTTGTTCTAGAGGTCTCACCTTCCTCATATTCAGAGAAACCAAGTCCAGTGGTATTCTTTAGCAGTTTAGCTAACTCAAGCTTCTGCTCTAGCTTGACAGTGCTCTTATTGAATTTGGCAACTATTTCCTTTGACTCAGTAAGTTCTTTGGTGATAACAGCATTGGATTCCTTCAAGGTTGCATTCTCAGAAATAGCCATGTGTAGTTCACCTTGAATTTCTTCCTTTTCCATTTTATTTTCATGAAGATGAGCAATAAGTGCATTGATCTCTTGCTTCAGCTTGGAGATCTCATGATCTTTGTCTTTTACCAGATCTTCAGCTTTCCTCCAGTTCTCAAGCTCTTGACACATTCTGATAGTTAGTCCTTCAAGTTCCCTTCAAAGGTTGGCATTGGACTCATTCAGTTTTTCAACTTCTTGAACTAGGGCTTCCATGTCCGCTTCATCAGAAGAATTATTTTCAGTTAGCTCCATCAATTTTTCAACATTCTCTTTTCTTTTTGCCTGAGAGGCCTTATATTTGACTTTAAGTTCATCATAGGCTTGCTCAGTTTGAGTGAGCCGATGAGTAAGTTCCCTCACAGTGTATTCCCCCATATATCTTTCCAAGTGGTTAGACTTATAGAAAGGTTGGCTCTGATACCAATTGATGAATACTAAGAGGGGGGGTGAATTAGTATACCAAAAATTATTGTACTCAAACACTTTATTAGTCTAGCGGTAAACCGGTATAACAGTTTAACTAACAAACCAATTAACACAAATCCAAACCAGACAGCAAGTAAGGCATTCACCTACAGAAGCACAATCACCATAACACAAGAGATTTTGATGTGGAAACCCAAATGGGAAAAACCACGGTGAGATGAAACTCACAAGTAACTATCTGCAAAATAGTAACCAGACTGGTTAAGGTCATACAATGTTCTTTACCAGAACAAATCCTGTCAGGAATCTCAATCTCTGTTAGGAGATAAGTCCGATTAAAGACTACCTTGTGAGAGGATTTTAGATCCACAGATGTGAATCACCTTGTTAGAGGATTTACAAAGGCTTTTCTGGGCCTACCCGGTTAAGGGTTTCTAACTTGTCAAAGATGTGAGTAATCAACAAGTGAATGATCTAGCAAATAGTACAGTTTGCTTGGTTAGATCCATGATAGCTTATTGCTAATGCTTTTCAGCATTACTTCAGTCTTCAGTAAATCCACACTCTGTTACAATACACAGACTTGATCTTTTTGTTAAGATCGCACATACAAGAACTCATCAACCACTTCAAACCCTACTAACTACACACACATTAAAACCCTAGACATGATGTCCTTAAAAGGAATCTGATTTCATGTCGGTCCAATAGGATTACATTGCAAGTTCCTAGGTTCATTGTATCTAGACAAATTTGGTAACACGGCACAAAATCACTGTCAAAGTGTCGGTGGATGGTAACTCATCACAAAGATATACCGGTTGGTAACTCATCACAGAGTATTACCGATTTATACAACTTTACCGATTGCCGGTTGGTAATTTAGAGTAATACCGGTTTAACAAATTACCGGTTGACAGAAATGAAGACTAGGAAAATGATAACTGCCGCTTCTAGTTCCTTTGCTCCGTTCCGCTTGAGATCCTCGAACCGCTTGAGGTCCTCATGCCGCTTGAGATCGGTAAACACTTTCTGCAAGACACCGATAGTCTAAAGACTATAACATAATACTGGTTTGAAACAAATACCGGTTGAGCATAACTCATACATACAAAAAGTGATCTCATAGCAAGTGTGTGTCCATCAATGACAATCACAACATAATCATCAAAAATGCCAACACTAAAAAGAATCTCATTTGTAAAGGTAAAAAGAACCACAAACTCCAAACCCAACAATTTTTATTTTTTTTGCAAGTTAGGAACAAACTTCATTTGGTGCTTAAAATCAACAAAGACAATTTTTCATTTCTTGCATCAAACTTAAAGAAATCACAATCCACACTTCGTTTTGGGCAAAGTTTAAAAAGAACAAGCCATTTTTCTTTCAAGTTCAAAGCGATTTTACTTTAAGCAATAACATGTGTAGACGTATAAAAATGACCATATTCCTAAATGAATATTCAATGTTCATTTTATTCTCATTCCTCTATTTAGTTAAATCTAATTTAATTAAATCACCCACATTCTTCTATTTAATTAAATATATTATTCAATTTATTTAGTTAAATTCACTTAAACCCTTTATGTCATTTAATTGAATAAATCATTTTATTTAATTAAATCCCTTCTCCCTACTTTTTAATTAAATTTACATTTAATAAAATAGTTTACCCCAATTAAATAAATCTAATTTTTTTAATTTCCCAACTTGCAACTAAATTAAAATAAAGCAATTTATTTTAATTAATCCTATTATTTTTCATCCACTTGCATTTTCCTACATCTCCCACTTGCATCCTAACCCCCTTCCTAAACTCTTCTAGAGTCCATTTAATCCTAATAAATTAACCCAAACCCATCAATTATCCCCTTTCCCTAAATTTGAGGAGGTCACTTCTCAAATTTGGAGTAAAGTCTTCAAAAGACATTAAAGTCTTTGTGCCTTCAACAAGCTAACTTGTTGAATACCCCCAAATTTGCAAGGACTCTTACAAATTTGTCCCCAACGTCTTCAAACCATTAATGGTTAACTAACCCTTAGTGGCCTAGTTAGAGACTTTTTGACTAACTTAACCCTCATCTAACCCAGGGGTCTCATCAAGCATTCATTGCTTTGACCATGGTTATCCCTTTAACCTTTGCACAAGAATTTATCCTTTGGGTAAAAGCTTTATCCATTGGATAACCCTAACCTAACCTTAACCCTTACCTTCTAAGGTAACCATGAGGTCTTCTCAAGCATTTAATGTTTCTTACCTCTCCTCTCAAGCAGTCTTATGTTCACCATTTCATTGGTGAAAATTGTAAACATGGATTGATAACTTTCAATCCTGACCCTTGATTAACTCCTCCAATCTTGACCATCCATTGCCCTATTTTCACTATAAATAGAGCTCTCATTCCTCCATTTTGAGGATCAATCCAAGCTTTTAGTATCACATTTATGCTCAATTTTATCAATACATCTAGCTTCTCTTTGTAATAGGAATTAATCTAATAAGCATTTTAGAGTATTTCCTTTATCATTAGCTTAAATCATTAACTAGTATATCATGTTAGGATTGTATTGCTACTAACCTTGTCATCTTATAATCTAGTTTACTTCATTTGTAGAATCATGCATAGATAGGATGCATTTCATGTTAAAATCAATCTAAAACATCCCTCGTTATTGCATTCGTCATCCCTAAGTCACTTTGCTCAGTGATCTAAGAGAAAAGGCATTGGCTTGAGGGACCTTGTGAGATAGAGAACTATGGAACCCACCTTGGGAGGTTGAGTCATTCCTCATGACTCCATAACTTGCACGCACCAAGAAGTCATGTGGGTGTGTGAACAAGCTTTTTGAGACCACATTTTCACATTTTGAGTTTCATAGCCCCGCTTTTCCCGCACACATTTTTGGTGCCCACCTTGGGGCTCAACCCCATTAATCAAATCGGTTTTTAAAACTAATCACTTTTGCAGGTACGCGGGAAACACAAATTGGCACATAGGGAACATCTCTTAGCACATCTGGTTAACAGTCCAGTGCATCTAGCTCACTCTTCGACGTGTGGGACTCATTCCCTAGCGTGTGCAAACCATTACGAAGCGTATAAACTTTATTAACATTTTCCTGTAGGTCTCAGCGTGGGAAAATAACAGAGCAGTGCATTAAGAAAATAGTTCAGTGCATCGGGTCTGTCAGATAGCACATCCCAGTTATCTGGTAGCGCGTACAGTCTTTTCTATAGTGCATCACAGACAGAAAGCAAAACTTAAAACTGTAACCGAGCTTGAATTTAGACTTGTAGAACTCCACAATAACCAAAAAATTTCTAAGTGTTTTGATTGGTATTTTGCAGGGTTTTGACAGTTTGTTGCAGATAGAAGCTTAATTTTATTTTCAAAATTACAAATCGTTTAAATTTTTACTAACTTAGTTAAGTTAGTTAAAATTTAGGGTCTTTTTAATTCTTGTTGGATAAAATTGAACTCACCTTATTTGGGCAAATAAAAAGAACCACAAAAACAATCCTTCTTGTTTTTTCTAGGGAGACAAATTTTCACTTTGGGCTCTAAAAAGAACAAGGCAATCTTCCATTTTGCAAACAAAGGGAGTTAAAAAGAACTTCACCATCCTTTGGTGCATAAAAGGATCCAGTTAAAATTTTTGCAAAGTAAAAGAATCACACATGTCCAAAGTCATTTACAATTAAAGAGGGAAGATCTTCCCCTTTTGATCGATTTCTTGTGTTGACCAAACATCAAATTTGCTTTGTTGACCAGTCCCTTTTCATAGATCAGAAAATCACTGCTTTAAAGGGGTAAAATAAACACCATGTTTTGTGGAGCAACATCTCCATATAGATTTTAGCAAATCATTGCAATGAAAAGTTAAAAAGAACCTTGTTTGCCTTGTCTCGAAAGTGGAAGGAATATGCTCTCCCCTTAACTAGGTGATCAAAAAGCCAAACCATTCTTACGCTTTCAGTGATATTGCATTAAATCCTTTAGTAGGCATGCCTTCCCGAGGGGTTGAAAAACTCTTAAAGCCATTCTTTGGCCGGTGTGAAGGGAACAAACTAAGTGGGGAATGACTTTGAAGCCAAGTGTTCCAACCCACTATAATTAAAAGTGGAAAGTGATGAAAGTCCTTTTCAATGGTTGCGCGCAGCGATTAGCCTTCCCTCGGTATCCTTGTGATACGTAAAACCTTTGTTCTAAAGGTTGGGAAGCCTCCTGAGGGAGTTTATCACTGACGGCCAAACGAGAAGCCTGATTACAAACTTTAGCATAGAAACTTTGGGCCGAGTCAGTATCCAGACATTTGTAATATCATAGCGCAAGGGTGGGGAAGAATCCGCCCCCAAGATTGCTCACCATATATCTCCCAAGATAACTACTCAATTGTGAAGCAATTCACTTTGGGTTAATTTCTGGCAAAAGGCAAAAAAACGGGCGCCCCCTAGGGGGTGACACGGCTGTTTGAGCTAACGGAGTATCGAGACTAGTGGGCTATGATATTGCTTATGACCTTTGAATAAAGAGTTCGACTGAATTGCATGTTGTATCTAAACCTGTTAAAACATTGAGGATTTGAACACATCCTCATAGAACATACACTCATTGTTTAGATTAAGCAAAAATGGTTGTCTCTTTTGTGTTGTGCTTTCATCTATTACTTTAGAAAATGATCCATCATCACTGAAAACTAAAAGCAAAGTTCCAAAAATTGCAGAAAAACAACCAAGTCAAACTATCAGGGTAGTTTAGCGTGTAAGAGCAACCTCTTAGCATGTGGAAACCATCTTTTAGCACATTCGACCTTCACCTTAGCGCATTAAGTCTTAACGTTAGTGCTTCAATGAAATCCAAAACTAGCAGTTTAAAACTAGTGCCTTTTGAAAACAGTGTGGCGCGTTGAAGCATCAACTTAGCGTGTGGAGACCAAACTTTAGCACGTAGAGATCAATAGTTAGCACATTGGTGGTCCATATTAGCGCATAACCTTTTGAACCAAGACAAAATCAAAACAAACCAGTTAGCGCGTTATAGGGGGAAGCGTAGCATGTGGGGTCTTTTCTCTAGCGCATTGAGGAAATTCTATAGCGCATTTCATTTATGTCTTAGCATGTAGCAAAAAATCAAGAAAATAGGGGGCAAAACAAAGGCCATTTTTGAAAAAATTGAAAACAATTTAGGGAGCTTTCCTTCCTCAGCCTGAACTTCATCAAACGAGAACATCAAAACAGAGTATCAAAAACTATTCTCAAAAGCGAGTTCTCCATAAAACAAAGTTGCCAAAATCTGAAAACTAGTCGCAAGATAACACATCTCTCCTATCAAAATCAGGAAACCTCATCACAAGTATCAAACAGGTCCTTCAATCAAACGGATTTCTATCCAAAAACACACTTGTTTTAAAGCTCCAAGTTGTCAAATCGAGTTTCCATATTGGGAAAGCTTGTATTCCATATCATTTGACACGCTTTGTCGTGAGGGGGCATCTAAACCTTCATTTGATAAAGTAAAACTTGAGTTTCCAAAACAAGCTAAACTAAATCCAAAACAAATTAAAGGAAACCATTGATCGCTTGTGCATGACTAATCCTCATATTCTAAGAAGAAAGAGTATTTATCATAACACTAAGTTGAGGAAACAACAACCTAGTTCTCTGAAACTTGCCAAACGGAATAAATTTTTATACATCAATCGCCAATTCTTCAAATCTCATCAAACATTCCTTTGTCATATGCGCTTGTATCTTCAAGACAAAGAAAAATGAATTTGACAAAGAACCATTGAGGAGTAGAGAATTCTATCAAAAATCAACATTCAGTCAACACCTGAATCAAGGAGGAAAGATTAATCTGGCCTTATTCCCTGAAGAGTGCATCACTTACAACATACCTGGATTTGAACCACCAACCCCTGAACAAAACATCGAAGAGGAGTTCGTTCCTTTTGTCACAGAAAGCTTTTACTAAATGCTTGTTGTTACTCGCTCTCAACGAAACAAGCAAAGCAAAATGCAACCAGAGTCCAACATGAATCAAAGATTATCAAATCCTTTCGAGTGTCCAAATCTAGAGGACACCGAAACTTCTGAGGAACTCCTCCAAGAGTGTCAAGAAAGTGCTTCATTTCAAAAACTTGTGGAAAGACTCATGGAAAATGACAAGGAAAAATATCTACTCATGCTCACAAGCAAAGGAGTTAAACTCCCTGAAGACTTTGACAATAATATACCTAGAATGGGATATCGACATTATGACTATCAAGAACGATAAAGAGAGGAAGAAGCACGTGACCCTGAACAAAACATACCTGAGCATAATCTACTGTAACAAAATATCTCTGAGAAAAACATTCCAAAGCAAAACATACCATTCCACACACCATTTCAGCTTAGAAATCATGCAAGGGAAGAACTCTTCCCTCGACAAAATAATGTACCTTTGATTGCTCTCACTTAGCAAATGCAAATGTTACAAAGACAAATGCAAGATATGCAACAAGGGACAACAGTACGGTACTCCTTAACTAAAATTTGTCCTTATCCTTTTGATAGATGGTTAAACATGGTACCTTTTCCCCCAAACTCAGACATTCCCAAATTTGACAAATATATGGGAAAAACGATCCCCGTGATCATGTTCGGGAATTTTGTACCATGAGCCTAGAATTTGCCCATGATGACAATTATTTGATGAGGTTATTCCCAAGAAGCTTGGGAGGACAAACAACGGAATGGTTATCCAAAATCACACCTCTTGTCAGATCATTCGATGAATTAGTCAACAAATTCATAACTCAATATTCCTATAACATTCAACATGATATCACTATGCTAGATGTCTATAACACCAAGCAGAAAAACAATGCAACATTCATGGTATTCCTTCAATGTTGGCACTGTATGGTTTCGAGATATCCTCGAGATGTGCCTGAAAAGGAAAAGATGGAAATTTTCATCGACAACTTGAATAGTGAGATGAGTTACATACTCAAACTTCAATGCATACCATCTTTTGCTAAATTAATTAAAAATGGCATCCAAGTAGGAGGCATGTGTCAAGAAAGGAACATTGAAATTCTTCAAAGAAGGAACAAATTCATCCAACTACAACAACCAAAATAATAACAACTTAGACAAATCCAAGTTCTGGACCCGAAACAAAAACAATGGAAATGAAGGAGGAAATGAATCCAATGATGCTAAATCCAAGCAACCAGTGCTAGCATTATCAAGTAATCCTCAAGCTACAAAGAATCCAAAAGGTCCTAACCAAGGTACTAACACTTACGCACCAACTACCAATCAAGATCAACTCAACACAAACAATGCCAACAATACCCAAAGCAATAATACCAATCGAGGACCTAATCCAAACTCACGAGGTAACGCAAACAACTTTCCAAAATGCATTTACACACCACTAGGGCAATCACTGGAGTCAGCATTCAAAGAACTCCTTCCAAACAAAATTATCTCCTTACCAGCAATCAACAACTTTGAACCACAAATAAAACCACCCTGGTGGAATGACTCACACTTTTGTGATTTTCATCGAAACAAAGGTCATCAAACAAGTGATTACATGAGACTAAAAAACATTGTTCAAGAAATGATTGATAGAGGCAATTTAACAATTGATGGTCTCAAGACAAATGGTGACCATGGAGCCTTTAAGAATCCTCTTCCCAACTACAATAAGGATGGAGCTTCAACATCAAACAATACATGTGGAGATTGTATCAATCACATATACAATAACACCATCAATCACATATTAGCTGAGGATAATCAAGTAAACGACATCAAAATCAAAGACAAGCGTGAACATGAATCCGTCAATGTAACTACCAGAGCTCAAAAATATGTCTTGAAGGGGCATATGTCAACAACAAACACCATACCCAAAATTCAATATGAACTAGTCAGTCAACTATGCAGAACTCCTGCTCAAATATCTATACTGGAGTTGCTGAAACTTTCGCCAAAACACAAAGACATCTTGGAACAAGCACTATTGAAAACAAATGTACCTCAAGATCTGGATGCTGACAAATTCCAAGCCATGGTGGCTCATATGACAGGACCTCATAACCTTACCTTTTCTGAGCATGATAATATCTCATTGAGCCATCCACACAATATTCCACTCCACATTGAAGTCTTGGTCTACAAACATCAAGTCAAAAGAGTATTAATAGATGGAGGAGCTGGACTCAATATATGTACCTTAAAACTTATCTGTGGATTAGGGTTCTCTGAGCAATCTATTGATCCGCACAAAAATATCACTATCAAAGCATATGATGATGAAGAAAGATCATCTAAAGGAACAGTAATGTTGCCAATTCAAGTAGGACCAATACAAAAGGACACTATGTGTCAAGTCTTAGACATAGACCTCACATACAATATCTTATTGGGTCGACCTTGGATACATGAAATGCAAGTAGTACCTTCTACTTATCACCAGTGTGTTAAGTTCCCCTACAATGGATAGGAGGTTTCTATATCAGTAGATCATAACCCATTTCAACATTGTAATGCTATGGGGGCAGCCCAAGACAGCTTGGTTCCACATAATAGAGAAAAAAAAAGTTCCTTAGCACCGACTACTCAGCAAGAAAAGTCTAAATCACTATCTATGGATTTCAAGCAGAAAATGAAAATCAAAGAGCAAGGCATGGGAGAATACTCTTTGGAACCCTTGTGTTTGGCCAACTTACCAGCATCACCTAAATCTCATGGATTACCTACAACATCAACACATCAAGCAAACCAGCCCATCACCAAGTTTGATGGCAAATTTATCCAACCAGGCACTCTAGCACATGAATCAGAGGAAAAAGACATCCTTAGTTGGCTATACAAAGATGAGGAAGCAGACAGATCGACTACTATGGAGGTAGCTATACCAACACACCTGTATGGAAAAGGCTACTTGATCATGCAACAAATGGGATACAATGGCAAAGGACCTATTGGCAAACGACGGGAAGGCGTCATAGAACCATTAGATCCTCCTTCACAATTCAGTAAAGACAAAACAGGATTGGGCTATGAGCACACTCTACCACCAAGGAAGACACTAAGAAAAGACCAAAAACCTCAGTGGAAAGCAAAGAAGAAATACAAGGAGGACTCCTGGTAGGAGGCACTATTTGAGTTAGCAAAGACAATACGCAAAGAACGTGAAAATCAAGAACGAAAGCAATATCAAGAGAAGGCCATCAAACAAAAGAAGGAAGCATCTACTGTAGAAGTACAACATGTTCAAGAACCAGTGTCCAACATAGAGGAATCTCTTCCTGATAACATCATTCCTCCCCGAGAAGAGACAGTATATGAACAAATGCAAAGAGTGGAAGCAGGATCTGACACAGAATCAGAGAAAACTATCAAACTTGTATCAATCATCAAAGACCTGTTTTCACCCTACAATATACCACTGCACAACACTGCCATAATCTGGGATAATACCTCTGAGACTGATTCCAATGAATATGAATGGGACAGTTGTTCTAATGTTACTAAAGATATTAGTGCAAATGACAGTCATACACCCATCTCTCAAGAAGAATACAGCACAGAACTTAGACCACTTGAATTTGGTCCACAAAATATCTATGACGCCAAGGAAAATGAGCAGCGACATTACAAGCAAGTCTAGACAGAAGACAATATCATCGAAGACCTCGATGAAGTCCTTAACTTATTTAATACCCCGGCCAACCATGATGATACCTCCATCTTGACACTTACAGCAGCTGAACTTGATCCACCTAATGACTCTTTACCACTTATCTTTCCTGACCTCATAGACTGGGATGAACCTGAAACTCATGATATACCAATTTTCTTGAACGATGAATCCATTATCCATTACTTGTGTACCATTAACCCGAAAATAGACTCTACCAGTGAACAAAGTAACGACATCTGCAATCAGGGGAGTGCCAAGTCTCTCAGTTGCAAAAATGAATAAAATAAAGGATATATTGTTGAAAACCAGTCAATGGCAGCAATAGATCACAAAAAAGTAAAAATAAAGGACGCATCTAAGGGTGAAACCCTTTTTAAGGCACATAAAGATGGGAGACTTGACACTCTTCCTAAACATTATCAAGAGCAATCACCCATATTGATTGAGCCCACTCAATCAATCAACATTGGTACAGCAGAAGCAGCCAAAAACATACACCTGGCAGAATCTTTGATAGAGGAAGAAAAATCAGAGTTTATACAATTTTTCAAATAAAAGCAAATCAACTTTGCTTGGTCATGTGCAGATATGCCCTGGATTGATCCACAATTAATCATGCATCATTTTTCTATTGCTCTAGGAGCTAAGCCAGTCAAGTAAAAATTGCGAAAGATGAATCCACATGCAGCACTCATGGTTAAAGCTGAGCTGAAGAAACTATTAGACATCAGATTTATTCGACCTATTGACTATACTGAATGGATTTCCAACATTGTACTAGTTTCCAAACCATATGGCAGTATCAGAAATGCACCGATTTTAGAGATGTCAAAAAAGCCTATCCAAAGGATGACTTTCATTTGCCCAGTATCAACATAACTGTAGAGCTCACAGCAAGCCATGCAATACTATCATTAATGGACATTTTTTTAGGCTATAATCAAATCAAGATATCCCTAGAGGATCAAGATAGAACAACATTTACCTATCCTTGGGGAACGTATTGTTGGAATGTCATGCCTTTTGGCTTAAAAAATGCAGGGGCAACTTATCAACGAGCGATGACAATAATCTTTCATGACATGATGCATACCTTCATGGAGGACTATGTGGATGATTTACTAGCTAAATCATTTACCCGGGCAGAACATCTAAGCATCTTGGAGAAGATTTTTGATAGATTGTAGAAATTCCAAGTCAGGCTCAACCCTAAGAAGTGTGTCTTCGAGGTTACATCAGAAAAGTTACTAGGCTACATAGTTTCAGCTAAGGGTATTGAAGTGGATCCAGCAAAGGTACAAGCCATTATGGAGATGCCACCACCAAAGAACATCAGCCAACTCAGATCTCTACAAGGATGGCTTCAGTCAATCAGGCGATTCATCGCTCAGCTAGCAGATAAAAGCCTACCGTTCAATTATTTGCTACATAAAAATGTACCATTCAGATGAGAAGCCAAATGTACAGAATCATTCTATCAAATCAAGCAATATCTAATTAATCCACCAGTTCTAGTACCACCAATAGCAGGGAAGCCACTCATTCTCTACATTTCAACAACAGATATATCACTGGGGGCATTATTAGCACAAGAAGATCAACAAGGCAAGGAACGAGCTATATATTACATCAGCAGGGCATTGAACGGATATGAACTCAACTATACATTCATTGAGAAGGCTTGCCTAACAATGGTATTTGCTTCTCAAAAGTTTCGACACTACATGCTAGTGCATACAATCAAGCTCGTAACAAAAGTTGATCCTCTCAAATATTTACTCAGCAAAGCAGCTCTTACAGGCAGATTGGCTAAATGGGTCATGATTCTCAGTGAATTTGATATCCACTACATAGAGCGACGAGCTATCAAGGGACAAGCAATTGCAGATCAACTAGCTGAAGCACCACTACCTGGAAAACAACCTATGGTGATCGAATTTCCAGACAGGGATGTTCTTGCTATTTCCACCAGATAATGGACCCTATACTTTGATGGATCCTACACTCAACATGGTTCAAGTGTTGGCATTTTGTTCATCACTCTTGAAGGGCACACTATACCAAGATCATATAGGCTCATGTTTCCATGCATAAATAACATTGTTGAATATGAGGCACTGGTTATAGGCATCAAAATGGTCGTGGAATGGAGAATCATAGAATTAAAAGTCTACGAAGATTCACAACTAGTCATCAATCAAATCAACAATGACTAACAGACGAAGGACGACAAGATACTACCATACAAACGAATGGTGGATGATTTCAAACAATATTTTGTACACATCACCTTCGAGCAAATACCAAGGTTGGACAATAAAGCAATCAATGCAATGGCTACTATCGCTTCACTACTGCAGATTCCATAGCAACAAAGTCGTTACAAGTTTCTGGTAGAGCAACTGTTCTCCCGAGCCTATGACCATTCTGATTCCCATGTTATTTATGTCTTGACTAGTTCTGACTCTCCATTATACGGACCCATATATGACTATCTTAAAAGCAATATCCTACCCATTGACCTATCCTGAAACCAAAAACATAACTTTATCCGACAAGCCGCCCGCTATACTCTCACTGCTGATACTTTGTACCGTCGAGGTCTAGATGGTACTCTTCTTTGTTGCCTTGATCGTAATGAATCTCACTCTGCTTTACAAGAGCTTCATGAAGGTATCTGTGGCACACATTCAAGTGGTCCTACTCTTGCTAAAAAACTTCTAAGAATGGGATATTACTGGCCGACAATGGAAAAAGACTCTTATCATTTTGCAAATAAGTGTCCTAAATGCCAAATCCATGGCAATCTTATACATGCACTAGCACAGGAACTGCAGCCATTCACAACATCCTAGCCCTTTTGTTAGTGGGGATTGGACCTAGTCGGCAAAATTCATCCTTCATCTTCAAATGGACACAAATTCATTATCACTGCAACAAAATATTTTATCAAATGGATTGAAGCGGCCCCCATGACCACAGTGACTGGGAAACAAATTGCATCTTTTATCCTTAATTATCTAATCTGCAAATATGGCATTCCAAGTTCCACCATCACAGATAATGGATGACCTTTCAAGAACCAAGATGTGTGAGAACTACGTGAAAAAATAAAAATCTAACATCATTTCTCTACACCTTACTACCCATAGGGGAATGGTCAGGCAAAAGCATCCAACAAAAAAATATTGAAGATCCTAAAGAAAACAGTGAATGATGCAGGAAAAGATTGGCATGTACAACTCAATCCATCACTTTGGGCATACAGAACTAGCATCCGCACACCTATGGGAGCTACACCATATTCATTGATGTACGGATCAGAAGCAATTTTACCCCTAGAGGTAGAAATTCCATCTCTCAAAGTCTCTTTGAAAGGCCTAATTCTAGATGAAGAGCATCAAGTCAACCGACTGCAAGAGCTAGAACTTCTAGATGAAAGATGCCAACGTGCCTATACTCACCTCAAAGCATATCAGCAACACATGTGCAGAAGCTACAACCACAAGGTCATTCCCAGAAATTTTTAAATTGGTGATTTAGTACTCAAGGAAAATCCTAGAAATCAGCAAGATCGGGAAAAGAAAGGGAAATTTGAACCTAACTAGTTAAGTCCCTATGTCATCATATCAACCTATGGATCAGGTGCTTATCAGCTAACAAATTCAGAAGGAGATGTGCTCAATGAACCAACTAACAGTATCCATCTGAAGAAATGCTACAATTAAGTAGTCTAATGCACGGAAAAGTCACAAATATAAAAAAATCAAAAAAATCAAAAATCAAGAAAAAGCAAATAAAAAGGTACAATAAAAACAACTGGTAAAAACCTGGCAACAGGCGCTACTATGAGAGGACAACTCCTTTATTTATCTTTACTACCAAACTGGTATATCCACAGTCCAGCACTATTGGCCATTGCTCAACATTTTTATCGCATTATCCAAGACATACTTAGCGTAGTCACTATCCTGGTTTATCCAAATATCATTTCATCATATCCCACCATGGCTTGGTAATCATTGTACAAATCCAGAGGAAAAATCAGCTAGGGGCAGCATTGATCAGAACTTGCAGCAAATTTAGGACATCAAAACTTGTAGCAAACTCAAAACATCATATCCAGCAAACAACTCAATAATCACAAAACCAAACATTGACCACTTAAAGAGACTCACAAAATATGATGGATGATTTTTTGCAGTATCAAATGATTGCATTTTGCATAAAGTTTTAACTATTTTGCACTTAAACTTTTTGAACTATTGGATCCTCTACATTTTCTCAATGATGCATCAAGCTAGAGAAAGTCATGAGGACTCCAATATTTTTTTTAGTTTTTTGTCTATGAGGCAATCACTTGTACTGTGCAAATACTTGTCTCGAGACATGATTCACAGCATATCACTGAAGACATGATTCCACTTTGCGCATACAAATGGTTTAATCTTGTTTGTTTATACGCAATCCGCACTCAGGTCATCCTGGTTCAATTATACCTTGGCACTTGTGCTATCTTGGAAAATCAAAAAACATGTAGATTTTTCTCAGGTCATTATGGTTCAATTATACCATTATGCTTGTATAAATTTTCAATATATCCCAACAAATCAATGCTCAATGATGATAACTACAAATAAATCAAAAACATGTGGCTATACAGAGATGACAAATGCAGAATGAGGATGCTCAAATTAGTTGCATATCATTTTACAATTAGTTGCATATCATTTTACAATTATTTGCATGTCATTTTATATCTCACAGCATATCATATCATACATCTCATTTTCAAGATACATCTCACAGCATATCATATCATACATCTCATAAACATCATGCATTAACACATCATATTCATCACATATCAAATCACATACATCTAAGCATCACATCATCATCATAGAATAATCAAAATCATATAAAAAGCATCATCCATAACACATCACATAAAGATCAAGGAAAATGGTGTCATATATATCTCAAAAATGATCAATGTACAAAATATGTCATGTCTATGCCAAAAACAATAAAATACAATGGAGACAACATCTCTCAGGTATGACTATCTCCTGAGAGTGACGCTCTCGCAGCTGATGTCCCAGCACCTGGATCTCTGAGTGGATCCTGTCTAGGAGGCCCTGTCACGCCTCTGCTATCTGTCCTCGACCCAGTCTCTCGAGATCGACTGGATCTCGAAGCTATGAAACTCGACACTCGATGCTCCCTGAGCACCACATCCTCATAATTCCTCTTGTATTACTCTACCTCCTTGGCTCTCAAAGCCACCTCTCTTAGGTTATCTCTCATCGAGCCACCTACCACCACTCTCTCCAAAGCCTCTTCTCGAGCCTCAGATCAACCCAACTGCTCCAGAATTGTATCTCGATCAGTGGTCAGCTGTGTAATCTACCGCTGATGTGCTAATAGTTGCGTCTGTAGGTGCTACACTGATAACTACAACGACCTAATCTATGCATCTTCCCAGTGCGTTGAAATCCACATCTAGATGGGTACCTGTGAATTGGTACCCCCTGTGCCTCTCCCTATCCTCGGTGCTAGTGGGGGTAACACATCAGACCTCCTCCTTTGAGTCGGTCGTCTAAACTCGTCCGTCCCTCCCACCGCCGCTATCACCTCTCCTACTCACTCCTCTCCCCTAGCTCCGATAGCAAAACCTCCTCTCCCTCTATCCACCACAGCTCGCCACACAACTCTCTCCACCCGAATCCCTCTGGCGCTACCATCTCCACCCCTATCTCCTCTCCTCCCTCTATCCCCTCGCCGATCTTAGCCACCTCCTCTACCATCGCCACCATCATCCCCTTAACATCCCCACCTCCCGCATCCAGCTCCTCTCCATCCTCTCTTCATCTCCCTAGCCTCTCTGGCTGCTCATCATCCTCATCATCATCAAAAGTGGGAATCATCTCCGCTGGATCTGATATCCTAGCAATTGCATGTGCTGCAAACAGTGTGGCGAACTCCTCTGTCATCCCTGCATCCACTACCCCATAGGCATAGTCCCATATCTGGTCGGCTAAGTGAAAGAACTCCTCAACCGCCGGTACGCTATAAATAGTAGGCCCCCACTCTGGTATATCCTGTCTTCGTCAAGCATATAAGCATGCTCCTTGTGGAACTCCCTGCTGATGACCATACTACCGCAACACCTGGCTATGCAAAAATCTCTCACTAACAAAGGGCGTCCGCCCTATAGAAAATTGGGTCATATAGACTTAGGGCATCTCGATCCCATCCTCTGCCCATACCTTGCACTCTATGTATGGTCTCTAGACAACTGTATCAATATCATCTAAAACTCTCCTCCAATGCTCTAGTTTTCCCAACTTACGCTGGACAACTATCCCTTGATATATGTATGCATAAGCACACCCAGCAGGCCTACCTCTGTCCGACAGTGGCCTGGCTGCAGGAATATGCTCCCACGCCCATACCAGTAGCAGTGTAACCCCAGTAGATAGACTACTATACCCCAAGTACACCACCTAATGTAGATCCCTGTATAAGTGGGCCAGCATAGTCGACCCCCATGCAAAGCGGCGACCCTGTGTCACCATGTCCTCCAGAACCAACACCCATCCTACTACCAGTCCCTTCGACCTATGGTCAGGACATAAGAAATCACCTATGAATCCTGCTAGCACTAATGGTAGAGGAGCATAATCCAAATCTATGAGCTCCTGCTAGGGGATCTCATATCCACAAACTGTATCATCCTGAAGAATCCGGCGAAGTGCCTCTGTCCCACCGTCCTCTGTCTACTCATAAGGTAACAATGCACCTACCACAGGAATCCGCAGAATCCGGTAGCAATCCTCAGGTGTCACTGTGATCTCACATGTCGCCAAATGAAAGGTGTTGGTGTCACTATGCCACCTTTCAGCCAACGCTGTCAATAAACCTCGATTAATGATAAATCAGGGCATCTCTAACAAAGAGGATAGGCCACACCTCTCAATGATATCCCTGTCAACCTGTGTCAATTGTGGTATCAATGACCACGGTCTCAGAAATCGCTCTCGCGACTGAACCACTCCAATGTGCTCCTATCAAAAAGAAAAACAAGTCCAATATCAGTTTCCTCATCATATCAATCCATTTCCATATCAAATCATATCAACTTGTAACACAACTCAAGTTCCACAATTACATCAACTTGTAACACAACTCAAGTTTCAAATCATACAACTCAAGTTTCACATTCATATCAGCTTGTAAAACAACTCAAGTTCCACAACCATATCAGCTTGTAAAACAACTCAAGTTCCACATATATATCAACTTGAAACAATGCATATCAAATCAAGTTCATATCAAACATCCATATCATAATCCACATTATATCAAATCAATATCAACTTGAAACATTGCAAATCAAATCAAGTCATATCAGAACTCATATTGGAAAACTTATCAAAACAATGACAACAGACACGTAGACTGACAATTCGCACCCATCCCGACAAAACTGGCAATAACTTACCTATCTTTCTTCATCCAAAATCCTACTTTACCCTAATTTTCCCCTCATGCGCTAAACAATCTTATCTATGCACTAAACTGATGGTTATGCGCTACCTTGTCCTCTCAACACGCTACACCATTCACCCTATGCGCTACCCTATCCTATTTATGTGTCACCTAAACTACCCTAAGTGCTACAAACCCCTATGCGCTATCTTATCCTGGCCCTGCACTGCAAACCTAACCCTATGCGCTAGGGTATACCTACGCGCTATCCTACACTACCCCTGCGAACCCCGGCTAACCCTATGCGCTAGGTCTCTCCTACGCACTACCCATTTTCTCCTATGCGCTACCCTGTGCTCCCGACACGCTAACCTATCTTTATGTGCTAATTTAACCTACGGATGCACTATCCTGATCTACCCAGATGCTACCCTACTTTGTTAAACTCTACGCGCTACCTAACCTATCATATGCGCTATGGTTTGACCCCGACACGCTAAACCGTTAAATTCGCATGACAAAATTCAAAAACATGATCAAAAATGACAAATCAAAAATCCAAAAGGGGTCAAAAAGGATGACTTACTGGTGGTCCATACATGGCGGGCCTCTGATACCTCTGAACACACTTGAATCGATGAGAAGCAAAGGGAACTAGCATCTTGACTTTCTCTCCAAGTGTCACTTTCTCCAAAGTCAACAAGCACAAATGAGACAAAATAATCACTTTTTACCTTTTTATAGGGTAAATGAAAATTAGGGTTGCGTGGACGAACACGTAAATTGCTCACGGTCTCATTTTAAACCTCACAAACATCATTATTGGGAGATGAATCAATTTATTGCATTCAACATAGACAAAAATTTAAAATGCAATCAAATTTATCAAAACAAATCAAATTTTCAAATTTCCGATTCATCTCCCAAGGGGGCATTATCATCATCATTTATCAAATCTGGGGCATCGTTTATCAAATCTGGGGCATGACATAAACATCTCAAACATGACATCACACTAATCATAACCAAATCATGACGACACACCATTTTCTTTGAATCAACATGTGCACACACGTCACTTCAAAGAGGGGCAAAATGTAGACGTATAAAAATGACCATATTCTTAAATGAATATTCAATGTTCATTTTATTCTCATTCCTCTATTTAGTTAAATCTAATTTAATTAAATCACCCACATACTTCTATTTAATTAAATAAATTATTCAATTTATTTAGTTAAATTCACTTAAGCCCTTTATGTCATTTAATTGAATAAATCATTTTATTTAATTAAATCCCTTCTCCCTACTTTTTAATTAAATTTCCATTTAATTAAATAGTTTACCCCAATTAAATAAATCTAATTTATTTAATTTCCCAACTTGCAACCAAATTAAAATAAAACAACTTATTTTAATTAATCCTATTATTCCTCATCCACTTGCATTTTCCTACATCTCCCAATTGCATCCTAACCCCCTTCCTAAATTCTTCTAGAATCCATTTAATCCTAATAAATTAACCCAAACCCATCAATTATCCCCTTTCCCTAAATTTGAGGAGGTCACTTCTCAAATTTGGAATAAAGTCTTCAAAAGGCATTAAAGCCTGTGTGCCTTCAATAAGCTAACTTGGTGAATACCCCCAAATTTGCAAGGACTCTTACAAATTTGTCCCCAAAGTCTTCAAACCATTAATGGTTAATTAACCCTTAGTGGCATGGTTAGAGACTTTTTGACTAACCTAACCCTCATCTAATCCAGAGGTCTCATCAAGCATTCATTGCTTTGACCATGGTTATCCCTTTAACCTTTGCACAAGAATTTATCCTTTGGGTAAAAGCTTTATCCATTGGATAACCCTAACCTAACCTTAACCCTTACCTTCTAAGGTAACCATGAGGTCTTCTCAAGCATTTAATGCTTCTTACCTCTCCTCTCAAGCAGTCTTATGTTGACAATTGTCACCATTTCATTGGTGAAAATTGTAAACATGGATTGATAACTTTCAATCCTGACCCCTGATTAACTCCTCCAATCTTGACCATCTATTGCCCTATTTTCACTATAAATAGAGCTCTCATTCCTCCATTTTGAGGATCAATCCAAGCTTTTAGTATCACATTTATGCTCAATTTTATCAATACATCTAGCTTCTCTTTGTAATAGGAATTAATCTAATAAGCATTTTAGAGTATTTCCTTTATCATTAGCTTAAATCATTAACTAGTATATCATGTTAGGATTGTATTGCTACTAACCTTGTCATCTTATAATCTAGTTTACTTCATTTGTAGAATCATGCATAGGTAGGATGCATTTCATGTTAAAATCAATCTAAAGCATCCCTCGTTCTTGCATTCGTCATCCCTAAGTCACTTTGCTCAGTGATCTGAGAGCAAAGGCATTGGCTTGAGGGACCTTGTGAGATAGAGAACCATGGAACCTACCTTGGGAAGTTGATTCATTCCTCATGACTCCATAACTTGCACCAAGAAGTCCTGTGGGTGTGTGAACAAGCTCTTTGAGACCACATTTTCACATTTTGAGTTTCATATCCTCGCTTTTCCCACACACAATGTGTTCTCAATTCAGTTGACCAGGATTTCAAATTCTTAGACTAGAAAACATTTTGCCTTTGAAGTTAAAAAGAACACCATGATTGTTTGAGAAACATCTCCAAATAGTTAGATCACATTGCAATGAAAATCAGTTAAAAAGAACAAGTTTTTTCATTGATTGGCACGCTTGTGCAAAGTTTTGTCGAGTGGTCCTACTTCTAACACAAACTATCCTCTCCCTTGGCTTTCGTGGTCCTAGGTGCAAGAGAAAAGTGTTAGTAACACTCAAATTTTTATCTTTTTAAGAGAGGCCTGCCAAGAGACACATCACTCTTGGGAATGACCTCGCGCGGTAAATCCTTCGAGCCACTATAGAAATCAGGTGTGAGCGAAAGCTGTAGCCTTGGGTATAGTTGTTCCTATAGTGTAACTTGTCGAAAGGACATATGGGCCCCACCATAAGTTACAAGGCTCTTAAGTGAGTCACTGCAGAATGAACTTATGTCCAAAAACATCAAAAATTACTAGACACCTTTTTATATAGACACCCACCCATTCTATTGATTTAGAATATTTATGATAAATTCAGTGCAAGAGCATAGATGGTTTTGCTCCCAAGATAGTCACCATACATATTTCCTTGAGTCTAACAGGGATTTTTGAAAGGCTACTTGTAGCTAGATAAAAGTGGTGACTCCCCCATCATAGGGATCATCTATCTGTTATGCTCGTGCAAGACTTAGTATATCACATCCTTACCTACTACGGCGGGATTCATAAGGTATGTAGTACCAAAGTTGAATAAATATAAAGATGTGGGCTGAAATTATCACAACTGGTCATTTGACCTTAGGGATAAAATGTGTTTGAAGTGTCTTCATTTTGTGTCAAACCAGTGATAAATTGAGCCGACTTCAAGCTTTTTTGGAAAAAACATACACAAAAACATTTGAAAAGGGGTTAAAAAGTTCAAAGATTGGGTTGATTTAGACCCACAATTATTTGTGCCTTTTGAGGCAACATTATTGTGTTTGTGTGCTTGCTTTCTTTTCTTGTCAAAGAAAAATCAAAACCAATTCAAAAATAAGTATTCATCCAACACCAATTTTCAAAAACCAAACATTTGGAAAAAATCAAAATAAAGTGCAAACAAGATATCAAACTATATGACCATCCTTCACATTTTGAGAAGGAAGAATCTTCATCAACATATCAATTTGAAGAAAAGACCATTGAGCTCAAAGGCTTTCATCAAAAGAAGGAAATTTTTCTATCTCAATAGACAAATTTTTGTGTCACACAAAGCCTTCTTGCATCATATGCATCTATATCTTCAACGAAAATCCAATTAGTTTGATCAAGAATCTTTGAACAATAGAGCTTTTACTCAATATAGAGCTTTGAGTTATCATAAAAACAAGGGAGGCAAAATCAACCCTTCCTTCTTTCCAGACATCTGCATAACCTATAACATAGCTCGGGAATAACCACCAACCCTGGAAAGTTAAGATGAAGAATTTGTCCCATTTGTAACACAAAGTTTTTATTGAAGCTCCCATTCATTCTCACATTCCTACATCATCAATCCATTCCAACTCTCGAAACATAAAAAGGTCTTTGTCTTGAGTTCTTTTTAGATATTGCTTGAATCAAAACAACACATCACTTTTTAGAGTGTCTCTACATCTAGGATAAACTCATCCTAAGAGGCATTTCTACGCAGGTTAAAACTAGTCTATGAGTGCATCCTCTCATTACTAGATAGCTTGGTTTGTAACACATCTCAAACCTCGCTATACCTTATCATATCAAACATTGTCAACAAACACAACAAGTAATTCATAGAAGGACTTTGGTAACATCAAACCTTTAGTGTTAGAGATCCATATGCAAAACACTTCACCAAACATTTATCTCTCATTCCATCAAAACTCATAATCATTTTCACCAAACTTCAACAACAACTTTCAAAAATGGCTCAAACCAGATCAAGGACTAGACAACTAGAAATCGAAGAGGAAGAGGAGGAAAATCTCAATGAATTCCAAGAAGCCCTTGGAGGAAACGCAAATGATGAAAATCCTAGTAATCCCACTCCTGAAGCAAAAGAGAGGGCACAACACAACCCCCTCTTCAGTCGACTTTTCGATGAAATCCTCAAAAACAACTTTGATGCTCACTTTTTGAGACTTTCTCAAGAGGGAGCCAAACTACCCTCTGATTTTGATACTTCACAATTACAGCAAGCATTAGAACACCATAGTCGTAATGAGGGTGGAAGAGGTTGAGATAACTTCAGATATGACCTTAATCAAGGAAATCCCCCTCCTCCTCCTCCTCCTAATGACATTGACATGTTGAGGCAACATGTTGAGAATCTAGCCCAACAACTCCACAGTGGTGTGAAAACTACCCAGTTTTCACTTAATGATATTTGTCCCTATCCCTTTGATAGGAATCTACATATGCCACCTTTCCCATGAGGGTTTGAAACACCTAAGTTCGAAAAGTATCAGAGAAAAGGAGACCCTCGAGATCATGTCAGGGAATTTCACTCATCTTGCCTAGAAGTGGCATATGAAGACACATATCTAATATGCCTCTTTCCTCAGAGTTTAGGAGGGATAACTACACAATGGTTCTCCCGACGAACAGGCGGCATTAGGACATTCAAAGAACTGGTCCAAAAGTTCAGCACACATTATTTACACAACATAGAACGTGATATCACCATGGGAAATTTGTGTAACACCAAGCAAAAACCAAGGGAGTTATTTTCAAATTTCCTGCAACAGTGGAGACAACTATCTAGTAGACATTCTCTTCATGTACCTAAATGAGAGCTAGTGGAAATATTTATTTCCAACTTGAACAATGAAATGGAATTCCACCTAGACATGAAGGGCACAAAATCCTTTGCTGACATGACCACCCAAGGGTTAAAATGTGAACAGGCCCTCATTAAAAAGGGATTTATCAAGATATACAATGAACCAAAAGATGGACCTCGCCCGCGCTTTAACAGTGATAAACCCAGCTTCTGGAATAAAAACAAAAACATCGTCAATGATGGGGTTGTAGATGCAAGAACCATAAAGAGTGCCAACATGTGGTTTGCGGGGAAAAATCCCCCTCCTAATAACAACACGGTCGCTCCTCTGGAAATAAAGGACGCAATACACCGCAAGAGGAACCGAGACAACGATAGCAAACTTATAAACCAAAATGTACATACACTCCCTCAGGGGAACCTATTGAAATAGTGTTACATCAATTGGTCTCTTCAAATCTGGTGACCTTACCAAACACATCTAATTACGAACCTCGGGTCAAACCTCCATGATGGAAAGATAATGAACATTGTGAATTCCATCAAGGGAAAGGGCATAAAACAAGTAATTGTCATAGACTGAAATATCTTGTTCAAGATATTATTGACCGAGGTGAAATTGAAATCAAAGGACACTACCCAAAGACCTCAAATAATGATCATCTCATGTTTAAGAATCCGCTTCCATCACAAGTTCAAAGGGGTCCTTCCACTTCAGGGCGAAACACAGATACAACTGATTATACGCGAGCCGCCTATAATTATACTGTGAATCACCTATATGATGCCAATGAACAAATTGAACCATTACCATCAAAGATCCAAACCCTACCTACAATGTTGTTACGCATCATAGAAAGATCACCATTAAAGCAGCTCCACAAGGCACAACCTCCATCCCAAAGTAGTATAACCTTGTGGAACAATTACATAAGACGCCCGCACTTATATCCATCTTAGAAATTTTGTGCCTATCCCTGTCTCATAAAACAATCTTGGATCAAGCTCTCTAAGAAGCATCAATCCCTGCCAATCTAAATACAGATCAATTTCAAGCTATGGTTGCTAATCTGAGGTCATCACCATATCTCACTTTCTCTGAAAGAGACAATACATCCTTCCAACAACCTCATAACGCCTCACTCCATATTGAAGTATTTATCAACCAACATAGGATCAACTGAGTCTTGATTGACAATGAAATAGGCCTAAATATATGTACATTACAGTTGGTCACAACATTGGGATATACAGTTGAATCAGTGGACCCCCACAAAAAGATAACCATAAAAGCCTATGATGATGTGGAGCGTTCTTCAAAAGGAGCAGTTATGTTACCAATCTAAGTGGGCCCAGTGGTGAAGCACATCATATGTCAAGTTCTGGACCTTCCTCTACTATATAATTTATTGTTAGGAAGACCTTGGATACACACCATGCAAGCTGTTCCATCCACCTATCACTAGTGTATCAAGTTTCCTCATAACGGTGTAGAAATTACAATCCTTGGTGATGCAAATCCATTTGCATATTGTAACAATATCAACCATTGGCCAGAGATTATTGTTCCCAACAACAGAGTTGCTATCCCATCCACATCATATGTTAGTCCAGCCTCTCTTTCCAGTTCAAACACCACTATACCAAAACAAGAGAAGCTAAAAATGAAAATGGCAGAGGAAGGTCCTGGGGAGTACAATCTAAGCCAACTCTTTTGTGTTGGGAAACTACCCACTTCCCCTAGAACTCATGGTAATATGCAAAGGTTACTTCATGCACCACTGTTCAAGCCAGCATGCACTTTGGCACCTTTTATCCTTAGAAAGAGTCAAGAAGAGGAGGCCAGAGATGAGGACTTAGCAGAACGGATCTATAAAGACCCTATCACCACGGAAATCGCACAAGCTAAGCTTCCCACATATCAATATGGCAAAGGCCTTACCATTATGCAAAGAATGGGCTATGATGGTTAGAGTTCTTTGGGACCTTAAAAGCAAGGACAACACGAGTCGTTGCAGCCTGAATTAAAGAATAAAGATAACACTAGATTAGGCTTTCAAAAGGAGACTCTTCCTAAGCTCAGATTCAAAGGGAAACCCAACAAACCTCTATATCAGCCTAATATTCTAAAGAGGCCACCCTTGATTATATCAGCAGCACCAAGCACCACACCAAATGCCCTATTGAGGCTGAGAATCCCAGCAATACCATCCATAGCACCAATCATCCCACCAATCAAACCAACAACTCCATCAACAACAGCAACTACATCAACAACACCATTAGCAGTATCAGAACCCCCAGCAGTATCGACAACATTGATAATTACATTAGAAGCAACATATTCAATAACACCGATACTCCCAGTATCAGATTCACTAATCCCAATAATCCTCCCCATAGCACCAACCATTCCATCTCCAAAGGTACATCAGTCGATCACACCTGTAATATTTAACTCAAAGGATATCCTGGTTTGGTATAGTAATCAGATGTTGGACAATGACTCAAAGACCGACTCACATGAGTGGGAATTTGATTCTGTACATCTCAATACTTCACATGAGGAAGACACGTCACCACCTCCACCTCACAAAGATATCCCTGTTTACGGAGAAGCACAAATTAAAACATCTTGGGTTCCTGAACTAGAAACACCTTCCACATGCCCTATGTCACATCCTACGCCTAATTCTGACTATTACTATTTACTAAGTTGTCATTAGTTTTATGTTCAAAGTCATCCTATATACCCTAGTTGGTTAATACTACAGAAAGATTCAGTAGGTAAGCATTAAGGGTGTCGGTTACAAAAGAAAGGCTAGTCACCGAGATGATATACCAAGTAAATTTCCTATGTCCACCGATTAGCAAAGAAGGTACACCAAGTTAATCTGAAATGAGTGGAAACATGTTACCAGAGTCAATGAACCTAGACACATATGTGGAAATGTGTTACAAGATTCGAGAACAGGGAACCGTTATTTCATAGGGAATTGCACTTATAGATTTTGTATGATTTTGAGGAAGTTTATCCAATGAAATAATTTCTATGTTTATTAATTCGATAAAACATGTTTGCATAATCAATGTATGAACAAGATCACTGCCTTCGAGATCTATATAAAGAGTGATTTGAGTATCCAAAAAAAGAGAGAAGAAGGATGGTGAGTTGAAGATAAAATCTTATGCAAAGATAAGATGTGATGATTGAACAGAAGTATTCAGAGGTAACGGAGAAGATTTTCAGAAAACAGTTTAAGGGATAGAGAATACAGAAGAGGTCACCGAGTTGATCTATCAATTACTGAGGTATGCTATGAGCATGGTAATTTCATATTGAGCGCATAGAGTCTGCTATAACATTTCAGATTTAAAGTTGCAAATATTTTATAAAAGATTTTGATTGAATTATTTTGAGTTGTGTTAGAAACCTTTAACAGGATAAAAGACTCTAACAAGGTCTATAAATTGTAAAGCCTTTAACCAGGTACAACATTTTGTAAAAGTGTTTGTAAAAATCCTCTAGCAAGGTAGATCTAAAGATCTTGATTCTCCTAACAGGGTAAGCTATTAGAAATAGCTAAACATGTAGCTCTAACCGAGCAACCTTTATTATTGTAGTAGTGAAGTTGTGGGTGCCATCCCCACCACAGTTTTTCTCTCTAACCAAGAGTTTCTGCGTAACCAAAATCTTTGTGATATGGATTGAAATGTGTATGATTGTAATTTCTATAATTATGTTTTGGCTATATATATTATGAGATCAACTATATACAGTTTATGTTTATCAGTAAGATTGTTTTTAAAGAAAAGTTTTGAAGTACTGATTCACCCTTCCCCTCTCAGTACATTAGCTTTCATCATTGGACCTAACAATTAGTATCAGAGCTATACTCTTGGGAAAGGGTTTTACAGCCTAAAGAGAAAGATCCCATCAATGGAAGGCTATAAACAATCACGCAGAATTGTTAATATCCAAGAAGAATTGGATCATGCTAATCAAGTGATTGCAGAAATGCAGAGACAAATGCAAAAATCATTGAAAGTAAGAAGAAGATTGTCTGATGATTTACAGGACTCACAAGTGTTGGTAGAATAAATTGAGACATCATATGAGAACAGCATATCAGAAGAGTCTGAAGAAATGATTATAGAATTGAGAGAAAAGAATAAAGCACTAAATGAACAGCTTAAAGCAACGAGAAGGGAACATGAGTATTTCAGCACACAGATGACTGAAAATCTTGATGCATTGAGAACAACTGAAGATAACATAAAAGGTATAGAAAGAGAAAAACAACAGCTGGAAGCATTGGTATCTGAAAAGAATGATGAAATCACAAGGATGACTGGAATTCAACATAATCTATTTGATCAATTGGGTCATGCACATCATGAAGCAAATCTGAAAGAAAATGAGAGCCAAGCATTGAAACTTGAATTATCAAGATTGACTAATGAACTTGAAGCAGAAAAGAAGTCAAAAGAAACATTGAAGAAAATTTATGAAGCGTCAAGAATGTTGGATGAGCAACTAAACACAAGATCACCCAACAAATATGTCGGACTCGGTTACAAAAGAAACAACTCTACCGACAAAGGAATCAACACCACCGAGAAAGGAGAATCATCAAGGAAGGCTGGAAACAAAGATAAGGTGAAATATAACAAGCCTATTTGCAACTACTATGGAAAACAAGGACATACTCCCAACATGTGCCGAATTAGAAAAGGTAAGCTACCGAATGTCACTAGGTCTGATAGTTATTGTTACAATTGCAATAAGTATGGTCACACATCTAAACAATTTAGGACAAAGTCTGTTAGCAATTATCAGAAGGAAAAATTCAAGGGATTTTGCAAAAACTGCAATAGATATGGACACAATACCGAGAAGTGTTGGTTTAAGAAGAAAAACTACATATGGTCTCCACACCGAGCAAATGATAGAAGCTACCAAACTCACACATATCTCAATCGACAATGCACTGCAGTACCATGGGATTACAATACAAGAATATGGTGTGAATGTTGTGGAAGGTATGGACATATAAGTGCAAATTGTATGATAAGGTTTGGAATGAACAATCGGAGATCATGGAGAAATCCTGGAATGGCATTCTTTCATTGTCATAAAGTTGGACACTTGGCTAAAGATTGCAGAGATCAACCCAAAGGAGATACTGAAGAGATAAGAATCAAATTACAGAAAATCTGGAAAAAGAAGGCAAATGGATCAAATAATGAAGAAAGAATCTTACCTATCAAGTTAGGTGCATCTACTTCCAATTAATCAATAAAGGTATGAAGGGATTGCATCTTCACAAGGTTAGATCTTAACAGTTCCTATTTTAATCATGGAAATAACTCCAAAATCTACATAGCTAAGATGTATTGACATTTCTGAAATTGTATCTAGTCTTACGATTTACCAGTGAAGTCGGTAAATATAGTAAACCTATCTAGTCGGTAAAAGCATTTAAGAAAGTTAGTCGGTAAAGAGTAATCAAATGAATTTAATGCTTATCTTACATAACTGCACGAAGCCCGATAAGGTAAAGGGTGTATTTAAAGTTCTTTGTGCGGTCATTTTACACTTACTAGTTTTCAAAGAGCAGAGCTAAGCGAATCAAAGGTGATCAAACATTTCAAAGCAAATTCAAGGTATTTTCACACAATCTTAAACGCATTTTCAAGCAAGTTAACCGATCAATATCAGTTGTGAATATTTGCATTATATTTACCAAGTCAAAAGCGTTTTCTGATTAGTTGAAACCCTAAGCTATTTTATTAGTAGAAATCCAAAGTTTGAAATGGCTCCCAAGTTGCAGAAACCAGTTGTAGTTGAGACTATTGAGAAGCCCTCACTGAAGTATACCTTACATCCCAAAGTGGCATCTGAACCCGATGAGAAAACAACATTTTCTCTTATTCCAAATAGGGTTCTATTGGTTGAAGATGTCAGATTTTATACTAAGTGTCATGTAGAAGAGCTAGGTCATACCGAAATTAAGGACATGTATGATGAACTTTGCACTGATGGAATCCTGGATAGTAAGTATGAGCATATCAAGGTCAAGGGATTGACCGAAGCCCTAACCTATCCTTGAGTTTTCAAACCCCAATGGGTCAAATTTGTTTTGAGCAGAGTGCATGATGACTTTATGTGGTTAGAAGACCAACCGTTCAAGATCACCAAGGAGATTATTCACATAATTACCAGATACCCTATATAAGACCATGCCCGAGCACAGAAAATGATTTCACAGAAGGAACTGATAACCTTAACCGGAGCTGAGTCTAATTGCAGAGGTCTTAAGTTGAATAATGTAATAGATGCAGAACTAAAGTTTGCAATTAGATTGATCGGTTATTGTTTCTTTCAGTCGGCGAGAGAGAACATTGTACCATGTGCAGCTATGGATTTGGCCTATAAAATTGTGAAAAAGGGTATGAAAATTGATCTATGTGAAGTATTGTTGAAGAATCTTTTTGAGAATCTCAACACAATAAGGAAACCTAAGAAGAATAACTCTGCTAACACACTAAAGTTTGGGTCACTCTTAGTGTGCATGTTCTTCTATTTTCAGAAGTTCTTTCCCTCAGTCGGTAACATTGTTTGGGAACTACACCAACCGATCACCCATCAAATAAATGATTTTATCAATCAGCTAGGTGATAACTTAAATGAGATAATGGATGACTACTTTAATAAGTTTCAGGAAAAGATGCATAACAGGTACAGGATCCCACCTCAGCTAGTGGAGAAATATAAGGATACTATATGTTTTGAAGTGGACACAAACTACTATTATGTCAATGCAGTATAACCCAGAACTCAATCCCTACCGCCTATGGGTTATGAGATTGATTTTGAGATCACTCAACAGTAGATAGATGCCTTTCTGACACTTCCAAGGCACTCGACCGAGATCAGATATGGTACCTATGAAGAGGTAAAAGAGAAGGTAAAAATGAGCATAGTTGTACCAAAGGCTACCAGAAAAGCCACTAAAATGATAAAAGACTTAACTGAGAAATTTGGAGAAGGTTCTACCTCCACACCTACTAAGCCAACAGGTAGGAAAGATGGTCAACTTTCAATTGAGGAAGAATCTGAAGCTCAGGAAGCAGCCATCACTCTGAGCACCAAGTTGCCAAAGGGCAAAATATTTAAAAGGAAGAAACAAGATACACCTAAGGTATCACTGACTCCACCAGTGAAACGACCTAACACTAGATCATCTGCAGTGTCACCCGGTAAGAGGCAGAAAAATGTTGAATTGCCTAAAGTTACAAAGACTTATAGAAAGTCGACCAGGAGACTCATTTTGAATAAGGAGTCAAGTGACATAGATTCTGAGGACAAAAATAAATTTTAGATTGTTAAAAGCACAAAGGAAGATGTACACAATGTTGACAACTTTTGTGCCAAATTGAAACAATATGGAGGATTCGGGTCATTTAGGTATGTTAAATATGACTCCTGGACAGAAGAAGAAAAGAGACAAATAGAAGAGTCAGTTGTATGTACACTTCTTAAATTTTGAGTAGTTCCATTGGAAGTAAGTAACTTTCTTCCAAATGCATTATACTCTCACATTGACAACAGATGGAAGTATGCTATTGACTTAGAGAAGTAGATAAGAGAAAGAGTTTTAGTACATCTCTTTCTAGAGATGTCGGTAGATGATATTAGAAATCATTTGAAAAACTACCAGACAAATTTTCAAGTGAAGCATAGAGCCTTGAAAATGATGAATGGACTTTATGAAGTCGAAAAGGAAACCAAAGAAAAATGGCAAGAAATCTTCAGAATTTAGACTAAAGAACCTCAAGGTGAAGTAGAAATAGTTGACATTACCGAGCAAGATCCTGCTTCAACTATTCAACAAGATGAGGATGGCATGGACACTGAGGCACAAGAAGAAGAAATGATAGAAGGAAATGCCTATGCCAAACTGGTAACCAGTGAATCAGTCTTGGAACAGGTTAAGTCCTATCCTCCGGTAACTCAACAAGTGACAACCGAGATACCTCAAGACACAGAACAAGGCAAAGAGGATCACAAGGCTACACAAGGTGAATCTACCCCTCAAGCCATAGGCGAGCAAACTTCTCAAGCTCCTGCAAGCACTGAAACTGCTGCCACTGAGACCCCAAGCAAGGAATCACCGAAGGCTACAACAGAGGCTATAGAAACCGACAAAAGTGTTTCTCCCATCGAGCAACATACCGAGGAAGATCAAGCCTCCAAAGCCATTGTACTCATTCAACCGGTGAAGGCATCATCATCAAAGGAGAAGAAAGCAAAGAAGCACAGTTTTAGGATAGATTTGTCAAAGCCTATTGTGTTGTCGAACGTTGACATTTCCAAACTCAAAGGGCAAGCACTTATTGAATTTGGTGAGTTGTGCAAAGCCAAAGCAGAACAAGAAAAACAGATAGCCATTCAAAAGAAGAACCGAGTACTTCAGAAGGTTAAAGCATTATTGAAAGACATGCTACCTGAAGCTACCATAAGTAAAGATGTAGCCATCCATATACAATTGGATGAACTACTCACTCAATTGGAAACATCAGGAGTAGAGACATCAGAATACCTTAGCAAATTAAAAGACAAAGACCTAACTGCCAAAATGATTGAAGAAGTGCAGAAATCCATTGCTATAGGTAAAATCAAGCTTGTTGGATTCATTGTTGAGTTGTCCCCTCAACTCAAGCACATTATTTATTTATTCTAGAAATTATGTACATTTACATTCTTTATTAAAGATATCAAGTAGAAGACCGAAGCCATTGAGAAAGAGATTACCGATCTCTCAAATAAACTGACTACCAAGCCAAACTCTACTCAGAATTTTTATACCAAGCTACAAACTTTTATGGCTCAACAATTAGAACTTAGGAATGAAGAGCACAAAATAAGGATGGATATTATGACTCTTCAGACATTATTTATTCCCCACCTGTCATCAGTACAAGAGCAGATCAACCGAGCTACCCAACTGTCCACACAAGCAGAGGAAGCATTTAGATAGTTCGATTTCATTGTTAGTTGATATTAATGCTTAGAATTCTTTAATGGAAAGTGTCAAGGGTGCACTTACCAATTCTCTCAACGATGCTCATACTAAGTATAAATCTATTTTTGATCAGTTGCCCCCACCGAATGGTAACTAGTTTTGATGTTTTTCAAAAAGGGGGAGTGTACCGAGTATATACAGAGTATACGAGTTTACAGATGAAATTCTCAAGAGGAGCATGAAACATCAGGGGCATGCAAATCAAGTTTTGTTCAGCATATTGATAAGGGGAGTATGTATTCGAAGTATGTATTTGAACAAAATGTTTATACTGTCATTTGAGTCACATTTTGTAAGCATATAGCTTTTGTGTTATGACTTTGAAAGGAGTTTTATCAAACATACCAAACTAATGTCAAAAGGGGATATTGTTACTATTTACTAAGTTGTCATTAGTTTTATGTTCAAAGTCATCCTATATACCCTAGTCGGTTAATACTACAGAAAGATTCAGTCCATAAGCACTAAGGGTGTCGGTTACAGAAGAAAGGCTAGTCACTGAGATGATATATACCGAGCTATCTACCTAGTAAATTTCCTATGTCCACTGAGTAGCAAAGAAGGTACACCGAGTTAATCTGAACCGAGTGGAAACGTGTTACCAGATTCAATGAACCTGGACACATATGTGGAAACGTGTTACAAGATTCGAGAACAGAGAACCGTTATTTCATAGGGAATTGAACTTATAGATTTTGTATGATTTTGAGGAAGTTTATCCAATGAAATAATTTCTATGTTTATTCATTCGATAAAACATGTTTGCATAATTGATGTATGAACAAGATCACTGCCTTAGAGATCTATATAAAGAGTGATTTGAGTATCCAAAAAAAGAGAGAAGGATGGTGAGTTGAAGATAAAATCTTATGAAAAGATAAGATGTGATGATTGAACAGAAGTATTCAAAGGTCACAGAGAAGATTTTTAGAAAGCAGTTTAAGGGACAGAGAATACAGAAGAGGTCACCGAGTTAATCTATCAATTACCGAGGTATGCTATGAGCATGGTAATTTCATATTGAGCATATAGACTCTGCTATAACATTTCGGATGTAAAGTTGCAGATATTTTGTAAAAGATTTTGATTGAATTATTTTGAGTTGTGTTAGAAACCTTTAACAGGGTAAAAGACTCTAACAAGTTCTATAAATTGTAAAGCCTTTAACCAGGTACATCATTTTGTAAAAGTGTTTGTAAAAATCCTTTAGCAAGGTAGATCTAAAGATCTTGATACTCCTAATAGGGTAAGATATCAAAAATAGCTAAACGTGTAGCTCTAACTGAGCAACCTTTATTATTGCAGTAGTGAAGTTGTGGGTGCCATCCCCACCGCAGTTTTTCTCTCTAACCAAGAGTTTCTGCATAACCAAAATCTTTGTGTTATGGAGTGAAATGTGTATGGTTGTAATTTCTATAATTATGTTTTGGCTTTATATATTATGAGATCAACTATATACAGTTTGTGTTTATCAGTAAGATTGTTTTTAAAGAAAAGTTTTGAAGTACTGATTCACCCCTCCCCTCTCAGTACATTAGCTTTCATTGTTAGACCTAACACTGACAAGGAGAGTACCATCAACGACCCTCACCACAATGTCTTAACCCTCACTAATACATTTAGACCCACAATTATTTGTGTCTTTTGAGGCAACATTATTGTGTTTGTGTGCTTGCTTTGTTTTCTTGTCAAAGAAAAATCAAAACCAATTCAAAAAAAAGTATTCATCCAACACCAATTTTCAAAAACCAAACATTTGGAAAAAATTAAAAAAAAGTGCAAACAAGATATCAAACTATATGACCATCCTTCACATTTTGAGAAGGAAGAATCTTCATCAACATATCAATTTGAAGAAAAGACCATTGAGCTCAAAGGCTTTCATCAAAAGAAGGAAATTTTTTTATCTCAATAGACAAATTTTTGTCTCACACAAAGCCTTCTTGCGTCATATGCATCTATATCTTCAAGGAAAATCCAACGAGTTTGATCAAGAATCTTTGAACAACAGAGCTTTTACTCAATATAGAGCTTTGAGTTATCATAAAAATAAGGGAGGCAAAATCAACCCTGCCTTCTTTCCAGACATCTACATAACATATAACATAGCTCGGGAAGAACCACCAACCCTGGAAAGAGAAGAGGAATAATTTGACGCATTTGTAATACAAAGTTTTTATTGAAGCTCCCATCCATTCTCACATTCATACTTCATCAATCCATTCCAACTCTTGAAACATAAAAAGGTCTTTGTCCTGAGTTCTTTTTGATAGTTCTGATACTTAATGTAAAGTACAGATGCCAATAGCTAACAAGATGAGAGGGGGGGGGTGAATCATACAAACTTAATCTTCCATAAAATCAACAGATTCAACCTCGATAACTTATACTTCAGCAATATAACCAAAACTGCTAAACATGCAAACTCATAAACACATAATCATCATAACACTCATAGCACCAGATTTAACGTGGAAACCCAAATAGGGAAAAACCACTGTGGTATTTCGGACCCACTAGGAAATATACTCTTCTAGAGTATGCTCGGTTAAAAGCAAATCCTGTTAAAGATTACAAACACATTGCTAGATGTGACCCGGTTAAGGGATTTCCCTCAGATCTGTTAGGATCTTCACTTTGCTAGAAGTGACCTTGTTAAAGGATTTCAAACACTCAACTAGAATGTTACCTTGCTAGAGGGTTTACAAATAAGACTGTTAAGTCCACTCGGTTAAGAGATTTTTCTGTCACTTACAAAATAACAGTAATAAAATATATCTGCAACTTCACATCTAAAATACTAAATTAGATTCTTATTTACTCAAAATAATCTAGTCATAAGACTTATCTTGTCCCTCTGCTGGGCTCTCTACTCTATTATTCAAATAGGTCTTCAAGCTTCTGTGCTCGGTAATCACTATGTAGCATCCATGTGCATACACTTGCCCGCATACATTGTTTATCAACAATTCCTTATTTATAAACAATTGCTAACCACTTAATCTCCTTGATCACATTTCCCATGATCAATCTTAGCCATCAGATCTTCAAACTTGACCAGGTTCAATGTATCCTTTTGATCTAAAAATGTTTTACCTTGCCTCGAGACTTGCAATCCTTTCTTGGAACTTGCACAAGGTTATTGCGGTTCAATCTGCGTTGTAGATCTTCCTGTCGATTTTCCTTTGCCATAGATCCTTAACAAACTTCATGCATGGCATACCAATCATTAATACATCTCCAGCTAATCAATGTCCTTCATTAAATAATGCTTTTATCCATCCAATGCGCACTTGTCATAACTCGGTTGCAACTCGATAAATACTAAACTTTACTCGGTAGACATTCCACCTTCATTAACTGATTCGATAACCTTAGGGTTTACTGGCCAGGTTCTTTTCTCGGTGACATAGTATAGTATTAACCTTACAATCAACAACATTTGTAGTATATCAAAACAATCTAAACATCATAATCTCATCATTGTCTAACTCGGTAATAGTTGCCCATTGAATAACTTATTTCTCCCCTTATTCATCATATCCTTTCTGTGCCTTTTACCGACATCTTAATTCTCTTCAAATCAATCTTCTCTAGATATGGCAACATCATACTGAATCAAATAATTAATCTCTTGACATCAATGACAAAATAATGTTATAAAGATAGTTATCATCCTTCTTCAGTTATATCAATAATCTTCAACAACCTTCTCAATATCCTTCATGAATATCAACAATCTCCTGATATTGAAATGCCATCAATCTTTCTTACTGTAATGCCAACAATCTCCCCCTTTGGCATTGATAGCAAAACCAACAATTAAATGGTAATACCAACAAGATATTCAAATTGATTCGGATTCATATTGTTGTTAGACTTCTCTTGTTATCCTTGAGTTGTTAAAATCTTCTGAAGTCTTCTCCCTTTTTCATTAGGCTTCTGAGCTGTTGACTTGCATTTAGTCTTCTTCGTTTTTGCAATCTTTTCCCCCTGTCATTAGTCTTCTGTTATTTTCTTCATTCAGGGCTTTACCGTTCAGTCAACCATTTAGTCTTCTCCCCCTTTGACAACAATGCCAAAAAGTAAAAGAACTAAATCATGATTTCTTCCTCTGTGAAGTGATTAGCCTTGTTGTGTATCATCTCAGTCTCAGTCAGAGTAACTTATCTCTTTTCACTATTTCCTGCACAACTTTAGAAAACCTTCTAAAGTGCGTAAATCAGCATCAATCCACACATAATATTTTGTAGATTCATCGAATTGATGCTTTCACCAAACTCAGTCAGTGAGTAGAAGATAGGGGTAGGACCCCTAACTTGCTTCTGAGATACTCAAAAGTGTCCCTTGGCAATGGCTTTGTGAAGATATCTGCTAATTGCTTCTTTGAACTAATATATTCCAGCACAACTTTCTTCTCTTGAACTTCTTCTTTGAGATAATGATACTTTATAGATATATGCTTTGTCTTAGAGTGCATTACTGGATTCTTTGAAATGTTAATGGCACTAGTATTATCACAGAATATAGTTACTGGCTCAGTAACTTTCTCGTTTATACCTTCCAACAGTTGTTTGATCCATGCTATATTGATACAATTCAATGTTGCAGCAACATATTTAGCTTCTGTTGTTGACTGTGAGATACATCCTTGTTTCTTGCTAAGCCAACTTACTAGTCTTTCTCCCAAAAAGAAAGCTCCACCACTTGTGCTTTTCCTGCCATCAATGTTGCCTACCCAATCAGCATCAGTATAAACTTTTAAATTAAAATTATTCTTCTTTTCATATACTAAGCCATAATCTTCAATGCCTCTCAGGTATTTGAAAATTCTCTTGATTGCTGTCATATGTGTTTCCTTGGGATCTGCAGAGAATCTTGCTACAATACCTACTGCATGTGCTATATCCGGTCTACTATGCACAACATATTGCAATTTTCCAATCATAGATCGGTAAAGTGTCTCATCAACAGATGCAGATTCATCATTCTTTGATAATTTACAATTAGTAGTCATAGGAGTACTTACTGGTTTAGAATCCTCCATTCCAAATTTCTTCAAGATTTCCTTTATGTACTTGGATTGAGTAATGAAAATCTCATCTTTCATTTGCAATATCTGTAAACCTATAAAATACTTTATCTCACCGATTAGTGACATCTCAAATTCTTTGCACATTTCATTTCCAAAATTCTTGCATAAGGAGTCATTACCACAAAATATAATGTCATCAACAAATATGGCTAAGATCTTTCTTCCATTGTCCTCATCATTCTTCATGTACATATTGTTGTTTTCACTTGTCCTTATAAAACCAATCTTGATCAAGTAAGAGTGCAGTCTTTCATACCATGCTCTAGGTGCTTGTTTCAGACCATATAAAGCTTTGTTTAGTTTGCATACCTGATCTTTACTCTTGGCTTCAACAAAGCCTTCAGGTTGTTCTATATAAACTTCTTCTTCTAGTATACCATTCAAAAATGCATATTTAACATCCATTTGATATACCTTGAAATTTTTTAAAGCAGCATATGCCAACAATATTCTTACTCCCTCAAGTCTAGCCATAGGTGCAAAAGTTTCACCATAATCTATTCCTTCTTCTTGAGCATAACCTTTGCAAACTAGTCTTGCTTTGTTGTGAATGCCTCACCTTTCTCATTTAGCTTGTTTCTGAAAATCCACTTAGTACCGATTACATTTTTGTCCTTTGGTCTTGGGATCAGTGTCCATGTGTCATTCTTCTTGATTTGATCAATCTCTTCTATCATAGCATTTACCCAACCTTCACTGTTAAATGCTTCTTTCACTATTCTCAGTTCAAATTTAGATATTAGACATGTGTTCTGTCTCAGTTTGTTCCTTGTCATCACTGGATCATCCTTATCTCCTATAATCTGATTTGATGCATGATGTCCTCTGACATACTTGGATAATATAGGCTCGGTAAGTTTTGTATGATCTTATTCATCACTCGGTAACTGGACATTATCTTCATTTTCTTCGGCAGCTTTTTCGGTAGGACTTCTCGGTTGAACATAAACAAATTCTTCATAATCTTCTAGTTCTTTAGAATTTCTTTCATCATTTCTTTCTGCAAATTCATTAATTTTCACATTTTCACTTTCCACTATTTTGTTAGATGATTTGATCAGACATTTAAATGCTTTACTTCTAGAAGAATAACCAAGAAATGTTCCTTCTTCACTTTTCTGATCAAATTTTCCATTTATGTCATCTTTGTGAACATAGCATCTATTTCCAAAGATTTTAAAATAACTTACATTAGGTTTCTTGTCATACCAGATCTCATATGGTGTCTTCATAGTTCCTTTCTTCAGTTGAACTCGGTTCAGGGTGTAAACAACAATGCTGATTGCTTCTCTCCAAAATGTTTGAGGTACCCTCTTTTCTATCATCAGGGTTCTTGCACAATCCACAATTGATCTGTTTCTTCTCTCGGCTATCCCATTTTGCTAAGGTGTTCTCGGTGCAGATACTTGCCTCTTTATACCATGATCATTGCAGAATAAGTTAAATTCATCAGACATGAACTCTCCTCCTCTATCAGATCTAAGACATTTCAGTTGTCTTCCTGTTTCATTTTCAACTCTTGCCTTGTACCATTTAAACATTTGAAAAGCTTCTAATTTTTCTTTTAAAAACATGACTGACATCATCCTTGAGTAATCATCCACAAATAATATGAAATATTTATCACCATAATAACTTTGAACTTTCATAGGACCACAAAGATCAGTATGTACTAGATCTAAAATTCCTTTATAAGTGTAGGACTTACTTGTAAAGCTTGATCTTGTCATCGTACCCATCTGGCATCCTCGGCACATAGCATTCTCTGGTTTTTCCAGACTTGATAGACCTCTTACTCGGTGCTTCTTACTTATTTTGATCAGATTATCAAAATTTACATGACAAAACCTTTTATGCCATAGCCAGGTATCATCTATCTTAGCATAAAGACACTTGTTTTGAGTTGAGTCAAGATGAAATGTATTACCTTTTGTTTGTGTCCCGGTAGCAGCTAACTTTCCATGCTTGTCATGAACTTTGACAATTCCTTTCTGAAATTCTATTCGGTATCCTGTATTGTTTAGCTGTGCTACACTCAACAAATTGTATTTCAAACCTTCAAGCCAGTATACATCATCACATTTAGCATTGTTAAGAAGTGTTATAGATCCTTTACCTTTCATGGGACATGGTGCATCATTACCAAATATTACATAGCCTCCATCATAGTCTTCTAATTTAACAAACTTGTGCTTATCACCTGTCATATGATGTGAACATCCACTATCTATGATCCAAGAATCATTATTATTTATGTGAGATATTAGGGCTTTTTCTTCATACCTTTTTTCATCAGATCCATCCTTAATAGCCACATAGAAAACTTCCTCAGTATCAGTTTCATCATATTTGTCATCATTGGATTCCTCATCAGCTACTAGACATGTCTTTCTATCTCTCCTTCTAAAGTCTCGGTGTCCTCTGTATTGGTTGTCTTTTTGCCTGTTATCTCGGTATTCTCTCTTTTCACTAGATTCTTTGTCAGGGCAGTTAGAAGCCATATGTCCTGTTTTATCACAATTGAAACATTTTAAAGGTAGCTTCCCTTTATACTCACCTTTTCCTCTCGGTAACCTTCTGGCTAATAATGCTTCAAACTCTTCTTGCTTCTTGATTTCCTCATATAGTTTGTGCACTTCTTCCATGTTCTTACGAAATCTTTCACTTGCTCCACTATGATTCCCTTCAGAGTACTTAGTCATTCTATCATTGTAATCATCAGATTCACCAATATGAAAAGAACTGAATGGGGATTCTACTTTATTTACCAAGGACCCACTGTTATCAAAATTACTTAACTCAAATGCATGTAGCTTACCAATAGTAGCATCCAAAGAAACTGACATGTTAGGTACAGACCTCAATTCATTGATTGCAGAGACTTGAATAGCATAAGCTGGTAGAAGGGTTCTCAACCACTTACTTGTTATATCCTTTTCTTCAATAGTTCCACCTGCTCCTTTAATTTGATTGACAATCTCCTTTAGTCTTGTATTGTATTGGGTTATGTTCTCACCTTCATTCAGTCTCATGGATTCAAGTTGTCCTGTTAGACTATCTACTTTTTCTCTTTGAACATGTTCATCACCTCCATACACAGATATGAGCTTAGTCCACATTGCTTTTGCATCATTACAGCCTTCTACATCATTAAACTCTGAGTCGGTCAATGCTGATGTAATTTCAATCATAGCCTGAATATGTTCTTGCTTTGTCGTTATCTCTTCCAAGGTCATAGGGTTGGTGCTCCATGCAAAGTAATCATTCTCCAGATAATATGTTGCATATTCTCCAATTCCTGATAAATGTAGCTTCATCTTTTTCTACCATGTGGAGAAACTTGACTTGTTCAGCTTTGGTGCATCCCTTTTATACATCTTCGGATCTTTGCCTCAAGTACCTTTAAACTTTTCTTCCGGAGTCCAAAGCTCTGATACCAATTGATAGTTCTGATACTTAATGTAAAGTACAGATTTCAATAGCTAACAAGATGAGAGGGGGGGGTGAATCATACAAACTTAATCTTCCATAAAATCAACAGATTCAACCTCGGTAGCTTATACTTCAGCAATATAACCAAAACTGCTAAACATGCAAACTCATAAACACATAATCATCATAACACTCATAACACCAGATTTAACGTGGAAACCCAAATAGGGAAAAACCACTGCGGGATTTCGGACCCAGTAAGAAATATACTCTTCTAGAGTATGCTCGATTAAAAGCAAATCGTGTTAAAGATTACAAACACATTGCTAGATGTGACCCGGTTAAGGATTTCCCTCAGATCTGTTAGGATCTTCACTTTGTTAGAAGTGACCTTGTTAAAGGATTTCAAACACTCAACTAGAATGTTACCTTGCTAGAGGGTTTACAAATAAGACTATTAAGTCCACTCGGTTAAGAGATTTTTCTGTCACTTACAAAATAACAGTAATAAAATATATCTGCAACTTCACATCTAAAATGCTAAACCAAATTCTTATTTGCTCAAAATAATCTAGTCATAAGACTTATCTTGTCCCTGTATTGGGCTCTCTACTCTGTTCTTCAAATAGGTCTTCAAGCTGATGTGCTCGGTAATCACTATGTAGCATCCATGTGCATACACTTGCCCACATACATTGTTTATCAACAATTCCTTATTTATAAACAATTGCTAACCACTTAATCTCCTTGATCACATTTCCCATGATCAATCTTAGCCATCAGATCTTCAAAATTGACCAGGTTCAATGTATCCTTTTGATCTGAAAATGTTTTACCTTGCCTCAGGACTTGCAGTCCTTTCTTGGAACTTGCACAAGGTTATTGCAGTTTAATCTGCGCTGTAGATCTTCCTGCCGATTTTCCTTTGCCATAGATCCTTAACAAACTTCATGCACGACATACCAATCATTTATAAATCTCTAGCTAATCATTGTCCTTCATTAAATAATGATTTTATCCATCCAATGTGCACTTTTCATAACTCGGTTCCAACTCGGTAAATACTAAACTTTACTCGGTAGACATTCCGCCTTCATTAACCGATATCGATAACCTTAGCGTTTACCGACTAGGTTCTTTGCTCGGTGACATAGTATAGTATTAACCTTACAATCAACAACATTTGTATGATATCAAAACAATATAAACATCATAATCTCATCATTGTCTAACTCGGTAATAGTTGCCCATTGAATAACTTATTTCTCCCCTTATTCATCATATCCTTTCTGTGCCTTTTACCGACATCTTAATTCTCTTCAAATCAATTTTCTCAAGATATGGCAACATCATACTGAATCAGATAATCAATCTCTTGACATCAATGACAAAATAATGTTATAAAGATAGTTATCATCCTTCTTCAGTTATATCAATAATCTTCAACAACCTTCTCAATATCCTTCATGAATATCAACAATCTCCTAATATTGAAATGCCAACAATCTTTCTTATTGTAATGCCAACACTTTTTAGATATTGCTTGAATCAAAACAACACATCACTCTTTAGAGTGCCTCGACATCTAGGATAAACTCATCCTAAGAGGCATTTCTACGCACGTTAAAACTAGTCTATGAGTGCATCCTCTCATTACTAGATAGCTTGGTTTGTAACACATCTCAGACCTCGCTATACCTTATCATATCAAACATTGTCAACAAACACAACAAGCAATTCATAGAAGGACTTTGGTAACATCAAACCTTTAGTGTTAGAGATCCATATGCAAAACACTTCACCAAACATTTATCTCTCATTCCATCAAAACTCATAATCATTTTCACCAAATTTCAACAACAACTTTCAAAAATGGCTCAAACCAAATCAAGGACTAGACAACTAGAAATCGAAGAGGAAGAGGAGGAAAATCTCAATGAATTCCAAGAAGCCCTTGGAGGAAACGCAAATGATGAAAATCCTAGTACTCCCACTCTTGAAGCAATAGAGAGGGCACAACACAACCCCCTCTTCAATTGACTTTTTGATGAAATCCTCAAAAACAACGTTGATGATCACTTTTTGAGACTTGCTCAAGAGGGAGACAAACTACCCTCTAATTTTGATACTACACAATTACGGCAAGCATCAGAACACCATAGTCATAATGAGGGTGGAAGAGGTCGAGATAACTTCATATATGACCTTAATCAAGGAAATCCCCCTCCTCCTCCTCCTCCTAATGACATTGACATGTTGAGGCAACAAGTTGAGAATCTAGCCCAACAACTCCACAGTGGTGTGAAAACTACCCAGTTTTCACTTAATGATATTTGTCCCTATCCCTTTGATAGGAATCTACATATGCCACCTTTTCCATGAGGGTTTGAAACACCTAAGTTTGAAAAGTATCGGGGAAAAGGAGACCCCCGAGATCATGTCAGGGAATTTCACTCAGCTTGCCTAGAAGTGGCATATGAAGACACATATCTAATGTGCCTCTTTCCTCAGAGTTTGGGAGGGACAACTACACAATGGTTCTCCCGACGAACAAGTGGCATTAGGACATTCAAATAACTGGTCCAAAAGTTCAGCGTGCATTATTTACACAACATAGAATGCAATATCACCATGGGAAATCTGTGTAACACCAAGCAAAAACCAGGGGAACTATTTTCAGATTTCCTACAACGGTGGAGACAACTATCTAGTAGACGTTCTCTTCATGTACCTAAACGAGAGCTAGTGGAAATATTTATTTCCAACTTGAACGATGAAAAGGAATTCCACCTAGACATGAAGGGCACAAAATCCTTCGCTGACATGATCACCCAAGGGTTAAAATGTGAACGAGCCATCATTAAAAAGGGACTTATCAAGATATACAATGAACCAAAAGATGGCCCTCGCTCGCGCTTTAAAAGTGATAAACCCAGCTTCTGGAATAAAAACAAAAGCATCATCAATGATGGGGTTGTAGATGAAAGAACCATAAAGAGTGCCAACATGTGGTCTAATTTGTGGGGCAAAATCCCCCTCCTAAAAACAACACAGTTGCTCCTCCGCAAAATCAAGGATGCAATACACCGCAACAGGAACCGAGACAACCACAACAAACTTATAAACCAAAATGTACATACACTCCCTTAGGGGAACCTACTGAAATAGTATTACGTCAATTGGTCTCTTCAAATCTGGTGACCTTACCAAAGACATCTAATTACGAGCCTCGGGTCAAACCTCCATGGTGGAGAGATAATGAACATTGTGAATTCCATCAAGGGAAAGGGCATAAAACAAGTAACTGTCATAGACTGAAATATCTTGTTCAAGATCTTATTAACCCAGGCGAAATTGAAATCGAAGGACATGACCCAAAGACCTCAAATAATGATCATCTCATGTTTAAGAATTCGCTTCCATCACAAGATCAAAGGGGTCCTTCCACTTCAGGGTGAAACACAGATACAACTGATTATACACGAGCCGCCTATAATTATACTGTGAATCACCTATATGATTCCAATGGACAAATTGTAACCATTACCATCAAAGATCCAAACCCTACCTGCAATGTTGTTACGCATCGTAGCAAGATCACCATTAAAGTAGCTCCACAAGGCACAACCTCCATCCCAAAGCAGTATAACATTGTGGAACAATTAGATAAGACACCCACACTTATATCCATCTTTGAACTTTTGCGCCTATCCTTGTCTCATAAAATAATCTTGGATCAAGCTCTCCAAGAAGCGTCAGTCCCTGCCAATCTAAATACAGATTAATTTCAAGCTATGGTTGGTAATCTGAGGTCATCACCATGTCTCACTTTCTCTGAAAGAGACAATACATCCTTCCAACATCCTTATAATGCCTCACTCCATATTGAAGGATTTATCAACCAACACAAGATCAAGTGAGTCTTGATTGACAATGAAGAAGGCCTAAATATATGTACATTATAGTTGGTCACAACATTTGGATATGCAGTTGAATCAGTGGACCCCCACAAAAAGATAACCATAAAAGCCTATGATGATGTGGAGCATTCTTCAAAAGGAGCAGTTATGTTACCAATCTGAGTGGGCCCAATGGTGAAGCATATCATATGTCAAGTTTTGGACCTTCCTCTACCATATAATTTGTTGTTAGGAAGACCTTGGATACACACCATGCAAGTTGTTCCATCCACCTATCACCAGTGTATCAAGTTTCCTCATAACGGTGTAGAAATTACAATCCTTGGTGATGCAAATCCATTTGCATATTGTAACAATATCAACCATCGGCCAGAGATTACTATTCCCAACAACAAAGAAGCTATCCCATCCACATCATATGTTAGTCCATCCTCGCTTTCCAGTTCAAACACCACTATACCAAATCAAGAGAAGCTAAAAATGAAAATGGCAGAGGAAGGTCCTGGGGAGTACAATCTAAGCCAACTCTTTTGTGTTGGGCAACTACCCACTTCCCCTAGAACTCATGGTAAGCTGCAAATGTTACTTCATGCACCACTGGTCAAGCCAGCATGCACTTTGGCGCCTTTTATCCTTGGAAAGAGTCAGGAAGAGGAGACCAGAGATGAGGACTTAGCATAATGGATCTATAAAGACCCTATCACCACGGAAATCCCACAAGCTAAGCTTCCCACAGATCAATATGGCAAAGGCCTTACCATTATGCAAATAATGGGCTATGATGGTTAGATTTCTTTGGGACCTTACAAGCAAGGATGACACGAGTCGTTGCAGCTTGAATTAAAGCCTAAAGATAACATTGGATTAGGCTTTCAAAAGGAGACTCTTCCTAAGCTCAAATTCAAAGGGAAACCCAACAAACCTCTATATCAGCCTAATACTCTAAAGAGGACACCCTTAACTATATCAGCAGCACCAGAACCGCACCAACTGCCCTAATGTGGCTGAGAATCCTAGCAATACCATCCACAGCACCAATCATCCCACCAATCAAACCAACAACTCCATCAACAGCAGCAACTGCATCAACAACACCATTAGCAGTATCGACAACACTGATAATTACATTAGAAGCAACATATTGAATAACACCGATACTCCCAATATCAAATTTACTGATCCTAATAATCCTCCCCACAGCACCAACCATTCCATCTCCAAAGGTGCATCAGTCGATCACACCTGTAATATTTAACTCAAAGGATATCCTGGTTTGGTATAATAATCGGATGTTGGACAATGACTCAGAGACTAACTCACATGAGTGGGAATTTGATTTTGTACATCTCAATACTTCACATGAGGAAGACGTGTTGCCACCTCCACCTCACAAAGATATCCCTGTTTACGGAGAAGCACAAATTAAAACCTCTTGGGTTCCTGAACTGGAAACACCTTCCACAAGCCCTACGTCACATCCTACGCCTGATTCTGACTGTTACTATTTACTAAGTTGTCATTAGTTTTATGTTCAAAGTCATCCTATATACCCTAGTCGGTTAATACTACAGAAAGATTCAGTCAGTACGCACTAAGGGTGTCGGTTACAGAAGAAAGGCTAGTCACCGAGATGATATATATCAAGATGTCTACCGAGTAAATTTCCTATGTCCACCGATTAGCAAAGAAGGTACACCAAGTTAATCTGAAGTGAGTGGAAATGTGTTACCAGATTCAATGAACCTGGACACATATGTGGAAACATCTTACAAGATTCGAGAACAGGGAACCGTTATTTCATAGGGAATTGCACTTATAGATTTTGTATGATTTTGAGGAAGTTTATCCAATGAAATAATTTCTATGTTTATTCATTTGATAAAACATGTTTGCATAATCAATGTATGAACAAGATCATCGCCTTAGTGATCTATATAAAGAGTGATTTGAGTATCCAAAAAAAGAGAGAAGAAGGATGGTGAGTTGAAGATAAAATCTTATGAAAAGATAAGATGTGATGATTGAATAGAGGTATTCAAAGGTCACTGAGAAGATTTTCAAAAAATAGTTTAAGGGACAAAGAATACAGAAGAGGTCACCAAGTTGATCTATCAATTACCAAGGTATGCTATGAGCATGGTAATTTCATATTGAGCACATAGAGTCTGCTATAACATTTCAGATGTAAAGTTGCAGATATTTTGTAAAATATTTTGATTGAATTATTTTGAGTTGTGTTAGAAACCTTTAATAGGGTAAAAGACTCTAACAAGGTCTATAAATTGTAAAGCCTTTAACCAGGTACAACATTTTGTAAAAGTGTTTGTAAAAATCCTTTAGCAAGGTAGATCTAAAGATCTTGATACTCCTAACAGGGTATGCTATCAGAAATAGCTAAACATGTAGCTCTAACCGAGCAACCTTTATTATTGCAGTAGTGAAGTTGTGGGTGCCATCCCCACCGTAGTTTTTCTCTCTAACCAAGAGTTTCTGGGTAACCAAAATCTTTGTGTTATGGAGTGAAATGTGTATGGTTATAATTTCTATAATTATGTTTTGGCTTTATATATTATGAGATCAACTATATACAGTTTATGTTTATCAGTAAGATTGTTTTTAAAGAAAAGTTTTGAAGTACTGATTCACCCCCCCATCTCAATACATTAGCTTTCATTGCTGGACCTAACACTGATAAGGAGAGTACCATCAACGACCCTCACCACAATGTCTTAACCCTCACTAACACATCTCATGAACTTAACCTGATCGATGAGGTAGTGCCCATTATCTATCCTAAACTCATCGAACAAAACCAATCTAATCCCCCATGCCTTGACCAATTCCAAAATGATGAGGTGATCATTGACTTTTTGGAACTACGGGATAACATACCAAGCAGGGACCACAAAGGTGGATTCACCATTGAACTTAATAGTGCAGCCTACTTTGAGGTGGATGCCAAACCTTTCAGCTACAAAAATATTACAATAAAACTTGGATCTTCTAGTGAAAACCACACTATGGCACTATTTGATCCCAAAAAAGTAAAAATAAAGAGCGTATCCAATGGTGAAAACATCCTTGAGGCACCTACGGATGAAAGGTTTGACATCCTCCCTTCTAGTGAAAATCAGGAATGATCAACGATCCTTATTGAGGAAACAAAATAATTCAACGTGGGGATTTGTGAGACTCCTCACAATATACATCTGGCATCTCTTTTAACTCTAGAGGAACAACCTAAGTTTTGTTATATCTATTGGAGAGAAGTTTTGAGCACGATGGTATACACATTTAACAAAGTTCATATCAAAGGAGACACCGGTAAGACACCTTATGAGTTATGGTTTGGTCATACACCTACAATTAAGTATTTCAGAATCTTTGGTAGTAAATGCCATATCGAAAGAGATGATTCCATTGGAAAGTTTGATCCTAGATGTGATGAAGGGATATTTCTTGGTTATTATAATGAAAGAATTGCATATAGATGTTATAACAAAAGATAGTAGAGAACTGTGGAAAGTGTTAATGTCAAGGTGGATGAGTTTTACAAAAGTCAAATAAGAACTTATGAGAGAGAACTGGAAGTGGAGATGATCATAACTGAACCGGATGCACCTGTACTGGAATAGAATGTTGAACTAGTTACCTCGGCAGTATCAAAAAATTCAAAAGTAACTAAAGATCAAAGCAAAGGAACAGAAAGTTAGAAGAATCCTAGGTATGTAAGGTTAAATCATTTCAGAAGATTAGATCATTGGATACGAAGACAAAGGAGTAATGTCAAGAAGGTTGGCAACTGATAAGGTATTTTTAATTTCTCAAGTTGAACTGGTATTAGTTATTGAAGCTTGTAAAGATGAATATTGGATGAGAGCTATGGAAGAGGAATTAGATCAGATTGAGAAGAACAACACGTGGACATTAGTTCCCCTGCCTAAAAATAAGAATGTTATTGGAACTAAACGGGTTTTTAGGAATAAATTGAATTAGGATGGACAAGTTGTGAGGATTAAAGCTAGATTGGTATGTAAAGGATATTCTCAGAAGGAAGGAATTGATTATGATGAGACTTTTGCTTTGGTAGCTAGGATTGAAGCTGTGAGATTATTTCTTGCTTATGATGCCCATAAGAAATACAAGGTTTATCAGATGGATGTTAAGTGTGCATTTTTTAATGGATATCTTCAAGAGGAAGTTTACACGGAGCAACCTGATGGATTTTTACTTTCAGATGACAAAAACATGGTTTTCAAGTTAAGGAAAGCTTTATATGGATTGAAACAAGCCCCTAGAGATTCATATGCTAGATTGGACAAATATCTTTTGAAGCTTGGTTTCACTAAAGGCAATGTTGATAGTAACTTATATTATAAGATTACTGATAATGACATATTGATTGTTAAATTCTTTGTTGATGATATCATTTTGGGAGGTGAGGATAAGTTATATATGGAGTTCTCTGAAAAATATGAAGAATGAATTTGAGATTCCTATGATTGGGAAGATGACATTTTTATTAGATTTGCAGATTACTCAGAATGATAAAGATATTTTCATTTGTCAAACTAAGTATGATAGAGAGTTTTTGAAGAAATTTGGCATGGAAAATTTCAAACCAATTGGTACCCCTATGGTTACAAGTGAGAAATTGACAAAGAATGATGCATTAGCTTCGATAAATCCTACAAGGTATAAATATATGATTGGAGGTTTGTTATATCTGACTCAAACGAGATCGGATATAATGAATGCAATTTGTATTGTATTAAGATATCAGAGTGATCCTAGAGAGAATCATGAGAGTGCGGTGAAAAGGATTTTCAAGTATTTGCAAGGAACAACCGAGTACAGTTTGTGGTATCCTAAAAAAGATAACTTTACATTATGTGCATATACAGATGTTGACTGGGTTGGAGATATTGATGACCAAAAGAGCACATCCGGTGGAGGTTTCTTTCTTGGAAAGAAACTTGTTTCATGGATTAGCAAGAAACAATCATGTACTTCTTTATCTACCATTGAAGATGAGTATGTTTATGCTGCTACTAACTGTACACAAGTTCTATGGATGAAGCAAATGTTTAAGGATATAAGGGTGGATTGTAATGAACCAATAATTATTCATTGTGATAACTCTATTGCTATTGACATATCAAAGAATCTATTATTTCATTCTAAGACTAAGCATAGTTCTATCAAGTATGATTTTCTGAAGGAGAAGGTGGAAGCAAATGAAGTCAGACTGGTTTATGTGAACACTAAAGACTAGATTGCAGATATCTTCACTAAACCTTTGCTTAAGGAAACATTTGAGTACTTCAGAGATAGATTGGGAGTTTCTGCCCCTCCAGTAGAGACTTGAGTGATGTTGACTGGCATCAGTCCGACATGCATTTTCAGAACTATCATTCATTCTGGATTGATGTGTTGGTGCTACTACTTAGGGGGAGTAGTCAGTTGTGTGGTTCAGAGGTTTTATGACTTTTCTTTGATGTTTATGTCATATTTTTGGCATTTATGTCAAGGGGGAGAGATATTTATGTGAAAAATAGAGCTTAACACGGATATCATTCACAGGGGGAGTTTGGTATGTTGGTTCAGAACTTCATTGTCATATCATTTTGGGGAGATTGTTGGATGTCTTCCTTTGGGGGAGACTTGTTTGACACTTCTTGGCACTTGGATGTTTTTCACATCTAATGTTTCCATCAATACCAAAGGGGGAGATTGTTACAAATTTGGAGGAATTGAATATGTGCTACATTGATGTCAACACTAGTTGTTTTGTTGTCTACCGGCTTCTGGTAAAGTCGTTGGTCTTTGATGTTGATCTGGAGATTTGTCTCAAGTTTTGGTCCAGCTATTGGAATTGGTTTGGATTGGTATTCATGTGCTCCTGGTGTGTATCACATTCAGTTGGTTCAGGATTTGATGATCTGGATGTTATCATATGTTCTAGTAAGTCGTTTGGTTGCCGGTAAGGGTTTTACCGGCAACGCTTTGATGAAGATCTTTTGATGAATCCGATAAGTGGTGTTGGTGCGGCTTCTAGAAGGTTATCAGGATGCTGATAGTTATCATGTTCTTGTTCCAGTTGTTCGTGGTGTTTCATTTGGCTTATGGCAACCTATCTTGGGTCTGGTGGTTATTCTGTTAGGTTATGGACCGGTTTATGTAACATGTTGGTTGATTCTCCTGATGCATCACCAATTGGATTTATTGTTTGGTTTATGTTGTTTCGGTCTTAGGCCAACTTGTTTTATCATTGGTTTGTGGGATTATGTAACTGATCTATTGTATTATCTTTTAGGTGGCCGACCTAATTGTTTAGGTTCCAGGTTGGTATAAATATGATGTAAGATCTCTTTGTAGAACATATAGATATGTGGAAGAAAAAGGTTATGGGATTATCTATGTGCGAATAAAGTTGTAATCATATGCAGAGGTTTTAGTAGATCATAGGTGATCAAATTGGATTTGTAAAAGAGGTTTAAGACCTCTGTTATTGAGCTTAACCAGAACTGTACTCAAGCATAGGAGATGTTATTCTTGCAGTTATTTCATCTTTCCGGATTGTAGTCAGTGAAGCTCCTTTTGTGATGAGCAGTGTGCTCTAGGTTGTTGGCCTTCCTGCATGTGCAAGCCCCTCTTATTGTAATCACATACTTGCTTCAGAAGTATTATCTGACTATGGGTAGGCTTCCCACCATGGTTTTTCCCTTTACCGGGTTTTCCACGTACAAATCATGGTGTTATGTGTTATGGATGGTTGGTAATTGTTCTGTGATTTATGTTTATGCTTAGTTGTTATATATGCTATTCCAGTATTTGGTTTATGCATTCTGGTAAAAGGTTTTGTGTGCTTAAAGTTGTATAATCTATTGAAAACTGATTCACCCCTCCCCCTCTCTCAGTTGTACAATGGTTATCCTAACACTTTCGGTATTTCAACACCTTCTTCTCTATGCATCATCAAGGCATAACAAAAACCTATTACCTTTATTTCTCAGACAAGTTCTCTTCTAGAGAACATAGGCTCACCTTTTTCTTCATCCTTAAGAGGCAACAAAACTACTTTAGATCCATCCTTCCAAAAGGTGTATTTGTTTTTCTCACCATCATGAATATGTTTTATCATACTACCATGGCCTCCCCAACAAAATATGACATGCACCATGGCAATGAAAGCACACCATACTTCATCCTTATAGATCTTTCCTATGGAAAATTTAATAGACATATCTTATCAACAATGACTTCATTTCCTTTTTTGAACCATGCAAAGCGATAGGGATGGGGATATTTTTCGCACTACAATTTTAATTTATCTACTATTTCTCTAGAAAGTGTATTCTCCCAACTACCTCCATCAACAATTAATTGACATAATTTTCCACCTAAAGTGCATCTAGTTCAAAAGATATTGGTTTGAAGCCATGAGTCATAAAAACTTTTAATTTGTACTTTCTCCCTCTTTGGAATTGCCATGGTTATTCTCATCAAAAAAATTCTCCTACATCTAGTGAAACCTGAGATTTAATTCCTTTTTTTGCATTCTCAACTTGAGCCAGGTTCAACCTGGGTGATCATTCTTGAGTTACTTCTTGCATGTTATAATTGGAACATTCAAATTCTCAATGACCTTCTTCTCTACAACTAAAGCAAACAAAAGGCTTATGTGGATTTTCCCATCCTCTACCACCATTATAACCTCTGCCACCATTATTACCTTTGCCCCTCTAAAACCCTCTCCCTCATTATTGAGTTTGCATTTCATGTTGGGTATCATCTAATTTTTTCCCCCCTAAGATGATTCTCCTTGATTGTAATTTAAATCACCATGCAATGGATATTTAGTACCTCTTTTTCCTCCTCTATTCCTTTGAAAATAACATCCATTTTGTTTTTCATCTACCTTTAGAGCCAAATGGTAAGCCTCTTCCATATTGCTAACTTAATGCATGTGTAATTCATTTTGAATAGAACATTTAAGGTCATTTACATACCTAGAATCCATCTTCTCATCACTTTCTTGATGCTCCACATGAATGGACAACTTGTAAAACTCGTCCATATAATCTTGTACAGTAGATAAATTTTGTTTTAAATTTTGAAACCTATGAAAAAGGGTTTGTGCATAATCTATGGGCAAGAATTTTTCTCTCAACTTCTTCTCCATCTTGTTCCAAGTCTTGATCTTATCTTTTCCTTTCCTAGTTTTTTCCTTTTGTAAATCATTGCATGACCCTTCAACTTGGTGCATGCAAATTTAAACTTGTTTTCCTCTATCATAGACTTCCCCTCAAATAATTTCTCAGTACTATTTAACCAATGTATTAACTCCTCTCGTTTGAGACTACCTACATAATCAGAAACTTCAATTTTAATTACATAATTTTCATTTCACCCTTCCAATGCTCAAAGTATCATTTCTTCAAAGGTTAGGTGCTCTAACCATTCTTCTTCTTCATAATTTTTATGTTGATCTAGACCTTTTTGTCTTGTTTCTTCATTGGAATTATTTTCCCTTATTTCTTGATTTCCTATCATATCTACAAGCTCTGCTACTTGTCTTTGTATGTTTTGTATATCTCTATGCATTTGGGCAAGACATCCTCTTCCTCTTCCTCTTCCTCTTCCTCTCCTAGCCATCTTCTAGCTCTAATACTAGATGATGTAGCCAATTTAGAACATAAAGGACACCATTAATGAAAACACAAAGAGACACCAAAATGGATCAATTTTTCCTTCACTATTCTTCTCCCAAAACTATTTCTACAACCCAAAGAAATTACAATCTATAGTAATCTGAAATCACCCTTTTTGGCAGTTTTGACAACTTTCAGAATTTGCCATTTTTTGGTAATTTCCAAACTTATCCAAAAATTTCATGGAAAACTTCTAAATATATAAAAATCATAACTTCGACACAAATTGCCAACTTTCTAAACTAATGAAAAACATGCGTACGAAAATAACTAAAATATCAACTTTCTAAAATCTAAAATAACTGAAAAATAAAATTTCTAAAATCTAGGAAAAAATGAAAAATGCTTTTTTTGAAGCCCCTTCATCACAAAGAGCATGAAATTATACCCTAAATCAAGAAAATTTCTCATAAATTAAATTATTTGAGACTAGTTTATGAGCATTTGAAAATTAGGTGCAAAATCTAAAATGTCGTCCTTGAGGGAGGTAGGTTTGAGTATCAAGGTTGATGAATCATGTTGATGAATCATGTTGATGTTATGATTATGTCAGCACTTTCCTATCAATAGAATATAATATAACTTGATAGAATATTCCCTTTTTGTTGAGTGAACAAAATATTCTTGTTATTTAAATCTTTGAGGAAATATTCCTTTATTCATCGAGCAAGATTTTAGCAAAGAAAAATATTTTTTGAATATTTTGATAATGGAAATGTTCAATGGCATTGTACTTGTTAATAAAGGGTGGTGGGGTGGACTTCCATGTGAGTGGTGCAAATTAGGCCATGTTATACATTGTATGCTTGTGCATTTTGACATAGGGAGTTGTAGTGTCATAAAATTGCGACCCTGGCAATTTTAACCACATTTGAGGTCCTCACCTTGGCGACAACATCTTCCTTCCCAATTGAGACTTCTCTCTGCATTTTCACCTTGAACCTCTCCTTGTTTAAGCCCTGAGATGGCCTCACACCTTTTCCGGACCCCAAGATAGGGCAGGACAGGGGTGTGGCATCCCTATCCCCCCCTCTTAGGGTGGCCCCAAGATAGGTCCCTCCGGTCCTATCTGCATTTCAGGATTCCAAATCCCCCCAATGTCAACCTTTGGTGAGATGAATTAATCTTCTGAGGCATGTATAAAATGGGAGTTGGTCCTCTCATTTGCATAGACAAGATATACACGATAGGCAAAATTCAAGCGAAAGGTCTTCATCAAGCATTCAAGTCTTCAAGCATCCATCAAGTCTTCTTCTTCCTTTGTCTTCTTCATTCATCCATTGGAACAACACTACAACATTCATTTGCAAGCATATGTGTGCGTTAGGGTTTTGTCATGTTACATGCCATTTAATGCAAACACTTGTGATTACATTCAAGAAGCAAAGAAATCATCATCAACAAATGGGAGATCTACAAGTTATACATTTCCATCATTTACATTAATCATTTGCAATTACTTTCTTTCAAGACTGATTCCTCAACCATGGTTTGACTGAGGCAAACCCCTATCCAGAACCATTTTTTCCTTCTTTTATATGTGTATGTTGTAGGTGCACAACTGTAATTGTAGGTTTGGGCTTCATTTGCAGAGACGAAAAAACCCTTTTCGTTTCACAGATTTTTCGAAGGATCGTGTGCACTTTCAACATGATCCTAACAAATTTTCTCCAAATTTGCAGGGCTGATCCGTATTAGTTTAAATATCTCAGATCCAAAGTTACAGCGTGATCCCGAACTGGTATCTCCTCATTTCACCCATTTTATCTCTCTTTTCTACATAGTCAACAAGTCAACTCTTCTACTTACAAAAGAGGGCAAATTACATTCCAACACTTGCAATCCACTTAGAATTCACATCCTTATTTCCCTTGGATTTGGATCTAGTGGATTCAACCCCTCTTTTGAATGTAAAGTATCTCCCAAGTGAAAATCATCGTAGTGATTTCCTTTCTCTCTCCTAGGTGGGGAATCACTAGGGTTCAATTTTCCACTTTACATTTTGGTGAACCTGACATCCTACATCTTAATTCTGATTTATTTTTTGTTAGATCTGTATAATTCCAATTTAAATTTCAAATTTTCATTTCCAAGTTTGATCTTTTTGCAAAATTTAGAGGTTAATTGCATAAAAACCCTAATTTTTTATTTTGAGGAAATTAAGCTTGTAAAGTATAGCATTTTGGTTGCTTGTTTCAGATCTGATTTCTATTTCAAAATTGCAATTCAAAGCTATCTTTTCATTCTGAAATTAAGTGGTTAAATAGTAAAACCCTAATTTTTAAGAATCTCCTATTTCGACCTTTGACTGCTAATTTGACTGATCTAGACATCTCCAAATCAACTATTTTTTTGGATTCTGCAAAAAAATCATAATATCTATCATCCCTGATAAATTTCAAAAAAAGTTGGTCGAACCAAGTGCACTTTGCACATGGTCCCTGGCTTTTTTCCCAAAATTTTGGGGGTCAGAATTGATTGTATTTTTCTGCTTAAATCCAGGAAATTGCCTGATTTTATCAATTTTTGAACGTCCTAAGGTTGAAAACAAATTCAAAATTGAATGTTTGATTTTATTGCAATTTACGAAAAATCTCCATTTGAAATTGAATTTGTGCAAAACTTGGATCTTACTTCAATTTTTCAGATTTATCATTGTTGTCAGACTTGTCTTCTTGTCTAAAATTCAAATTTTTAATTTCCCTCCTTTTCCCAAAATTCAAAATTTCAAAATTCAGTGGTTAGGTCCTCAAACCCTAATTTTCAAATTTAATTGGATTTTGTGCAAATTGCAATCAATCTCAACCAATTTTTGTTTTCTAAACATCATTTAAGGTGGCCTTATCCATTAGGTTTAACCCTTTTCAAATTTGAAATTCAATTCCTTAATTTTCTCAAAACCTAATAAGGTCATATTTCAACATTCAAACCTTAATTTCACCTATCTGGAGATCGTAAAATCAATCAATTTTGGGGGGTTAGCTCTCAAATCATCATAGCTTTCATCCGTGAAAATTTTCGAAAAAGTTGGGAGGATCGTGTGCACTTTTAACATGGTCCCTGGATTTTTTCCTGAAATTTCGGGAGACTGTTATGACTGTATTCATTTGCTTAAATCCAGAAAATTGGTTGATTTTGTCAAATTTTGATCCCTCTAAAATCAAAAACAATCTCCATTTTCAACATTTCAAGATATAGTTTAAAATTAAGTGGTTAATTAAGAACAACCCTAATTTTAAATTTCAATATTTCAATTCAACAACTTCAATTTTTAAATTAAGAGGTTTTTCAATAGGCCCTAATTTTAATCTCTTTTGGATAATTTTAAAATTAAGAGGTTATTTTTTTTACATAATCCTAATTTTAAATTTTAATTTCCTAGGAGGTTGCATTATTATTCTTTCAATCAATTTGTTCATTTAATTGAGTAATCATTTTTCCTAGAATTTTGCATTATTCAATTATTTTGCACGTTTCAAATTTCATAATTTCAAATTTGCAATTCAAATTCCATTTTCCCTCTTTTATTCAATTTTCTATGCATGAATGGGGTGAACATTTTCTATGGTTAAATGACATATGATTTTCTTATTTGATCATAAGTACATATGGAGTTCTTATCTTCTTTTGCTAATTCAATTTCAAGTTACATTAAAGATGTTCATAATGTTCCCTTTCACGCATATGATGATAATTTAGTTCTCCCTTTCATCCATAGCTATGATTTACCCTCTCCCAAAATTGATCTCATTAATGAGGGAACATTGGTGCAAAAAGGGAATATGGACACTTCTGTCAAAGATCTCCCTCCAAAAGATGAATCTTTGGAGAATTGTATTTCTTCTTCTCCTAAAAAGTACCTCCCTCATAAGGATTATTTGGTGCAAGAGGATGATATTATGGCTACTTATCTTAGGGATATCATAACTTATTTTCACGATCTTCCCTCTAAAGATGAAGCATTAATTATATATGATAGTCCTTTATCTAATGAGTGTCTTGAACATAAAGATACCTTAGAACAAGAGGATGATATTATTTCTCATCATAATGCTATCTCTCCCAAAAATCAAGAGCCTAACAAAACCAATTCCATTCATGTTCCTAGGAAACCAAAAATTCTTCTTGATTATCATGTTGTGCCTTACACATATACTAATGAGGTAGTTGATGAGAACATAAGTGAAGCATCATGTGCTTTCTTATTTCCTACAATCCTATCTTCAATTCACTCAAATATACCATCTCCAACCAAAGAAGTTCCTAAAGAAGAATTATTAGAGGATGATTGGGGGTCTTTAGATTTCATTCCTACCTTTCCTAGAAAGTCTAAGATGCCTAAATTTCATATTCCGAATTTTTCTCTTAACACAAATCTTGAAATTGATTGGGCCTCTTTAAACTTCAATCCAATTCCCCCTAAGAGTGAACCCTCTTTTGGACATACACATGGATGCAATGGACAAATGCTTGAATGTGAAAGAAAAATTCATGAGAAATCACACTTTCCTTTGTTAACATCTTCTTCTCCATTGTCTTGTAAATCCACAACTTCTCATTCTAATTTTGAGTTACAACAAGAAAATGTGTTGACCAATCTTCTAAATTCTGACTTAATATCTCCTCTTTGTCCTAAATGAAGAAGAAAACATAAACAACATTCTCAAACTTCTTCTTTTTGTAAATATCATCAAATCCATGGCCATCCTACTAATGAGTGTCAAGCTTTGAAATCACAAATACAATATTACATTGATTCGGGCATGTTAAAAATAACATCTAACAATGAATGGCATATTCATCATGATCATTTAAAATAACATTCAAGTTCCTATTATGTTGCTCCTCACTATGTGACATAGTTATCCTACCTATTGGGGGCTCCTTGTCATTCATGGTGGTACAATTTCAAGTGCAATAATACTTAGCGAGCAACGTAATACTCTATTTATTCTTGCCTCTATGCTTGGGGAGCAAGAATATTCCTTTTCCTCTTTCTAAGGTTTCACTATTTTCTTTGTAGAGTACATTATTTATAAACTTGATGTCCTTTCTTGCATGGAGTATTCCTTCATGCGAGCGCATGTCTATTCCGTGAGTGGGATCTTCTTCATGCTTGGAACGCTACGTCTATTATGAACAATATCTCCTTAGAGAAATTTTGTGAACCTTCTTCTTTCTCTCTCTTTGAAAATTACCTCTTCTATTATGTTATTCATAACTTGATGTCCTTTCTTGAATGGAGTTTCCTTGATTTAAATAGTACGTCTATTATGAGTAATGTTTTTAAAAGAAAAATCAGAAGCTTTTCAAATGTTTAAATGGTACAAGGCAAGAGTTGAAAATGAAACAGGAAGACAACTGAAATGTCTTAGATCAGATAGAGGAGGAGAGTTCACATCTGATGAGTTCAACTTATTTTGCAATGATCATGGTATTAAAAGACAAGTCTCTGCACCGAGAACTCCATAGCAGAATAGAATAGCTAAGAGAAGAAACAGATCTATTGTGGATTGTGCTAGAACACTAATGATTGAAAAGAAGGTGCCACAAACATTTTGGAGAGAAGCAATAAGCACTGCAGTTTACACCTTGAATCGAGTACAATTGAAGAAAGGTACTTTGAAGACACCATATGAAATCTGGTATGATAAGAAACCTAATGTAAGTTATTTTAAAATCTCTGGAAGTAGATGCTATGTTCATAAAGATGATAGAAATGGTAAGTTTGATCAGAAAAGTGAAGAAGGAACATTTATAGGTTATTCTTCTAGAAGAAAAGCATTTAAATGTCTGATCAAATCATCTAACAAAATAGTAGAAAGTGCAAATGTAAAAATTGATGAATTTGCAGACAGAAATGATGAAGGAAATTCCAAGGAACCAGAAGACTATGATGAATTTGTCTATGTTCAACCGACAAGTCCTACCGAGAAGACTGTTGAAGAAAATGAAGAGAATATCCAATTACCGAGTGATGAAGAAGATCATACAGAGCCTACCGAGCCTGTATTAGCCAAGTATGTCAGGAGACATCATGCACCAAGTCAGATTATAGGAGATAAGGATGATCCTGTGATGACAAGGAACAAACTGAGACAGAACACATGTTTGATATCTGAATTTGAACCGAGAATAGTGAAAGAGGCATTTAACAGTGAAGATTGGATAAATGCTATGATAGAAGAGATTGATCAAATCAAGAAGAATGACACATGGACACTAATTCCAAGACCAAAGGACAAAAATGTAATCGGTACAAAGTGGATTTTCAAAAACAAGCTAAATGAAAAAGGAGAGGTCATTCGGAACAAAGCAAGACTAGTTTGCAAAGGTTACGCTCAAGAAGAAGGAATTGATTATGGTGAAACTTTTGCACCTGTTTCTAGACTTGAAGGAGTAAGAGCATTGTTGGCCTATGCTGCTTTCAAAAATTTCAAGGTATATCAAATGGATGTCAAATCTGCATTTCTGAATGGAATATTAGAAGAAGAAGTTTTTATTGAACAACCTGAAGGATTTGTTGAAGACAATAATAAAGATCAGGTATGTAAATTGAACAAATCTTTATATGGTTTGAAACAAGAACCTAGAGCATGGTATGAAAGATTGCACTCTTATTTGATTGAGATTTGTTTTATAAGAACAAGTGAGAACAACAATATATACATGAAGAATGATGATAATGGAATATTGATATCAACCATATTTGTTGATGATATTATATTTTGTGGAAATGACTCTTTATGCAAGAACTTTGGAAATGAAATGAGCAAAGAATTTGAGATGTCATTAATCAGTGAGATAAAGTATTTTATAGGTTTACAGATACTGCAAATGAAAAATGAGATTTTCATTACTCAATCCAAGTACATAAAGGAAATATTGAAGAAGTTTGGAATGGAGGATTCAAAACCAGTAAGTACTCCTATGACTACCAACTGTAAATTATCAAAGAATGATGAATCTGCATCTATTGATGAGACACTTTACCAATCCATGATTGGAAAGCTACAATATGTTGTTCACAGCAGACCAGATATAGCACATGTAGTAGGTATAGTTGCAAGATTCTCTGTAGATTCTAAGGAAACACACATGACAGCAATCAAAAGAATTTTTAGATACTTGAAAGGCACAGAGGATTATGGCTTAGTATATCAGAAAGGAAATGATTTTGATTTAAAATTTTATACTGATGCTAATTGGGCAGGCAACATTGATGACAGAAAAAGCACAAGTGGAGGAGCCTTCTTTTTAGGAGAAAGACTAGTGAGTTGGCTTAGCAAGAAACAAGGATGTGTTTCACAGTCAACAGCAGAAGCTGAATATGTTGTTGTAGCATTGAATTGTACCAACATTGCATGGATCAAACAATTGTTGGAAGGTATAAATGAGAAAGTTACCGAGCCAGTAACTATATTCTGTGACAATACTAGTGCCATTAATATTTCAAAGAATCATGTTATGCACTCTAAGACAAAGTACATATCTATCGAATATCATTATCTTAGAGAAGAAGCTCAAGAGAAGAAAGTGGTATTGGAGTATGTTAGCACAAAGGAACAAATAGCAGATATCTTCACCAAGCCACTACCAAAGGACACTTTTGAATATCTCAGAAGTAAGTTAGGGTCCTACCCCTATCTTCTATTCACTGACCGAGTTCGGTGAAAGCATCAATCCGATGACTCTAATGAATATCTTTTGGGAGTTGATGTCAATTTACACCCTTTAGGATGTTTTCTAAAGGTGTACAGGAAATAATATAGGAAATAATACAGGAAATATTACAGGGAACATGAATTGAAGATAAATTCTCTGACTGAGACTCAGTTGATACACAATAGCAGGAAATAACTTCTTACAGAAAGTAATTATGTTTTAGTTCTTTACTTTTTGGCATTGTTGTCAAAGGGGGAGAAGACCTACAAAGGGGGAGAAGACTAATATAGAGGAAGAAGACCTATCAGGGGAGAAGACTAAAAGAAAACTGAGCAGACTACAAATTGGAAAGAGGAAAAGAGGAGAAGTCCAATGTATGGGGGAGAGCATTTTAGCATTTCAGAATCACAGCAATCCAAATCTTTTAAGGTCAAATCAATTGGTTTTGCCATTAATGCCAAAGGGGGAGATTGTTGGCAATATTGCATTATAACAGACAATGAAAGATTGTTGGCATTTCAATAAGGATATTGAGAAGGTTGTTGATGATTATGGATATAACTGATTAAAAATGTTTACTGTCTTGATATTATTATTTTGTCATTGATGTCAAGAAATTGATTTTCTAATTCAGTATGATATGAAGATTATAAAGATGTCGATAAAAGACACAGGAAAGAATATGATGAATAAGGGGATGAATAAGGTATTCAATGGGCAACTAGTACCGAGTCAGACAATGATGACATCATGATGTTTTAGATTGTTTTAACATCATACATATGTTGTAAAATGTAAAGGTTAATACTATACTATGTTATCAAGCAAAGAACCTAGTCGGTAAACCCTAAGGAACCTAGTCGGTAAACCCTAAGGTTATTGCTATCTGTTAATGAAGGCGGAATGTCTACCGAGTGAAGTTAAGTATTCACCGAGTTGTAATCGAGCTATAATAGAATGCATTAAATGTTTACATGTGGTATTTAATGAAGGAAGCTGATGAGCTGGAACTGATCAATGATTGGTGAGCCGTGAATGAAGTTTGTTAACAAATCTAAGGCAATGAAAAGTCGGCATGAAGATCTACAGCTCAGATTGAACCGCAATACCCTGGCACAAGCTACAAGACTAATATGCAAATTCCAAGGCAGGGTAAAAAAATTTCAGATCTAAAGATGCATTGAACCTAGACAAGATTGAAGATCTGATGGCTATGATTGATCATGGGAAATGTGATCAAGGAGATTAAGCGGTTACCTAATTGTTTATAAATAGGAAATTGTTGATAAACAATGTATGCGAGAAAATGTATGCATAGGGATGCAACATAGTGATTACCGAGCACAAAAGCTTGAAGACTTGTTAGAATAACAGAGTATAGAAGCCCAGCAGATAGACAAGATTAGTTCTATGTCTAGATTGTATTGAAAAAATAAGAATCTGCTTTAGCATTTTAGATGTGAAGTTGCAGATAGATTTTTATTACTATTATTTTGTGAAAGTGATAGAAAATCTCTTAACCGAGTGGACTTAACAGTCTTATTTGTAAAACCCTCTAGCAAGGTGACATTCTGATTGAGTGTTTGAAATCCTTTAACAAGGTCACTTCTAACAAAGTGAAGATCCTAACAGATCTGAGGGAAATCCCTTAACCGGGTCACATCTAGCAATGTGTTTGTAATCTTTAACAGGATTTGCTTTTAACCGAGCATCCTCTAGAAGAGTATATTTCTTAGTGGGTCCGAAATCCCACAGTGGTTTTTCCCTATTTGGGTTTCCACATTAAATCTGGTGTTATGAGGTTTATGATGTTTATATGCTTTTGAGTTTGCATGTTTGACAGTTTTGGTTATATTACTGAAATATATGTTACCGAGGTTGAATCTGATGTTTTTATGGAAGATTAAGTTTGTATGATTCACCCCCCCCCCTCTCATCTTGTTGGCTATTGGATATGTACTTATATTAAGTATCAGAACTATCAGAGTAGTCTCTCTCTAGAAGTTGTGTAATTATTCTCATTGTCCTACACTTGGGGGGAAATGATCTCTCTCCATCTCTCTTTCTCTAAGATCCACTCTTTCCTTTGTTGTGGATGGTGTGAGTTTTAATACTTGATGTCATTCCTTGTGTGGAGTTGTTGTTGTTCACTCAAGGGTTCTCTCTTATACAAGAGGTGTAAGTCCTTGACTACAATCTCTTTTACACTTGGTAATGTACATTTATAATAAATTCACCTATCCCCATTGGGATAAAAGTGAGTCATCCTTCATCAAGAATCCCTTTCACCTAGCAATAGGAGGAAGGATTGAATTCTTGTTCTCTTCTACGCTTCATTCTAGAAGATGTTATATTTGTCTAAGATAACTCAACTTGGAGGTAGATGTCTTTTGAGCAAAGATCTCTTCTCCTCCAAGGATATCCTTTACACTTACAACAAGATTCTTTTCAGCTATATTATCCTTTCTTGAAGAGTATTCCCTCTCTTGCTTGTATTTATGACATTTTTGCATAACGGATATCTTCTTTGTGATGAAGTTAGGTATCCTTGTTCTACTTTCCTTAGGATATCAACATTAACCTATGTTGACATCTTAAGGGGGGTTCACCCACACTGCTTCTTTGTACTATACTTCTCTCGTGCATTGTACAATGGGTCATTCTCAGAACCAGAGCACAGACTCTTAGAGCAAGATATCATCACTTTTTCCTTGTTAAGTGGGTCATTCTCGGAACCAGAGCATAGGCTCTTAGAGCGAGATGATGCCACTTTTCTCTTATGCAGGGTGATTATTCCTAGAACCAGAGCACAAACTATTAGAGCGAGATGTCACATCTTTCTTGACATTTGTACTATACATCTTATACAGGTTGTAGCATACTCGAGCATAGACTCCTATGAGGCACTTCTAACCTCACTTGCACACACGTGCATGAGGTTGGGTGGATCTAATGGTTTTCTCACTCTCCTCCCTTACATGGATCACCTAGACAGACTCTGGGGGCTAGATTTCCATGTCCTCCTCTCCATGGATCACCTAGTTTTAGGGGTGAGATGTCTATGGTTCCTCTCTTGTTCACCTTTCTTCTCATGGATCACCAAAGTGTGTATTCATTTCCTCTCTCTCCTTCCTCTCATGAATCCATATTTTTACTGTTGATGGTTCACAGATGATGTTAACTTTGCTCTTCTATGTGATTATTGGTGTTATGTGATGGCATTTGTCTTTGTGTTTCAATTAGTTGTTTGAGACATTTGTATCGAGGTCTCTACAGCTCGTTGATGTGTGGTCATGTGTTTTGTTTTTGTCGTGTGTCTTTCGTTCTTTGTCTTGTGTTATTTTTCTTGTCCTTTTTGTTTTGTGTACTCTTGCATATGTTTGAGTGAGTTAAGATCCTAGGATTGGAGGCTTTAGTTCCTCAAGATTAGTGACGTCTTATACTCCTTGTGGTATTGCTTCGTATCTCTCATCTTCATCTCTATTTCTTCTACTTTACTGGCAGTAGTGGCGTAAGCGATACTCTTGCTAAAGTGGGGGCTAAATGTAGTGTCATAAAATTGTGACCCTAGCAATTTTAACCATATTTGAGGTCCTCACCTTGGCAACAACATATTCCTTTCCAACTGAGACTTATCTCTGCATTTTCACATTGAACCTCTCCTTGTTTAAGCCCTAAGATGGCCTCAGACCTTGTCCATACCCCAAGATAGTGCAGGACAGGGCATGGTGCCCCTGTCCCCCCCTCTTAGGGTGGCCCCAAGATAGGTCCCTTCAGTCCTATCTGCATTTCGGGATTCCAAATCCCCCTGATGTCGACCTTTGGTGAGATGAATTAATCTTCTGAGGCATGTATAAAAGGGGAGTTGGTCATCTCATTTGCATAGACAGAATATACATGAAATACACGATATGCAAAATTCAAGTGAAAGGTCTTCATCAAGCATTCAAGTCTTCAAGCATCCATTAAGTCCTCTTCTTCATGTGTCTTCTTCATTCATCCATTGGAGCAACATTACAACATTCATTTGCAAGCATATGTGTGTGTTAGGATATTTTCATGTTACATGCCATTTCATGAAAACACTTGTGATTACATTCAAGAAGCAAAGCAATCATCATCAACAAATTGCAGATCTACAAGGTATACATTTCCATCATTTACATTTAAGCATTTGCAATTACTTTCTTTCAAGGTTGATTCCTCAACCGTGGTTTGACTGAGGAAAACTCCTATCCACAACCCTTCTTCCCTTCTTTTTTGTGTGTAGGTTGCAAGTGCGCAGCTATAATTGCAAGTTTGGGCTTCATTTGTAGAGATGGAAAAACCCTTTTCGTTTTGCGGATTTTTCGGAGGACCGTGTGCACTTTCAACACAGTCCCAATGACTTTTCACTAAATTTGCAGGGAAGATCCATATCAGTCAAAATATCTTAGATCTGAAGTTACAGTGCGATCTCGAACTGGTAGCTCCTCATTTCATCCATTTTATCTCTCTTTTCTGCATAGTCAACAAGTCAACTCTTCTACTTACAAAAGAGGGCAAATTACATTCCAACACTTGCAATCCACTTAGAATTCACATCCTTGTTTCCCTTGGATTTGGATCTAGTGGATTCAAACACTCTTTTGAATGTAAATTATCTCCCAAGTGAAAATCATCCTAGTGATTTCCTTTCTCTCTCCTAGGTGGGGAATCACTAGGGTTCAATTTTCCACTTTACAAGAGTATTTTTAGATTGTGCAAAATATTCTTATGCATCAATCTATACAACCAAGGAGGGGGAAATTTCTCTAATAGTCGTAAGAAAAATTGTTTGATTTTGACAAATTTATAGTTGATTTTGGGTTTTTGGGTTTTTTGGATGTGATGATAGGGTCAAATTTGACCCAAAAAGATCCAAAATTGCAACTAGCTACTAGATCTGGTAACCACCTCCTAGCTACAAACCCTTGTAGATCTATACTCACATGTCTGATTTGAATGAAACAAGAGGAAAAACATTTTTTTTTATGTTTGAAACTCAATGGTGAGCTCAAATTTGGACAAACATGCTCCAATTTGAACCCGCGGGACAAAGCCACAAAGAGGACCCCTCAAAATCTGGTATTTCTAGATCAAGTTTTTTTGATTCTCTGGATCATCATTCAATGCAAGAGAAGATCATACATGACTTTTCAATATCTACCAAGATCTAACTCATGTTTCTCAAAAATACTAACCAAAGGCACCCAACCTAATCTAATACCATGTAAGAGTTGTCTATGGAGATAGCCACCCAAGATCTAGAGGCCTAATGAAAAGCACTATAAAATGAGAATATCAATATGAAAAGAAAAAACTATATTCCTATCAATGTATACAAATATATAATGAATGATCAAATCTAAAATAAGAATGAGATTAAAAATGGACTCCTTGGTTTGTATAGGCTAAGATGAGACATGAGATTTCATAATATTATGACAATTGTCTTAAACTAATGATATGAGACAATGTGATAAGAAATCACCTATCATAAGTGAGGAATCCTCAGATGGGTTCCCAAGCTAAAAATAGCATATTCCTTACACTTATCATAGGTTAACTAACCATTTTGTACACCAAAGGGATTTCTTTCTACTTGTTTCTTCAAAATATTATGACTTGTTTATGAGAATGTTTTTGTGATTTTGCTTTACAGATATAAAAGTCTTAATTTGGTATGAAGAGGATCTAATAGCAAAACTAGTTAGGTTATACCCATATTTACACCTCCTCTTAATCATCCCACCATTCATTCTAACCCAAATCCAAAAATCATGACCACGTATTTTGATGAGTCCCTTCGTCACTATGAAATCCCCTTCTTTGATGATGATAAAATTAGCTTTGTCAATCAATAGGAATATAATCCATATGATTACAGTGAGAGTCTCGTGGGCCAAGAAAAATTCACTTTGAATCATTTGATGGCATTGCCTTAAGAAATCTTGCTAGAATCTTTAATCACCCACCCATAAGAACTTTAGGCTAGGAAGTGGCCAATACAAGATATTATCCCAATCCTAAAAATGCATATATTGGTCATCCTTTCCCCACCTTCAATAAGAAAAATCCTTCTCCAACCATATCCCAAATATTCTTTTCATATGAGTGTCTTATATCCTCCACCTCCTATGCAAATCTTACATCCTCAAAACCTTTGCAATCTAACCATCAATTAACCAATATCCCCTTGATGGAATTTCTCCAAGTACTATTCATAAATATTAATAATCCTTAAAGTGCAACCAAATTTGTGCCATCCCATAGCATTTCTAATCTTGTACCATCCAAATTTATTATCGGTCATATGATCATTAATCCCAACTCCCCCATATCACTCAAACCCTTTAAATTCACCATCTATAAACATAAAAAAATGAATCCACTTTTCCCATGTATAACTCCAAGAGTCTATATCCATTCACTCATTGCAACCAACATAGAATGCCATTCCCCCTTCATCTCATGCAATAAAATATAGCTACATTAAAATATCCTACCTTAAAGGATGTCTACACTTATCATCGTCTAAATCAACATCCACACAGCCTTCCTAATTCCTTTCATGATCACAGTTCTTCTCAAGATCCAATCACCCTCATTGATCCCATCTCAAGACCATAATCTTAACACTTTGGTTCCTCTATCCTTATTCAATTTGATTTTCACACTATCAAAGGAACTACAATCATCACCACTCCTTACCCACCTAAAAATAAATTTGTGTCTTGTTTCAAAACAAGTATCCTATTACAAATTGATGCAGGAGCATCCCCAGTCGATGAGCAATCTTGCATCATCCAAAATATTTCCTTTCAATTTTGTTCTTGTTTAGTTATTTGTGCAGGTTTTTGTGATCTTACCGGTTGGTACCAGCAGTTGCTTGTTCTTCATGGAAAATCTTATTTTCGGTTTCTAGGCTGGTTCGTGTACTTTATCTCAGATTTTTATTTCATTTGGGTTCTTTTCCGGTTAGTTATCGCTTCCGGTTGACTATTTCTGGGTTCCCAGACAGTTCTTGTGCTTACTGGTTGGTTTTCCTTCATTACCAGCATGATTCTTGGTGTGTGGATCTATCTTGGGTCTTGTCCGATGTTCTTTGGCATGTGGTCGACCTTCATGCTGAACCGCATCTCTTGATTGCTATTTTCTAGAAAGATTTATTTAATTCTTAGGGCCGACTTAATTACACATTTTATTTCCTTCATTGGTAAATGTGATCTTATGAGGCCGACCCGGTATGTTCCAGTGGGTATAAATATGTTATTATGTAATCATTTGTAGGGGCAGAGGAAGTAGAATCGAGATTAAGGATTGAGATTCGCGTTTTGTGATCTGGTTGATTCTTAGAGTCCCAGATTAGATTGTATCTGGATGATAGCTTGCATGTAACCGGTTAATTTCCAGATGTTCTTTGATGATTATATGATGATTGTTGGATGATTTCTAGAAGTTCTAAGGAATTAATATGATCTATTTATGTGATCATGTTATTTTTTCTTGCCACTTTCGTTGTGTTACTCTTGTTGCATAAGTTAGTTGATTCTCTTTGAGGGTTTTACCGATTATGGCTGCACCAAGTGGTATCAGAGCTAGTTATGGATTGGCTGGTGGAAGAGTTGTTTGCGAACATTGAGGCATTCCTTTGGGTGGATAGATCACCGATTGGAGGCAGGTTGCACGTGTGTTCAATAGATCATCAAGGGGAGGCAATTGAAACCAGCAATCAGATCATCGAGTTGAGGCAGTTTGTCGGAGTGGAAGAGGAGATGTCGCCTAGGAGGACAAACCCCCAGAGGGTAGATCAGATGATGGAAGACTTCAAGAATGAAGTAAGGAATGAAATCCAAAATGTTTTGGCTGGTTTGCGAAGGAACCCTGATTTTGAGGATGAATATGAGGAAGCTTGTGAAGAGCTTGAGGAAGCTGAAGGACTGAAAGATGAAAGAGAGGAAAGATTCCTGAGGGCTATGGTGCAAGTTCATAAAGTTCATAAAGTTCAGGTTTCCAACTTTTCTGGAATGCTAAACCTAGAGGATCTGATCGATTAGATCAGAGAGTTGGAGGATTAATTCAAGTTTGAGGATGTCAAGGACCTGCAGAGAGTCCAATTGGCACAGACTAATTTGAAAGGGCATGCAGCCTTATGGTGGAAAGAATTGCAGAAAGATGGAGTGGAGAATGGTGAATTTAAGATCACCTGGTGGAGACAGATGGTTGCAAGATTGAAGGCCAAGTTCATACCGGGAGACTATGAATTGGAGTTGTTCAAAAACTTGTAGAACCTGAAACAGAGAAACATGACTATGAAGGAATATACTAAGGAATTCTACAAGGTGGTGATTAGATCTAGACATAGAGAAATGGACAGAGAAAAGGTGGCAAAGTACATCAATGGACTTGCTTTTAACATTCAAGATGAGTGAAAGTATGAAGAAAATGGTTGAAGAAGATGAGTCAAAACCTAAGTGGAGTAAACAACCAGAGCAAAGAGAATCCCTTATGTTTAGAAGAAAGGACATCGGATCTACTCAAAGGAAGAGTCTTTTCTAGATTGTGTGTAAATCAGGTGGTAAGTGTTGCAAGGTTATTGTTGATAGTGGAAGTACTAACAATTTGGTATCTAAGGAGATGATTGTGAAGCTTGGATTGAAGAGGCTTAAGCAACCTTGTCCTTATTAGGTGAGTTGGTTGCAAGATGATCACAAGATAGAGATAACAAAGAAATGTTTGGTGAATTTTAATATTGGGCCTTTTAGAGATGAGGTTTTATGTGATGTTGTATCTATGAGTGCTTGTCATGTCTTGTTGGTAAAACCTTGGTAGTATGATAGAGAATCTATTTATGACTGTAGAAGAAACCTAGTCACTATTGAGAAGGATGGGTAGAAGTTCACATTGATTTCTTTGAAGGAGAAAGAGAAGGAGGTGAAGAATATGAGTACTGAGAAAAGTTGCAATACTGAGAAACCGGTGGTAGAGGTTATATTGGAAGGTTTGATAGAACCGGTTGTAGAGGTTATACTGGAGGGTTTGAAGAAAGATCTGATAGAACCAGTTGTAGAGGTTATACTGTAAGGTGACATGAGTTTACAGAAGGATCTGACAGATGATCCTAATGGACAGATGGAACCGGATGATAGAGAGCTTATGAAGTCTTGTGGCATAACCAGGTCAGAATTGCATAAGAAAGAGAAGAGTAAATAGAGACAATGTGCATATCTGAAGCAAAGAAAGAGAAATAAAGAGAGTCAGAGGCTAGAGAAGTTGGCTGAGGCACCGGAAGAGTTAAAGCAGAGGTTGGCAGATAAAGAAGATGTTTGGATCAGAAATGAGCATGCGGTCTTTATCTCAAATCCTTTTCAATCTTCATGAGCTACCTCTCATGGAACATCATTTTCTACCTGGGTTGTCTGATGCATGAGCATCCCTGGTCGATGAGAAATCTTGCATCATCGAAAATATTTCCTTTCAGTTTTGTTCTTGTTTAGTTCTTTATGCAGTTGTTTGTGTTCTTACCAGTCGGTACCGATAGTTGCTTGTTCTTCATGGCAAATCTTATTTTTGACTTCCAGACTGGTTCATGTGCTTTATCTCATATTTTTTTAATTCATTTGGGTTCTTTTTCGGTCAGTTATCGCTTTCGGTTGACGGTTTATGGGTTCCTGGATAGTTCTTATGCTTACCAGTTGGTTTTCCTTCATTACCGATGTGATTCTTGGTGTATGGATCTATCTTGGGTCTTGTCCAATGTTCTTTGGCGTGTGGCCGACCTTCCTAGTGAACTGCATCTCTTGGTTGTTATTTTCTGGAATGATTTATTTAATTCTTAGGGCCAACCTAATTACACATTTCATTTCCTACATTGGTAAATGTAATCTTATGAGGTCGACCCAGATATGTTCTGGTGGGTATAAATATGTTATTATGTAATCATTTGTAGGGGTAGAGGAAGTAGAATCAAAAATAAGGATTAAGATTCGTGTTTTGTGATCTAGTTGATTCTTAGAGTCCCGGATTGGATTGTATATGGATGATAGCCTACATGTAACCAGTTAATTGTCGAATGTTCTTTGATGATTATACGATGATTGTCAAAGGTTCTAAGGCATTAATATGACATGTTTATGTTATCTTGTTATGTTTTCTTGGTGCTTTTGTTGTGTTACTCTTGCTGCATAAGCTAGTTGATTCTCTTTGAGGGTTTTACTGGTTATGGTTGCACCACAAATCATCTTTTTCAAAACATGAATCATCATAGAAAAGTACTTGGACTTCATGATCAAGGCATATTGGAATCCATTCAAATCAAAAAACAAATCCAATATTTTTAGGGCCTTGGCTATTGGTCTCATGAGAAAGATGTTGGTAACACCTTCATAAATCTTAGGGAAACTTCTTCCAACATCAAAATTAGTGTAACCTACAACTCCTCTAATGATCTCACTACCACCGATCCTTTTCATCTTTACCCCATCACTTTTATCATGCCCACCACTAATAGTTTCAATAACCTTAGCCATATATCCCCTAAATTCGCCAATTGGGATAAAAAACGCGTATCATTAGAAATTCAAAAATGATGAAGTCATCATCAAATTTATAGGATATCAAGACAATCTCTCTCCATGGGACCATGTCATTACCTTTGGATCCACAAAAAATCCAAAGAACATTATATGACAACACTTCAAAATGCAATAGAAAATAAAAATCTAACCTAAAATCAACATAAATCTAGAAGGCCACATAATCTCACTAATCCCAAAGGAAGCATAACAATAATTTGGATCCAAAGTAAAAAAATAAATAATGAATCTTAGAGGAGTACCACAATCCACATATCCTAAAGATACTTCCATCCATGAATCCAAACTGTCATCTCTCCTATCACAATCCCAAATCCCTCCATTTAAATCCCCACACCCCCATCGAAAACAAACAACTCTAGTTTATGTCACTAAATCCCAAAGTCAACAAGCCTCATCCATTCATCTAAATCCCCTACCCTCAACATCCCACATTAGAATCCAAATCTCATCACTCAACTGTTGGCATGATTGGCATAACTGATGCAGATCACTTGATTACTGTATTGGTAGAAGAATGATGATGACATGATCAGTTATTTATGTTGTCATTGATGGAAACCTATGCCAATTAATGTTTGATGATGGTTACAGATGAACTTTGATGTCTGACTTGTTGGATAAGTAATTTGGTCTACCGGATTTAGAATTTGTAAGTATGACAGGGTTTACCGACAGGATTGAGAATTAGGACTTCAATAGGTAAAAGAAAAGATTTTGATGGAATCGATAAATTGGTGATGGTTGGCAACTTGTGGTTTGAGACATAAGTTGTTATAAGAAGGTACCTTGAAATTTCTGAGGAACAAAACACACTTTTATTTCGTTCTCTAGTAGAGTCGCCAAAAATCTGTTGGCAAACAAATTTGTCACTATGAATTCTCCTTCAAAATTGACCCTAACAGGCATTTGCCATCTAAGTCCCCTAATAGGGAAGATCACAAAAGAGTGTTTAAATCCTCTAACCAGGTTGATCCTAACAAATCATTAAGCTCCTAGCAGGAGTGATAGGCAAATCCCTTAACCGAGTGACTCCTAACAGGGTCTACTCCTAACCGGGCATATTGTAAGCTCCTAACAGGGTGTACTTTGAAAGAGTACAAATTATTGTGGGTACCAATCCCCACTGTGGTTTTTCCCATTTGGATTTCCATGTCAAAAATCTTGGTGTTTATGTGTGGAATGTCTTTTCATAGTGTTTATGTTTTCATGCATTATTTCTGATTACCGGTTATGATATGTTTAATGTTGTTTATCAAAGATTTGTAAGTGGTTACTGGTAATGTTAATGAATTGATAGATGAAGTATTCTGATATGATAATAAGTCAGTATGAGTATGTGTTGATCAGATATCTAGTTGGTGAATATTCTAATTAATAAGATTGCATAAGTGGGTAACAAGTGAATGAGATCCGCTAAAGGGATAGATTCATTGATTTCAGATCTGTTGTAAATGGTATTTTGATTCGAAGTTATAAATTGTCTTAATACTGATTCACCCCCCCCTCTCAGTATTAACCAGATCCTTATAGGATTAAAAATTGGTATCAGAGTTGTGGTTCTCCATGTGCAGAAAAGCTTAACCACTTGAGGAAAAGATTATGAAGAAGACAAGATGATGAAGAAACAGGATCCAAAATTCAACAAGGATAACTATGAAATCTGGAAAGATGGAATGAATATATATCTCAAAGGTCTTGGTACTCAATACTGGAAACATGTTGAAACAACATATGTGGCTCCTACTACTGCTCCCTTGACACTGGATGAACTTAAAGATCAACAGGAGAACATGCGAGCCCTTGAAGCTATTGTAAGCACTTTATCTGATTCTGAATATATTGATGTTCAAGGATTGGAAACTGCACATGAGGTTTGGGAAAAATTAGAAACAATTCATGGAAGAGATGAGCACGTCCAAAGAGAAAAAGAGGAAAGCTTGAGAGGAAAATTTGATGATATGAAAATGCAAGAAGGAGAAAACATTGCACAGTATGGTCAGAGAATTAAAGAAGTTGTTGGCGGTATAAAAGGTGTTGATGGTAAAATTGATGATGATGTGGTGGTAAGTAAAATTCTCAGAACTCTTCAACCTCAATATGCTATTAGAGTATCAGCAATTCAAGAACTGAGATCCATTTCAAAGGATAAGGTAACTATTGACTCTTTGATTCATAAGCTTACAGACTTTGAGTTAAATAGTTTTGACAATAGTGTGGCAAAATCTACTGAATCTTCTTTTAAAGCTTTTGTTACTGGTTATTCAGCTAGAAAAGGAAAGAATGTATGTCAAAGTCATGAGTGCAGATATAGTCATGGAGGTAACCGAGAAGACAATGAAGATCAAGTAATGGAACTTGAAGCACTACTAGCTAAGAGATTTCCAAGAGGCACTTGTAAGTATAAATGAAAGCTACCTTTAAAGTGTTTCTCTTGTAGTAAGATTGGTCATTTTGCTACTAACTACCCTAACACCGGCTAGAAGATCAAACCCAAAGCAGCTAGGCAAAGTGGAGGTTAGGACCAGGCTAGGCAAGGTGAGGCCCAAACTGGCTAAAGGTAAGGTTAGGACCAAAGAAGGAATAAGACTAACAGGAAGGAAAGTAAGGAAATAGGAGGGAAAGACGACTTATTGGTTGGTTGGGGAATTTGTTTTGATGTGTATAATCATAGTTTAGAAACCTATTCATGCAGATCAATTAACTACCCGGCCACCCTTTCACTAGTTAAATTACCAGTCTTAAGGTTATGAATTGAGAACTTTTCTCTTCCTCCTATATACAATTAGGAAGGATATCAAGAACTCGGGAGGCCCCCTAATTCAGTCGGTAGCTTCAGAGTGGGTTCAGGATGGAAATAGCCAATCTTGGAGATCCCAGGGTCTCTTATTTTAGGCTTGTGATCAGGTGACTCGTTTAAGATTTTCCTAACCATTTGGTTTTATGTCATCACCACCCATCCTGAACCCCTGGTGGGAGAGGCAATTTGTTGACTGTTACCTGGGGGAACCGGACCATCCTTATTACTAAGGGAGGTTATTGTCGTTCGCCTTCGTACCTAGAACCGGACACCAAATTATTGATGGGTATCCCATTCATCACACACTAGTTCCAGACCCTACTCAAATTCCATCCCACCCTGTGATACTTGGCATGCAGGTTCACTATAGTACTAATTGTCGGGGAAAACAGAGGTTGGGATGGGAAACAGGCTCCCCGAGAAGAGATAAGAAGTGAATTCCTCGGCAACTAAACTCCTGCTCTCTTCGGTAATGGGTGGTTCGGTGGATTGAGTTGTCCAACTCTAAGGGCTTGCAGCCTATTTAAACTTCCCGAGGGTGTTCCTCTACAAGGAGAATCTATCTTGGGGCTGGGGGTGGTTGTTTTGGTGCTATTATCGGTTTGATGGTTCTGCTGCTCCTGCTGGCATTGCAGCTAAATTCCCTTCATGGCATTCTTCCTAGGAATTCGAACCCACACTCCACAATAAATCCCACATTTCTTCTTTATTCATTAGCCTGCTAGCCTTTAGAATAGTAGGGGCAACCAACTAATCTCTAGACGTAATATATGTGCCTTTGAAGGCATATCATTCCATTGCTTTCCATCCAGGTATGAAGGCCTAGCCTAATTAGGTCTTTCCATCCTTCTTGCTCTTTCGCAACCAATCAATAGCTTGAATCCGAGACATGTTATGTCTATAATGAACTACAAGGAGGACCTACTAACCCCCTACTCTATAATGAACGGAAATAAAGTTGGGGGGCCCCCCACCAAGATCCTGTGCATTGGCTATTCTTTTCCTCTTGCCTTAGCCTTTGCATCAATCATCAGTAGATACACGTCCTCATCTCAGAACATTACTTCTTTTAACCTATCGCTTTGTTGCCTTTACTTTACCTCGATTCTATACGTAACATGGGTGGGTGGCCCCTACTATTCTATGGCTAGTTGAGTAGGGGCCCTACTACTACTATAATTGCCTGGGCACCTTAGCGCCCTCTGAACTTTCAACTATGATTGGGGGGGGGGGGGGGGGGGCTCTGCACCAAGGGGTAAGAGTGAGAGATCCTCTGACCAGAACAAAAGGGGACCTCTCAGTAGGCCTACACAGGTTCAACAGTAGGCCCCTGTCAGTCATACCTATCAGCAGCTTAGTTCATTAGCGAAGTAGAACATAATAGAGGGAAGAAGAGACAAAGACACCCTTCCGATTTATTTCTTCGAGTAGCTTCCCCAAAGAAAGATAAGTTAAAGAGATTCAAAGGGAAAGGAAAAAAACACTATTATGTTGCAATGGATGAAGGTGTGACTGATGAAGATGACAATGAAGAGATTGTGTTTGTAGTTGTAAAGGAGGAATTGTCTGATGAGAAGGCACTAGTTTCTCATGTAAAAAATAGTAATGAATGGATTATAGACAGTGGTTGTTCACACCATATGACTAGAGATAAGAGTAAGTTCCTAACTCTTAAAGAATTTGATGGAGGTGTTGTTAGATTTGGAAATGACTCTCCCTGCATGGTGAAAGGTAAAGGTTCCATTTCTTTGAATGGGAAGAATAATATTGATGATGTATTTTGGGTTGATGGTCTGAAACATAATCTGTTAAGTGTTGGACAACTCAATGATAAAGGTTATTTGCTTGAGTTTAATGGTGGAATCTACAAAATTCTTGGAGGAAATGGTGAACTGATTGCTACCGGAAAACAAACAAGAGGTAACTTATTTCATTTAAATGCTAATATCAATAGTTGTCTAGTTGCAAAGATGGAAGATAGTTGTTTATGGCACAAGAGATGTTTTCATATGAATTTTGATAACTTGGTGAAGGTAAGAAAGTCTAGTGTTGTGAGAGGATTACCACAAATTGTTAAACCGGATAATGTGATGTGTAAAGACTGTCAAATTGGTAAGATGACCTCTATTTCATTTAAGAGAAAGAAGTGTACATCTGAAAATATTTTGGATTTGGTTCATACTGATCTCTATGGCCCTATGAGAAAAAAAAGTTATTTTGGTGACAAATATTTCATGCTTTTTACCGATGACTATTCTAAGAGGATATGGGTTACATTCCTAAAGGAGAAATCTGAAGCCTTTAGTAAATTTAAAGCATTTAAAGCTCTAGTTGAGAATGAGACCGATAAAAACTTGAAATGCTTAAGATTTGATCTAGGAGGAGAATTCACATCTAATGATTTTGTCAAGTATTGTGATGAATAGGGTATCAAGAGACAGATGTCTGCTCCAAGGACACCACAACAAAATAGTGTAGCAGAAAGGATGAACCGAACAATTGTTGATGTTGCTAAAACAATGTTATTACAAGGTAATATGCCTAAGATGTTTTGGACAGAAGTGATAAGTACTATAGTCTACACATTAAACCAGATACTTGTAAAGAAAGACAACAATAAGACACCTTATGAGCTATGGTATGGTAAAAATCTTTGTGTTAGTTATTTCAAAATCTTTGGAAGTCAATGTTTTATTAAAAAGGATAACTACACTGGAAAGTTTGATGCAAAATCTGATGAAGGAATATTTCTTGGTTATTCTTCTAAGAGCAAAGCATATAAATGCTATAATAAGAGAACTAAGAAAATAGTTGAAAGTGTTAATGTGAAGGTGGATGATTTGTCAAATAAATCTGAAGGATCAAGCAGGTCTGAACCTAAAAAGATGATAATGAAGAAAGACTTGTTATCTTTGAACCGGAAGCACAAAATAATGATCAACCGGAAAATGCAGTACCGGTAAGAGGGGACGATGAAGAATAAAGTAGTGAATTGACTGGTGAATCAGATGAGGAAGATACAAAACCGACACAGACTATGCTTAGATATGTGATATTAAATCACTCTCAGGACCAGATAATTGGTGATAAGAATGCAGGTGTGCAGACCAGAAGGAAGATTAGAGAAAATTCTTGTTTGATCTCTACAATGGATCCCAAGACAGTTAAGGAAGCACTCAAAGATGATAACTGGGTGAAATCAATGAATGAGGAATTAGATCAAATAGAGAAAAATTAGACATGGTCACTTGTTCCTAGACCTAAGGACAAGAATGTGATTGGAACCAAATGGGTCTTCAAGAATAAGTTAAATGAAGATGGAAAAGTGGTAAGAAATAAAGCAAGGTTAGTCTACAAAGGATATGCACAGGAAGAAGGTGAAGACTATGGTGAAACTTTTTCAATGGTTGCAAGATTGGAAGGAGTAGGGATGTTGCTGGCATTTGCTGCATACAAGGGATTCAAAGTCTACCAAATGGATGTCAAGTCATCCTTTTTGAACAGAATTCTTGAAGAGGAAGTATACATTGAACAACCATATGGTTTTTCCTTGACCGATGATAAGGACATGGTATGTAAGTTGCATAAAGCTTTGTATGTTCTAAAGCAGGCACCGAGAGCATGGTATGAGAGATTACATGCACATTTGATCAAGATTGGATTCCAGCATACCAATGAGGACAATAATATTTATCTAAAAACTGATGGAGACACGATGCTAATAGCTGAAGTATTTGTAGATGACATAATTTTTGGTGGAGATGATAGAATGAGTATGGACTTTGCTGATGAGATGAAAAAGGAATTCAAGATGTCTCTAATTAGTGAAATAAAGTTCTTTATTGGATTACAGATCCAACAATTGGATGGTGGTATATTTATCTATCAAAGCAAGTATACTAAAGAGGTGTTGGAGACTTTTGGCATGGAAGACTGTAAACCAGTAGGTACATCGATGGTAACATGCTGCAAGTTGACAAAGCAAGATGATTCACCTGATGTTAGTGAAAAAGAATACAGGTCTATGATTGGTAAACTACATTATGTTGTACATAGCAGACTAGACATTGCTCATGTTGTTGGGTTAGTTGCAAGATTCCTAAAGAGCCCAAAGAAAGTCACATGGTGGCTATTAAGAGGATCTTCCGATATCTTAAAGGAACATTAGACTATAGATTATGGTATCCCTGCAAACAAAATTTCACTTTAGTTGTTTTTACTGATGCAGACTGGGCAGGCAATGTGGATGATAGGAAAAGCACAACCGGTGGAGATTTTCTACTTGGAGGAAGACTTGTAGCATGGACAAGCAAGAAACAACCTTGTGTTTCTCAATCTATAGATGAAGCTGGGTATGTTGATGCATCCATGAATTGCATGTAGGCCATATGGATGAGACAAGTGCTATAAGGATTCAAGATAGATATGTCTGAACCATTGACTATATATTGTGACAATACGAATGCAATAAATATTTCCAAAAATCTTGTACTTCATGCAAGACCAAGAATATAGAGTTGAAGTATCATTTCTTAAGGGAAAGAGTTCAGGAGAAGCAGGTAAAGATGGAGTATGTGAAGAGTAAAGTTAAGTTAGCTGATATCTTTACTAAACCATTGCCAAAGACTACTTTTGAGTTTCTCAGAAGAAAATTAGGGGTTAGACCCCTACACCGAAAGAACTAAGATGTTGGAGTTGCATCAATCCTGTGGATTTCATGTTTATTTTTCATTAAGGATTGATGAAGATGTGAGCTACTTCATAGGGGGAGCGACTCTAATGCAGTATGATATGATTTATAGTTTTGGTCAGATTGAAGTCAAGTGATGGATTTTTTTTAACTTTTGCATTGTTGTCAAAGGGGGAGAAGAAAAATAAATCAGTTAATCAATTATGGGAGAAGAAAAAGAAATCTGATGATCAGGCTTGAGGAGAAGAAAAGATAGTGAAGACCGGCAGTTAATGTGCTAAGATGTAGATGATTGGCATATATTATTGTATACTAATTGTATAATTGATTGGTGTTGCCATCAATGCCAAAGGGGGAGATTGTTGGCATGATTGGCATAACTGATGCAGATGAGTTGATGATTGTATCAGTAGAAGAATGATGATGACATGATCAATTATTTGTGTTGTCATTGATGGCAACCTATGTCAATTAATGTTTGATGATGGTTATAGATGAACTTTAATGTCTGACTTGTTGGATAAGTAATTTGGTCTACCAGATTTAGAATTTGTAAGTATGATAGGGTTTACCGACAGGATTGAGAATTAGGACTTCAACTGGTAAAAGAAAAGATTTTGATGGAATCGGTAAATCAGTGATGGTTGGAGACTTGTGGTTTGAGACATAAGCTTTTATGATGGATTTGTGTATGTGACCAGAACCACATCCTATGTTGATTACCAGAACTAGGCATGTTTTGAATTTCTGATGGAGTTGTGCTAGGGTTTTAGTAGGGTTTTAGGACTGGTGATGAATTCACTCAACCGGTAATGATTTCTATTATGACGGTGAGTCTACACGAAGTTGGTAACATGGCACAACCCACGTGAAATATTTAATTGTTGTTTTGGCGCTATTCAAGGAATAATTTCTTGGGAATCAGCAAAACACTTAGTAGAGTGTTTTGAGGATACAGATCGAATTTTCGTGATGGGTTATGAATAATCAACAGTTGATATTGCATTGTAATTTTTTGTAATGATCTGATATGATTTGTATTGTAATTCAAGATGTAATTAGGTTTTATGGCCGACCTACTTCAGATGGCTATTTAGGGCGACACAACTGATGTTTCATGTGTCAGTGGCATTAGGAGAATGAGTTAAGCCGTCCAAAACAAGATGGAGATCTTCCTAAGTGTTGCAGACTGTGAAGCATAACTGGATCTGATTTAGCAAGCTAAAAGTGCGAAGTAACAGATCATTTTTCATTGTTGTTCTCTAACAATTACAACAGCATAAATCCCTTAACCAGGTAGGTCCTAATAGGCCTTTGCCATCTAAGTCCCCTACAAGGGCAGCTCACAAAAGAGTGTTTAAATCCTCTAACCAGGTTGATCCTAACAGATCATTAAGCTCCTAGCAGGAGTGATAGGAAAATCCCTTAACCGGGTGACTCCTAACAGGGTCTGCTCCTAACCGGGCGTATTGTAAGCTCCTAACAAGGCGTACTTTGAAAGAGTACAAATTATTGTGGGTACCAATCCCCACCATATTTTTTCCCATTTGGGTTTCCACGTCAAAAATCTTGGTGTTCATGTGTGGAATGTCTTTTCATAGTGTTTATGTTTTCATGCATTATTTCTGATTATCGATTATGATAAGTTTACTATTGTTTATCAGAGGTTTGTAAGTGGTTACTGGTAATGTTAATGAATTGATATATGAAGTATTTTGAACTGATAATAAGTCAGTATGAGTATGTGTTGATCAGATATCTAGTTGGTGAATATTCTGATTAATAAGATTGCATAAGTGGGTAACAAGTGAATGAGATCCGCTAAAGGGATAGATTCATTGATTTCATATCAGTTGTAAATGGTATTTTGATTTGAAGTTATAAATTGTCTTAATACTGATTCACCCCCCCCCCCCCCACTCTCAATATTAACTGGATCCTTATAGGATTAACACCAACATGGTATGTGTAACAAATGGTTTTGGTTCTCATTAGTCTGACAATATTTTCTCCTACATTCACCATCTTGACATTTGATCCCCTTATCTTAAAAAAACCCTATCCATTATCCAACATACATCCACCATCACATCCCTTTAATCCCAAACTTCACCTAGTGTCCATCACCATTTATTTGATATCCTTAATGCACCATCCCTTCCATTTACCTCAATAGCATCCTATAACATAAAAAAAAGGATAGTACCATGTTTACATTTTGCACTAGTAACTTAGCAATCAACATACTTTATACCAACATTTATGAATGCAATTATAATAAATAGGGTCTATATAATAATAGTTATTTAGCAAGGGATACTATCACCATGAAAAGTAATGCTTGAGTCCTCCATCCAAATCCCTATTTCCCATCAACAGTAATCATCTAATCTCTCTCAATCCAAATCTATATCTTCTACCCTCAATCCAAATCCATCTAATCCATCCAAAAAGAAAAATTAAAACAATAAAGAGAAAGCACTTGTCTAAGGGTAAAAACCACTAATATAGTGCCTTGGCAAGTACCATGATGAAAACCAAGTAAACATGCATCATGTGTAAATCCTACATATGTTATCACCCTATACTTGGAGGCAAGCTACCCCATCCTATCTCTTCCATCCTATTTATACATTAGCTACATCTATGTGCATATCCCATCATATCAATTCCATACTCCATTCTCACTTTCTATCTTGATACAATCATGGGCATAATCGCCAAGCATGCTTTAGACAACATAAGAATTAGTTTCTTTGTGATTCTCCCTCTTGGAGCCCCTCATATCCACAACGATATCTAAAATGAGGCATGTTCTTTATATGCAACATATTCATTGGAGATCACATCTTAAAATCCTTCATCTGATAATCCTCACATCACTTATTCACCAATCCCTCTATCATTCCATCTGTGTCCATGACCTTGGTTCTCCCATCCACAAGGTTTGATATGGAAGGTGAATAATAGGTTAAGGATTTTCAATCACATGAGACTTTGCTATTACCAAAAAACATGTTTCTTAGTACTTGGTTGTTCCACTTGATCTCATTTACATGCAAATTGACCTTTCTTGGGCCAGTTATGAAAGACAAACAATGAGATATTCAATCTATGTATTGATGCCAAGGTTAGATGGGTATGATATAAATCAAGGGAATGCACATGTTGAGGCATTTTAAAATTTCATGGAGAAATAATAGTTTTAAGATTAGGACATGTGGATAAAATTCTTTTTTAGGTTACTGAGGGGAAAGGCAAAAAAATGGTATAATGGTTTTTCAAAGATTTTCTTTGCCTCTTGGAATCATTTCATAGCTACATTTGAAGAAGAATTAACTTTAGACCCCACTACTCTTGTTGAAGAATTGTAAGACATCAAATGACAAGGGGAAGAGCCTAGATCTATTGTTCTTTCCAAGATTCCAAGTGATTTATGACATAACATGCCTACTTGTATTGATATGTTCCTTGAAGCTTATGAAGTTGATCTAATTCCAATATGGGAAGAATTTAATTTGGTAGTGTGAATGATGAGTAAGAAACATTTTTCTTGTTTGATCTCTTACCTTCTTTTGTCCCTATTTTTTTTTTTGAAATTTCTATTGATTGTTTGTATGAGGACAGTATAGGTGTAGTTGTACATGGAAATGAAAATGCATAGATAAGTGTTTGCATAGCTAATGATATTGGTTTTGATGACTCTATCCTTGAAAAATATGATGTTGGTAATCACATGGATGCATATGAAAACCTTTTTTTTTGTCTATAATATGTCTTCATCATGCACAGTGCACTTCTATAGGTTCTTATGAAAGTGTTTTTGTTGAGTTAAGTGTGAAAGAAGAGGTATGCCACAAGTCTGATTTTTTTTTAGCACTTGTTACTTAGAAAATTGCCAATAAGAGATTGAAATAGAGAGACAATTTGAAGAGTGCAGCTCTTCACATGAAGTGTCTTGTGACCCAAATAGTTGTGTTGATGGAGATTTTATTTGCACAGTTGATTCCAAGGTATGCCATTTTGTTGTTGTCCTTGAGGTGAGTAGAATTGAGGATGAGTCTTGTCTCTGTTATGGGAATGTATCTTCTTCTAGTGGGGATGCCAGTGTACCTAAGTTTGAGTTTTTCACTTGGGCCCAACATATGTCTTGTGTTGGCATTGAGCAACAACAATTCCTCTAGGTTGATGATCAACCTATTGATCATGTTTTTTATGTGCCAAAGCTTCAAATGTTTCAAATTGAGTTGTTAGAGGATGAGTTTCTCTCAGTTGATCAACATGAAGAGGTAGAATTTATTTTTTTCATTTTGAATTAGAGGAATTCTCCTTTTCCCTCAATTCACCCATGGAAATAAAGAATTATGAAAATACCATAGATTCTTTCGATGTTGAACTAAGTTTTAAAATTTTGCCCCTATTGCTACAAAAATAAATGATGAGATCCAAGACGGTGTAGTTGTCTATGTTCTTTGGTTTTAATGTAATGGAAAGTTCAATAGTGGAGCAAGTCTTCACTTGTTCAATGGTAATCATGGGATTGTGCTTGAAAAAAGAAAATTACACTTGTTGTCATTGTGTGAAGAAAGAAACAATTCGAGGTTGATATAATTAGTTCCTTTAACAAGATGGTGTTTGAAAGAGGTAAATGATCAAGTCCATCCTTTGCAAACTCGACCTACTTTGTGTTAAAATTTTGTGGCATGGCCATAGTTGTGTTGTTATTGTTGTGTCTTATTGATTGGTTGTGATCTTGTCATCTACATGTGTTTGTAGCTCCCCATGAGTCATTCCTGCTTTTGTTTTTTTGTGGTCCGCCTAAAGATTTGGATTCTTCTTGTTCCTACAAGAGGCACACATCCCCAACTAGATCCATCCATTGTTGGAGCTCAAATTTGTGCTCCCTTTCTCACTCCAGCTCACTTCTTTATGTGTGCCTATAGAGTGTGATCCTTTATCAATAATAGGTCAAAGAAAGCTCATAAGAGTCATCATTTGTAATGTTTACTAGGTTGTGTTCCTCTTCTTTGTCTATAGCCTATTCCTGAAACATTAGAAATGCAAAATTGGCTAAATATGATTGGTTGAAGCTTACATGGGACATATTTTATCCCCTTTAGAAAAATAAAATAAGGTAATTGGAGCTTCCATAAGAACAAGGAAACATTGGTTCACAATTATCATGGAACCCCTAGCAGATTAGTATTGGCACCATTGAAGAAAAAAGGAAAGCATGAGGAAGAGGAAAGGCTATGCATGGGTGGTATTGGTTTTTTATTAACATGAAAGTGCCAACCATGGAATGTTGAAATATTGACTCCACTCCGGGACCACAAACAACAATATAACCTTCACAATAGAGAGAAAAGTACTTCACCATAGAAATGATGATGATATTGAGATGAATAATAATGTACAAGAGCCTCGCTTAAATAGGCAAGATTTGAGATGAGAACACCAATGAGATGCAATGGTAGGTGCAACCACCTAACACAAATTACTAAATACAATAAATATAAAATAATAATAAAGTTTACCTACTACCTAGAAATAATAATTTACCTAAGTTAAACTTAAGCTATGAGTAAATACTAATTTACTCCAACATGGAAAAGGTAGAGCCTACATCAATTCTTAGCTGTGTGTGAAACTATTGACATAGGATAAGTGTTGTCTATATCTTTTCCACTCACCCTACCCACTCACATTCATGGTGTCATTCACCCAACAACCAAAATCAATTGCATCTTGTCCTCCATTAATGAACAACACTCATTTTTTGCACAATTCAACCTACACCATGTATTTTGAGCTGCTATAGTATAACATGTTAGGGTTACACTTGGCTATTTTTAAGAGGGAATTTTGACTCGTTTTTTAGGAGGTTGGTTGTTGTGTGGTCTCAAGATGCCAAAGGAAGTTGCAATGTAATCATTGGTGACAATTTAGTCTATTTTGTAGGTACAAACCGTCAAGATTAAAGAAGGCTAATATTGCAAGTAGTTTCTAGTATAGAATGTCTCCAAAGCATTGTGTATGTTTAAAAATATTTCTTGGTCACAACCATGCATTTCCCTTTGCCACATTTGTTGGCATGTGTGTAATTTTTGGGTCAGATGAATGTAACTACATTCTAAAAGCATTGCAAGTATTGAAATGATCTCTTTCATTCTATACATGAATACGAGTAGTTATGTTGTGGATTACCAAGTATGTTTTATTATAGAATTTCATGATCACTAATGTATTCAAATACATGGCTTCATGTTTTTTTATTTCAGTTTGTTCTTTTTCAATGTGTTATGACTCTATTGCCCTATAGATAGGCATTAGTCTAGAATCACATTCCAATATCATACCACTAAATTAAAACATAAACCATTAGTATAGGAGTAGGAGTAGTTTATGTACATTCACAACTTAGTAATATAACTAGGAATTTATCTTTTGTGAGACTAAAATGAATGCATTTCATGTGTATTATGATTGTACATTAGGATTTTTTAGGCAAATAATTGTTCTTGGTTCATTGAGAAGCTTTGGAATTGTTGGTGTAAATTATGTCTCATAATTACACTTTACTTAAGTTGACTTAGGGTAATGCATCTCATAGTAGTTTGCATATGAGACACTTAGGGAACTGTGTATCTAGGGAAGTTGCTTGTAGGAGAAATTCCACCTTTTGTGGTCTTATCTGGTTGTTACATTCTACCTTCAGTGGGTGATCCACCTCTTGTAGAATATTTTATTGTTTCTCCTACCTACCCCTACCTACCCTTGTATTTCATTGAGCCAAATGTCATGACTATGTTCTCTAATGTCTTGCCTTTATAAGCAAGCTCATTTACATTGTATCCAATTTTTTCAATCAGATCAGTTAGTTGGGTATTTTGCATCTTGATAGGAATACAATTTATTCTTGTCACATATTTTGTTCTCTCTTGTTTGTGCTATCAATTGGACTCTAGATCTTGACAAATTCTCACGGGGACCAAGACATCAAGTTAGGTTTGGTTGTCCATGTTTTGTTATTGTTCAATTTATGTGATCTCAATATATATTAAGGTATACCCTTCGAAATACTCTCTTGAATCTAAGTTGAGCTCAAAGAGTGGGAGACAAAACCCACTCTCGTTAAGTTGGCATTGAACGTCCATGGTCTATTGATGAGTTGATTTTAGTTACATGACAATAGTGTTGGCCTTGTGTGTAGGATTTGGTTCTAGGAAGTGGACTGGTGGTATTGGGATTCAACAGTTGTAGAATCCTTTATTGTTGTACTTGGCACCTTGGGATTTTCACTTCCTTGCTATGTTACAATTCTACACACATTAGTTTGTCATTCATTGTGGACCTAATAGTGGAATTCATACATTTATCATTGTTTTTACCTTCCTAGATAAACTTAAGATAAAAGCAGACACATTTGTCTATCTTATTTGTTGTCTGCGGAGGTTGAAAGACCAGAATAGGGGATTGACAATTCATGGCAAGCTCACAAACATCCCCAACATTTCCTCTCTTCTCAACTATAGGTTTTCATGTGGAGTTCATCAAATGGGGGTTTGCATTCTCTTTTATCTCTCATTTTCAAATCTATTTCCATTTTAAAATACAAACATCAAACTATTTTTTAATATTTTCATATCATCTAGTGTATCCTAGTTTGTTGCTTCTATTGTCCTTGTTTCCTATTGTGCAAGTGAGTTTGAAATCTGGTGAAAGCATTAGATTTTATAGCTTTTCTAGATGACAATAGAAAAGACTACAATGTATTACATGGACATCCATGCATCAAGATATCATCCTGAACAATGAGCTTCATCCTCTGGCACCATGTTCTTTATTTTCTACTATTTCAATTTTTACATTGAATTTGTCATTTTAGTTCCTCTATTTCCTCTAATATGTAAATGTCTATCACACATCTTAGAATCTATTTCCCAATTCAATAAATGTAATGTTAAAATTAAGCTAGCTTACATTTTGGATTACATTTTTACCAACCCAACTTTTTGCATACCTTTCCTAACCTTCTGTTTTTCACAATGAACATCTTATCCTCCTTATATCACTTTCAATCTTTTCTCATGACGTAGGAGGATCCAAGGGGCATTTTGAGGAATCTACATTATGTCAAGGAAATGAAAAATCTACAATAAAGTGTGTCTTTGATGGTTGATAACTTGTGATGAGGAAAAGTTTATGCATTTCATCATATTTTGTAAATGGGTGTTGTGGTTTCAAGATTAGTTCTATGTATAGTTTAAATTGTTCTAATATTAAAGTTTGAAGTGATTTAGATTGGTCTATGTCTATGATTGTGCAAATAGAATTCTACGAGTTGAAAGTGGTGTTTAGTTAAACTTATTTTGGTTTGTCGAGGGTTATTTTAGGTTTTCACCAAAGGATAAATGTTTTTGGAGGTTTTGATTTTCCATCGATGACTTGTTCAAGTTCATGAATGTCCATGCATCACGATACCATCCTGAACAATGAGCTTCATCCTCTGGCACCATGTTCTTTATTTTCTACTATTTCAATTTTTACATTGAATTTGTCATTTTAGTTCCTCTATTTCCTCTAATATGTAAATGTCTATCACACATCTTAGAATCTATTTCCCAATTCAATAAATGTAATGTTAAAATTAAGCTAGCTTACATTTTGGATTACATTTTTACCAACCCAACTTTTTGCATACCTTTCCTAACCTTCTGTTTTTCACAATGAACATCTTATCCTCCTTATATCACTTTCAATCTTTGCTCATGACGTAGGAGGATCCAAGGGGCATTTTGAGGAATCTACATTATGTCAAGGAAATGAAAAATCTACAATAAAGTGTGTCGTTGATGGTTGATAACTTGTGATGAGGAAAAGTTTATGCATTTCATCATATTTTGTAAATGGGTGTTGTGGTTTCAAGATTAGTTCTATGTATAGTTTAAATTGTTCTAATATTAAAGTTTGAAGTGATTTAGATTGGTCTATGTCTATGATTGTGCAAATAGAATTCTACGAGTTAAAAGTGGTGTTTAGTTAAACTTATTTTGGTTTGTCGAGGGTTATTTTAGGTTTTCACCAAAGGATAAATATTTTGGGAGGTTTTGATTTTCCATCGATGACTTGTTCAAGTTCATGAATTTGTTAATTCTAGCATGACAACGTGCTTCGTATAGTCTAGAACTTTGTGCCAACTTGAAGCTAACATAGATTGTTTGTGAAGCTTAAGGAAGGTAGGGGAGAGGGCCCTATAGTGGAGCACCCTATCTTCATACCTCCTAAAATTCGTTTTAGATATTTCAAATAACTTTGAATTTTGTAGAGCTACTTACATGTCAATTCACCTACTTAAAAAATTTGATTTCAAGTCCACATGGTCAAATATGATGCCACATCACATCTTTTTTTGCCAAGGTGTCCAAAATGATCCCAAAAAGAAGACCCACAGTTGTGTACTAAGGCATGTTTATTGGTGTGCTGATGTGGCATCACATAAGTGGTTGCTTTTTCAAATTTAATAGAATCTTTTTGGGGATAAATATTGACATGACACTCTTTATGATTCACTAATAGACTAATTGTGTTCCCCTCGCATCCCCACTATTAGACCCCACTCCACTATATATATGTGATTTCAATTCATTCGTAAGTAGGTAAAGAAGATTCAGGAGTGAAGGTATAACAAGTTAGCAGCAAGGGAGCAAGTACTAACAAGGTGAGACAACGAGGAGTATGATGTGGAGTGTAATCATGTGAGTGGTTCATGTGAGGATGATTTGATTTCACCTAACATTAATCTCAACTACATAGACCCCAACAAAAGCTTGACACCATGCCATATTGTTGTTCGATGCCTGTCAGTTTAAAGGCCAAATTCCACCTCTCTTAGAACCATATTTTGTAAAATATAAAGACACTGCCTTTGCCAGTCCTCCTGCAACTAATCAATTTGTCTCAGCTCCAAAGTTCATTGACATCCAATGAGACCTTTCTGCCTTGAAGCGGATCTTAATTCCAAGAACACTCAGTCCAAGAGGCTATACTCAATGTGTTGTACATGTAACTTTATCAGGTCAATTTCCCACCCTCTTGGCTCTTCAATGGTTCCCAGTGCAACATTGCTCTCATGGCCTTCAAGCTTAAGCAGCCTTTTACATGGTGAAAACCCACTGATCATAGATATATAACCCAACTCATAAACAAGTTATAGAAATTCAAGTGTTTAGATGTGCTCCCTTATGCACAACAGGTTCACATCCTTATATGTGATACTTAACCAATCTGCCTCCTAAAAAAGTTAAAATTTGACAGAGACTGCCCTACAGCATTGACAGAGCAAAGAATTCTAATCCATTTAGGAATGATTCTACGTCCTTTTGCCACATAACTCTCATCTCCCAGTTTGCAAAGCATCCTAATCATAATCTCATGGCGATGAGTCTAATACTAATATTCTCTTCCCACAGTTTCTAGTCAAATGTCATAAATGAGAGCCCAGTGCCTATTTTATTATATACCTTGACATAAGTTTTAGAGCCAATAATAGAATGTAGTAGTCAATGGCTCAGTATTATCAATTATGTAGTAGTGAAGCTTCTGTGTTTGTGTATGTTGAAGAAAACATGCTCACCCATGGTCAATCTTGGTTTCACCTCGCCTTGTTAGCTAAAATAATTCATCATTGTGCTTTCAATTTGACTGTAGCCTGTACCTTTTTGTTGGAGCTCCCTTTCACTCCTTTATGTTTTTCCCTTTATCTAGATTCCACATTACTAAATAATATCTCTACATATTCCATGGTAGTAAATACTTTCTCTCTCTCACTCTCTCTCTCGCTGACACACAGACCTGTGCATGATGTGCCCTCTAGCTATTTAGGGATGGTAAACAATGTTCTAATGTCCTTCAGAGGATGATTTTTGTGGACTGAAATTGTAAATTATCCTTCCATAAATAACTCTTATCAATAAAGAACTCATCATTATGCTGAGTTCCAACCATTTATTTTAGAAATTCCTGTCAGTAGGTAGAACCTATCTTTGTGTACTGAAACGGTAAATTATTCTTCCACAAATAATTCTATCAATAAAGAACTCATTACCATGCTCAGTTTCAAGTTCAACCATCTATTTTAAAGTTCCTCTGTCAAATGGGCCTTGATCCATTTATGTTACACACATTATATCGATTTGGTAGAATATCTTTCACTTACATTAAATAATGTGAAAAAAAATTGCACACGATTGAAATTCAAAACAAATGTTTCCATCCACATGCAGTTCTAGCAACTGTGAAGATGCACATAACTCCACTGCAAACTAGTGCTAACTGTCTTTGATTTGTGAAAATCATCATTGATCGGTACATTTAAAGCTCTTTCTCCGCTGAAACAAGTATTATCTACCAATCCAGTTAATCCCATGAAAGTTCTTTTTATGTTGAAACAAGTATTATATCAATCTAGTTAATCCCCAAGAAGTTGGATTCTAGATTGTATTTTAGGAGATGACGATGATCTTGTTATTAACAAGACCCTTACAAAGAAAATGTCTTCATTTATGTCAGATTGCTGCAGCAGATAAATCTGCAGGTAGAAATCAAACCTTTCAAGTTTTGTGCACCATTGGAAAATGCAATCTCCAGATGCAATGTATTGTGCACCCACCTCTCCATACATCTCTAGTAGTAGCAAGAATATGCATGTAATAAGTTAATACAACGTCAAAATGTCTTACAAATGGTCTGAAGGAGGGCTAGCAACTGGAGGACGACTGAAAATTCTATAGTGCACTGTTTTATTGGTTGGTATCTTTGCAACAGGTGGGGGGTCAGATGCAGCATAATCACTCTTATTAGAGTCCTCAGAAATTAAACTGGATACTTTTTCATCAATGCCGCCAGAATCATTGAGTATCCTCCTGTTTGCTCTCCTCCTTATATTTACCTCATTCCTGGTATCAAATTCTTCCTGTTCCGATGCAGTGGCAGAAAGAAAATATAAGTATCAACAAGAAGCATGGCAAAAAGTTAAAAATACTCAGACAGCCTGAGAAGCAAAAACCAAGTACATAATGTTCCCTGATGGATTATATATGCTCAGCAGAAGATTAGCAACTTAAATATTAGAAGAATATAAAATTGCTATGTTTTGTTTAACTTGACAGCTGAGCAACAGCAAAATCCACATAACTTATGGAGATTTGCAGTTAAGTAATCTAGATTTAGTATTGGAAGGGAAAATGCAATTATCACTGGAAGGGACAAAAATGTCTTTAAGCAACTCACATGCCTAAGATGGATAGTTCAACCTCAGTTACATAAAATGGCCATTGATCTGATGCACGTGAAGTGCGTGAAGGCAATTTTAACCATGTCTAAGATATCTAACAACAACTTACAGGACATAAACATGTGAATATATTGTTATCATTGTTGTGGTGCATTTTATGGATCAGAAATCCCATTTGATGTTGCCTTTTTGAAAGCTTTTGGCAAAGAAAACACTAACATCCGAACACTTGCAAAAAGGAACCAAACTTTGATAATTCTACACAAAGCCCATATACTAAGTCCCAACATATCAACCAAGGGAATTGCACCCTGAAGCAGAATTCTGTTTCTAGACTAGCTAAGATTCTGAAAAAATTTAGCAAACCATTCAGAAGAGCACTTGTATATACTATGAAGTAAAACAAAATCTCAGATCCACTAAGACATTTAGGATGAAACCATGTTGACACAACCGAATACTAAAGGTTGACAAAAACCTGTCAACCTTGAAAGCTTTATACTAAAGTATGCTTCTGAACTGGCCATGTTTCTATAATGTTTTAATCCATTTTAAAAAGCATGAAGCATTCACTTGGAATATCCTAAATCAAAACATAACCTCATTTTATAAATACTTTTCAATGTAAACCATATATAGAGACTGCGGAGAGATGGAAAAGGCAGCTCCTGTACCCTTGCATGCAAATAAATGGATGAGATGATATACCCATTGCCAATCACAAGTCCTATTTAACTTAATCATGTTAAATTTGGTTTCTTACAGCAAGACTCTGTAGGCTTTATCAGATAATCCCTTTGGGTTGTCCGTGTTCTGTATATCAACTCCTTTTAACTTTTAAGTAATGAAAATTAAGCTTCAAACAAAAACATAAAAATTTGCAAATATGGTATGGACTAGGAAACAAGATCCAATCATGCATGCAATCTCCAGGGTGACCTTCCACGAGATTGGGACCTCTCTTAATCATTCACAAGTTTATTTTTTATGTACAATTTTTCTTCCACAGTCGTTTTAGCCATCGGATACAGGAGCATGAGCCTTCGGCTGAACCTCTTTGGCTGAGAACCAAGGACGGAAGGGTATCCATTCGGCCAAATTCACGTAAGGCACAATCCCAACCTCATCCTTTTTTATGTGTCAGAACATTGCACTCAGCAAGACTTGATTCCTCATGGGCTCAAGAAGAACCTTTCAACTTCATTAGCAGACCAAAGGCCTATTGACCATTTCGCAAATTTAAAATTGTTTGACATTTGAGAACTTGGAAGAAGACATGAAAATTTATCTCTTTAAAATTTATGTTCTTCCCCCTGCAGTTCATTCTTCTCTGTATTGATACAAACTAAACTCACGGAAAATTAAAAAAAAAACATTGCTAATAATTATACTTGCTCTGTCCAAAATGTAACACATGCACACAGGCACAGAGACCAGTCAAATTTCTTAACCAAAAAATTTATAGCACATTTGAGATGCAGGGGATACTAAAAATTTAATTATTAATAAGAATGACAGAAAAAATGACATAAAACATCTATCCAAGCAGCAAACAGAAAAATAAATAATATAAGACTATTACCATTACTCCATGATCACACTCCAAACTGTTGCTGCTGCAAGGATTCTTTTCATGATCTGCACAAAAATCAAGAAACCAATCATGAATGTAGAAATTTAATAGCACCCACAATCAGAAATTCAATACAAAAACATCATAGATTGCCACCACTGACAAAGAAAAAATCTACCATAAACCATAAATGACCTACCATGAAAATGGGAATTGGCCAGTACCCACATGGTAATGAAAAGCAAGATTAAAATGTACAGCCACTTCATTTTGTATGGATTTCTTTCACTCCATAACGTAGTTGGGTGCCTGGGAATATAATTGTGTTTATTAAACTGTGAAAAAAGCGCCTTTGCAATCACTGATGATGGTCCTGTAACCGTCGAGCACAGGGAGAGACATGGAGGCCCTGCTTTACATAGACCTGGCAAGAGATGTTGGGTTTAGTGGTCTGCGATTCATCCATGCCTCCAATGCCATTCAGCTGCAACAATTGAGGTCACAATAAATGAGAATTCAATGCACAATTTGGTGTGTTCTACTTTTGGCATTGCCTTTTTCTCATTTATATAACAGCACTAAGAAAAAATCAGAGTGCCAATATTCATTTTATGATGATCAAAGCACCAACCTTTTGTTTTGGATAATTCAAATGATGCTCGTGAATGAGATTAGGCCTTGATATTGATTGTATCTATTTTGTCTTTTCCTTATGTATTTATATTGCATGGTATATTAAAAGAAAAATATATAAGCCTATTTAATTGAACTGCCAAAGTAAGGCTTGTATTCTGTATGGTTTATAAAAAAATAACCATTGTCCAAACTGGATGAAAATGATGCAAAATTTGAGACTCTTTGGCTGGCCTGGGAAGATGAAAAGAATGAACACAATCAAATTCCGAAACAATAAGCAGTAGGATGTACTTTTCAATAAAGTTAAATAAAAATGATTTAGTGTTATTTTTAAATGAGTTAGTTAAGGAGTCTTTTATATTTGAATCTTAGTTATCACAATTTTTTTCAAAGTATAAAGATAAAGATATTGTAAGGGATGAGATTAGGTTTGAATTTAGAATGAATTTAGTAAAATGGATATCTCTCAATCGTTGGTATCATTAGGTCTGAAAATTACGGGTCCTAAGTCCTCGAACTATTTTCTACCTTCAAGATCAGGGGTTTGTTTTCAAGGTGGTCAAATATGGGGTTCATCAATAGATTCAAGATGGTTAAAGGCTAACCAATGAGAGTGGGTAATCTCTCCTACACTTTGACCTTAATTTAAAATAAGGAAGGTGTTTTTGTTGCTACTTATTATAGTTGCCATTAGTTTTATATCCAAAGTCATTATATATACTCTAGTCGGTTACTACTACCGAAACATTCAGTCGGTATGCACAGAGCAGTCGGTTATAGAAGAAAGTAGTCACAGAGCCCAGTATTCACCAAGTTGTTTATCGAGTAACATTCCATGTCTACCGAGCAGAAACAATGATACACCGAGTTGATATACACTGAGTGAATCATGTTACCAGATTCATTGAATCTAGACACACATGGGAAAACGTGTTACAAGATCAAGGAACATAGAACCGTTATCACATTGGAAATTGCACTTAAAGATTTTGTATGATTTTGAGGTCATCTATCCAATAAAATATTTTGTATGGTTATTCATTTGATAAATCATGTTTGTAAGATCGAAGCAATGAACCTGATCACCGACATAAGATATCTATTTATACAGCATGAATTGAGGATCAAAATATATGAAAAAAAGATAGAGATATAGAGGTGTATGAAGCAAGACATGTGTGATACATAAGAAAGCACTGATTGTTATGACTGTTACAGAGACACAGAGGTCACCGAGAAGGATTTTAGAGAACAGTCAAAGAACAGAGTAAACTGAAGGGTTTACCGAGTTACTTTATGGGTTACCGAGGTATGCTATAAGCAAGGTAATCTCATTTTGAGCACATAGAATCTGCTATAACATTCCAGATGTAAAGTTGTAGATATTTGTAAAGATTTTAATGTAATATTTTGAAGTTGTAAGAGAAACCTTTAACAGGGTAAAAGACTCTAACAAAGTCTATAAATTGTAAAGCCTTTAACCAGGTGCAGCAGTTAGAATAAGTGTTGTAAAATCCTTTAGCAAGGTAGATCTAATGATCTTGATACTCCTAACAGGGTAAGCTATCAGAAATAGCTGAACATGTAGCTCTAACCGAGCAACCTTTATTATTGCAGTAGTGAAGTTGTGGGTGTCATCCCCACTGCAGTTTTTCTCTCTAACCAAGAGTTTCTGCGTAACCAAAATATATGTGTTATGGAGTGAATCATGTATGATTGTTATTTATTTGTTTTAGCTTTATGGTATGTTACAACAGTTTGTGGTTTATGCATAACAGTGAAGATATTGTTGATAAAAGGATTTGAAGTACTGATTCACCCCTCCCCTCTCAGTACATTAGCTTTCCATATTGGGCCTAACAGTTTCTTGAGGCATCCTTAATAGCTTTTTAACTCAATTAAAATGTATAATAAATAAACTACTAAATACACATAATTTGATACCTATATTTGCCACCGGGTCAAGGTTAATTAGCTATAAAAGGCCTCTTATATAGTTGATAAAATGCGTGTACAATATATCTGGGTAAGTGCACCAAGATGGTGAACAAAAAGGGGGAATAAGTGGCCACTTTTTCTTTTTTTTTCTGAAAATAGGTAAACCTGAACTTAAAAGAGATATTTGAAGGTTATGCACTCAAAACTAGGAGTTGAAAAAAGAATAAGAATTGTAGTACTCTGAATCTAGTTTCTAAACTACTAATGTTTTTTAAAATTAGATAAGATTAAGAGGGTCAAACCTCTCGTGCATGAAAAATTGTTCTCGATTTTTTTAGAAAAACATAACATAGTTGTTTTCGTGCGCTACGCAAAATATAAAGTTAGATTTAGTAATTTGCAAAACCTTTTGGTAGGATGATAGGTAAGAGTGAGATCCAAAAGTTGTGTATTTTTTTGTAATTTTCCATTGAGTATTTTTTTTTTATGATTTTTTGAAGTGACCACATTCTGAAAATTTGGTACCTGTTCGTGCACTGGGCATAACTTGTATCAAAATAATAAAAAATGCAAACTTATTTTTTTTCTAGTGTAGAACAATAATATTTAATTTTTTTTTGAATTTTTTCGAGTATATCAAAAGTTATTAAAAAAATGGTATACATATGTTTGTGAGGACTGTCAAGGCACTGGTAAAGAAAATTAAAGTTTACTATGCTAATGTTGTCCAAAAATAGAAAAAATTATATGGTCAGAAAACTGAGAAAATGTGTGAGATTATGGTGGTAATTTTAGAGATACCCACTTAATCATTTGTAAACCTGATGACAACGAAGTCGAGAAATCATGTTGGAAGATGAAAAAACATGTAAAGGGACAAAAATGGGGGGGAAATGGGCTTGCAAGCCTTAGGGTCGTTTTCCAACCCTCTTACCAAGCCAAAACCCGCACAGGTTTTGAAAAACAAAAAATACTATTCACAATTCTACAGGTGGGTTATGTAGAACTAAAACCATTATTTTGTGTTTCACAAAACACGTACGAGTTATGAAGACATAATAATGTATGCTTGTAAACTTAGCATTTACTACACATATGTATAGACATACATATATAATATGTGTTTATGTATGTATATATGCATATCTATAGTTATATATACATATATTTATATAGATATATGTATATATGTTTGTATACATGCATGTCTCTCTTCTTTTCCTCTCTTTCTCTTGTATTCCTTCCCCAATCATCGTCTTTGTCTATTCTGAACTCTAATTATCCTCCTTGAGTTCTATCTCATTTCTCTCCCCCTCACACTTATCTCTCTGTCGAGTCTCTCACCCTTTTCTTCTTCTCGTTCTCTCTACCTCATGTCTCTCACCCTCTCCTCCTTCTCCTACTCTCTCTCCCTATCCCACTCTCTCTCTCTCTCTCTCTCTCTCTCTCTCTCTCTCTCTCTCTCTCTCATTTTCCCAATCTCCCTCTCCCCCCCCCCTCTCTCTCTCTCTCTCTCTCTCTCTCTCTCCTTTTCCCAATCTCCCTCTCCCCTCTCTCTCTCTCTCTCTCTCTCTCTCTCTCTCTCTCTCTCTCTCTCTCTCTCTCTCTCTCTCTCTCTCTCCCTCCTTATAATATTCTCTCCCTCTCTTCCTATCCCCTATTCTCTCTCTTACCCCCTCTCCCCCTACTCTCTCTCTCTCTCTCTCTCTCTCTCTCTCTCTCTCTCTCTCCTCTTTCTTTCCCAATCTCCCTCTCTCTCCCTCTCCCCCTTTCCTTTTCCAAATCTCCCTCTCCCTCCCTCTCCCTCTCCCCCCCCCTCTCTCTCTCTCTCCCTCACTCTCTCCATCACTCTCCCTCTCTCCCTTCTCTCTCTCTCTCTCTCTCTCTCTCTCTCTCTCTCTCTCTCTCTCTCTCTCTCTCTCTCTCTCTCTCTCTCTCTCTCTCTCCCCACTTCATATTTGGTTCCTAGTTCTACATAACCCATACAGGTTATGCAAAACTAAGGTCAAAACTTCTAGTTTTGCATAACCCGTACGAGTTATGATAAATTGTGAACGTTCACATTGGGTTTCTGGGTTATGGGAAAATCTTAATATATTTTAGTCTCAACGGCCTAAAAACCAGCATTGCAAGTTGTTTGAAGGCCCCACTAGTGTTGCACATGATTTTCTGGGACAGTAACAGTCAGGTTTTCATTTTTTTTTGTCAATTTTTTTTTGAAATGATTGATTTGTCTCATATATTGGATTGTTTTTTAAGTTATTTTATCATTGTTACTGTAGATTATAACAAAATGATGATCATTTGTTGTTTTTTTGCTTTGATCATGATTGATTTGTCTTGTATTTTTATTTTTTTTGAAGTTATTTTATCATTGTTACTTTAGATTATAACAAAATGATGATTATTTGTTGTTTTTTTTCTATTTAATTATGGATTGTCATCATGATGTTATGTGTAGGACAATGGGAAAGAACAAGAGAGGCAGCAAAGGAAAGACAAAGGGAGCGTATGAGGAGATTATGTGAAGGTACGTCATCTAATGCACCTAATGAAAGTGACGAACATTCAACAATTGAAATTGATATGATGAATGCATCAAATCAAAATGATCAAAATACACCAATTCAAATGCATATGATGAATGCACCTAATGAATGCAATGAGCATACACCATTTGAAAATGATTTGGTGAATGCACATGTTAATGAAATTGAAAAAGATATACCATTTGAATTTGATATGATCAATGCACATAATACACCTAATGAAAACGAAGAGCATGCACCAATCTTAACACCTCTTAGAATAATTCGTAGAAAACCAAAGTTCCTAATAGACATTGATGAAAATATTGTGAAGCCAATGCATGATAGAATTTCCGAAAGACCTTGTAGAAGAATGGTTAGGAGAATTTGGAATAGCTATTTTGAAAATTTAAATCAAAGTGGAAGATGCCAATTAGTTGTTGAAATGATTAAAAATGTGAAATTTAGAGAGACAATGAAAATTTCGAGGTTAAGAACATCCGAAAATAATAGTGAAAGAACCATTGTGAGAAATATTTTTGATGCATACCAAGCCATTGGTTCGAAATAACACACTAAAGATGCTAATATTACTCGTTGTGTCCTCACATCAACCATAATGGGAAAGGAAATGAAAAAATCTCATTTAATAAGCAAAACAAGCAAGTCATTAAGGATAAGTAGAACCACATTACACTATGCCTTAGAGAGGCAAGAGAAAATTGAGGATCCTAATAATAATTCTCTTTGGGCATTCTCGGGTAGACTCCCACACAAGGACAAGGTTGTTGTTGATGTACTAAGAACATTAATTGAGAAATATTGGCATGACAACACAAGGGTTTCACCCTACCAAAGAGATGTTATTAGAAGGAAAATTCAAATTAGAAATCATGAGCCACATCCAAAACAATATTTAGATATGACTCAAACACAATTTTATGAAAGGTTTCTTCAAAGCTTTCCTTAGATTAAAATTAGTCAAAGATTTTTTGAGATGACAAAACCATTTTATGTTAAGATTAATCATACATGTACTACATGTTGTTGTAGGGTCCATGTTGAATTTTTCATGCATTATGATATTTATTGCTATATATGTTGTACTTTGCACACTAATGATGTTTTGTAGGAATGTGGTCTACAAGCACCTCCTAAGTCACCGAGAAAATTTATTTCAAGTGTACTATGTAGACGAGATAACCGGTGCATTTACTATAAGATGATGTGTTTGAAAGGTTTTTGTCCTACATGTGGTGGTTTGCAACAGTTGCGTAGATGCCTACATTTAGATAGCACACATGAAATTGGTAAGGAACTAGTTTCTATTGGAAAATACAAGTCAGTCACATATGGTGTTAAAGATGGAAAAGAATTAAAGAGGTGTGAGTTAGTGAAAAGGGATATATGCATAGCTGATTTTATGAAGATGTTTCAAGAGAAACTAGTGTATGATTACATAGGTCACACACATAGAGCTAGGTGGTTAGATGAGAAATTCAAATTGTGTAAGGACACTTTCCCCCTCGACACTATTGTCTCTGTCGTTGATTTTGCGGAGAATTATACACTAAAGCCGCAAAATGAAGTACAATATATGTATTACCACTCTACACAAGTTACAATTTTTGTACACAGCATTCATGCATGCACATGATAGGACCGAGGAGGACAGAAAGGTTATAAGAGAATATCACTTCTATATCAGCGATGATCGTACTCATTCCTCAAAATTTGTGCAAGGATGTTTTACAGTCTGCTATGATAGTTTAAGGGAAAGAGATATAAGATACAACCAACACTCGTATGGTCAAACAATTGCACCGAAATATTTAAGAATGCAAGGATGTTCTACTGGTTGACTAGGATGCATGTGACAAGTGGTGTGAAACATTTTTGGAATTTCACTAAGGCAGGGCATGGAAAGGGAGAGCATGATGGTGCAGGAGCATGTGTGTGTAATGTCCCCATTTTTCCTGTGATCACTCAATTGCATAGTTTTGCCTATTAGCCACCTCCACAGGCAAATTAATTGGTTAGGAGGTGATATTTTCCATTGTTGGAGCCTTATACTTAGTCATTTATTTGACTTGGATGGATAAATACATGTACTTTATAATATTTTATTATAAAGTAATGATAAAGTTACTTTTTCTTAAATTAGAAAATAAAGTTATAAAGTAACTTTATAAATGCACTTTATATTGGGTGTTTGCTTAAGTGAGCACTTGGCCAACCTCGCAAGGCATATAACATTTTAAAATGTTTTAAGATTTCATAAAGTGCAAAACCAAGGTTGGGTGTGGCTTTTGGAAGAAAAGAAGATTCTTTTGGAATCTTAAAAGATGCCTTGGAAGAGTTCGATTAGGGTTGGAGGCTATTATATTTTTGTTTTGGCTCTCATTTTTGGTATTCTTGGTTTATTTTCTTCATCTTCATAGCTGGATTTATTCTGCAAATTCAGATCTGCAGGTTTTGGTAAGGATTTGGGAACGAAATCTCCCATATTCTCACAAGTTGGACGTAGCCCCTTCCTAATTTGGCACTATTTTCAGTAATTCAGGTCATTGGAGGACCAAATTGAGTGATTTATCAATTGAGGCAACAAGGAAAGGGTTTGGATAGCAAGTATTGATTAGATTGGAAGGTTTTACAATAAATTTTTCTCTCCTAAATGCCAATCGTAGCATTCTAGGGCCAGCCACACCTTTCCTACTTGCCAGGAATCCATAAAAAATAAATTGAAAGGTTTTACTTGGCATTTTTTTTACAAATCTCATTTTCAGCAGTAAGAATAAATATTGGAATCATTCTTTCAAGCATATGATGTCACTGCATAGACATAGGAGCAAATCAATGGAAAATTGCCCATTTACAGTGAAATCTCTTGGGGGTTTGAAGGAAACAGCCATAGTTTGATTAATTTATGTTAGATTTGTTTTTGGTAATTATTTACTAGAGGAAATAAACTCATTGGAGCAGTTAGGACTCATTGATATCTCATGTAGCAGCACCTGGACTCATTTATGCTAATAAAGTAGCCCTCTAGGCAAGGTGTTGGACCCCTGGTAGGCCAATTTTGGCTTATCTTTGGTGAATTCCATTGTTTATTGGCTTTTAATATTTGTTGTTACAAATTCAGTCAATCTAAAATTTAATTTCAATCATTAGCTTATGTTTATTATTGTCTTTCAATTGCATTACTTAAATTCCCAAGCATACATTGCAAAAACACAAAAAAAAGTGAAAAACCACAAAACAAATAAACAAAACCAATTTCCTTCTCGTTGGTCAAAGAATACAAAAATCAAAAAAGTAAGTCAGTTTGCTACATTCCTTAGTCAACATCTTTCAGTGGTATCAAAACATAATCTTGCCAGCCTGTGGGGTGGTAATTGCATTCACTTGGTGTGATTGTATTTGGTTTTCAGTTGACAGTAAAAAGAATCATCATGACAAGGTTATGTAAAAATAAACAAGCAGGGAGGGAATTTGATCAAACACCTTCAAAGAGTTCAAGACACTCTAGAGGTAAACCTACATCTAAAAGTACAAGGAAGAGGCCCCATGTTAAAGCATTCAATGATACAATCATGAGCAACTATCATAAGTATTACTCCCTTCCAAAAAATTTACAGGAAATGCTTACCTTCACCCAATTTATGGGTATTCCAGATGAAGCTGAAGATGCTATGAATTCATATAAGCTGCAAAGAAAAGGAGAAGAACTGATTGAGTCATCCATAAATGAGGTTTGTAAACATCTCTATGAGGAATTTGATGAACATGCTACAAGGGATGAAGTGGTACCTATGAATGTTGAAAACATGTCACAAAGGTATGGCAACCATTCTGATTTTTATAACAACAGTCTTTCATATGAACACAATGATGATTCAAAGGTCATGGCACATGAGGAGGAAGTTGTAGGAGGGATTCCTACAGTTGGCACATAATATATGAGTGTTAAATAAGAAGTATGCAAGGGGAAAACAAGCCATAGCAGCCCTGACTTTTATGACAACCATCTTTCTACTGAGCATAATCATGATTTAGATGCTTCAGTACATGAGGATGATGGTTGTGAGGGGTTATCTAATGCAAACACTCATTGTTTGGGTATTACTAATGCTTTTGATATTGAAGATACATGTCATAATGAGTCTGATTTTTCAAATTAGACACTAGAAGATGGCAACAAAACAAAAAATGTGCCTAATGGTGATGGTTTCAAGGAGATTTTGACGGATGTGTGTGGGTCTTTCTTGATAGGGGAGGTGTATGTTGAACTTGGCAAATCAGCAGCCTCTAGCATGTCATTCGAGCCACCCCACGAGGTTCATAATAGCAGTATACTTGATGTGGATATGTGCGAAGTTGGTAGTACACTAGAGAGTGTTTACCAAATGGATAGTGATGGTGACTCAGCTTCATACCATAGTACAGATGACAAACCAGGAAAATTGTATGGGGGTGATGAGTTTCATAATCCTCCTAATTTGGCAGGGCAACTGAAGGTGAATGAAGGCATGATTGCTTCAGCCTTAGAACACTTTAATGTTGTTCAGCAGTTGGTGGCACATTGTTTGTGGACACTAGGTACATATGAGCACCGTGATGGTGGAATTTCCCTCTCAGAATTTTAGGCACTGAGAGAAGCAGTTGGGGTAATGAAGAGAAATTATCTACAGCTATTATCAGATAGATATCATCTTCTCATGCTCATTGGAATGTATCATGATGTTTTAGAGGGAAAGGAAGAGGAGGTTGATGAGCTCACATATGAGCTTGAGGTCGCCATGGACTCCTTGAAGAACACTCAGATATCCCTTCAAGAGTCCTAGTTTCAGATTGAGGAACTTACTGTGGAGTTGAGGTTGGCCCAGTATTCACCATCCACAGGTACAATTCCGATTCCTATGATATATACTAATGATGAGCATACACCCACTAGTAGAAGTAGTGAGCACATGGAGGATGTGGCTACATTCATTACATCAATTGGAGCAGATGGCATATATAGGATGGGTGCTTTAGTGGAGAGTAGCAGAGGGTCATATGTTTCATTAGGTGATTCTGAGGATAGCCCTATTGTCGTGGTACATGATGATTTTGGCAGTGTCTCCTATTTGAGGATTGGGATCACTCCTTTTGACTCAATGAGTATTGAGGGTCACGTGTTGTCAGATGTATAATATGTAGTGGATCAGCTTCATGATGTTGGTAGTGGTCCTATTGATGTCTCTCTTAGTGGAGTTGTTACCCTAGAGAGGACTTTGTTGAGTAGGTATGACATACATACTCCATTGGTCAGTTTATCATCTGATTCTCTTGACATAGCAACGATGTTCTTGTTGATCAGTGACTCGATGATCTTCGACACCTTATGGACAGGTAGTTGTCCAAGTCGAAGTCATATACCCTTCCCAGGTTTGGCATTGATTACATCAGTCTTTCAGCACAAGATTATTGAGGGGTATTCCTCTTGGGTATTCTTTGATAGGCATGGGTTGGATGACCAGTTTGTGATCATTCATGTTGCTGGTCAAAGTTATTATGGTGAGATAGGATGGCCATTGGCATTGGGATTTGAGCATGCATAATATCACACCCGCATAGTTTTGATGTCCTACATACACAGATGGTTATGTGCTAGTGATGGTGATGGTATGATACTCTTCTTCTACATCACATATACTAGGATATATATATTTATGCGGGACTCGGTATTGATGTGTTTGGTACATCGCTTCTCATAGACTTCCATATATGTTGCTTCATGGTTTGAGATGTTTGATCAGTTTTGCCCGGATGGAGTAGATAGTTGTATGGTCGGGAGTCACCGAGGCTCACATGTGATGGCTAAACATGTTTCTTATTCTGTCACATCCGAGTCTATCAAGTTCCAGGATTGTTGCTATGGACTTCTTTGTGATGCTTGGGCAATATGTATTTAATTTAATGTCTAGAGGGGTACATCATATGCATAATGGATCTTTGTCGAGATTAGCTTGGAATCCTAGTATTGACATATATAGTACATTCATCCAATGGGCTTATGATGAGTGGTTACATCGAGGGGGTACTGATGTTGATATCAAAGTGGCGCAGTGGTTGGATGGCGTTGCGTTTCTCCAATTGTTATGGGATCCGGATGTTGGCTTGCTGGGTACTTTGTTCCTCATGGATCACTATCTGTTATTCCATAATATTCATGTTATACTAGAACAACATGAGCATTCATTATTTTATGTACGGCTTGTATGGGATGGTGGTGGTACATGGAGGCATTGATTGTGGACAAGCAATCTTTGGGAAGGGAGGACTGTAATGTCCCCATTTTTCCTATGATCACTCAGTTGCATAGTTTTGCCTATTAGCCACTTCCACAGGCAAATTAGTTGGTTAGGAGGTGATATTTTCCATCTTTGGGGGCTTATACTTAGTCATTTATTTGACTTGGATGGATAAATACATGTAATTTATAATATTTTATTATAAAGTAATGATAAAGTTACTTTTTCGTAAATTAGAAAAATAAACTTATAAAGTAACTTTATAAATGCACTTTATATTAGGTGTTTGCTTAAGTGGGCACTTGGGCCCACCTTGCAAAGCATATAACATTTTAAAATGTTTTAAGATTTTATAAAGTGAAAAGTCAAGGTTGGGCGTGGCTTTTGGAAGAAAAGAAGATTCTTTTGGAATCTTAAAACATGCCTTGGAAGAGTTCGATTAGGGTTGAGGCTATTATATTTTTGTTTTGGCTCTCATTTTTTGTATTCTTGGTTTATTTTCTTCATCTTCATAGCTAGAGCTATTCTGCAAATTCATATCTGCAGGTTTTGGTAAGGATTTGGGAGCGAAATCTCCCATATTCTCACAAGTTGGACGTAGCCCCTACCTGATTTGGCACTATTTTCAATAATTCAGGTCATTGGAGGACCAAATTGAGTGATTTATCAGCAGAGGCAGTAGAGAAAGGGTTTGGATAGCAAGCATTGATCAGATTGGAAGGTTTTACAAGTTTTACTCTCCTAAATGCTAGTCATACCATTCTAGGGCCAGCCACACCTTCCCTACTTGCCAGGAATCCATAAAAAATAAATTGAAGGGTTTTACTTGGGATTTTTATACAAATCTCATTGTCAGCAGTAGGAATAAAGATTGGAATCATTCTTTCAAGATTATGATGACACTAGAGAGAGATAGGAGCAAATCAATGTGGAAAATTGCCCATTTACGGTGAAGTCTCCTGAGGATTTGAAGGAAACAACAACAGTTTGGTCAATTTATGTTAGATTTGTTTTGGTAATTATTTACTAGAGGAAATAAACTCATTGGAATAGTTAGGAATCATTGATAGCTCCTGTAGCAGCACCTGGACTCATTTATGCTAATAAAGTAGCCCTCTAGGCAAGGCATTGGACCCTTGGTAGGCCAATTTTGGCTTATCTTTGGTGAATTCCATTGTTTATTAGCTTTTTCTAATTGTTGTTACAAATTTAGTCAATCTGAAATTTAATTTCAGTCATTATAATATGTTTATTATTGTCTTTCAATTGCATTACTTAAATTCCCAAGCATACATACTTTGCAAAAACACAAAAAAAAGTGAAAAACCACAAAACAAACAAACAAAACCAATTTCCTTCTCGCTGGTCAAAGAATACAAAAATCTAAAAAGTAAGTTTGTTTGCTACATTCCTTAGTCAACATCTTTCAGTGTGAAAATAGCTCTTACCAGAGAGGAATTGAAGTACGAAGGTGGTGCAATGTTAATAGATGCAGAAACAATTGTGCAATGGTGTAACTCTATGATGGGACTAGGTAGTGCAGGTAAGTCTATGGTTTCTAGATATTTTGGTTAATACGTGAATCTAACATTGAAAACTATCTAGATTGTTGTACACTTACATGATCAAGTGGCATGCATTCATTTAGAAGTTCAAATGCAACATCACTAGTTGTTTGTACTAGACATATTGCATGCTTTTGCTCTTTGTGTATGCATTTTGTGTGGGATGAATGTGATTCAAAAGAGTGGGTTGACCAATGGTCTTGTAGACCTTTGCAAACCCTAGATACATATCAACTTCCTAGAGCACTACAAATGAACCAGATTGAAGCATCAGTGGAATTTGACCATGTATCAGACATAGTTGAACCAAGTAAAGGGTTGCAATTTGTTACTTGGGTAAAATTAATTTTAAGCTCAATTTATTAGTATTAACTTATGATGATTTCGGTATTAACTTATATCCTTCTATTAAATGCATGTCATATATATGCAGTTATTGTGGCTAAGAATAATGAAGAAGGAACAAATTACTTTTTGTGTCGTTGTATTGAGGCCAAAAAGAAATTGACTTCTATAGTGGTTAATGGAGAGGGTATTGAATACCCAATAGGATCCGTTGTTGTGACATGGACATGGCTTAGAAGGTACCGTTGTTGTGTTGAGTTGTATTGAGACCTCTTAAACTCATTTACTTATCATTCGTTGTATTGATTTTGGCATTAACTTATCCTTCTATAAAATGTAGGTACCCTATCAAAAATTCTAATGCCTGGTTGTTTGAATACTTTGAGACACATAGACATATTCTTCGTTACTCAAACCTTCTTGTTGCAATAAATATTCATTTGATTAAATATCGTGGTAGACCTCTTAACAAGGATTTGTGGAAAGTGCATGAATCTAACCACGAGGCAATACATGAGACACTAAGGGTTAGAGCTAATCCAGAAGGTTCACTTGATTGATTTTGGGTCATCTAGAAGAATAATTCTACAATATGGTAGAATAATTTTGATAATTTTGTAATATCTTTTGTGAAACGTTGTAACTTCACTTTTTTGGATGTGCTCTACATGCATATGAGTTGTAATATGCATATGATTTGTGATGTGCATATGTAGATGCCAAATTTTGTATATAAAAACATCAATGAGTTGTAATGTGTATATCTAGATGCTAATTTTATTTTTTTTAAATAACAATGAGTTGTAATGTGCATATCAAGCATCTTAGGGAGCGAGACAAGGGCACACCTAGCATAAACCTAGCCACCCAGACGCGCTCGCACTGACGGTTCATTCCCATGACGAGTAGAACGAAAGATGCACTATTATGCCACCTTTCACTGACGATTTTTTACGGTTTTTTATGCGACAGAAAAAATATCAACACAAGAAAATGGAATCGAGTTGTCCGAAACCGAGAGAGGTTTTTTTAGGCAATGACAACATGACCTCGTAGAGTCAAATGGCTCATCCATAAGTGATGCAAAGATTCTTGGAGTTGATCCTGTAGTCACATAAATCTGTCCATTTTAATTAATTAAATATTTGCTATTTATTTGATTAAAAACCCACTAGCCATCAGTTAATTAAATTAACATTTAATTAATTCATCTTCAAAACATTCTCCTATTAATTAAATAAATTATTCAATTTATTTTAATTCATTAATTAAACCAAATTCATAATCAATTAAATGAATAAATCTTATTTATTTAATTTCAATCCCCCTTTTCTCTTTTAAATAAATTAAATAAAACATTTATTTAAATCATTCCCCCCCCCCAACTTGCATTTTTCTTCAAATGCAAGTTTGCAACCACAAGTTGAAATAAGTTAATTTTATTTTAATTAAAATCATATTTTCCCTCACCCACAAAATCCACTTGCAATCTTAAAACCCCTTCTAGATTCTTCTAACCTCTTCCTAATTAGCCTAATCCATCCCCTAAATATTGTCACATTCCTAAGCAACTTGGAGTCACTTCTCAAAGACTTCAAAGTCTTTGAAAATCATTAAATGCTTTGTGTGTTCAACAAATTAAGTCTTCCAAACCACTTATGGCTCTTACATGACCATTTATGGTTAACCCCTAACTTAACCCTCATGTGACTCATGTGTCTCCTCAAACATTTATTGCTTTGACCATGGTTATCCCTTTAACCTTTGCACAAGAGTTTATCCATTTGAAAAAAGCATTATTCTTTGGATAATGAATTTATTCACTCAACCCAACCTTGACCTTAACTCCCAAGTTAACTCTCAGGTCATGTCAAGCATTTAATGCTTATTCCCTCTCCTCTCAACCCCTCTCATGTTGACACTTGTAATCTTGGGATTGGTTTGAAAGTCCTCACATGGATTGAATATCATTCAATCCTGACCCTTGTTGAGATTACTCAATCTCAACCATCCATTGCTCCATTTTTCCTATAAATAGAGCCCATTTCTTCATAATCCAGATCCTGAAAACTTGTATGCATTTAATCTATAGTCAATTTTAGAAATCATTTTAGCATAAAATCACTTCAATATTGTCATTTTGGACTAAAATAAATCTTAGTTCATTCCATAGCATCTCACATTTAGCTTATTTTTACACTTGCATAGCATAAGTTTAAAAGCATTTTCAATCTTGAATCTCCATAAGACATCCATAGTGCAAAAAGCTACTAAGAGCTACATTAATTTGGAACTTGGAGAGGAGAGGAACAAGGGAGAAGGAGCTAAGAGCATGGTAGAAGGCATTTGGAGATGCTTTGTTGTATTTGCTTCCATAGTTAAATATTTCATCATGTTTTTAGTGTCTCTTTTGGTATGCCTACTTAGACTTGTTTTGGTTGATTAACACTAACGTTTGTCTTTGTTTCTTGTGATTTTGTGTGTTATACGACCACATGCTTTTGTCTAACATTGTCCATTTTGCAGAGCATCATTTGGTGAACCCGACGTGAATCAAACAACAAATTTTTGAAACTACTAACTTGTTTGAATGTTTTGCTTGACACACAGGTCGCGCTTCGGCACTTTTGTTCGCGCTTTAGCGCTTTTGTTTTTGGTCTTCTAGCGCTTTTGTTTTTACAATAGCGCTATTGTCCAAAAATTAGTGCTTTTGTTAATATTTTAGCACTATTGTTCATTAGTTAGCGCTTTTGTTTTATAATTAGCGCTTGTGTATTGCTGCATAATTTTTTTGTTTTAGCATGGTTGTTTTTACTTTAGCACGTTTGTGTTAAGTAGCACTTTTGTTTTCACATAGAGTGGCACTATTGTAACATAACGTTGTAAAAAAGGCCATGTAACCGATAAAATATTTTTTCTTAGGCTTGTGGAAGCCCACCATATGTTCGGATTTTACTAACTTTTTGCTTCATGTGTAGGTTTTAAAACTATCCCCCTTTTTTTGCTTAAAATCAAAAACACTTCATTTTGGTGCTCTAAAACTTACAAGCAAATCTCATTTCCTTGCAAGTTAGGAAACAAATCTTCATTTTGTGCTCTAAAAATCACAACACAATTTTGTTTACTTGCAAGTTAGGAAACAAATCTTCATTTGGTGCTCTAAAAATCACAAACAAACTTTATCTCTTGCAAGTTAGGATACACTCTATTTTGGTGCTTAAAACAAGACAAGACAATCTCATTTCTTGCATCAAACGTAATAAAATTCACATTCAACACTTCAATTTTGTCCCAGTAAAAAGAACAATCAACTTGTCTCATTTTGCCAAACAATTCACTTCATGCATACGTGTTTCAATTTCAATTGACCAAGATTTCAAATTCCTAGTTTACTCAAACATATTGCCTTTGAAGTTAAAAGGAACATCATGGTTGATTGGAGCAACATCTCCAATTAGATAAAACAACATTGCAATGACAAGTTAAAAATAACAAGTGTATTTTGTGTTTGGCACACTTGTGCAAAAGAGTTTGTCGAGTGGTCCTACTTCTAACACACACTATCCTCTCCCTTGGCTTTCGTGGTCCTAGGTGCAAGAGAAAGTGTTAGTACATTCAAATTATATCTTTTTAAGAGAGGCTTGCCAAGAGACACATCACTCTTGGGAACGACCTCGCATGGTAAATCCTTTGAGCCGCTATAGAAATCAGGTGAGAGCGAAAGTTGTAGCCTTGGGTATAGTTGTTCCTAAAGTGTAACTTGCCTAAAGGACAAATGGGCCCCACCACAAGTTACAAGGCTCGTAAGTGAGTCACTGCAGAAAGAACTTATGTCCAAAAACATAAAAAATTACTAAACACCTTTAAGTAGTAGCCCACCCATTCTATTGATTGAAGATATTTGTGATAAATTCATTGCAAAAGCATAGAAGGTTTTGCTCCCAAGATACTCACCATACATATTTCCTTGAGTAGAAACATAGCTTTTTGAAAGGTTACTTGTAGCCAGATAAAAGTGGTGACTCCCCCATCATAGGTATCATCTATTTGTTATGCTCGTGCAAGACTTAGTATATCACATCCTTACCTACCATGGCGGGATTCATAAGGTATGTAGTACCAAAATCGAAGAAATATCAAGATGTGGGCTGAAATTATCGCAACTGGCCATTTGACCTTAGGGATAAAGAGTGTTTGAAGTGTTTTCATTTTTGAGTCAAGACCAATGCAAATTGAGCCGACTTCAGGCTTTGGAAAAACACCTAAAATACATTTGAAGGAAAGGGTCATAAAAAGTTCAAAAGATTGGGTTGATCTAGACCCATACTTACTTGTGCCTTTTGAGGCAACATTCTTGTGTTTGTGTGCTTGCTTTGTTTTCTTGTCAAAGAAACATCATAAACTCAAATCAAAATGAATATTCATCCAACATAAACATTTTCAAAACACAAAAAGATCAAAAACAAAGAGCAACAATCAAAAGTATCAAACTATATGACCATTCTTCACATCTTGAGAAAGAAGAATCTTCATCAACACATCAACTTGAAGAAAAGAATATTAAGCTCAAAGGATTTTATCAAAAGGAGGAAATTATTCTATCTTAATAGACAAATATTTGTCTCTCATAGAACCTTCTTACATCACATGCCTCTTTACCTTCAAGGGAAATCAAACGAGTTTGATCAAGAGTCATTAAACCACAGAGCTGTTACTCAAGATAGAGCTTTGAGTTATCATCAAAACAAAGGAGGCAAGATCAATCCTACCTTCTTTCCAAATATTTGTATCGCATTTAACTCAGCTAGGGTAGAACCACCAACCCCTAAACAAGAAGAGGAAGGGTTTGTTCCTTTTGTAACACAAAGTTTCTATTGAAGTTAAAAATCTCATCCATTATCATATTCATCTCATCAAATCCATTCCAACTCTCAAAACATCAAAAGGTTTTTGTCCTAAGTTCTATTTCGATATTTCTTGAATCAAACACAATACATCACTTTTAGAGTGTCTCTACATCTAGGATAAACTCATCCTAAGAGGCATTTCTACGCAGGTTAAAACTAGTCTATGAGTGAATCCTCTCATTACTAGGTAGTTAAGTCTGTAATACATCTCAGATTTCTCTAAACCTTATCACATCAAACATTGTCAATCAAACACAACAAGTAATTTCAAGGAAGAACTTTGGTAGCATCTACCTTTAGTGCTAGAGATCCATATGCAAAAAACTTCACCAAACATCAATCTTTCATTTCATCACCAACTCATCATCATTTTCATCAAACTTCAACAAAAACTTGTAAACAAAATGGCTTATACCAGGTCCAGGTCTAGGCAACAAGAAATTGAAGAGGAAGAGGAGGAAAATATCAATGAATTCCAAGAAGCCCTTGGGGGAAATGTAAATGATGACAACCTCGGTACTCCTACTCCTGCGGCAATAGAAAGGGCACAACACAACCCTCTCTTTAATCGACTGTTTGATGAAATACTCAGGAGCAATGTCGATGCTCACTTTTTAAAACTTGCTCAAGAGGGAGCCAAACTACCCTCTGATTTTGATATTGCATAACTAAGGAAAGCATCAGAACACCAAAGTCATAATGAGGATGAAAGAGGTCGAGATCACATCAGATATAACCTTCATCAAGGTAATCCCCCACCTCCTCCTCCTCCAAATGAAATAGACATGTTATGGCAGCAAGTCGAAAATCTCACCCAACAACTTCATAGTGGTGTGAAAACTAATCAATGACATTTGTCCCTATCCCTTTGATAGGAATCTTCATATGCCACCTTTTCCACAAGTGTTTGAAACACCCAAGTTTGAAAAGTATCGAGGAAAAGGAGATCCTCGTGATCATGTTAGAGAATTCCATTTAGCTTGCCTCGAAGTGGCATACGAGGACACATACCTAATGCAACTTTTTCCCCAAAGCTTGGGAGGAACAACCACTTCATGGTTTTCCCGATTACCCGATGGCATTAGGACATTTGAAGAACTCATCCAGAAGTTCCTAGCACATTACTCACACAACATTGAACGTGATATCACAATGGCTAATCTATGTAACACTAAACAAAAACCAGGTGAGCTATTTTCAATCTTTCTGCAACGATGACGTCAAATGTCTAGCAGACGTTCTCTTCAGTTACCTAAACAAGAACTAGTGGAAATATTTATTTCCAACTTAAATAACAAAATGGAATTTCACCTAGACGTCAAAGACATAGACTCTTTCAATGACATGATCATAAAAGGTTTAAAATGTGAACGGGCTCTCATCAAAAAAGGGCTTATCAAGATATATAATGAGCCAAAGGATGGCCCTCACCCACGCTTCAATAGTAACAAGCCTAACTTCTGGAACAAAAACAAAAACATCGTCAATGACGAGGTTGTGGATGCAAGAACTATCAAAAGTGCACAACCTATGGTCCGATTTACAGGACAGAACCCCCCACCCAAGAATAACACAGTTGCTCCTCCAAGTCAAGGACGCAATACATCTCAAGAGGAACCTAGACAACGTCAACAAAATTTTAAACCAAAATGAACATAAATCCCTTGGGGAACCCATTGAAATGGTGTTACGTCAGTTGGTTTCTCAAAATCTGGTTACCTTACCCAAAACATCAAATTATGAACCTCAAGTTAAACCTTCATGGTGGAGGGATACTGAACATTGCGATTTCCATCAAGGGAAAGGGCATAAGACAAGAAAGTGTCACAAATTGAAAGATCTTATTCAGCATCTTATTGACCGAGGTGAAATCGAAATTGAAGGACATGACCCAAAAACAACAAACAATGATCATCTTATGTTCAAAAATCCACTTCCATCCCCAGATCAAAGGGGTCCTTCCACTTCAGGGAGAAACATAGATACCACTGATTATACGCAAGCCGCATATAATTACACTGTGAATCACCTATGTGATACCAATGAACAAATTGCAACTATTACCATCAAAAATCCCAGCTCCACTTGCAATGTTGTTACACGTCACGGCAAGATTACCATAAAAGAAGCTCCACAAGGCACCCCATCTATCCCAAAGTAGTATAACCTTGTGGAACAGCTAGACAAAACACCCGCAATGATATCTATCTTAGAGCTATTGTGGTTATCCCCATCTCATAAAACAATCTTGGATCAAGCTCTCCGAGAGGCATCAGTCTCCCTGCAAATCTAAATACAGATCAGTTCCAAGCCATGGTTGGAAACCTAAGGTCATCACCTTGTCTCACTTTCTCTGAAAGTGACAATTCATCCTTCCAGCAACCTCACAACGCCTCACTCCACAATATTGAAGGGTTTATCAACCAACATAGGATCAAGCGAGTCTTGATCGATAATGGAGCAGGCCTGAATATCTGTACACTACAATTAGTCACCACTCTAGGATATGCAATTGAATTAGTGGATCCCCGCAAGAAGATCATAATCAAAGCCTATGATGATGCAGAGCGTTCATCCAAAGGAGCTGTTGTGCTACCAATCTGAGTAGGCCCAGTGGTAAAACACATCATCTGTCAAGTTCTAGACCTTCCTCTACCATACAATTTATTGTTAGGAAGACCTTGGATACACGCCATGCAAGTCGTTCCATCCACCTAGCATCAATGTATCAATTTCCCACATAATGGTGTAGAAATCACAATCCTGGGTGATGCAAACCCCTTTGCATATTGTCATAATATAAGTCATCAACCAGAGATTACCGTTCCCAACAATAGAGAAGCCATCTCATCCAAATCATACGTAATCCCCCATATTCCTGAGCTGGAAACATCTAACGAACTTAGCCTAATCGATGAGGTAATGCCCATTATCCATCCTGAACTCATCGAATGGAACCAATCTAATCCCCCATGTCTTGACCATTTCCAAAATGATGAGGTGATCGTTGACTTTTTGGAACTACGGGATAACATACCAAGCAGGGATCACAAAGCTGGATTCGCCATTTAACTTAATAGCGCAGCATACTTTGGGGCAGATGCCAAACCTTTCAGCTGCAAAAATATAACAATAAAACATGGATCTTCCAGTGAAAACCACACTATGGCACTGTTTGATCCCACAAAAGTAAAAAGAAAGAGTGTATCCAATGGTGAAAACCTCTCTGAGGTGCCTGAGGATGAAAGGTTTGACATTCTCCCCTCTAGTACACAGCAGGAACGATCAACAATTCTCATTAAAGAGACAAAAGAATACAATGTGAGGACTCTTGAAACTCCTCACCACATGCATCTAGCATCTCTTTTAACTCCAGAGGAATAGCCTAGGTTTGTTAAATTCTTCCAGAAGCTCCAGATTAACTTTGCATGGTCATATGCCGACATGCCTGGTCTTGATCCTGATTTGGTCATGCATCACCTCACCGTCGCAAAAGGAGCCAAACCTATCAAGCACAAGCTTCGCAAGATGCACCCTCAGATTGCAGTACTCGTCAAAGAAGAACTTAAGAAACTCTTGGATGTTGGTTTTATTAGACCAATTGATTATGCGGATTGGATATCCAATATTGTGCTTGTTGGCAAACCAAATGGGGGCATCTGTATCTGTACTGACTTCAGAGATCTGAACAAAGCATGTCCTGAAGATGACTTCCCCCTACCAAACATCGACATAATAGTGGACCTAACAGTAGGACATGCCATGCTTTCACTCATGGATGGTTTTTCAGGGTACAAATAGATAAAGATCGCACTAGAGGATCAACATAAGACGGCCTTCACATGTCCATGGGGAACATACTACTAGAATGTAATGCCTTTTGGTCTAAAGAATGTAGGAGCAACCTATCAAAGAGCAATGACCACCATCTTTCATGACATGATGCATACCATAATGGAAGATTATGTTGATGACTTACTGGCAAAATCAATAACAAGAGAAGGTCATCTAGAAATATTAGAGAAAATCTTTGATAGACTGGAACAATATCATGTTCGACTCAACCCAAAGAAATGTGTCTTTGGAGTAACCTCGGGGAAGCTTCTAGGATACATTGTCTCAAGAAAAGGTATTGAGGTTGATCCTGCAAAGGTCAAAGCAATCATGGGCATGCCACCACCAAAGAACATCAGTCAGCTAAAGACATTACAAGGATGGCTACAATCCATCTGAAGATTCATTGCACAACTAGCAGATAAGTGTCACCCATTTACACACCTGTTACACAAGAACATCCGCTTTCAATGGGATACCAGATGCCAGCAAGCATTCCAGATGCTTAAAGACTATCTCATGAATACACCATTGTTGATCCCACCAGATCCAAGCAGGCCTTTATTACTCTATATTTCAGCAACAAGTACAGCATTGGGTGTACTACTGGCACAACACAATGCAGAAGGGAAAGAGTGTGTTGTGTACTACATTTCTCGCACACTGGTTGGTTATGACTCAATTACATACCTATTGAGCAAGCTTGCCTAGCAGTAATCTTGGCAACCACTAAACTGAGGCACTATCTGTTGACACATAAAGTATAGCTCATTGCAAAGATCGATCCACTAAAGTACTTACTCAGCAAAGCAGCATTGACAGGTTGCTTGGCCAAATGGGTGATGATTCTAAGTGAATTTGACATCGAGTATGTGGACCGTAAGGCTATCAAGGGTCAAGTTATTGCAAATTAGTTGGCCGATGCTCCCCTCATAGGCGATCATCCTCTCATTTCCAATTTTCCAGATGAAGAGATATTCATGATCACAGTAGCACAACCATGGAAACTATACTTTGATGGTTCATACACTAAGCATGGTTTGGGGGCAGGCATTCTGTTTATCACACCTCAAGGTAACAGCATCCCAAAGTCTTACAGGCTCACATTTCCATGCACAAACAACATAGCAGAATATGAGGCCTTGATCACAGGACTCTGATTGGCCATACAATGGAAAGTGAAAGAGTTACAGATATATGGCACCTCCCAACTGGTCATTCGACAAGTAACCGATGAATCTCAGACCAAGGATGATAAACTCATGCCATACAAGCAAATGGTGGATATTTTAAAGGCATCATTTACTACTATCACCTTTGAGCAGATACCCAGAGACCAAAATCGAGCTGTTGACGCTATTGCTACCATTGCATCTCTCCTAGATCTTCCACAGAATTCAACACGCTACGAGTTCTTGGTAGAACAGATTTGGAATCCCACTTATGATATCCTAGAATTTGAGATGATATGTCACCTTGTCGGTTTTGAATCCCCATGTTATGGTGAGTTCTACACCTACCTCCATAATCACACACTTTCTCCTAACCAATCGAATAACCAATGTAAAACCTTCATTCGCCAAACCGCTCGATATATCATTATTGTTGAAACCCTATACCAATGCAATCTTGATGGTACTCTCCTTCAATGTTTGGAACAGGATGAGATAACAAAGGCCTTGGAAGAGGTACATGAAGGAATTTGTGGAACTCATGCAAGCAAACCGTCACTAGCCAAAAAACTCATGTGCACTGGATACTATTGGCCATCCATGGTAAAAGACTCCTACTACTTCATTAGAAAGTGCAAGAAATGTCAAGTTCACGGAGACCTAATACATGCACCAGCACAAGAATTGCAACCAATCACAACATGATGGACCTTTTGTCAATGGGGACTTGACCTTGTGGGTAAAATCCATCCATCTTCATCCAACGGCCACAAATTCATCATTACCGCTACTGAATACTTCACAAAGTGGATCAAAGTTGTTCCACTCACCCAAGTCACCGGCAAATAGATCGCCTCATTCATCCTTAATTACATTATCTGCCAGTATGGTGTGTCCATGTCCATCATCACAGATAATGATCTTCCTTTCAAAAATCAAGATGTCTATGAGCTCTGTGAGAAGTTTCATATCCAACACCGCTTTTCCACTCCCTATTACCCACAAGGAAATGGTCAGGCCGAAGCATCAAACAAGAACATATTGAGAATTCTCAAGAAGATAGTCAATGATGTCGGCCATGATTGGCATGTTCAATTGATCCAATGCTATGGGCATATCGAACTAGCATTCGACCCCCACAGGCGCAACTCCCTACTCACTGGTCTATGGCGCAGAGGCTATCCTTCCTATTGAAGTTGAGATACCATCTCTACAGGTTTCCTTGCATAATCTCATAGATGATGAATCATATAGAGTATCTCATCTTCAAGACTTAGAGCTACTTGATGAGAAACGACAAGCTGCATACAATCACCTCAAGGCCTATCAGCAACGCATGAGCAGAAGCTATAATCATCAAGTTAGACCTCGTATATTTGACGTAGGTGATCTTGTTCTTTGAGAGAATCCTTGTAACCAACCAAACAGAGAACATTAGGGAAAGTTTGAATCAAACTGGTTGGGTCCATATGTTATCACTGTTGTATTTGGGTCTGGGGCATATCAGTTGGTGACATTCAAAGGAGAACCGCTAGCAGATCCGATCAACGGCATGCACCTCAAACAATTTTATACCTAAGCTGCACAAAGCATCAAGCTCCCATAGATACCAAAAAAACACCAAAAACATTCAAATAAATGTCCTGAAGAAAATACAAAAACATCAAAATAGTAAAGAAAAATCATGCATCCTGTATACACCTAAAATTGGCTATGAGCAATTAAATAAATATTTTATATTTATTTAATATTTATTCTTCTATTAAATAGTTAATTCGAAAAGATTAATCTGTTTAATTCATTTTCATGTCTTTTCTATTAATTAATATTTTATTAATTAATTCATTTATCCTATTCTTCTAATTAATTAAATATCTAATATTTAATTATTCCTCTAACCAAGTTAATTAAATATCTAATATTTAATTATCTTCTCCAATCAAATATATATCTAATATTTAATAGTTATTCTCCTATCCTATAGTCTCAAATATTAAATAATTCCTAAATTATTTAATCCCTTTTCCAACTCACCTTTCATCTCCACTTCATCTTCCCTTTGCCAACTCATCAAACATGTGGCTAAAGAAATTAATATTTCTTAATATTAATTCATGATTTATCCTCAACTTCCAAAATTAATGAAATTGTGTATGCACACATATTTCATAACCATTTCTTATATTCTCTCCAACACCCCCTACATCTTGGGAAGGACTTGAGTCCACTTGTCCTATCATGCCTAAATCTTCTCCAACCATCCCTAGATTCCCTCAGTCAGCAACCCAGTCAAGGTGAGATGAGTGACACTTGTCTTCTCCTTCCCCCTTTCTCTCAACCTTCACCTTTGCTCACAGCCATTCAAATCTGCAGATCTGATCAAGACTGTTGATCTAAGCCACATCATCTTATCCTCTCAAGGTCTATAAAACCAAGAGCTTCAGTTGAGAGGAAGTTAGTCTTCAAAATAATTTTCAATCAATCATATGCATCCGTGAGTTTTTGAAGCAATTAGCAAATAGCAAATATCATTTTAGCAATTATCATTTAGCATAATCATATAGCATAATCATGTAGCTTTGCATATCATACTATCAGTTAACTACAAGTTATCAGTCCATTCTTCATATGCCATCTTGGAAGCCAACAGTGCATTGTCTGAGAGCACACCATCTGCAACCAGGAACAGTGGAGTTAGGACACAATGAGACATAAGCCATGAAGGTAAAATAGTGTTTTATTTTAATATTTATTTCATGCAGTTTCATTGGTGAATTTTGGATTTCCTGTATGCATTTCCATTGTATTTTTTGAAACTAACTTATTGCAGGTAATATTCTAAGGATGAAATTCAAGCTCACACACATCCAAACGGTGAACAACCACTACGGTGGCACCTTGGGTAAGTACGATGGTGAAAACCTAGCAAACAAACGCCACTCATAAAGGCTATGGCTCCATTGTCTTTCAGACTTATTGTGATCACATTCATTTCATCCATCCATCCATCAGTCCAAAACCATGGCTTGTTATTGATTTGCAATCAAGGATAGTACTCCATGCATCTTGCATCCTGCTTTTTCATAGTCGTATCTAAACTGGGGGAAATGCCCTTAATCTAGTTGATGGAAGTGGATTCTACATTACTTATGATTCATTGAGTTCTTCATTCAAAAATGTCTCACAAAACTCCAAAAACATTCAAAACAATCATCAAAACTCCAAAAACATTGGCAAACTATCTCACAAAATACCAAAAACATCAAAAAATATCAAACAAACAAAAACATGGCAACGCTTTGTGCATATGCATCTAAGCAGATACCAAACAAACATTGTGAAAATAATCAAACAATGACCACTTATCCGATCAACCAAACAATCAACATGAAACACGCAAACTGTCTAAACAAGGATGCATCCTTCTTTACCAAAACAAAGACAAGATCACGTTTTCTTTGATAAGAAAATTATATTTAAGCTATCAAGTACTTGGTTATATTTGTGAGTTATTTATTCATTTATATCAGGTTCCTACGCTACTCCAGGATATCCACAAGTGATTAGAGTGGCAAGGATGGTTCCTAAACATTGTTTATATGTCTTCTGCAAATTATTCCGATGAAGTACTGGGGCACGTCCTAATGGTGTCTACATGGGAAGTTCACTAAGCTATGTGATCTTATGCAAAATACAGTCATAGATCACTAAGGCTTGCTGACTACAGCGTATACCCTGATCATATGAGCATGAACCATTATCGAGGGTCCATATTCTTTATTCTTTATTTTATGTTGTTTGTTTGCAGGCACAATGCTCCGTCCTTGGTTCCTATTGCCTCTTCCAATATTGATACTACCATTCTCAATGATGAAAATAAATCACTATGGATCGTCATTCCATCTCATCTGTTTATATTGCATTCTGTTGCATGTCACCCATCCATTTACTCATTCATTATTCATATGCATGGTTTTGTATGCAAGTGTGAACAAAGTTAATATGAGCAGTTATGTGAAAGTTGAGTTGGTCTTGGATACAATCACGGCAGAGTACTCTGATACATCATCGGTTCATCATGCAAAGTCTACACAACCTTGCATTCATCTATCATAATTACATCTTCATCATTACATTTAGTTGCATTTGCATAGAGTGCATTTCATATCATTTAGTTGCATTTAACTACATATAGTTCATTATCATTTATTGGCATTCGTCTCATTATATCATTTCATCATTGCATAATCGTGACATTTAGATTCATTTATATGATAAAATTGCCCTTGTTTTCATTTACTATCATTATTAACCATTACTATGCATTCATTTAGTGTCAGTTATTGATCATCATTTATCATCATTTAAACACATGTACCATGCATTTGTTTAGATTCCCATAGTTGCCTACGTTTATTTATCTATCCATTAGTTAAGTGCATTCATTTATCCATTTAGTATATTCTTATACTTATTAATTTCATTTCATTTCATTTAGGATTCATTACAATGCATTCAGTATCCTTTTAATTACATTAAGGTGCATTTATTCATTACCCATGAGTTGCATTATCATTTCACTTCATCATATTTTTTTGCCATTTAGAATCATAACAAAAACCATGTGTTTCCACATAGGTTCATACATTATACATATGCATTCATTTAGAAATCATCATTTAAACATTTATACTTTACATTTTTTTTATCCATATCACACTCATCTAAACAACCATCTAGATGCATTTATATAAATAAATCATTCATTTAACACATTACATTAACATCATTGCATATCATTATCTCATCATCGCATCAAAATAAAGTATACAAGTACTATCTATACCATCATAATCATCATTTACCTATGCATACATCATCATCATAGCATTTACACACATAAGGCATGACATCAACAAATCATGCATATCAACCTGCATCTACATGTTAGCATCCCATTCATACAAACATACATATAGACATCATGTAAGAATAAATCATCATGAAACATGCATAAACATAAGATCATCATATAGCAAGTACAAATATCCATCTAAGCATAAATCATAAGATCATCATCCTGCATAAAGCATCCATACATATCATCAACATGCATATCAACACAAAAATATGGGATCTCCTCATATATCATATCATATCGCCAAAAACATACATGTATCAGAGTACAATGAAGTCCAAAATATCGGCTACCAAGAGCCATCCAAGACATAGTCCAAAATGACAATGTCAAAGCATACAAGAATACTCTCTCAAATGCCACTATGACCGGATGTTGCACCACCTTCACCACCTGCTCCCCCACTAACCCCCACACCACCTGATCTATCTCTCCGTGGAGGACCCATCACCCCCCCCCACTGCTCTGCATCCTCTGAGACCGCTCTAATCTCTCCTAACGCATCTGTGAATAACTCAGTATCTGTCGACTGGATGGCACCTCCTACTCATATAGGACCCGCCAGTAATCCACCTCTGCACCTACTCTCTGTACCTCCCTCGCTAATGCCTCCACAGATGACCCTTGTCCCTATACTTCCTCCAAGGCTCGCACTCTCTCCTATAACTAGATCACCCTGTCCATGGCCTAATCTCTCTCCCGCAACACTACAGTCGGCTCTGACTCTCGTGCAAATAGCTGCACATCTCTAGCGGCCACCTCTGCCTCCATATCCTCTAATCGAGTCTGCAAAAATAGTATCATATGGTCCCACAGATCTCCACCTATAGCTCCCTCCCCATATCCATAGGTGCCTCTCTAGTGGCTCCCTCTCCAGTCGCTCCCTCCCCTATATCCATAGGTGCTTGTCCCTCACCTGCATCCCTGCCACCTAATCTCATGCCTCCCTACATCAAAGGTCCCTAAGATAGCCACAAAGGCTTCCCACCTCTCCCTCTCCGCTGTAATCGTCCACCACCTCCGAATCCACCTCCTCCAAAACCCCCACCCCCTCCTCCTCCTCCTCCATCACCACCTCCTCCATCCCCACCACCACCATCCCCTCTCCCTCATCCACCTACTACTCCGTGACCTCCTCTCCTCCTCCATCTCCGCCCCCTATCCTCCTCAAAATTTGGAATCGGCTCTGTTGGATCTGATATCCGCAAAATTGGATGTACCGCAATGTACTAAGTGTACTCATCTAACACCCCTGCATCTACCACCCCCTGCCTCATATGCCATGGTCTTGCCTATAGTGTGCGGAACTCTACCAATGCCTGATCATAGGGTAACATTGGCTCCCATAAGCACCTCTCTCGTACCACCCAGGCATACTCTCTAGAACCACTAGGCAATCCCTGCTGCCACCCAAACTGTCTCAAAACTCTGCTAGGAAGTTGTCTCTCCACATTGTAGGTTGTCCTACCAATGAGGTATCCTATCATGAACACATATGGCAATGCCTCTGCATCATCCTCCTAGGGCTCACACTCAATATATGGCTTCCAGATCACTGTATCCAAATCATCCAGTGCCCACCGCCACCACTCTAACTTCCTCAAGTGGGGTTGACTCATCATACCTCCATACATGTATACATACGGCTGGTCCACTGCTCGGAATTTCAAACTAACTGGTTGGGTAACCGGTAAGTGCTCCTATGCCCAAATATGTAGCGACGTGATGCCCACTCCCAATGAGCCCACCCCTCGGTATGCTACCTCATGAAGATCTTGATATAAGTGCGATAGCACACACGGTCCCCATGCAAATCGAGTCCCCTATGTAATCATCTGCTCGATCACCTAACCCCAACCAATGACAAGTCCATGCGATCGTCGATCTGGACATAGCAGCCCCCCAACAATCCCTGGTAGCACTGTTGGTAATGGCTCGTACAAGGCTGCTATATCCTCCCAGGCTATCGATCTGTCATCAATGAAGACATCCTCATCAAAAAATCTATACACTGATGTTGTCCCCCAAGCTCGGTCATAGCTCACCAGCTCTCCTCGAATAGGAATGTGCAGGATGCGCCATACATCCTCCAGTGTCACTGTCATCTCCTCCTACGCTAAGTGAAACATGCATATCTCACTATGTCATCGCTCTGCCAATGTTGTGATCAACCCGTGATTCGTCTGAATCATGAGCATATACATAACATCATACAAGCCTGTCGCTGCAATGCAATCCACCTCGGCCTTTGTCAATCGATCACGCAACACTGTGTGGCGGGATGCCTCTCGCGCTTCTATAAGACTCGAAGATCCTCCTACACATGTGAATTAACTATCATCATCAGTTGTTTTGTTTCAAACTTTCTTAAGTTTAAACCTAGACTATCAACAGATACTTTGATCAAGTATCTTCGGGTCTCAACAGGTAAGCAATCATGGCACACCTAGACTACAACAGGCATTTATCCTAATGACCTAAGTCTCATCAGGGCTGCTATGGTTCAAAACAACTCTCACCTCACATCTCCATCCATCCATCATTGGCATCAGGAGATTCTTTTTCAAACACACTGGGGCATCTATTTTCCTACACAAAAGCGCTATTTTGAACACAAAAGCGCTAATATGTTCCCAAAAGCGCTAAATCAACTATGCAATAGTGCTACATTGACTATGAAATAGTGCCACCTCACAACCACAGCACTAAATCAACTACTCAATAGCGCAACACAAACAAAAGCGCTAAAACAACTATACCATAGCGCTAAACTTGACAAAAGCGCTAAAACCACTATGTAATAGCGCTAATTTAGTTGACAACAGTGCCAAAACACATTTTTAGCGCTATTGTGTTGACTCAACTTGGACTAAGCAAAAAACATACCCAAAATGCATGAAATTCAAAAATTTAAATTCACATACCGGTGGTCCGTAGTCGTCTGGCCGCTAGAATCAACGGACTCAATCTAAATGGTGCTTTGCTATGGGAACCGGCATCCTGATTGCTCCTTTCTCTTCTAAAAGGTCACACCCAGAGCTCAAATTTCACTATGGACACGAATGCAAATGAACCTGTTTTTACCCCTTGACCCCCATATATACCCTTCTCCGTAACCCAAATTTTCCCTCGCTCACTGTCGTGGTCCCCGTGAACTTCCCAAGCCTCCCATTTCTCCATTTTATCTCCGATTTCTTCTATTTTTTCACCAGTATTGCTAAAATCTTCTCTTCCACCACCCTGCCAATTTTCATTCTTTTTCGAAAGATCGCCCGATTTTTTCAAAATTTTCGGCCCATTTCTCGATGGGGCATACCACCCATTAAATTAACATTTTATGGGGCATATTTCTTCACACCTATTTTTCTTTCTTTGAAACGATGCGATAAACCGCACCGTCTCAAAGAGGGGCAAATGTAGTCACATAAATCTGTCCATTTTAATTAATTAGATATTTGCTATTTATTTGATAAAAAACCCACTAGCAATCAGTTAATTAAATTAACATTTAATTAATTCATCTTCAAAACATTCTCCTATTAATTAAATAAATTATTCAATTTATTTTTAATTAATTCATTAAACCAAATTCACAATCAATTAAATGAATAAATCTTATTTATTTAATTTAAATCCCCCTTTCCTCTTTTAAATAAATTAAATAAAATATTTATTTAAATCATTCCCCCCCACTTGCATTTTCCTACAAATGCAAGTTGCAACCACAAGTTGAAATAAATTAATTTTATTTTAATTAAAATCATATTTTCCCTCACCCACAAAATCCACTTGCAATCCTAAAACCCCTTCTAGATTCTTCTAACCTCTTCCTAATTAGCCTAATCCATCCCCTAAATATTGTCATATTCCTAAGCAACTTGGAGTCACTTCTCAAAGACTTCAAAGTCTTTGAAAAGCATTAAATGCTTTGTGTGTTCAACAAATTAAGTCTTCCAAACCACTTATGGCTCTTACATGACCATTTATGGTTAACCCCTAGCTCAACCCTCATGTGACTCATCTGTCTCCTCAAGCATTTATTGCTTTGACCATGGTTATCCCTTTAACCTTTGCACAATAGTTTGTCCATTGGATAATGAATTTATTCACTCAACCTAACCTTGACCTTAACTCCCAAGTTAACTCTTAGGTCATGTCAAGCGTTTAATGTTTATTCCCTCTCCTCTCAACCCCTCTCATGTTGACACTTGTCATCCTGCGATTGGTTTGAAAGTCCTCACATGGATTGAATATCATTCAATCCTGACCCTTGTTGAGAGTACTCAATCTCAACCACCCATTGCTCCATTTTTCCTATAAATAGAGCCCATTTCTTCATAATCCAGATCCTGAAAACTTGTATGCATTTAATCTATAGTCAATTTTAGAGATCATTTTAGCATAAAATCACTTCAATATTGTCATTTTGGACTAAAATAAATCTTAGTTCATTCCATAGAATCTCATATTTAGCTTATTTTTACACTTGCATGGCATAAGTTTAAAAGCATTTTCAATCTTGAATCTCCATAAGACATCCATAGTGCAAAAAGTTGCTGAGAGCTACACTAATTTGGAACTTGGAGAGGAGAGGAACAAGGGAGAAGGAGCTAAGAGCATGGTAGAAGGCATTTGGAGATGCATTGTTGTATTTGCTTCCATAGTTAAATATTTCATCATGTTTTTAGTCTCTTTTGGTATGCCTGCTTAGACTTGTTTTTGGTCGATTAACACTAACATTTGTCTTTGTTTCTTGTGTTTTTGTGTGTTATACGATCACATGCTTTTGTCTAACATTGTCCATTTTGTAGAGCATCAGATCCTATTCACCTTCTTGTCTTTCTTATTCTGCTCAACCCACTAATTCCTCAAGCCCATCCAATGGAACTTGTTAAGGGTTTTTCTATTTAGACCTCCAAGGTCTAATCCACTTTTGCTTGCTTCCAAGGCATAGCCACTGATATTCAACAATCTAAATTCCTATTGAGGATTCCACCTCAATCTCTAACACCACTCCTAAGGGCTCCAACAACCTCTTCAAAGGATCTTAATTCACCAACTCATTCTAGGTGTGTAAAATGAACTTACAAAGGGTCCTTGATGTCTTTGAGGGGTTTGATCACCTTCAATCCCATCACCAATCTTTCCCAACCTCGCTTTGTCTCTACCAGGCTCCAAATAGACCTAATGCAATTAGCCCTCCTATCACAGTTTTCAGGGCTTAGTTTGAAATCTTCCCACACAAGGCCACAAATAGATTACATTTATGGACACCCTTTTTAGTATTACACGCAATATTTTAAATTTCCATCTGGCTTCTCCGTACACATGGGGTTTCCAATATTGTCCTATTTTTAAGGGTTTTAGGCCTATCCGTGTGAATTGCAAACATGGCTTTGGAAAGCTTCACCAGTCAAAAAATATGTAGAAACCAATCAAGGATTATTTAAGGGAATTCAAAGGGGTCTCCAATCATGTGTCAACTTTTCTTCTACCAATCCATATGTGCACTAAAATCGCACATCTTTTGTTGTCCTAGTCTCACCAACTCCTAGTTGTGAGCCTAGGGTATCATTGTAGAATCACCTCAAAGGTCTTCAAAACCAAAACACCTACTCTAAACATATTTATAGACCCTAACCTAGCATTCCACATGATTTCAACTGGTGCCATCAGTGGATGCTCAGGTTAGAACCATTTCTTGCTTAAACCCTAGCTTACAAGGGTTTTACACCTAGTCATAGAGAATGGATTGAATCTCTGCAACTAGACACAATCAAAATTGCTAATCTACCTTATTGGAAAGTAGACTCAACAAACTCTCATGCCCTGCAAGCAGATTCTCTTGTCAAGTCCGTACTAGACCGTACAATGCAACAAAACAAAGAAAAATAGTTAAAACGGTGTCAAAACAAGATTTCTTCTTGCAACAAAAACTTGCTTTTGCATTCCAAACTTCCAACCCGTACAATGATGATGTCTTGGGCTTTAAACTATCTGGTTCAGTTGGTTAGAACCAAATTCTTCACCGCTAACATCAAAAATGCAACTTTTGCAATGTTGCAAAATGTTGCTTAGCAACTTTTATAATTTTGAACCTTAAGATGCAACTTTGCATTCAAGTATACCTGGAGGCTCTAAAAGGCCCTCAATGTATTATAGGAGACCTAAAAAAATGCCTTGCACCACATTACATGATGACTCTGTTCTAGAGTAGTGCATCTATGAACAACATCAACATTACAACTTTCTAGACTAATAACATCCTGAACACAACAAAAACTTGGATAACTCAACCATGGCTCCATTGAGTCCCAAATGGTTGGTCCATTATTACAACTTGAAAGACAACACAAAAACTTAGAACAAACCAAAATTGCTTGGAGTGATATGTGCCCTGCACCATACTCCCCTGGGATAAAGAACTCAAGTCCCTTGAGTTAAGAGGTCTGCAATTTCCACTCCATGCTGAAGGATATCTGATCCAGGTAACCTTACCCACTTTACAAGATAATGTTTGTATACTCCTTTCCTTGTCTTACTTACTACCTTGGTATCCAAGATACTTTCCAACTTGATCAGTTGGCTTGGTGGCAAATCCCTCACCCAATCTTCAGTACCCTGTGATGAAGTCTCCAACTGATGTGTTTGTGATTATCCCTTGTATAGATAGAGATCACATACATTAAAGATGGGAGAAATACCCAAGGTGAGAGGGAGTTCAACTTCATATGCATTCTGTCCATAATTGTGCACCACCTTGAGAGGCCCAATCTTCTTCATCAATAGCTTAGTAGGTTGCCCTTTTGGAAGTCTCTCCTTCCTTAGGTACGCTAGGACCAAATCTCCAATCTGAAATTGCACATTTCTTCTTGTTTTATCAACATTCATCTTATACTACTCAAACTTTTGTTGTAAGGTTTGCCTTACCTTATCATGCACTTCTTTGATTCCTTCTGCAAAATTCTCACCTTGTGCACTCTTAGGTGTCATAGAACTGAGATCTTTGAGCTCTAATATGCCCCTAGGATGAAAACCATACACTATTTCAAAGGGACGTTTACCTGTACTTCGGTTAACTGAGTCATTGTATGCATATTTTGCCTGATCGATTACCAAATCCCAAGTCTACCCATGTTGTTTGGTAAGGCATCTTAGCAGATTACCCAAAGATCTGTTGACTACCTTTGTCTGACCATCTGATTGAGGATGGTAGGAAGATGAGAAAGATAATTTTGTGCCCAACTTTCTCCAAAGTGTCCTCCAAAAGTGGCTTAAAAACTTTACATCTCTATCACTGACTATGTTGATTGGAAGGCCATGAATTCTAACTATCTTCTTGAAGAAGAGTCCTGTAATGTAGGTGGCATAATTGGTGCTCTTGCAAGGTATAAAATGTGTTATTTTTCTGAACCTATCAACCACTACATACTGTCAAATCCCCTTGGAGTTCTTAGTAAGCCTAACACAAAATCCATGCTTAGACATTCCCAAGGCCTCTGAGGTATGACCAAAGGTTGGTATAGACCTGCATTACTTGATGAACCTTTTTCTCTTTGACAGATTGCACATTGTTCTACAAACCTTCTCACTTCTAATTGCAACTTGGGCTAATGGTAAAACCTACTAACCTGCTCCATAGTTTTATCTATGCCAAAATGACCTCCTAGACCTCCTTGATGCTTTTCTTGGATAATGTTTTGTCTCATAGAACATTCGGGAATGCAAAGAAGGTGTCCTTTGAACAACAAACCCTCTTGTGTCATATATTTTGAATAAGACATGTGAGGTGTTAGAAAAATTAGAACAAATAGCATATATCTCTGCAAAATCTTTATCATCCTTGTAGAGGTCTTTTAACTCAATCAATCCCACACTTTGCAATTGTATCTCCTGCATAGTCATGACTCTTCTACTTAATGCATTAGCTACCTTGTTTGCAGTGCCCTTTTTGTACTTGATAGTGAAGGTGTAGGATTGTAGGTATTCAACCCACTTTAGATGTCTCTAATTCAACTTCTCTTGCCCATTAAGGAAACTAAGGGCATGGTTGTCAGTGTAAACTACAAACTCTTTGGGTAGCAAGTAATGACGCCACTTCTTCAATGCTTGCACCATGGCATACAACTCCAAATCATATGTGGAGTATATTTTCTTGGCTTCATTCAATTTCTCTAAAAATAATGCTATAGGATGACCTTCTTGACTTAAAATAGCCCCTATTGCCCTTTGGCTAGCATCACATTCTACTGTAAACAACTGACTGAAAGCAGGCAATCTAAGGGTTGGCAACTCTACTATCTTAGCTTTCAACAATTCAAATCCCTTATTGGTTTCCTCTGTCCACTTAAATTGGCACTTAATCCCTCCTTTAATGGTGTTAAGGATACGAGCACAGACATGGCTAAAGTTTCTCACAAACTTCCTATAAAAAGATGTCATTCCATGAAAACTTCTAACATCACTTATGCCCCTATGTGTAGGCCAATTAAGTATTGCTTCTACTTTACTTGGATCCATCTTTAAACAACCTTGTGAAATGACAAAACCAAGGTAAACTAACTGTGTTTTCAAGAACTCACATTTTTCAAAGTTGATTTGAGTTGAGCCTCCTTCAACTTCTTCAAGACCATCTCCACATGCTTAAGGTGTTCCTCCTTGGACCTGCTAAAGTCCAAAATGTCATCAAGATACACAATAACAAATTTACCAATAAACTCAACTAAGACTTCATTCATGAGCCTTTGAAAGGTACTAGGTACAATGGTGAGACCAAAAGGCATCACCAACCACTCATATAGGCCTGCATTGGTGCTAAATGTTGTTTTCCATTCATCTCCAAGTTTGATTCTTATCTGATGATAACCAGATTTCATGTCCTCCTTTGTGAAGTAGCATGATCCACCTATATTGTCCAATAGGTCCTCTATCCTTGGCATGGGAAACCGATATCTTATAGTGATCTTATTAATTGCCCTTGAGTCAGTGCACATCCTCCATTTTCCTCCTTTTTTAGGCACTATAACAGTAGGAAGAGCACAAGGACTCAAACTCTTTTTAATAAACCCTTTGTCTAAGAGTTCTTGCACTTGTTTGGCGATCTCTTCATTTTGTCTAGGTATCATTTTATAAGCAGCTTTGTTAGGCAGATTTGACCCTGGTATCAAGTCTATTTGATGATTTGCATCTCTCATTGGAGGCAAAGAATTAGTAATATCATTCCCTATAACCTCTGCATATTGCTTTAGTAAACCTTGTACTTCTTGAGGCACTTCACTCATAGGATCTACCTTAGCTTCATCTTTAGGCTTTAGTACAATAGCTTGACCCTGATTACCTTCTTGTTTTAACACTTTGAGGAACTCTTTTCCACTCAACAACATAACACTTGACCCTACTTTATTTTCCTCCTTTGGATCAGGTAATCGATCCATTTGATATTTCTTACCATTCTTGGTGATGAGATAATTGTTCTTTTCTCCATCATGACAGGATTTCACATCATATTGCCATGGATGGCCCAAAAGAAGATGACAAGCATCCATGGGCAATATGTCACATAGAATTTTGTCTTTGTATTCACCAATTTCAAAGTCCACCCATGCTTTTTCATCAACTAAGACATGTTGACCCCAGTTGAGCCACGATACCTTATAGGGAGTGAGATGAGGCAATCTTTTTCAGTTTGAGCTTATCCACCATTTCAACTGAGACAATATTCTTTGTGGAGCCTAAATCCACAATCACCTTAAAAATTTTGCCATGTGACTTACAAGTGGTCCTAAATAGACTTTTCCTTTGTGGTGGCTCTTGATCTTGGGGTATCTTTAGCATTGTTCTTCTCATCATCAAATTTTCTCCATCTCTCATTGTCCCTACCTTACTAATTGGAGAGGTCACACTTTGAGTATCCTCCTCTTGCACTAACTGAGTCCTTCTTTCACCCATGTATGAGCTTGATGAATTTGAGGCTTTTCCCAAGCACCTACTAATGGTATGTCCAACTTGGTTGTAGTGATAACACCTGCCGGTGAAGACTATATTTCCTCTCCCTTAGCTTCCAAACCTGCCTCTAAAATTGTTTCTCCCTCTAAAGGATCTTCTATATGTTCCTCTCTCTGAGTCCCCACTTCCTTCTTGGTTTTGATTCTCTTCACTTCTTGATGCACTCTGCCCTCTGCCAAAGGTTCCTCTACCACTGAAAATCTTACCGCCTCTATGCTTATAATTTTGCTCACTTCTCCTCTTGATCTTTTCCTCTGCCCTTAGTGCCAACTGAAAACACTTATGAACAGTGTCTGGTGTGAGGATGCTTATTTCATCTTGTATGTTTTGCCTAAGTCCATTCATGTATCTTGCCAATTTCTCCACTTCATTCTCTTTCTTCCTAGCCCTCAAACTTAGTTTTGATGAATACTAAGAGGGGGGGTGAATTAGTATACCAAAAAAAACTGAACTCAAACACTTAAATAGTTTAGCAGATAACCGGTATGACAGATTTACAAATAAACTGGTTAAGGTAAATTCAAACCAAATAGCAAACAAAGCATTCACCTACAAGAGCACAATCACCATAACACAAGAATTCTTGACGTGGAAACCCAAATGGGAAAAACCACGGTGAGCAGAAACTCACAAGTAACTATCTGCAAAATAGAAACCGGACCGATTAAGCTCAGACCGGTTAAGGTCATACAATGTTCTTCACCAGAACAAATCCTGTAAGGAATCTAGATCTCTGTTAGGAGATAAGTCCTGTTAAAGACTACCTTGTGAGAGGATTTCAGATTCACAGTTGTGAACCACCTTGTTAGAGGATTTACAAAGGCTTTGTTAGGCCTACCCGGTTAAGGGTTTCAGACTTGTCAAAGATGTGAGTAATCAACAAGTGAGTGATCTAGATACTAGCACAGTATGCTTGGTTAGATCCATGATAGCTCATTGTTAATGCATTTCAGCATTACTTCAGTCTTCAATATCTCCACACTCCTACTCTTCCCACAGACCTAATCTTCTCTTCTATGATCGCACATACAAAACCCTCATCATCATATAAAACCCTAGACATGATGTCCTTATAAAGGAGTCTGATTTCATGTCGGTCCAATAGGATTACATTACAAGTTCCTAGGTTCAGTGCATCTAGACATATTTGGTAACATAGCACAAAATCACCACCAAAGTGTCGGTGGATGATAACTCGTCACAGAAATACTGGTTAGTAACTCATCACAGATTAATACCGGTTCATACAATTTACCGATTACCTGTTGTCAAAAATGAAGACTGGAAAAATGTTAACTACCGCTTTGTTCCTTCGTACCGCTTGAGATCCTCGAACCACTTGAGGTCTTCATACCGCTTTAGTTCTTCAGTCAGTTTGTGACCGGTAAACATCTTCTGCAAAACACTGATAGTCTAAAGAATATAATACATAATACCAGTTGGAACAAATACCGGTTGAGCATAACTCATACATCAAGAAAGTGTACACAAAGCAAGTGTGTGTCCATCAATGACAATCACAACATCATCAAAATGCCAACAATCTCTCCCTTTGGCATTGATGGCAACACTGAGGAAAATTTTGACATCTAAGTTTTTTGACAACAAAAATATGTCATATGCAAAATTACTCCCCCTAAGCATATACACTATCCCTTTTGTAGAAATTGCAATGTATACTACCCCCTTAAAGTGGTAACGTGAAATTATATATAACATTCACCAAAATGTTAAATACTACTCCCCCTTTGCCAACAATGACAAAGTACTGCAAAATAACCCTTATTTCTCATTATCATTAAAATTGATTAAATGTTTATGACAATAAGGAATGAAACTTGTCAAAAACCAATTTAAAATCCTGCAAAAAAGTCATGTCTACTGACCATGACTCAAGTAATGAGGTAGCAACCTCACTTTCGGTCAGCATCTGATATACCTGTTCTTCCATGGCATCAATAATACTCATCTCTTGAGTTACCGTTAGGGCTTCCAGATTGAGAAAGTACTTCTGAAGAATTTGCAGTCTGGGAAATAAGACCAGTTGAAGTTCCTGCAAATCTCTTGACTGGTTGTTGATCTCTAACTCTATCCTGGCTGACTGAAGCTGGTACCGGTGGATTGTTTGCCCATATGTAGTGAAAGAATCATATGGCATCTTGAAGTTGCTTATGTACGTTTGCAGATCTAATTGGATTTTATCCTTTTGTGTGAGCATGTCATCGCAAAATAGATGGGGTTGGCTGATTTTGCTCAACAGTAGTTTGCCCTCATTCATAGCATCTCTTATATCGTTATGTTGTTTCTGAAGTTGAGACAGAAGTTCATTCAGTTTCTTGACTAAGGCAGTGTTTAGTGCCTTTTGATGCTTCTTCTTGGCATTTGCTTCAACAACATCCTCCAGACATTGAACCTGGTCCTCTACAACAGTACATAAATTTTTTAGCTTTGACAGAGAGGAATCAGTACTGCAAAGGTTAGTATCGGGAATCAAACTGGTGAGAGTGTCAACCATAGTTTGAAATACATCTTGTTCCTTTTTCCTCCTCAATGTTTCCAATCTTTCTTGTGCAAGCTTTATGCTTTGCAACAGCTCCGATTCATCTACAGGTTGGAGGTCGATAGGGCTAGTGATGTCAACCGGTTTGGCTTGACCACTGATTGCCTTAGGAGTCTCCACTTGTTTGGCTTTCTCTATTTCCTCCTTCTCTGTGGCTCTTTTCTTTTCTGTTTCTTCTTTCCTTAGTTCTTCCTTCTTCTTATCCTCTTCCTGCTTCTTTTTTTCTTCCTCCTTTTTCTTCTTCTCCTCTTCTTTCCTCTTCTCCTCTTCTTTCCTCTTCTCTTCTGCTTTCTTTTTCTCCTCCTCTTTCTCTTTCTCCGCTTTCTCCTTATCAGCTTTTTCCTTGTCTAGATTCTCCTTTTCTGCTTGTTCTTTATCCTGGTTCTCCTTCTCTATGTTTTCTTTATCTTGTTTCTCCTTCTCTATGTCCAGAATGACATCTTCAACATCCAGTGCATCAACATCAATAGTGTCAACATGTTTTGTAACTCTTTCTCCTTCACCATCAAATACCTCATCCAGTTTGGCTGAGGGTTGGTCAGATTCTAGTTCAGCCTTCTTGTTGGCCTCAGACACTTGATGTAACTAGACAGCAGCTTTAGCATGTAGATGCATGTCCTTCTCCACTTCAGAGGTTCTACCTTCTAGTAGCCTAAGTCTTCTTCTTCTCATAAAGAAGAGACCTTTATTCTTGTCCATAATTTCAAATAATTCAGAATTGGAGGCATCAGGAAAGTACTAAGCAAATACTTTCTCCCTTATTTCCTGTTCTTTCTCAATGAAAATGTGACATCTGTTGTCCAAAGAATTGTATAAGGAATCAGGTGTCACCGATCTTATTTTAGATGGCGACCGGTCATTTACACACAGATATTTTATCATTTCCTGCTCTATTTCTTCCTTCTCATTATCAAAAAAATCATCAAAATATTCTTCTAGGTCATCAAGCACCTTTCTCTTAATATTCTTTACAGTCCTTTGACAATGTGTCAGAGGCTTATAAGAAGAGATGTCTATATTTACTGGTGTTGATGATGCAGGTGCAGTACTAGTAGACTTAGCCTTTTTGCTTGATTGTCTAGTTTTCTTAGGCTGCACTTCTGGTTCGGTATCCTCGGACTCTAGTGACTTGTTTTTGGTCTTCCACTTCCTCTCAAATACTTTAGCGGGTGCAACTTCCAGTTTCTTCTTGGCAAGTGACCGCTTAGTCACTTTTGGGCTGGCTGAGGTAACCAGTGCCAATACTGATGGCACTGCCTTTCCCTTTTTCACTGAAGGTTCTTCAACTGGTATTACCCTTTCCAAGTAGGTGTCGGTTCACTTTTTCTTTGCATCTAAAGGAGAGGCAATCAGGGTAGAGGCATACCCATCCAACATGTCATACATCACCTCATATCCCATAGGTTCTACTTTTTCCTTTCTGGGCTCTACCACTTCCATTATACATTCATCTACTTTTATGGTAAAGCAGATGTCCTCTTCATATTTCTTAACAATATCTCCAGATATCATCATCCTCTGACTCATCTTCCACTTGAATTCATCAAAGTATTTATTCAAGACCTTAGGATATCCAGTTCCTACCGCTTGGAGACTTTCCCTAATTTTTTTAGTGATCGGTTGGTCAGCAGACCATTGAATATCACCAACTCCTGGGAAATAACCTTGGAAGTAGAAAAATAGGCCAACCAAAAGTTGTCCAAATCTGAACCTCAGAGCACTGTCTTGTTTGATGGACTTTAGGTTTAGTAGAAGTTGATTTTGCAAATAGGTACACAAATCAAATGAGGCGTCTTCCTTGATCATTATGTATGCAGCATTCACCGCAATAGCAAGGACAGAGTTTATTCGGCTAGCATAAAACACTCGGTAGTCGATCACCATGCAGGCATACTTAACCAAGTCATCTTTGATGGGGTTGATAGTCATTCCCCATTGGTCACTATGAGAACCGGTGAGCTTAGTCATTTCAGTCTTGATGACCTTCCTTAGGGTTGGCACCTCACCAATATTGCAGAAACCAATGATGGCATGAATTGCTTCAAATGTTCTGTCATGCTTCCTCTCGAGATACATTTTGTCGCCATGTACTCTGCTCAGGATGATGCGAATGTGTTCTTCAGTGAACTCTTCAAGAAAATAAATAGCATTATGTAGTTTCTTCCTCTATAGGATGTTGTATTCCGGTTTGATTTTCTTGTCATCCCCACGGAACAGACCTAGCTGGGAATGAATCGCTAGGGATCCTAGGTCTTCCAATTTACAGTCAATGTACCCTGAAATATCTTCTTCAACAATGACTCTGACAGGTATTTGGGATAGGGCATTGTATTTCATTTTCCTTTGAATAAATTCAGCTGAGTCCATGGGTACACTAGAACTGGAGTACGATGTAGAAGCCATGATTAACAAGAATTTTGAGAAATACCTTCACAATTTCAAAATTTAGGGTTTGCCAATGCAGCTCACACCACACCACTTCGGTTGCTTGATTACTGCTTTGATGTTCTTCACCTGATAGATTGAAAATGATCTCTCGATTATTCTGCAAGATTTTGAATTCACTTTGAATCACTTGATGAATTGCTCTTTATCGCTCTGCACTTGAAAAATTCTTTGCTCGCAAACTAATAAGTGAAAATGACGTTAAGAATCCCTTTTAAATAAATTCTTCATCTACCATAATAAATGCTCCACCGCTAGGGTACAAACCCTAATTTTGCCTTTTACCGCTTCAAAAACTTCTACCGATTGATAGGTAACATATACCGGTTTTGGGTCTTTAACGATATAAACCGGGGGTTCGAAACATTTCACCGATTTATTCCCCCTAAGCTTTTCTGAAGCTCAGTTTGTCGGGTCAAAGACTTCCACACTAGGTGCAAAAACCGGTTCATCTTGTGACACTTCTTTAGGTTTCTTTTTCCATGTTTTATTCATTCCCGCTTGAACGGTTTCAACATCAATCTTCCCTTCTGGAGTGATCAGTATATCATATGATAGGTTCTTTCTCATTTTGCAAGTTCTGGCAGGGTGTCCCGATTTGTTGCAATGATAGCATACCATTCCAAGTGTTCTCCATAGTCCATTGTTCATTCTATCATTCTTCCTTCTGCATGTTGCAATAGTGTGACCGCTACCATGACAGATCAAACAGGTTGCTCTCCAACCGGTTGCCGCTTGATAGCCACTACCACCTGACTAATGGTCATAGGCATTGTACCGGTTTGGATTCTGGTTCACAGTGGGTTTCGGGATAACTCCTTGAGTCCTTGGAGGGTATCTCCCAGTGTTGTGCAAAATAGACTTGTATTCAAATGCTCTATGCCCAAACTTGTAGCATGCATAACAGTTTCCATTGAATCTATTGGATCTAGGCTTATTGTTTAGAAAATAAGGAAAATTATTGTAGGCCTTATTTCTACACACATTAGCAGTATGTCCTTCCTTGAGACAATTAAAGCAAATAGGTTTAAACTTTTGCTTACCTTTATCCTTTGATGTTGGTTGCTTCTTTGATGCTATATCTTTTTGTCCAGAGGTCTCGCCTTCCTCATAACCGGAAAAACTAAGTCCAGTGGTATTCTTTACCGGTTTTGCTAATTCAAGCTTTTGCTCTAGCTTAGCAGTACTCTGATTGAATTTGGCAAGTATCTCCTTTGTCTCAGTAAGTTCTTTGGAGATAGAAGCATTGGATTCCTTCAAGGTTGCATTCTCAAAAATGGCCATGTTTAGTTCACCTTGCATTTCTTCTTTTTCCACTTTACTCTCTTGGAAATGAGCGGTAAGGGCACTAATTTCTTGCTTCAGCTTGGAGATCTCATGATCTTTGTCTTTTACCAGATCTTTAGCTTTCCTTCGGTTCTCAAGCTCTTGACACGTTCTGATAGTTAGTCCTTTTAGTTCCCTTCTCAGGTTGGCATTGGATTCATTCAGTTTTTCAACTTCTTCAACTAGGGCATCCATGTCTGCTTCATCAGGAGAACTATTTTCAGTAAGCTCCATTAGTTTCTCAACATGCTCTCTTCTTTTTTCCAAAGAGGCTTTATACTTGACCTTGAGTTCATCATAGGATTTCTCAGTCTGAGTGAGACGATGAGTAAGTTCCCTAATAGTGTATTCTGCCATATCTCCTTCCAAGTGGTTAGACTTATAGAAAGGTTGGCTCTGATACCAATTGATTAATACTAAGAGGTGGGGTGAATTAGTATACCAAAAAAAACTGAACTCAAACACTTAAACAGTTTAGCAGATAACTGGTATGACAGATTTACAAATAAACCGGTTAAGATAAATGCAAACCAAATAAACAAAGCATTCACCCACAAGAGCACAATCACCATAACACAAGAAGTTTTGACGTGGAAACCCAAATGGGAAAAACCACGATGAGAAGAAACTCACAAGTAACAATCTGCAGAATAGAAACCAGACCGGTTAAGGTCATACAATGTTCTTCACCAGAACAGATCTTGTTAGGCATCTAGATCTCTGTTAGGAGATAAGTCCTATTAAAGACTACCTTGTGAGAGGATTTCAGATTCACAGTTGTGAACCACCTTGTTAGAGGATTTACAAAGGCTTTGCTAGGCCTACCCGGTTAAGGGTTTCAGACTTGTCGAAGATGTGAGTAATCAACAAGTGAGTGATCTAGATACTAGCACAATATGCTTGGTTAGATCCATGATAGCTCATTGTTAATGCATTTCAGCATTACTTCAGTCTTCAATATCTCCACACTCCTACTCTTCACACAGACCTAATCTTCTCTTCTATGATCGTACATACAAAACCCTCATCATCATATTAAACCCTAGACATGATGTCCTTATAAAGGAGTCTGATTTCATGTCGGTCCAATAAGATTACATTACAAGTTCCTAGGTTTAGTGCATCTAGACACATTTGGTAACATGACACAAAATCATCGCCAAAGTGTCGGTGGATGATAACTCATCACAGAAATACCGGTTGGTAACTCATTATAGAGTAATACCGGTTCATACAATTTACCGATTAACAGTTGTCAAAAATGAAGACTAGAAAAATGTTAACTACCGCTTTGTTCCTTCATACCGCTTGAGATCCTCGAACCGCTTGAGGTCTTCATACTGCTTTAGGTCTTTAGTTAGTTTATGACCAGTAAACATCTTCAACAAAACATCGATAGTCTAAAGACTATAATACATAATACCGGTTGGAACAAATACCGGTTAGGCATAACTCATACATCAAGAAAGTGTACACAAAGCAAGTGTGTGTCCATCAATTACAATCACAACATCATCAAAATGCTAACAAGTTTATGGAATTTCTTAGTGTATGCATTGACATCTATCTCCCTCTATTTCAAATTTTGCAGTCACTTATGGATTTGAACTTCATAATCCCCTGGTAGGAATTGATCCTTAAGCCTTATCTTCATACGCTCCCATGAAGTTATATTTTTCTTACCTACTTGTACCCTTTCTTCTTGCATCATGTTCCACCAAACAAAGGTTGATCCCCTCAATCTTGACTTGGATACATTTACTCTTTTCTCCTTTGCTACCTCCTTATAATCAAAATGATTATTTAATGCTTCTATCCAATCTAGTAACTCGTGTCCATTGAGATTTCCTCCATATGTGGGTAATCCATCCAAATTATCCTTGGAAATGGATTTGACTGCATCCAAGAATAGTTTTTGGTCTTGAGGCATTGCTACTATTGTCTGGTCCTCCTCATCTTCCACTTCTTCATTTGTCTCATCTCCCCACTTTGTCTTAACCTTCCCCTTCTCCTTCTTAACATCTAGGCTCCCTTTTTTTTCTTCCTGGGCCTTCAATCCTTCTAGCATCTATGCCACCATCTGTCAGATGGCTTCCGGAGTCATTGCCTTTGGAGGCATTGAACTTGCTTCTAATTCCTCACAGTCTGACATACACCAATGTTTCAAAGGGTGGCTCTGATGCCACTCTGATGCAGAGATTCTTGGAGTTGATCCTATTCACCTTCTTGTCTTTCTTGTTCTCCTCAAAGGTCTAATCCACTTTGTCTTGCCTCCAAGGTATTTCTATATATGCATATGTTCTACGAGTTTTTTCTTTGTGATCTGGTAATGTCTATTGTTTGAAATCAGCAACGTGTTCTGATCTTCCATTTATTGCTTTATGACTCATGCTACACACGTAAGTAGTGTATGAGAATTATTGGGATAGACAATATTTTGGTGGTATTCTTTCCATGAGTCTGTGAAGTTGCTGACTTTGTAGGTTTACTGGAGGTCCGTTATTGAATGTTGATTTGAATAATATTTGATGATTTTTGGATTGCAGGGTACTAATTGAGTAGTTCGTTAAGTTGTTATTGAATTGGTTTCACTATTATTTTCTTGTTTCCCTATCTCTTGCAATTTATTTCCAGAAGAATCTTAAAATCAAAAAATACAAAAAAAAGGAAGTTAAGTTATTAATGATTAGTGGGATTTAGTTTTAACCAGCAGGCCCCTTAATAGGTACAACCACATCAACCATTGGGCTGCCCATCACCATCGAGACCTGACTATAGAGACCTTGGAGTGATTAGTTCCCCATATCTTATTACTTTTCAACAGAGGTGGTGAGTGTTCATATTGGCTTCCTAACTATTGGCAGCTGTGTCAAAACAGTCGTCAACATAAACTAGCGCTAGAAGGAGATGAAATTTTACCATTCATGCAACCCAACCTCAACTACGAGCAAGACGACATTGTTACCCAACTATATGATCTTGCTTGGGATAGTAAAAGGAATTATAGTGATTGGTTGCGAGCATGACAAGTCCTTGGAAATGAAATACAAAAGGCTATATGTATAGAAGTGGAGGCATAGAGGCAACTTCTTCCACAAGAAAATCCACAACCACCTCCACAACCAGAAAATTGAGGTATTAAGTTGGATCGTATATCATCTTTCTCTCCAAAGAGATTCCACAAAGTCCTTAGGAGTAGTTCTTCACCATCTGACTTAGTAGAGTTAGGACTTGCGACTAGGAAAAAGAGAAACAAAGCTAAGAGACAACCCTCAACAGCCTCACCAGGGCAGTCATCCATACTCAATGTAGAAGATCAATTGATCCCTATTCCTCAGCCTTTCGCTGCACCTTTTGTGATTCAACATCCATCGTCACCAAGAATCTCACAACCATTATACACAAGATAGTCAACGATAGTGAAAAATAGATGACGAGGATGATGGTGGTGACCATTCTTTGGCAGTGTTTCGTTGTTGTGCTTGGCAGGTTTTGTCATTGCTTCACTGATGTGAGATGGGTTCCATCCCTTTCTCTCTATTTTTTCCTACAATGATTGCAGAGGGCGTTGGTGGAAAATACACTTCTGCACAGGGAGAGACAGCTCCTCTACTTTGGCTTTGGAGTGCGGGCTCTGAACCCCTCGGTTTTACTTCACCCTTTGGGCTCCCTATTTGTTCTTCTCTTTGGACGATAGGGGTTGTGGAAGGTTTTGGGTTTAGGTCTTTGTGACCTCTGGTTTGTTTGCTCCTGGGGATTTGGTTTCCAGAGATGTTGTTGTTTCTATGGCTCCTTTGAAGCTCTGGAAGGTCTTTTTTATATGTTTGGAAGGTGCATCTCTTTTTTTTCTTTCGTTCCTGGGCTTTCCTCCTATTGAGGTGGAGGACCTGCTTTTGAGGAGCCTTTTGAGAGGGTTTACTGGGCGTTTGGTTTCCATCCTTCCTTGTCTATTAGAGGTGACCCAGTTTCCTATGGAGGAGGAGATGTGGTGGAGGGGTAAAGATTGGCTTCAGCTTGTTGTTATGGTGCTTTTTGGGATGTCTATTTGCCTATCTCATCGTCCTATTGAGGTGGACATCTTTCCTATTAAGGTGGAGAGATGGTGTGTTTGGGCTTTTCAACTTTTGATGTTACCCATGTTGTTGGCTGAGGTTTGTGGTTCTCTCTCTCAATTTTTTCTTCTTGAAAGTGTCTAGGTTTTGCTCTTCCCAGATCCCCAGTTGTTTTTGTGGCCTGTGCTCTTATTGTTGTCTCTTCGAAAGGATTTTTTGTTCCTAGCTTTTGGTACCTTGGGTACCCTTTTTTCTAGTTTTGGGAGCCATGCAAAACCTAGTGATAGGCTGGTTGCGAGCAGTTTTCGAGGGCCCAGTCCTGCCAGCTTTTGTTCTTGTTTTTAGTTAAGGGAAGGTTATGCTTCTGGTAACCTGGTTTATTTGCTGAAGGTTTGGGGATCCTAGAAAACCCTTTTCTAGTTTTGGGAGCCAATTCAAAACCCAAATTCTAGGTTTGGGGAACCTATCAAAACCCTTAGCTTCCAAACTGGATATGTATGGTCAAATATTGCTACCAGGATTTTATGTTTGGGGTTATGGGTACCTAGTTCTACCCATGGTTGGAGATATAGGCTAAGGGTGCCTCTGTTGTACCCTTGATCTCTTTCATGGGGCTGATCTTTTCAGTCCTGGTTTTGGTGGGCCTGCTGGTTTTCTAAAGTTTATTACTTCAAGCAGCCTTGTTTTTATTTAGTTGGATGTTGTTTGGTTGTGGCTTTCTTTGTTATTATCTTTGAGCAGTTTGCTCTGTTGGGTTCTAGATCCCGGTAAAATCTATTGGGTTTCAGGTCCCTTCAAAACCTGTTGTATGGGGTTTCAAGTCTCCTCAAAACCTATTTTCCCTTAATCAAAAACACCCATCATCACCACCTCCAATGGCCTACTTTAACCAAGACCACACACCACTAGGAACTATACCAGGGGGTATACATGACCTACCTAGAAACCCAGATAATTTTGCAGCAAATTCTATTATTTGGGGGGCAAGATAGTTGATGAGCACATTGAAGCATTCAAAGATGCAGTCGTTTGTAACAACATTGAACACCAAGATGTAGTATGTAGACTCATTCCATATTCACTTGGGGAGAATGAATATAATTGGTATTTAACCTTACCGGCAAATTCTATCACTAGCTGGGATGTTTTAGAGAAAGCTTTCATTGATCAATTCTGAGTGTATGTAGACCCTGGAACATTGTACCATAAATTTTCCTCTCTTAAGAAGTCATCGAATGAACCTTTAACAACTTTTAATACTAACTTTCAAAGGGAATTTAAGAGGTTACAAGCTCCTTATCAGGTAGCACCCAACGTAGCGATTGACTCGTATGTAAGAGCTATTGACCCATGGACCAGAAAGAGTGTTCCCCAAGATCAAAGGGACGCCTTGGAAAAGGTCTATGCGTTGGAGATCAACATGAATCATGAGTTGAACCAAACACCAAGGGGAATTGGATACAATTTACCCATAGGGGTGAATCAAGGGAACTATAACCAACTCCCTAGGGTACCCTAGCCTTTACCTATAGGAGCCCCAACAATGAACCCGGTGCCAATCTATTCTTCTCAACCTCAGGCTAATCAGTAGTTTGTTGCCCAAGCTTTAACTTGGCAGACTAATACCAATGTCGCTCCCACTCAAACACAATATGTCGGTCAAGCGCAAGGGGAAAATCAACAATTTGGTAATACTCACGCAACAAGCCAACCTCCAACTATGATGCCTGAGAGTCAAGGAACTCATATATCTGTTGAAGTAGAAGCATTAAAGAAAATGATCTCACAAGTTACTTCAGATTTGAGTCAGTTGAAGATGAATCCCCCAAGAGGGTATAACCAATCCCAACCATATAATAATCAGTGAAACTACAACAACTAGAACCAAAACCAAAGGTATAACAACAAACCATACAATAGACAATGGAACACGGGTCCAAACAATGGTGGGGTGAACCATGATCATCTTGATGCACGAGATAACCCAAATAACACACAAAGTGTTAACCTTACTGATATGAATTTACTAACTAATTGGTGTAGGTTGCATGATATAGTAGCGCATTCTAAGGTTAATTGTTCCCAATTCAAAAAGATCATAAGGATCGCTCAAGTTGATTCTCAACCAAAGGATTGCTCTAATGACGAACCTGAAAAAGTTAATACCGCAATGTTGGTTGACACGTTCCTATGCAAGGAGTTTCAAGATGAAGTTGAAGGTGAACCATATGTCTATGATGCTCAGGCCTTTCAGACTAGAAATAATTACAATCTTAGGAGTCAAGGGAAGGCTCCATTAATAGATCCACCTCCCCCAAAGGGTGGATTTGTACCTCCCAATGCGAACGCAAGCAACAATCCTCACCCTCCTCAGATGTTTCAAGGAGTATGCCCTAGACAAACTCAAGGGCAAGAATATGTTTTGAAAGGATCTTTTGATGTTACCAAGGAGATGGAGAGGACATCCACTACTATGTCCCTAATGGAGGTACTGAGATATTGCCCTGAACAAAAGAAGGCTCTCCTTAGGAAGTTGGAAGTGCTAGAGTCGCAGAGCAATGAGGTTAAGATGGTTTACCTGAATGAAGTCAATGCCAATGTCAGTAGAGATGCAATTGAGAACCCACCATTTTTATTTAGTTTGAGGATATGTGGAAAGAATCTGCATCACTGTTTGGTAGATTCAAGTGCTTCTAGAAATGTAATGCCCTACTCTATATGTTAGAAGCTTGGTCTCAACCCAGTGTGTGCAAACAGTAAGGTGGTACAACTAGACAAGACTGAGGTTAATGTAATTGGAGAATTAAAGGATGTATACATCTAGTTGGGTGTTGATCCTCGTATATCTTGTTACATCAACATTCAAGTGGTGGATATTCCAGAGGTATATGGGATGCTCCTCAGTAGAGATTGGTCAAAAACTTTGGGAGGTTATTTCTCAACCTGTTTTACGTATTTATGGCTTCCATGGAAGGGGGTGAGTAACCAGATCCAAATTGATAGTGAACCCAAGTTGAAGAAGTTGGTCACAGATTATGGAGCTCACAATGAGATGGCATATGCTAAAGTAAGTCCAGGAGTCTATAGAGTAAATGAAATCCTCAATTTCTCTGCACTTGCCCTTCCCCAGTTATGTCAAGCTGATATGACTACATATAGAGGGCAGGTCAAAGGTTTCATTAAAATAGTAAAACAAGGGATGAATTTGTTGGGGGATAATATAAAAATACAAGATTTGTTGCTTTCAAAATTTTGTCGAATACATCATGAGGAGCACTCAGAGATATCATGTATCCCATGTCAGAATGAGGTTACAAAGTTGATGAGCCCAGTCCCATGCGAGGACGTTGATCATGTTATCAACATGGGATAAATTCAAATTCCAAGTTGTGAGGGAGTAATACCCCGAACAATGGATCTTACAAAAAAAACTTCCCAGCCAGGACAATGCAACAAGGAGATCTTCATGGTTGAGATTGGTAAACAAGAGAATGAGGATATCTTACTTGAGCAAGAGGATGAATAAACCCAACTTCAAATACAACCTCAAGTATAGAAGTCCACTCCTAACACCCTTGAAGTACTCTTGCAACCGGTAATTGAACAACCTCAAGTGTTGCAAGACCTTGAATCCAAAGGACAACAACCACCTTCAGAAACTAATTTGATTACTGATCCTAAGGCGAAGAATGTAAAGAAACTGAAAGATGAAATATGGTTTTTAAAGTTTGATGGGTCTAGATCCAAGCAAGGCAGTGGAGCAGGTGTAGAGTTAACAAGTCCCAAAGGGAAAACCTTTCTAGCCTCTTACCGACTCCAATTCCCTTGCACTAATAATATGACAGAGTATGAGGCCCTAATTAGAGGATTACTCTTCACTCATAAGAAGGGAGCCAAATGCTTAAGAGTGTAGGGAGACTCTGAATTGGTGGTTAAACAAGTAAGAAGCCAATATGCATGTCACGACAAAATATTAGCATCATATAGGAATAGAGTATGGGGGTTGGTTGAGGATTTTCATGCTTTCAATATTTAGCTTGTACCCAGGAAAGTAAATGGGATATTGGATGCATTGGTTGTAGTAGAAAGTACACTAGAACCAGTGAGCCAATCTCCTTTGAAGAATTTTTCCGTAGAGTTGCTCTCCACACCTACTGTGCCTGATAACATCAAACACTTTCAATTTTTTGAGGATGATACCCACATTCTAACTTTTCTTGCCAATTCAGGGGCTTTTGAAGAATAAATCATTGATGAGAAGAGTAGATCAGATGATCTTGATGAAGGGGGTGATGAAGAAATTATGAATTTGCCTACAAACGTTATTCCCAAAGGTATGGTCACCCTAGAGAGGCTTTTTGATTCTGATCCCAAGATAAAAGAGAGATTAACAATGGATTCAGATGTCGGGAAATACAAACCACATAATATTGGTTCAGAAGACCAAGAGAAGATAGTGTATATTGGGAAGATTTGTACTCAAATTGAAAGAGAGAAAATTCTACAAATCTTAAAAGATTTCATTGATGTAATAGCATGGGGATACGAAGATCTGAAAACTTTTGATACATCAATCATCACTCATGTTATACCCTTGAAACCCAATATAAAGTCGTTCAAATAGAAGCAACGACCGGTTAATTCACTGATAGAACCCTTGATTTTCAAGGAAGTTCAAAAGCTTCTCTCTGCTAGGATTATTTTCCCAGTACGTCACTCTACTTGGGTCACCAATTTGGTGCCAGTAAGGAAAAAGAATGGGGAAATTTGGCTTTGTGTTGATTTTTGCAACCTCAATAAGGCATCTGAAAAGGATAATTACTTGCTTCCTTAGATGAGGTATTACAGATTGTTAATGGTTCATAAATGATGTCATTCTTAGATGGTTATTCTGGATATAACCAAGTTTTGGTGAACCATGAAGACCACATGAAAACAACGTTTACGACAAATTGGGGGACATATGCGTACTGAAGGATGTCGTTTGGGTTAATTAATGTTGAAGCGACATTCCAAAGAGCAATGGATACGGCTATCAAAGATTTGATTGGAAAATGTATTATTATATTTATGGATGACTTGACTATATTTTCCAAGGTCGAAGAAGATCACCCGGACCACCTCCAAAAAGTTATGGAGAGGTGCCAAAGATATGGGATTTCCCTTAGCCCCAAGAAGTGTGTATTTGGAGTGGCTGAAGGAAAGCTCCTTGGTCATGTAATCTTTGAAAGAAGGATATCTATAGACCCAGATCGAGTAGAGGCGTTGTTGAAACTACAAATGCCTAGCAGTAAAAAGGAAATGAGATTTTTCTTTGGGAAGATCAATTTTGTTAGAAAATTTATCATCGGGTTTGCAGAGATAGTCAAGTCATTAAATGAAATGATGAAAAGGATGCTAAGATCGAATGGACTACTGAAGCAAAAGAGGCTTTCACCCAGATCAAGAAATCGATCACTGAAGCCCCCGTATTAACTAGTCCTAACTATACTCTGTCATTTTATATATATTCTTTTGCTTCGTTACACTCAGGGGTGGCTGTTTTGACACAGAGGCAAGCAGGGGATGAGAAACCCATCGCATTTATGAGTTCCCCTTTCAAAAGTGCTGAGGTGAGATATTCTACTCTTGAAAAATACGCTTTTGATTTGGTAAGAGCAATCAAGAAATTCAAGCATTATATCCTGAGTAAAATCTATGCAATTGTACCTGATCAAGTGGTTAAGTCACTTCTTATGCAGTCATAGCTGGGAGAACGTTGACGGAAATGGATGGCTATTTTACAAGAGTTTGATCTGGAGATGTATCCAATACGTCAGAGGCGAGGGTTTGTCTCAAGCTATAGTGATCGACATCCCTCAAATCCAGTGCCAACAGTATACGTTGCACTCATTCACTCAGGACCCATGGTACACAGATTTAGTTTTTATTTTACTGAATAATAAGTGTCCTGAGGGGTTGATAGCCATGCAAAAATGAGATTTAAGGCTTAAAAGTGCCAATTATATGATCAAGGGTTCAACACTTTATAGAAAAATTTACGAAGGTATTTACCTTTGATGTATTCATCATCAAGAATCTCGTAAAATGATCGAGGAGTTCCATGGGAAGTATGGTACAAGTCATGGGTTGGCAGATGCCACTACACATCAAATTTTGAAGGCTAGATATTATTGACCTAGTATTTTTAAGGATACTCATGAGCACGTTCGTCATTGTCATGCGTGCCAAAGCACAACTTCTAGAGAGAGGAATCTCGCTATGTCTCTCCAACCAGTGTTTGAGGTAAGATCATTCACCCAATGGGCACTGGATTTCATAGGTATCATTAATCCTAACTCGTCTGAAGGACATAAGTTCATTCTTATAGCAACAGATTACTACACCTGATGGGCGGAGGCCATAGCATGTCAAAATGCTACTACGAAGGATGTCCTAAAATTCATTAAAGAGCACATCGGCACCAAGTTTGGTATGCCATTCACTCTGGTATGTGACAACGAACCTACCTTTACTTTTGCATGGTTGATGCAATGGTCGTACGAATATAAGGTAATACTAAAATTCTCATCCAATTACTATCTGCAAGGTAACTGAGTAGTTGAATCCACAAACAAGAACATCCTAGATGTCATTAAAAAGCTACTCGAGAAGAATCCTAGGGATTGGCATAATCAGTTGAGATATGCCTTATGGGTTGATCGAACCAGAGTTAAAGTTGTCCTGGGAACTTCTCCATATTACCTAGTTTATGGCCAAACTCTTGTCTTCCCGATCAACTTACAAATACCTGTCCTTCAGTTATTGAAAGAACTTGAAATTGAGGATTAGGTAGAGGTTATCCTCCTAAATCTATTAAAACTTCATGAGAAAGGGATGAATACCCTACAACACTTTGCCAAGCACCAAGTCATTGTTAAGTGATGGTTTGACAAAAGAGCCAAGGTGAAAGCCTTTCAGATCTTTGACCTAGTTCTATTATGGGATAAGGTCAGGGAGAAGAAAGGCATTCACCATAAGTTTGAAAGGTTGTGGTTAGGTCCTTACCAAATAGTTGAAAACTTAGGAGAGAACACCTTTAGGTTAAGCTCTCTGACTAGAGAACTTGTGCCATTGCCCGTCAATGGTCAGTTTCTCAAGTACTATTTTGATTAATCCCCAGTGAAGCTTGACCTATTTTATATAGTAGATTAGTTGTTTTTGTTTTGTTTGCTTTGTCGCTTGTTTGGGTTTTGCATGTTTGTTGTGTTTTCGCTTTGCTGTATGTTTGTTTCCCTTTTGTCTTTGTTTGTTTTGTTCCATTTTGTTGTGTTGGGATATATATTTATTCTCAAAGATTCTAAAAGGAAGGTGTCCTTTGCATGACAAGTAGCTAAATTTTGAGAGACTTCGACTCTTTTCTATTTACAACTTCATTATTATTTGGTTAATTTTGAAACCTTTGTCTACACTCGTTCAAGGTGGTATATAACGGTTTAAATATGATTTGATTTTTTTACCCTCAATTGGAAAAGGATAGCTTGATAACTCAGCACTACCATCACACTAAGATACATCAGAAAGTTTTGTAAGATATCAAATGAACTTGTTTCCAAGTGAAAAATCAGAAGTCGGGATGTTTCACGTTATCCACCGTGGTTCCCAACCTAGTAATCAGACTTCAATGTTTGAAAAGTTTCTTAAAAGGTTACTAAAGAAATAGTCCTTCTATATTCCATGATGTTTTCAAAAAAGGGAAAAGAAAAAAATAAATGATCCTCTTAAAGAAACTAACTTTGGGTGTTTCAAGTAATCTCCATCCGGGCTATGGACACCTAGCTAGTAGTGGAGCACTTCTTGACGAGAACTAGAGGTATCTCTGTCGGGGCTATGAACGCCTAGCTGGAAGCAGAGCTATACCCAGGATGACCTTGCATGAAACACATTGGTTGATTTCACCTACATAGCTTGGGCCTAGTTTCCTTTGTTTATCTTTATTATTAAAAATGATGGAGTAATAAATCATGCACACACACTTAAGAGTTAATCATGTTTAGTTCTAGACTTGATTGTTTGTTCATTGATTCACTCATCTTGTTTCTTTTATGAATCCTTTTGAATGATAATAGCCTCAGGCATCTGGTTAACCAGAGATTCTGAAGTTCTAAATTGCCTAGAGTCATTTTTCCCAGATATTCGCCATTTGTTATGCCCTGCATACCTAACCCCCATTAGTTTCCTTGTGTTGAAAATATGGGTCCCTCTTTTTGCTTTTTGTTGCTTTGTGTTTGTAGTTTTACTTGAGAACCCCAAAACCCCGAAGTTCTGAGGTCTCCTTTGTTTGTTTTTTCTTTGTCCTACCCCAAAATCCTGGAGTCCCAAGTTAGGTGTTTGTTTGTTGGTGCACAACCTCAGAACCTCAGATCCCTGGAGTTCTGAAGTTGTGCCTTATCTTTTTCCTTTTGTTGAAGCCTCAAAACTTCAGAGTCCCGAAGTCCCAAGTTCTTCATGTATTATTTTTGTCCTTTTTACCTCGAAACCCTGGAGCCCCGAGGTCGTCTTGTCTATCAACCCCTGAACCCCAGAGTTCCGAGGTCATTTTGTTCCTTTTTACCTCGGAACCCCAAAACCCCAAAGTCCCGAGGTGTTTTTGTTACTACTTAAAAAATTGCCATTAGTTTTATATCCAAAGTCATTCTATATACTCTAGTCGGTTACTACTACCAAAATAGTTAGTCGGTATGAACAGTCTAGTCGGTTACAGAAGGAAAACAGTCACAAAGCCCAGTATACACCAAGTTGTCTACCGAGTGTTATTTCATGTCTACCGAGCAGTAAAGATAATACACCGAGTTGATATACACCAAGTGAAACGTGTTACCAGATTCATTGAACCTGGACACACATATGAAAACGTGTTACAAGATCGAGGCACATAGAACTGTTTTTGCATTGGAAATTGCACATATAGATTTTGTATAATTTTGAGGTCATCTAACCAATGAAATATTTTGCATGGTTATTCATTCGAGAAATCATGTTTGTAAGATCGAAGCAATGAATTAGATCACCGACATAAGAAATCAATTTATACAGCATGAATTTAGGATTAGAGATATATGTGAATGAGAGAAATGTGTGTGCATATGTGTATGAAGCAAGACTTATGTGATACATGAGAAATCACAGAGTATTATGACTATTACAGAGACACAGAGGTCACCGAGAAGGTTTTTAGAGAACAGTCAAAGAACAGAGTAAACAGAAAGGTTTACCGAGTTACTTTATGAGTTACCGAGGTATGCTATAGGCAAGGTAATCTTATTTTGAGCACATAGAATCTGCTACAGCATTTCAAATGTAAAGTTGCAGATATTTGTAAAGTCTTATTGTCATATTTTGAAGTTGTAAGAGAAACCTTTAACAGGGTAAAAGACTCTAATCAAATCTATAAATTGTAAAGTCTCTAACCAGGTGTAGCATTTATATAAAGTGTTGTAAAATCCTTTAGCAAGGTAGATCTAACAGATCTTGTTACTCCTAATAGAGTAAGCTATCAGAAATAGCTAAATATGTAGCTCTAACCGAGCACTCTTTATTATTGCAGTAGTGAAGTTGTGGGTGCCATCCCCACCGTAGTTTTTCTCTCTAACCAAGAGTTTCTGCGTAACCAAAATATATGTGTTATGGAGTGAATCATGTATGATTGTTACTTATTTGTTTTAGCTTTATGTTATGTTACAGCAGTTTTTGGTTTATGCATAATAGTAAAGATATTGTTGATAAAAGGATTTGAAGTACTGATTCACCCCTCCCCTCTCAGTACATTAGCTTTCCATATTGGGCCTAACAATTGGTATCAGAGCTTGAATCTTGGAAAAGGGTTTAACTACCTAAAGAGAAAGATCTTATCAATGGAAGGCTACAAACAATCTCAGAGGATTGTGTATCTGCAAGAAGAATTGGATCATGCTAATCAAGTGATTGTAGACATGCAAAGGCAAATGCAAAAATCTCTGAAAGTGAGAAGAAGATTATCTGATGATTTGCAGGACTCTCAAGAGTTAGTGGAACAAATTGAGACATCATTTGAGAATAGTATGTCTGAAGAGACTAAAGAAATGATTGGACAATTGAAAGAAAATAACAAAGCACTGGCTGATCAACTAAAAGCAATGAAAAGAGAACATGAACATTTCAGCACACAGATGACTGAAAATCTTGATGTATTGAGGACAACCGAGGACAAAGTAAGAGATCTAGAAAGAGAGAAACAACAACTTGAAGCTTTAGTATCTGATAAGGATGATGAAATCATAAGGTTGACTGGGATTCAACAAAATCTGTCAGATCAACTAGGTTATGCACATCATGAAGCAAATCTGAAAGATGATGAGAATCAAGCATTGAAACTTGAAGTATCAAGGTTGAGCAATGAACTTGAAATAGAGAAGAAATCCAAGGAAACACTGAAGAAAAGTTATGAAGCATCAAAAATGTTGGATGAGCAACTGAATACGAGATGACCCTACAAAGAAGGAGGACTCAGTTACAAAGGAAAAGACTCTACCGAGAAGGGAATCTGCACTATCGAGAGAGGAGAATCATCAAAGCAAGCTGGAATCAAGAAGAACATCAAAAGAAAGAAGCCTATTTGCAACTACTGTGGAAATCAAGGTCATACTGCCAACATGTGTCAAATCAAAAAAGGTAAGCAACTGAATGCCACTAAGACCAATGGTTATTGTTACAATTGCAATAAATATGGTCACACATCTAATCAATGTAGGACAAAATCTGTTAACAATTATCAGAAGGCAAAATTCAAAGGGTTTTGTAAAAACTGCAATAGATATGGACATAGTACCGAGAAGTGTTGGTTTAAGAAAAAGAATCACATGTGGTCTACACACCGAGCAAATACTAGAGGTTACCGAACTCACACAGATCCTTACCGACAATATTCTGCGGTACCATGGGATTACAATACAAGGATATGGTGTGAATGTTGTGGAAAATATGGACATATAAGTGCCAACTGCTTTATAAGGTTTGGAATGAACAACCGAAGATCATGGAGAAATCCTACTATGGCATGTTTTCATTGTCACAAAGTTGGACACTTGGCTGGAGATTGCAGAGATCAACCTAGAGAAGACACAGAGGAAATAAAAGAGAAATTAAAGATGATTTGGAGAAAGAAGGAAATTGTGTCAAATAAAGAAAGCACCTTACCCACCGATTTAGGTGCTCCCACTCCAAATTAATCGGTAAAGGTATGAAGGGACTGCATTCTCACAAGGTTAAATCTTAAACAATTCCTATTTTAGTATGTACTGAATTCAAAATCTGCATAGTAAGATGTAGTAGTAAGTTTGAATTTCTATCAAAGTCTTTTGAGCACTTTACAGGAAATCTGTCAAGTCGGTGAATTCAAGAAGCCTGTAAAGTCAGTATATGAAGGAAATTTGGTTACTCAGTTAAAGAGCAAAAAGGGAAAGAAAGTTAAGTAGAACCGAGTGCATTTAATGTCTTTGACCTAACTTGCACGGAGCTCGATAAAGTTTATTATGTACTTAAAGAATTCTTCGAGGTCATTTTCATTCACCAAGTTTTCAAGAAGCAGAGCAGAGTGAATCAAGGCAATCAAACCATCTTCAAAGTGAAATCTAAGGTATTTACATCAAATCTCATCGCATTGCTAAGTTGGTTTACCGAACTCATTAAGTTGTTATTATCTGCTGATTGTGAAGCGTCTGTCATTTGTTAAGTTCTCAAACCCTAAGGTTCCTGTGTCAATTTTTATCTGAAATCAAAATGGCACCTAAGATCCAAGACCCCATTGTTGTCAAGAATGTAGAGAAGCCCTCACTAAAATACTCTTTGACTCCCAAAATTGCATCTGAACCGGATGACAAAACTGCCTTTTCACTCATCCTGGATCGAGTCTTGTTAGTCGAGGATGTGAGATTCTTCACCAAATGCTGTGTTGAAGAACCCGGTCATGTTGAGATCAAAGATGCATATGATGAATTGTGCACAGATGGTAAAATGGATAGCAAGTATGAGCACATCAAAATCAAGGGATTGACTGAAGCCCTAACCTATCCCCATGTGTTCAAACCCCAGTGGGTCAAGTTTGTACTAAGTCGAGTGCATGATGATTTCATGTGGCTACAAGAGCAACCATTTAAGATCACTATAGAAATCATTCATCTGATCACCGGTTATCCTATCTATGATCATGCCCGAGCACAAAAAATGATATCACAGAAGGAATTGATCAGTTTGACTAGAGTTGAATCTGATTGCAGAGGTCTGAAGTTGAACAATGTCACTGATCCTGAACTCAAATTTGCCATTAGAGTAATTGGTTACTGTTTCTTCCAATCGGCAAGGGAAAACAGTGTACCCTGTGCAACAGTGGACTTAGCATACAAAATTGTTAAGAAAGGCATGAAAATTGACTTGTGTGAAGTATTGTTGAAGAACTTGTTTGAAAATCTGAACACAATCAGGAAGCCGAAGAAGAACAACTCGGCAAATACTCTAAAATTTCGATCACTACTTGTATGTATGTTTTTCTACTTTGAGAAGTTTTTTCCAATAGTCGGTAAAGTTGTTTGGGAACTACACCAACCAATCACCCATCAGATCAATGACTTCATCAAGAAGTTAGGTGATAACTTTAATGATATAATGGATGATTACTTCAACAAGTTCCAAGAGAAAATGCATAACAGGTACCGGATTCCACCCCAGCTAGTAGAAAAATACAAAGATAAAATATGTTTTGAAGTCAACACCGATTACTGTTATGTGAATGTTGTGGAACCAAGGACTCAATCTTTGCCACCTATGGGTTACGAGACTGATTTTGATATCACACAACAACAAATCAATGCATTTCTAACACTACCAAGGCATACTACCGAGCTGAGGTATGGAACCTATGAAGAGGTGAAAGAAAAAGTAAAGATGAGCATTGTAGTACCCAAAGCTACAAGGAAGGCATCAAAGATGATTAAGGCATTAACTGAGAAATTTGGAGAAGAGTCTTCCTCCACACCTGTCAAAGGCATTCTAGCCATCACCGAAGAGGAGACAGAAGCCCAAGAAGCTGCCATAACACTTAGCACCGAATTGCCTAAGGGAAAAGTGTTGAAGAGAAAGAAACATGACACTTCAATGGCCCTATCGACTCCTCCAACAAAGAGACCTAACACAAGGGCATCTGCTGCATCACTGAGTAAGAAACAAAAGACTGTTGTTGTTCTTAAGGTAACTAGAGCTTACAAGAAATCTACTCGGAGACTCATTTTGCCAAAAGAGTCGAGTGATACCGAATCTGAAGATGCAAGTAAATTCCAGATTGTGAAAAGCAAGAAGGTAGATGTACATAGTGTAGAAATTTTTTGTAATAATCTGAAGGAATATGGTGGATTTGGTGGATTCAGATTTGTCAAATATGAATCCAGATCTGCTGATGAAAAGAGGAAAATTGAAGAAGCTGTCATTTGCACACTTCTAAAATTCTGAGTGGTCCCATTAGAAGTATGTAATTCTATTCCTAAGGAATTATATGCACATATTGAAACCAGATGGCAATATGCTCTAGACTCGGAGAAACAAATCAGAGAAAGAAGTCTAGTACATCTCTTTCCTGATATGTCGGTTGATGAAATAAAAGAACATCTGATAAACAGCCAAACACAATTTACAATAAAACATAAGGCCTTGAAATTGATGAATGGCCTGTATCTAAAAGTGGAGAAGGAAACAAAAGACCAATGGCAGGACATCTTTCAAAGAAAGAATGTTGGTGAACAATCTACAGTGGAAATAGTCGATGTCACCGACCAAGAGCCTGATGTCACCGAGCAAGACCCTGCTAACACCATTCAAATAGATGAAGATATCATGGATGCAGAGGCACCTGAACAAGAAATGATAGAAGGCAATGCTTATGCAAAACTTGTCTCCAGTGAATCTATTTTGGAACAAGTTCAGCCTTACCCACCAATCAATCAGCCTACTACAATCGAAGCTCCTCAGGATACAGATGAAGGCACCAAAGGTCAAAAGTCTACAGCAGAAGGTACTTCACAAGAACAAACCTCTCAAGCACCTTCTAGCACGGAAAATGTTACAGCTGAGACACCAAGCACTGAGACACCGAAGGACACTACCGAGGCTAAAGAAACTGACCAAAGTATTGTCTCTACCGAGCAACCTACCGAGGGTCCTCAAGCCTCTCAAGCTATTGTAGTGGTTCACCCGGTGAAAGGTAAAGAAAAGAAGTTGAAAAAGCATAGTTTCAAAATAGATTTATCGAAACCGATAGTGTTGCCCAATGTAGACATCTCCAAATTGAAAGGGCAAGCACTCACTGAATTCGGTGAACTGTGCAAAGCAAAGGCCGAACAGGAGAAGCAACTGGTCATACAAAAGAAGAATAAAGTACTTCAGAAGGTAAAGACCTTACTATCAAATATGCTACCTTCAGCTACTGTATCAACCGATGCAACCATCCATATTCAATTGGATGAACTCCTAAATCAGATTGAGACATCTGGAGTAGATGCATCTGAATACTTGAGCAAACTAAAAGACAAGGAGCTAACTGCTAAAATGATAGAGGAAGTACAGAAATCCATTGTTGTTGGCAAGGTAAAACTTGTCAAATTTATTGTTGAGTTGTCCCCTCAACTCAAGCACATTCTTTCATTATTTCAGAAACTCTGCACATTTTCTTTATTCATTAAGGACATTAAGAATAAAACAGAAGCAATTGAGAAAGAGATCACCGATCTCTCAAATAAGCTAACCCCCGAGCCCAATTCAGTTCAAATTTTTTATACTAAGCTACAACAGCTCATGGCTCAACAATTGGAACTGAGGAATGAAGAACACAAGATCAGGATGGACATAATGACACTTCAAACATTATTCCTTCCTCATCTTTCATCCGTTCAAGAACAGCTCAACCGAGCCACTTACCTCTCTACTACACAAGAGGGAAGCACTTTAGATGGCTTAATTTCATTATTGGCTGATATTAATGCACAGAATTCTTTAATGGACAGTGTAAAGGATGCACTCTCTGTCGCTCTCACCAAAGCCAAGACAAAGTACAAATCCATTTTTGATCAGTTGCCACCTCCAAATGGTAACTAAATTTTGATGTTTGTCAAAAAAGGGGAGTATATCATCAGAGTATATATAGCATCAAAGTACACAGGGGGAATGTATAGTATTCAAAGTATCAAACAATCGGAGTGTAGTATACAGGGGAAGTATACCGAGCAGAATGAGCAGAATAAGCAGAGTATCCAAGAGCAGTGAACAGAGGAAAGAACAGTGATTACAGAGTATTGATCACCGAGCACACATAATCAGAGTTTTGTACAGCATATTGATAAGGGGAGTATATTTGATTATACTATTTGATTGACTAATGTATATACTGTATGTTTAGTCAAATTTTGTAAAGTATACAGATTTTTGAGTAATGACTTTGAAAGTAGTTTTGTCAAACATCTCAACTAATGTCAAAAGGGGAGATTGTTACTACTTATCAAATTGCCATTAGTTTTATATCCAAAGTCATTCTATATACTCTAGTCGGTTACTACTACCGAAATAGTTAGTTGGTATGAACAGTCTAGTCGGTTACAGAAGGAAAACAGTCACAAAGCCCAGTATACACCGAGCTATCTACCGAGTGTTATTTCATGTCTACCGAGCAGTAAAGATAATACACCGAGTTGATATACACCAAGTGAAACGTGTTACCAGATTCATTGAACCTGGACACACATATGAAAACGTGTTACAAGATCGAGGCACATAGAACTGTTTTTGCATTGGAAATTGCACATATAGATTTTGTATAATTTTGAGGTCATCTAACCAATGAAATATTTTGCATGGTTATTCATTCGAGAAATCATGTTTGTAAGATCGAAGCAATGAATTAGATCACCGACATAAGAAATCAATTTATACAGCATGAATTTAGGATTAGAGATATATGTGAATGAGAGAAATGTGTGTGCATATGTGTATGAAGCAAGACTTATGTGATACATGAGAAATCACAGAGTATTATGACTATTACAGAGACACAGAGGTCACCGAGAAGGTTTTTAGAGAACAGTCAAAGAACAGAGTAAACAGAAAGGTTTACCGAGTTACTTTATGAGTTACCGAGGTATGCTATAGGCAAGGTAATCTTATTTTGAGCACATAGAATCTGCTACAGCATTTCAAATGTAAAGTTGCAGATATTTGTAAAGTCTTATTGTCATATTTTGAAGTTGTAAGAGAAACCTTTAACAGGGTAAAAGACTCTAATCAAGTCTATAAATTGTAAAGCCTCTAACCAGGTGCAGCATTTATATAAAGTGTTGTAAAATCCTTTAGCAAGGTAGATCTAATAGATCTTGTTACTCCTAACAGGGTAAGCTATCAGAAATAGCGAAATATATAGCTCTAACCGAGCACTCTTTATTATTGCAGTAGTGAAGTTGTGGGTGCCATCCCCACCGCAGTTTTTCTCTCTAACCAAGAGTTTCTGCGTAACCAAAATATATGTGTTATAGAGTGAATCATGTATGATTGTTACTTATTTGTTTTAGCTTTATGTTATGTTACAGTAGTTTTTGGTTTGTGCATAACAGTAAAGATATTGTTGATAAAAGGATTTGAAGTACTGATTCACCCCTCCCCTCTCAGTACATTAGCTTTCCATATTGGGCCTAACAGTTTTTGCCTCTTTTTTTTGTAATTCACCCCAAAGTCCCGAGGTGAATTTTGTTGTCTTTTGTTTGCGACCCCGAAATCCCGGAGTCCCGAGGTCTTGTTTAAGGCGACCGTACAGATGAAATTCGGGGGGTATAAATAAGAGAAATGAACTTTTCTAAGTTCATTTGTGCACTCAAGATTCTCAGAGCTCCTAGTTGCGACCTCCCAACTTCGCGTCCCCATGTTTCTGAGTGTCTTGTGTGTTTTCCTCACCAGGTTGGTGAATTTTTCTCCCTCCTTGTGATTCCATGTTTAGATATTTTTTTAGGGTTTTTCTTGTTTTTCGCGTGTCCTAGTTCTCTTCACCTAGGAACCCCAGACTCACGGAGTTCTAGGCAGGGTAGTGTTTTTCACCTCAGAACCCTGAAACTTCGGATTCTCGAGGTTGGTTCCTTCGGTCATGCCTATTCACCTCGAATCCCCGAAGTTCTGAAGTGTCTTCTTGGTGCCTTATTGATCTACCCTAGGAACCCGGAACCCTGGAGTTTCAGACTCCATTTTCTTCATCCATCCCAGAACCCCAGAGTTCTAGAATCTATTCAGTTTATCCACCCCAGAACCCCAAAGTTCCGGAGTTTGTTTTTCAAACCCATCCACCCTGGAACCATGGAGTTCCAAAGTCACCTATTTTATAAAGAAGTTACCCACCCCGGAACTTCAGAGCCCTGGAGTCCCAAGGTGGATGATGATATTATTGATTTTTATCTATGAAATGGATTAACTCTTGATTCTTTCTTGCAGATCAAAGCGTTTAGATGGACCCAACTTCCAGCAAGAGAGGCAAGGTGATAAACAAACTTCCCATGACAATGAAGTATCAATATCAAGGAGAAGTGTATGTTTTAAAGCTTGATGATCAGATTAAATGGGTAATAGAAACAGAGGTTGGGCACATCGAGATAGAAGATATTAAGAAATAATTGGAACGACCAAGACCAGAGGCCCCGTTGAGAAGGATTAAGAGATCGGGCCCGGTGGAGGAAACCATCTTCCCACAATCAATCCAAGCTTTTGAGTTTATCATGGCTGTAGCACAATTTTATAATGCAGATACAAGCATAGATGCTCAAGGTAGGATAGTAATTGACTTGTCTACAGACATGCTAGGATTTGTGTTTGGCATCCCTGCAAGAGATGAAGTACTCCTAACCACTAAAGAAGAAGCCCTCGGGGTATGGAATAGTAATATTGCTTCAAATAAGAGACACATGAATGAGAACTGGTTAGAGGAGGAGAGAAAAATAGGGTTAAAGGCCATAGATGTGTTGAGGGCAGACTTTAAAGAACCATAGAGAGATTCGATCATCATGTTGAGCAAAGCCTTTGGTAAGCCAGATTGCAGGCATTTCCTTCCCTGGATTTTTCATCTCATGACCACCATCCTTATAGGGAAGCAGTATTTTGACTAGGGCCAAATCCTCTTCGACAACATCCATAAATAGATGATGGAGTACAACAAACGAAGAAGTTATATTTCACTTCCTCTATTATTTGGGTGGCTGCCCGAGCAGGTAAGTTCCTAGGATTATAGGTAGAAGGCCAGCTAGGAGATGAGGAAGAGCAAAAGAAATTTTGGGAGTATTACTCATAACTCCCTCTAGATAATGCAAAGGCTCACTTCAAGAAAATCAACAATGCCTTCCTCTTCCTAGTTATCATCAAACTCACATGTGATACAAGATACAAAATAAGCCCTGAAGCAATGGCAATCATCCAAGAATGGGCATGTTGGTTCATCCAAAACCAACATTCTACATACATCAGGGTGAGTGGGTTCATAGGGAACCCAATGCTATTGCCTCGATATTGCAATGACCATATCATTTTGTTAGAGTATGTCAGGCAAATGCTCAGCCTCCAATCCCTGTTGTCATCAAAACACAAGGCACAGATATATTTCTTAGTTTCCATTGGATATTTTTCTTGTTCAAAAGTTCAGGTAGCAAAAACTGCAGAGTTGGAGCTCCAAGATCTAAATCTTAAAGAATTTGATTATGCAAGGCAATGTTATGATCCCTATGGAAATCTCAAACAAACCATGCCTAAGGTATATGAGAGGAACAAGCCTAGATTGGAGGACTTTTAGGCCAACCTCCAAGATAGTTTTAAGGTGAGAGAAAAGAATTATTACAAACTATCAGTGCCACAGATCAGGGACATTGAAATAGAAACCAATCTCTCAAAAGAACTGAGGGACGATGGAGAACTATTAGACTCTATATATAAAAAACAAGAAATTGATAAGAAACCTCTTTCTCCTATAAGGTGATCGGTGCATGAGGATATGGATATAGACCGGATAATCCAAGCGGTTATAAATAGAACTAGACAGTGGCTCAGTTCAAGGGTTAGGCCAAGCATTTCAAAAGGGAAGTAGAAGGAATCCACTTCAGGTGTGCCCCAATCAAGGGGTTATAAGGAGTATGCTTGCAAAACAAGGTCTAGTTCCCAGAAGAATACATTCACCGACCCGAATGAAGCGGCTGAGCCCGAAGAAAGTATCGATGAATTAATGAAGAAGCTTCATGTGCAAATGAGAAAATATGAATTACTGAAAAAGGCTGCAGATTTTGGAGTGACGGATGGGGTGGGTGTTGTACCACTAGCAAAGGTTCTTCTTATGAGAACAATAATTTGACAAACTCCAGGAGAAGGCGCTCAGGAGGAAGAAGAACAAGGAAAAACAGATGAAGGTGCACCCACTCAGCCTCCATCAATTGTTGCAACACAGGCCCCTGTTACCAATGCCCCTATGCCACCACCAGTTGATAAAACCACAGTGCCTCCCAAGTCACAAGCATTTAAGCCTACCACTGAAACTATAATTGTTTGTAAAATTGAAATAGACTCTAGCTTGGGAGAGGAGCAACCTAGGGAACATTAGCCACTTGGAGGGGAGAAAGAACGAAATGAGGCTGAAGATTTGTTGAATGAAAGATTAATTTTAACCCCTCGGGCCCAAGAAGATCTCCTTAAAGAGATAGTTGTTGGGCAAGGTATGGCAGAAATAGATAAGGATGGAAGGACATTTGGAGAAGAGGTCAGTGATAGATTGGGAGATTTGCATAAGCAACAACAGCTGAACATTGATATTGTTCTCCAAACTAATCTGGCTCGCCAAATTGCTTCACCTCAAGGTCCTAAACACACAAAAGTAGAAGAGAAAGATGAAGCAGAGGAATAGTCGGATGTGCATATTGTGACCGCCGACATAGTGCCTCACGAAGGTGATAAAGACAAAGATGTGCCACAATGGTTGGAGTTCACCTTTGAAAGAAAGAAGGGAAAAGTAGTGCTACCAAATGTTACACTACAACAGACAATCACGGAGGAACCAAGGGAAGTTAAGAAGCCCAAGACTATGCATCATCTGTCAAGAATAGGTTCCGGTGAGATGGAAGCTAAACATGTTAAGCAAATAGTTCTGAGTATTAAGGTTTTGAACCTAGGGGAGGAAGTAATCATAGAGGAGGACCTCCTAGGTGGAGAAAATTGTAAGAATTTGTAGTCTTACACATACATTTTGGAGCTGAAGATGGAAATGCTTCAGTAGTATGTGAAGGATGTAGCCCACATTCGAGTTCCCCTCCTCAAGGTGGTATTAAAATATGAAGATTTTGTAAGACACTTACTTAGATTTTTTGGGCTGGGGATAACCGATACAGGAGATGGAGGAAGAGCAGGTACTTAGCCAGTGTAATGCATATGAGGCCCAACATTTGGGACCTTCGGCTCAGTTCATTGTTACATTAATGGATAGATATACTTATTTACTTACACAATGTCAAGAGGTAGTAGAAACAATAGAGGAGTTAGAAAAGAAAAGAAAGAATGCAGAGGAAGTTTTGAAAAAGTATAAATTCAGAATCAAGCATGTTGTTGATCTTCCTGCTGAGGTAGTTGCATGTATCATTAATAATTATAAGTCATATAAAAAGAAGTAGAAGATAAACATATAGTTACTAAAGATGGCAGGAATTTTGAGAAGAGATTTTGTATGCCTTCTCTACTGGTACTCTGACTGCATCTCCAACTCATGTTCCAATTTTGAACAAAATTTTGCATGACTACGAAAGCCTGGCTCATACAACATGGTCTTTGTAGTACTCACCTAACCTCTATTTCGTATTAGTTAACTAGAGTCTAGAGGCAGAAACTTGCAAGTTAACTGTGACTCCTAGCTTTTGAGTTCTTAATTTAGATTAGGTTTATTTACTAGAAAGTAGGGTAGAAAACTCTATAAATTGAGTAGCTTGATTCATTTGTAAGGGTCCACAAATTGATGATTTGAGGCCCACTAAGAAATTTTAGATTATTTTGCAGATTGTTATAAACTTGAGTTATTTTTGTTATACATTCTTTGAAATTAATACAAGAAGCAACTTATAGATTGTCTGATCTATGCATATGTTCTACGAGTTTGTTCTTTGTGATCTTGTAATGTCTATTGTTTGAAATCAGCAATGTGTTTTGATCTTCTATTTATTGCTCTCATGCTACGCACGTAAGTGGTGTATGAGAATTACTGGGATAAACAATATTTTGGTGATATTTTTTCCATGAGTTTGTGAAGTTGTTGACTTTGCAGGTTTACTGGAGGTTCGTTATTGAATGTTGATTTGAATAATATTTGATGATTTTTGGATTGCAGGATACTAATTGAGTAGTTCGTTAAGTTGTTATTGAATTGGTTTCACTGTTATTTTCTTGTTTCCCTATCTCTTGCAATTTATTTCCAGAAGAATCTTAAAATCAAAAAATACAAAAAAAAAAGGAAGTTAAGTTATTAACAATTAGTGGGATTTAGTTTTAACCAGTAGGTCCCTTGACAGGTACAACCACATCAACCATTGGGCTACCCATCACCATCGAGACTCGACTATAGAGACCTTGGAGTGATTAGTTCCCCATAACTTGTTACTTTTCAAGAGAGGTGGTGAGTGTTCACATTAGCTACCTGACTGTTGGTAGGTGTGTCAAAATAGTCATCAATAGGAACACCTAGTCTAAACATTGATGGTTTGTTCCCACGACAAGCAGAACGAAAGATGCACTATTCTGTCAACTTTCACTGACGGTTTTTTATGGTTTTTAATGTGATAGAAAAATTCTCACCACAAGAAAATGAAATCTAGTTGTTCGAAACCGAGAGAGGCTTTTTAAGTAAATGATAACACAACACCATAGGTTTGAATGGCTCATCCATAAGTACCATGGTCTCTGAGTTACACGACATCAAAGTTTAACCTTTTTCCCACTTTGAGAACTCAAGGGAAAGCGCCGCTACAAGGTGGCTTGGAACAATCAGACGTCTTGGGGAGTGAGAAAAAGGCACACCTGGCATAAAACCGGCCACCCAGACGCACTCACATTGACGATTCATTCCCACGATGAGCGAAACGAAAGATGCACTATTCTATCACCTTTTACTGACGGTTTTTTACGGTTTTTTATGCAACAGAAAAAATATCACCACAAGAAAATGAAACCAAGTTGTCTAAACCAAGAGAGGATTTTTTAGGCAGAAAAAACACAACCCCGTTGTTTTGAATGACTCATCCATAAGTGCCATGGTTTTTGAGTTACGCGACGTCAAAGTTTAACCTTTTTCCCACTTTGAGCGTTCAAGGGAAAGTGTTGCTATGAGGTGGCTCAGAACAATCAGACGTCTTGGGGAGAGAGAAAAGGGCACACCTAGAATAAAACCATCTACCCAGATGCGCTCGCGTTGACAGTTCGTTCCCATGACGAGCAGAACAAAAGATGCACTATTCTGCCACCTTTCACTGATGGTTTTTACAATTTTTGATGCGACAAAAAAAATATCACCATAAGAAAATAGAATTGATTTGTTTGAAACTGAGAGAGGCTTTTTTAGAAAGTGACAACACAAACCTGTAGGTTCAAACGACTCATCCATAAGTGCCACGGTCTCCTAGTTACGCAACGTCAAAGTTTGATTGTTTTTTCCACTTTGAGCACTCAAGGGAAAGCATCGTTATGAGGTGGCTCAAAATAATCAGACGTCTTGGGAAGAAATACAAGAGTACACGTAGCCTAAATTTGGCCACTCAAACATGCTCTCGCTGACGGTTCATTCCCACAATGAGCATAACAAAAGATGCACTATTATGCCACCTTTCACTGACGATTTTTGATGCGACAAAAAATATCACCACAAGAAAACAGAATTGAGTTGTCTGTAACCGAGAGAGGATTTTTTAGGAAGGGACAACATGACCCTGTAGGTTCAAACATCTTGTCCATAAGTGCCATGGTCTCCGAGTTACGTGACGTCAAAGTTTGACCCTTTTTTCCACTTTGAGCGATCAAGGGAAAGCATCGCTATGAGGTGGATCAGAACAATCAAACATCTTGGAGAGCAATACAAGGGCACACCTAGCATAAAACTTGGCCACCTAGACGCACTCATGCTGACGGTTCATTCCCATGACAAGAAGAACGAATGATGCACTATTTTGCCACCTCTCACTGACGGTTTTTTACGAAAGAAGAGATAATTGGTTTGATTTGATGTAAAAATGATTGCTTCAACTCTTCTTTTATAGGCGACTTGGATGAATAGGTGTGTCTCTTACCCTAAGGCTAAGTTTTTATGGAATGCAATTTAAATGAAAACCTTACCTAAGATGACTCATCCTTAAATAAATTTCAAATCTGCTTTGGGCGCTCAAATCTTGTCTTAATTGATTGTTGAAATGATGAGCTTCGCTCCATAATATCAACTCCCGCAGTTATCTTGTTTTCTATCAACTCATGAAGTAATAGAACTTCGTTCTCCTTGTTCAGTACATGAAAACTTCACTCTAAAGCATGAGTTTATGAAATAATAACTTCACTCCAATCTCTTCATGCACAAAGTTCGCTCCTTATCGCTTTAAATCATGATACATGAAGTAGAAATTTTACTTTCAACTTTCAACTCATGAAGTTGTCATTTCTCCCTTAATTGTTTGAACTCAAAATTTGCTTATATCACCTCAAAGTTGAAGTTCACTCTTATCATCTCAAAGTTGAAGTTTGCTCATTCTTCTTTGAACATGAAGTTAAAACCTCGCTTACTCCCTTCAATTCATGAAGTAAGCACTTCACTCCTTTCCTTTAGCACACAAAGTTGATTCAACTTTACCCTCAAGATCACTTTACCTTACTAAATCATGAACTTCGCTCATCTCTCTTCCAACACGAATTTTGCTCATCTCCTCTTGAACAAGAAGTTTTCTCATCTCCTCTTGAAGTTGAAGTTCGCTCATCTCCTCTTGAACATGAAGTTCCCTCATCTCCTCTTGAACATGAAGTTTGCTCATCTCCTCTTGAACATGAAATTCGCTCATCTCCTCTCCAACACGAAGTTCGCTCATTTTACTCAAAGGTGAAGATGAAGTTTGATCTAATGTGTTTGAAAATGAAGTTGAAACTTCACTCCTCACACTCAACTCATGAAGGAGATGCCTTCACTCCTATTCCCAAATGTATGAAGCATAAATTCACTTCATTTCCCCAATTCATGAAGCAACAATTTTGTTCCTCCCTTAGCAACCCTTTAAGTGAATGATTTTGCTCCTATTAGGTCAAACATGAAGTAAAGAATTTCATTTGAAGCTTGCAGCTCTTGAAGTTATCAACTTTGCTCATAAACATTGATTCATGAAGCAAGAAACTTTGCTCGACTCTTTTGATACCTGAATTATGCATTTCTCTCCTAGTTGCTTGAAGCCGAAGTTCACTCCTAAACTCTCACACTTGAAGTTCACTCCAAAGGTGAATTCATGAAGTAAAACTTTGAAATCCAAGATAGACTCAGAGGCGAGGCAAATTATGAAAGAGCTAAAGATTACTTCATCGCACATTCAAATGTTCAAACTCATGATTACTTTCATCAATCCTCAAAAGGACTCAAAGCAAATTCACTCAATCAAAATACACAATATGAGCATTACCAGTGTGGATACATGGGTATACATAATATGAGCAATTCAATTTAGAAGTATACGCCATATGAGTTACATGTAATGAACAAATTAGATCACATTTCAAGACATATACACAATGAACAAGTTTGATCACATTTAAATAGCAAATAACTAAGTTTCATGAATATAAAGTTTCATATATATCAAAATGGATCGAATATCAACTTCCATATATATCAATGAACAAATTGGATCGAATAACAAGTTTCATATATATCAAAATGAACAATAATTGGGTACATATCAAAAAATGGCATAAATGCCAAATCAATAATAGTTACAAAAATGTGGCATGTGCCATGTCTGTCAAAGTAGATATATACATATACAAATGTCGAATATAAAAAAAATTGGTCCTTCAGTGACCACAAATACAACTATATGTCTCTATTGATATCTATGACTGTGGTGGATTATCAAAATCAAGCCTCTTCAAAGCAGTACGTGGCTCTGTAGGTGGCTGCACAAGGACAATTCAAATGTAAAATCAGATTTATTTTCTCAATATAAAATCAAAATAACTACATATTGAACTCTAAATTGTTTGAAGTCGAAATGTTGATTAACTCATCTTTGTCTTTTGCAATTGGGAGGCTGAGGATCCGTGGGAAGTCCTGAAGGGCGTTGTAACTGGTAAAACAACATTAGTACAAGTTAATAACATATATGTCAAATAACACATAATAACTAAAAATGAATAGACTAAAAAACTAAAGCATATCGGAGCCTCAGATGGATGTGTTATGGTCATAGGAGGAAAAGTCACAGATGAATCAGTTACGATCATTTCCTATATCCATGGTAAGTGATCCAAAAGGATTTAAGAAGAGGGTTTCAACTCCGTTGTGCACTTAGTGAAAAGGGGTTGATCTAAGACAGACATACCTTTTCCCTTTGTCGTGTTGGATCCCATATTATACGTGTAGGACTTCTAATAAAATGGAATGGTAGAACATCAGTACAAAGTTTGGAAGGGAGTTGTAATAGGTTAAATACAATTATACAAGTTAATAACCAAAAGTTGTTGACAAACTAGATAGAACAAATATTTTTAACATATGTAGAACAAATGCACACCGAAACCTCGTATAGTTCTCCTGTAACCTTAGGAGGCATAGTCAAATCTGATGCAGCTATTACCATTTCCTGTATGAAAAATTATAACATATGATAGAGACATAAAAGGATTTAGTTATTTTGAACAAGTAAGAATGCAATCCAAAGTGAATATGAAGATATCACCTCTTTCCTCTGTTGAATCTCATCGACATTAGGTGCATTCATTAATTTTGTAAACCTCATATTATTTGATATAACTGAAAAAGGATGATAACTATCTTTATAACATTATTTTGTCATTGATGTCAAGAAATTGATTTTCTGATTTAGTATGATGTTTCCATATCTTAAGAAGTATGTTTTGATGAGTATTAAGTTGTCGGTAAGTGACACAGAAAGAATGTGATAAGAAAGGGGAGAAATAAGTTATTCAATGGGCAACTATTACCGAGTTAGACAATGATGAGATCATGATGTTTAGATTGTTTTGATATCCTACAAATGTTGTTGATTGTAAGGTTAATACTATACTATGTCACCGAGTAAAGAACCTACTCGGTAAACCCTAAGGAACCTAGTTGGTAAACCCTAAGGTTATCGATATCGGTTAATGAAGGAGGAATGTCTACCGAGTAAAGTTTAGTATTTACTGAGTTGCAACTGAGTTATGACAGATCGCATTGGATGGACAAAAACATTATTTAATGAAGGACAATGATGAGCTGGAGTTGATTAAATGATTGGTATGTCATGCATGAAGTTTGTTAAGGATCTATGGCAATGGGAGATCGGCAGGAAGATCTACAGTGCAGATTGAACCGCAATAACCTTGTGCAAGTTCCAAGAAAGGAATGCAAGTCCCAAAGCAAGGTAAAACATTTTCAGATCGAAGGATGCATTGAACCTAGTCAAGATTGAAGATCTGATGGCTAAGATTGATCATGGGAAATGTGATCAAGGAGATTCAGTGGTTAGCAAATTGTTTATAAATAAGAAATTATTGATGAACAATGTATGCAGGCAAGTATAAGCACAAGGATGCTACATAGTGATTACTGAGCACAGAAGCTTGAAGACCTGTTTGAATAATAGAGTAAGGAGCCCAACAGAGGGACAAGATAAGTCCTATGACAAGATTGTTTTGAGAAAATAAGAATTTGCTTTAGCATTTCAGATGTGAAGTTGCAGATATATTTATTATTGTTGTTTATTTTGTAAGTGACAGAAAATCTCTTAACTGAGTGGACTTAACAGTCTTATTTGTAAACCCTCTAGAAAGGTAACATTATAAATGAGTGTTTGAAATCCTTTGACAAGGTTACTTCCAACAAAGTGAAGATCCTAACAGATCTGAGGGAAATCCTTTAACCGGGTCACATCTAGCAATGTGTTTGTAATCTTTAACAGGATTTGCTTTTAACCGAGCATACTCTAGAAGAGTATATTTCTTAGTGGGTCCGAAATCCCACGGTGGTTTTTCCCTATTTGGGTTTCCACGTTAAATCTGGTGTTATGATGATTATGTGTTTATGAGTTTGCATGTTTAGCAGTTTTTGATTATATTGCTGAAGTATAAGTTACTGAGGTTGAATCTGTTGATTTTATGGAAGATTAAGTTTGTATGATTCACCCCCCCCTCTCATCTTGTTAGCTATTGGCATCAGAACTTTACAATTGGTATCAGAGCTTTGGACTCTGGAAGAAAAGTTTAAAGGTACTTGAGGAAAAGATCCAAAGATGTATAAAAGGGATGCACCAAAGTTGAACAAGTCAAGTTTCTCCACATGGCAGAAAAGGATGAAGTTGCATTTATAAGGAATTGGAGAATATGCAACATATTATTTGGAGAATGATTGCATACCATCAAGCACCAATCCGATGACCTTGGAAGAGATAAAGGCAAAGCAAGAACATATTCAAGCTATGATTAAAATAACATCAGCATTGACCGACTCAGAGTTTAATGATCTAGAAGGCTGCAATGATGCAAAATCAATGTGGACCAAGCTCATATCTATGTATGGCGGTTATGAACATGTTCAAAGAGAAAAAGTAGGTAGTCTAAGAGGACAACTTGAATCCATGAGAATGAATGAAGGTGAGAACATAACCCAATACAGTACAAGGTTAAAGGAGACTGTCAATCAAATTAAAGGAGTAGGAGGAACTATTGAAGAAAAGGATATAACAAGTAAGTTGTTGAGAACCCTTCTACCTGCTTATGCCATTCAAGTCTCTGCAATCAATGAACTAAGGTATGTACCTAACATGCCAGTTTCTTTCGATGCTACTATTGGTAAGCTACATGCATTTGAGTTAAGTAATTTTGATAGCAGTGGGTCTTCGGTAAATAAAGTAGAATCTGCATTCAGTTCTTTTCATATTGGTGAATCTGATGATTACAATGATAGAATGAGTAAGTACTCTAAAGGGAATCATAGTGGAGCAAGTGAAAGATTTCGCAAGAACATGGAAGAAGTGCACAAACTGTATGAGGAAATCAAGAAGCAAGAAGAGTTTGAAGCATTATTAGCCAGAACGTTACTGAGAGGAAAAGGTAAGTATAAAGGAAAGCTACCTTTAAAATGTTTCAATTGTGATAAAATAGGACATATGGCTTCTAACTGTCCTAACAAAGAATCTAGTGAAAAGAGAGAATACCGAGATAACAGGCAGAAAGACAACCAATATAGAGGACACCTAAACTTCAGAAGGAGAGACAGAAAGACATGCCTAGTAGCTAATGAGGAATCCAACGATGACAAATCTGATGAAACAGATATATAAGAATTTGTTTATGTGGCTATTAAAGATGGATCAAATGAAGAAAGGTATGAAGAAAAAGCCCTAGTATCTCACATAAATAATAATGATTATTGGATCATAGACAGTGGATGCTCACATCACATGACGGGTGATAAACACAAGTTTGTTAAATTAGAAGACTATGATGGAGGCTATGTAAGATTTGGTAATGATGCACCATGTCTGGTGAAAGGTAAAGAATCTATAACACTTCTTGACAATGCTAAATGTGATGATGTATACTGGGTTGAAGGTTTGAAATACAATTTGTTGAGTGTAGCATAGCTAAACAATACAGGATACCGAATAGAATTTTAGAAAGGAATTGTCAAAGTTCATGACAAGCATGGAAAGTTAGCTGCTACTGGGAGACAAAAAAAAGGTAATACATTTCATCTTGACTCAACTCGGAACAAGTGTCTTTATGCTAAGATAGATGATACCTAGTTATGGCATAAAAGGTTTTGTCATGTAAATTTTGATAATCTATTCAAAATAAGTAAGAAGCACCGAGTAAGAGGTCTACCGAGTCTGGAAAAACCTGAGAATGCTATGTGTCGAGGATGCTAGATGGGTAAGATGACAAGATCAAGCTTTACAAGTAAGTCTTACACTTCTAAAGAAATTTTAGATCTAGTACACACTGATCTTTGTGGTCCCGTGAAAGTTCAAAGTTATTATGGTGATAAGTATTTCATATTATTTGTGGATGATTACTCAAGGATGATGTCAGTTATGTTTTTAAAAGAAAAATCAGAAGCTTTTCAAATGTTTAAATGGTACAAGGCAAGAGTTGAAAATGAAACAGGAAGACAGCTGAAATATCTTAGATCTTAGAGAGGAGGAGAGTTCACTTCTGATGAATTTAACTTATTATGCAATGATCATGGTATAAAAAGACAAGTATCTACTCCCAGAACACCTCAGCAAAATGGGATAGCCGAGAGAAGAAATAGATCAATTGTAGATTGTGCCAGAACCCTGATGATAGAAAAGAGGGTACCTCAAACATTTTGGAGAGAAGCAATCAGCACTACAGTATACACCCTAAATCGAGTTCAACTGAAGAAAGGAACTATGAAGACACCATATGAGATCTGGTATGACAAGAAACCTAATGTAAGTTATTTTAAAATCTTTGGAAGTAGATGCTATGTTCACAAAGATGACAGAAATGGAAAGTTTGATCATAAAAGTGAAGAAGGAACATTTCTTGGTTATTCTTCTAGAAGAAAAGCATTTAAATGTCTAATCAAATCGTCTAACAAAATAGTAGAAAGTGCAAATGTGAAAATTGATGAATTTGCAGAAAGAAATGATGAAGGAAATTCCAAAGAACCAGAAGATTATGGAGAATTCGTTTATGTTCAACCGAGAAGTCCTACCGAGAAAGCTGCTGAAGAAAATGAAGATAATGTCTAGTTACTAAGTGATGAAGAAGATCATACAGAACCTACCGAGCCTATATTATCCAAATATGTCAGAAGACATCATGCATCAAGTCAGATTATAGGAGATAAAGATGATCCAGTAATGACAAGGAACAAATTGAGACAGAACACATGTCTGATATCTGAATTTGAATCGAGAATAGTAAAAGCAGCATTTAACAGTGAAGATTGGGTAAATGCTATGATAGAAGAGATTGATCAAATCAAGAAGAATGACACATGGACACTGATCCCAAGACTGAAGGACAAAAATGTAATCGGTACAAAGTGGATTTTCAAAAACAAGCTAAATGAAAAAGGTGAGGTCATTCAAAACAAAGCAAGACTAGTTTGCAAAGGTTATGCTCAAGAAGAAGGAATAGATTATGGTGAGACTTTTGCACCTGTGGCTAGACTTGAGGGAGTAAGAACATTGTTGGCATATGCTGCTTTCAAAAATTTCAAGGTATATCAAATGGATGTTAAATCTACATTTTTGAATGGTATACTAGAAGAAGAAGTTTATATCGAACAACCTGAAGGATTTGTTGAAAACAAGAGTAAAGATCAGGTATGTAAATTAAACAAACCTTTATATGGTCTGAAACAAGCACCTAGAGCATGGTATGAGAGATTGCACTCTTACTTAATCAAGATTGGTTTTATAAGGACAAGTGAAAATAGCAACATGTACATGAAGAGTGATGAGGACAATGGAATACTGATCTCAGCCATATTTGTTGATGATATTATTTTTTGTGGTAATGACTTCTTATGCAAGAATTTTGGAAATGAAATGTGCAAAGAATTTGAGATGTCATTAATCGGTGAGATAAAGTATTTTATAGCTTTACAAATACTGCAAATGAAAGATGAGATTTTCATTACTCAATCCAAGTACATAAAGGAAATCTTGAAGAAATTTGGAATGGAGGATTCTAAACCAGTAAGTACTCCTATGACCATTAATTGTAAACTATCAAAGAATGATGAATCTGCATCTATTGATGAGACACTTTACCGATCTATGATTGGGAAGTTGCAATATGTTGTGCATAGTAGACCAGATATAGCACATGCAGTAGGTATTGTTGCAAGATTTTCTGAAGATCCCAAGGAAACCCATATGACAGCAATCAAGAGAATTTTCAGATACCTGAGAGGCACTGAAGATTATGGCTTAGTATATGAAAAGAGAAATGATTTTGATTTAAAAGTTTATACTGATGCTGATTGGGCAAGCAACATAGATGACAGGAAAGGCACAAGTGGTGGAGCTTTCTTTTTGGGAGAAAGACTAGTAAGTTGGCTTAGCAAGAAACAAGGATGCATTTCACAGTCAACAGCAGAAGCTGAATATGTTGTTGCAGCATTGAATTGTACCAATATAGCATGGATCAAACAACTGTTGGAAGGTATAAATGAGAAAGTTACCGAGCCAGTAACTATATTTTTTGATAATATGAGTGCCATTAACATTTCAAAGAGTCTGGTAATGCACTCTAAGACAAAACATATCTCTATAAAGTATCATTATCTCAGAGAAGAAGTTAAAGAGAAGAAAGTTGTGTTGGAATATATCAATTCAAAGGAGCAATTAGCAGACATCTTCACAAAGCCACTGCCAAGGGACACTTTTGAGTATCTCAGAAGCAAGTTAGGGGTCCTACCCCTATCTTCTACTCACTGACAGAGTTTGGTGAAAGCATCAATTCGATGAATCTACAGAATATTATGTGTGGATTGATGTTGATTTACGCACTTTAGAAGGTTTTCTAAAGGTGTGCAGGAAATAGTGAATAGAGACAAGTTGCTCTAACCGAGACTAAGATGATACATAGCAAGGCAAATCACTTCACAGAGGAAGAAATCATGATTTAGTTCTTTTACTTTTTGGCATTGTTGTCAAAGGGGGAGAAGACTAAATGGTAAAATCCTAAATGAAGAAGATAACAGAAGACTAATGATAGGGGGAGAAGATTACAAAAGGGAGCAAACTAAATGCAAGACAATGGCTCAGAAGCCTAATGAAAAAGGGAGAAGGCTTCAGGAGATTTTAACAGCTCAAGGATAACAGGAGAAGTCTAACAGCAATCTAAATCCGAATCAATTTGAATATCTTGTTGGTATTACCATTTCAAAGTTGGTTTTGCCATTAATGCCAAAGGGGGAGATTGTTGGCATTTCAATAGAAAGAAAGATTGTTGATATTCATTAAGGATGTTGAGAAGGTTGTTGAAGATTATTTGATATAACTGAAAATGGATGATAACTATCTTTATAACATTATTTTGTCATTGATGTCAAGAAATTGATTTTCTAATTCAGTATGATGTTGCCATATCTTAAGAAGTATGTTTTAATGAGTATTAAGTGGTCGGTAAGTGACACAGAAAGAATGTGATAAGAAAGGGGAGAAATAAGTTATTCAATGGGCAACTATTACCGAGTTAGACAATGATGAGATCATGATGTTTATATTGTTTTGATATCCTACAAATGTTGTTGATTGTAAGGTTAATACTATACTATGTCACCGAGTAAAGAACCTACTCGGTAAACCCTAAGGAACCTAGTCGGTAAACCCTAAGGTTATCGATATTGGTTAATAAAGGAGGAATGTCTACCAAGTAAAGTCTAGTATTTACCGAGTTGCAACCGAGTTATGACAGATCGCATTGGATGGATAAAAGCATTATTTAATGAAGGACAATGATGAGCTGGAGTTGATTAAATGATTGGTATGCCGTGCATGAATTTTGTTAAGGATCTATGGCAATGGGAGATCGACAGGAAGATCTACAGCACAGATTGAACCGCAATAACCTTGTGCAAGTTCCAAGAAAGGAATGCAAGTCCCAAGGCAAGGTAAAATGTTTTCAGATCGAAGGATGCATTGAACCTAGTCAAGATTGAAGATCCAATGGCTAAGATTGATCATGGGAAATGTGATCAAGGAGATTCAGCGGTTAGCAAATTGTTTATAAATAAGAAATTATTGATGAACAATGTATGCGGGCAAGTGTAAGCATAGGGATGCTACATAGTGATTACCGAGCACAGAAGCTTGAAGACCTATTTGAATAATAGAGTAAGGAGCCCAGCAAAGGGACAAGATAAGTCCTATGACAAGATTGTTTTGAGCAAATAAGAATCTGCTTTAGCATTTCAGATGTGAAGTTGCAGATATATTTATTACTGTTGTTTATTTTGTAAGTGACAGAAAATCTCTTAACCGAGTGGACTTAACAGTCTTATTTGTAAATCCTCTAGCAAGGTAACATTCTAAATGAGTGTTTGAAATCCTTTGACAAGGTCACTTCTAACAAAGTGAAGATCCTAACAGATATGAGGGAAATCCCTTAACCAGGTCACATCTAGCAATGTGTTTGTAATCTTTAACAGGATTTGCTTTTAACCGAGCATACTCTAGAAGAGTATATTTCTTAGTGGGTCCGAAATCCCACAGTGGTTTTTCCCTATTTGGGTTTCCACGTTAAATCTGGTGTTATATGTGTTATGATGATTATGTGTTTATGAGTTTGCATGTTTAGCAGTTTTTTATTATATTGCTGAAGTATAAGTTACCGAGGTTGAATCTGTTGATTTTATGGAAGATTAAGTTTTTATGATTCACACCCCCTTCCCCCTCTCATCTTGTTAGCTATTGGCATCAGAACTTTACAGTTGGTACATCTCAGCCCCTGATAAGCCATATAAAACACCAAGTAATGATACATATATATTAACAAAAGATATTTTGAAACCAATGTATTATTTTATTTTTAACAAATTTACAAATCTTTACCTCTTGTGGTGAAACTACTCGTGACCGTGGAGTCGACTGAAAATTATGTTGTGTACTCCTACCACCTGTTGCACCATGTTGGCATGATTGGCATAACTGATGTAGATGAAGAATGATGTTTGAACCAGTAAAGGACTGTTTGTGATGACATTGTGATGAAGAGATTGAGATTGCATGATTGGATGACTTTGATCAGTTATTTGTGTTGTCATTGATGGCAACTGATGTTTACTATGTTGTATTTTGTCATCTTAGTCTTTTTGGTCTATTGGAAAGACCTTACTGATAAAGAAACGGGAAATTGGGAATTAGGACATTAATCGGTAAACGAGGAAATGTTTTTATTAAATCAGGCGATTGGTGATGATTGAAGTGTTGTGGTTTGGAATGTGAGTTTGTACCATTGTAATATGTATCTGACCAGAACCGCATCATGTTTTGGTTACCAAAAGTCATGTTTATGATTTATGTTGTATTTATGGTAGGGTTTAAGGACTAGTAAATAATTCTCTCAACTGGTAATGATTTTTAGTTTGGCAGTGATCTACAACAAGTTCAAATGTTGGTGATGATATGTTTGGAACCGCGTGAAGTGTTTGAATAATGTTTTGGCGCGATCAAGAGCAAATTTCTTTGGAATGTGCAAAGTGCTTAGCGGAATGAGCTAAGAGTTTGAAAGAGTATCAGATCGAGGTGTGATGATCATTCAATGACTGTAATTGATTTATAATTGATTGTTATGATCCATTTGTTGATCTGTAATGAGTTGTAAATATTTGTGATGATCTATCTTGTAAGTCTTAGGATTTTGTAACCGACTAAGTTGTAAAGGTTATTTAGGTCGGTACAATTGATGTTTGTTGTGTTGGTGGTTTTTTAGAAGAGTGTGAAGCCGAACCAGAGTGTGAGAGATCTGCTAGAGTGTAGCAGATTTGGAGCAAAATTGGATTTGATCAAGCAAACAGTTAAGTGTTATACCCATATCATTCATTATTGTTCCCTAACAGTTGTAGCAGTCAAAATCCCTTAACCGAGTAGGTCCTAACAAGCCTTACATTGTAAATCCCTTAACCATGTAGCTCAACATCTGAGTGTTAAATCCTCTTGCGAGGTTGATCCTAACAGGTCAAATCTCCTAATAGGGCTCATCATCTAAATCCCTTAACCGAGTGACTCCTAATAGGGTCTGCTACTAACAGGGCATCTTTGTAAGCTCCTAATCGGGCTAGGCTCCTAACAGGGCTGCGAAAGACTGCACAATTTTTGTGTGTACCAATTCCCACTGTGGTTTTCCCTATTTGGGTTTCCATATGAAAAACATGGTGTTCATATGGTGAATTTTTTTATGAGTTATTATGTTTTATTTTTAGTTAATGCATGATTAATGAACACTTAATGTGTAGACTTGATAAATCAAATTAGTAGATGATTATCAACAGATACCGGTACTGGTAAATGGTTTTGTTGATGGTTATTGTTTGATTTGGTGAAAGTTTTCTAAGGTTGAGTTTCATATTTGAATTTGTTGTTAATATTGATTCACCCCCCTCCCCTCTCAGTATTAAATGGATCCTCTAAGATTAACACACCCTGCAATACATTTTATTTATATGTCACTTTAAATTGTTCTAAAAATAAAAATTCTTTTTTTTTTATAAGATTTAGTCACTTAATTGATAACATGTCATAAGCAGAATTAAACACACCTATGTCTGATAGCGAGGGAACAAATAACTCATCAGGTCATCGGTGAGGGCCACATCCTCTATAGTGGAAGTATGGCATCTACTCCCACAACATGTACACAAATGAGATGTCAAACCATCCTCATCCACGTCAGTGTCTACACCAGAAGATACACCCTGATAGGTGGTGCACATATGTTGAATGGGTTGGCCCGTGCCAAATGATGCATGAGGTGACACTGATGAAGGAGGTGTCACAGGTGCTAGTACATCCTCTGCTTCAACCAACTATGTGCCATGCTGAACAATGACATCAGTCAATGATGTAGCTGCCTGAAGAGTCTATAACTCCATAGACTCCTTCAAGGATATAGGGACAGTGACATGAACCATGGGTTTAGGAGTTGTATGCCTCCTATGTTGTGGTTGTACCACCCTATGGGCCCTAGGTCTATCCTGCGCAGAGCCTCTCCCTCTACCCTGAAATTGTTAGATGTCAAAGTAATTCGGCTTCTCGTCGAGGATAAACTCACAATACAACTTTCTCAAAAAATATAGAGGCACCTCCCAATTATTACCAGGTGGTTGGTCAAAGACCATATACCACCTATCCCAAAAATCTTCTTTCAGCCTAACATGAACACACCAATGTATAGGAAACTGAGTCGTATTTAGTTCTAGGTTGTTACTGGTAATAGGATCGGTGAAAAGAGCACATATGTCAGCTTTAAGTATGCCCTTTTTTCACTTGATCATATGACAACCCATCCGCATAAAGTGTTCGACATCTATCCCTCCATGGACCCCATTTTGTAACCTCCCTAGATACCTCATTTACACTATTGGCCATTGTTTCTAGTGTTATGGTGAGGGTTGAGTGGTGCTCAAGACTAGAGGACCTCAACCTATTCACCAATATAGAAATTTGGGCACTATTTTGTGTATGACAACTTGTGAGATCCTCTTGTGTGGCATCTACATGATCTAATGGAGGACATGGAGGGTTTAGGGGTCGCGGTGGTTGTTGAGGAGCATCATTTTGAGGATTTTGTGGTTGTGGAGCAACATCTTGAGGGTTTTCTTGTTGCTCATTTGCAATGTTTACAAGGTTTACTTGTGTTGCTTGTGCAGGAAGAGGTATTTGTTGTCTATTTCGTTTTTGGGGATTACTTGTAGAATCTGACATCAAATTAATAAAAACAAAACTTAAATCAATTAAAAAACCCTACTTCAATTAAAATGCAAACAAAAATAATCAAACCAATCAAATATTACCTGTTTGACGGGGTGCCATTGTTTAAAATTGCTCTTAATGCTGAGAAAATCCAAAATGGCTTGGTGTTACCAAGCCTAGCATGTTTTTGAATTTTCAAAACAGGCACAAGTTATGAAAAAATTCTTTTTTTGTTTTTTGCATGTGACCACTTTTATGTTCACCATCTTGGTGCACTTACCCATCTCTAAATAGTGACAATACTATAACCCCTTGAGATGGTTTATATTTTAAGATTTAATAGGCATGAACAAAGGACAAAACATGATAGTAATGATTCCTATAAAGTTTAATTTACTTAAGGTTTGTCTGAGAATGATCCTTGGTTTGCAATATTGAACCATAAACAACATGCATTAATGTTATTTTATTTTCTATAATTACTGATAATAAATTTTGTTAATTTTTAAATATGTAGGAGTTAAAGGTCTTCAAGACCAATGCATTATTAAGTCACAAAGTTACATTTGGCCATTCAAACTAGTAAACAAGAATTCACCATCATTTTGAGCATTAATAATAGGTAGATCCAATTCACCAAAGTGAAAGAGTACACATGAAATTTGCCGAAATAGTGGTCTAGTGATGGCATGGAGGATTAGGATTTGAATTTGAATTTAGCATAATGCATTAGGGCATGGTCACTATCATATTCTATTTCCTCCTTTAAATATGTGCCTTCCTATATAAGCAAAAAAAATTAGGCACATTCATATTTGATCTAGTAGTTGCAAGACCATATTGGTTCATTAATGACATCATGTGTTGTTGTCCAGTTTACTACTAAAAACTACTTACAAATCTATGCTCAAATAATGAATAATGCTTGGGATAAAAATGTCATTGTAGACAATCACTACAACAAATCTACTAATAAATGGCCTTTGAGACATGGAGGGGGTAGGTGAGTTTGAATAATAAAAAGTGTGAGAGTTTTAGCCTTTAAAGGTTGGCTAGAACTCAAAACAAGTACTATGGTGAAGAGAAGGGTAATAATCTAACTCATAAAAGATATACAAAATAAAAAGGCATGATGGGATAAGGAAGTCTAAAAGTCTAATGCAAATGAAAGATGTAAGTATTTAGTGTATATTTTCAAGGATCAAAGCTTAGGGATACTAGAAAAATGGTATCGAGGAAAGCACAAGTTTGACACTCTTAACATTTCATTTTTTCTAAGACATTGGGTCAAGGTTTAAAAGTTCAGACGGATGGTATGCCAACATGGGATAGTTTGATAATTCAACAACTTTACTAAGAAGAATTTTATGAGCAAATGATTGGGTTGTCAAGATTGTGTGAAAAGGTATGTTAAGAGGATGAAGTCCAACAACCCAATAAGGACAAGGGGAAGTTTAGAGATGGATGGGATGGCATACCAAGATGGAAAACCTTAAAATTATAAAACTTTGACAACTTTTACAATCTTAAGTAAATGGAAAAAGCACCCCCAACACTTAGATTTTTGGGGGGATTTTTTACAAACTCTAACTTCTAATGAGCACAAAAAAGACAATAGTTATAAAAAATAACACTTAAGGACTCACATATAGATTGTCAAAGTTCACAAAGTCCATTCTTCTATGTTATAGCCAACTTTAATTTATTCGTCTGTGTTGTCTATGTGAGTGTAATGCTGGGGAAATAAGATTTAGAAGCTTATGCATGCAAACAAGGAATCTATTTCAATGTGCTACCTTACATTGGAAGGAAGACGATCCACTGGGCTTAAGAAGGTTCAGATACTATGTTGATGAAATGATCCTTTTCTATTGAGTTGAAATGTGAAATTTAATTGTGAGGAAGAATGAATGGATTAGGAGAAAATAAGCTAAAATGATAGTTTATGCATGTATAGGAAGACAACAGACTCAAAATCCTGTTGGCAACAACAATGAAGGAAAAATGAGAGGGGGGATGAATCAGTTTTCACCAAATTATCAAAATTAACCTCAAATACAAATCTGATTAACTGCAGTAACAACAAAGATAAGCAAATTGATAGCACAACACACAACACCAAGCTTTTGAAGCGGAAAACTCAGTTAAGGGAAAAACCACGGTAGGCACCTACCCACAATAAGATGATACTCTGAAGTAGTATGTGAGAATAATTACAATGGGGAATGCACATGCATTCAGTCTCATTACCTAGAGCTCACTGCTCAAAATCAGATGACCCAGAAGGCAACAACCCTCAAGGAAGTCTCACTGACTTACAACAAGATTCATACTACAATCTGGAAGGAATAAACTGCAATAATAACATCTACTAATGCCTTATAACAGTTCCAATTAAGCACATTTGTCTTCTCTACACTAATCTCTGCTTAATACAACATACTAAAGGATAAATTCGCTTAAGCACCACATATACTTGTTGTCCTCATTTTTTAATTTTCAAAAATGTGACAATCCTTACAAATTTTTTGCTCAAAATATGTCATTTTTGTCTCCAAGGCACGTTTACGAGTTATAAAACTCACATTTGTTAGTGTCAAATCATTGGGGGGTGTCTTTTCCATCATTGTCCAAATTTTGGTGAGTTGTGATCTTCTTTTTCCTAGCCTTTTGTGCAATTTTGAGTTTCAGAGCAGTCATTGCAGGTTGAAGATTTTACTCTTAAGGCATGCTTCCCGAGGCAAAAATTTTGCTCCTTGGTGAATTGGACTGATCTTCGGTCCATCCTCGATTCATATTTCAAATTTCATCGTGTTTTGAGTTCGTTTGCTATGTTTTTTCTTCCTGATTGTAGGTGGGAAATTTTCCTTTGATCGCAAGTTTTATTTTTCTCTTGTTTTAGTGTTGTAGGGAAATTTTTAAACAATTACAAGTGCACTTTATTTAAAACTTGTCACTTGTGACTTACTTTTTATTTCCCCCTGACTTTTTTATGTCTTTTAAGTCATTGTAGAAACTTTTTGGACAAATTGCAAGTGAATTTAAAATTACAAGTTTAATGAGAACTTGTAATTTCTTTTAAAAGTTCCTACTTAAGTGATTTTTAGATGTAATAGGGTTTTTATTTCCCTATTACATGTTTTATGTCTTTTAAGTAATTTTTTAACTTGTAAAGGGATTTTATTTCCCTATTACAAGTCTTTTTGTTCCTTTATGTTTTGTTTTTAAAACTTGTAATGGGGATTTTATTTCCCTATTACAAGTTGTTTTGCTCTTTATTTTTGTGTTATTCTTCCTTTAAAACCTAAATTTTCCCATATGAAGGAAAAAATGGTGTAATTTCAAACTTGTAAAGGGGTTTTAGAAACCTGAATACATCTTTTGGAGGACATATTTTGCTTGTAGTTGTAAATGAAGAACCTGATTTGCACATTTGTTCTTCCAAATCCGTTTCTTATGGCGTTTCTCCACTAAATCCGTCCAATATGCATGCAAAATCATTGGAGATTAATGTTTGTTGCCACGTTTTTCATCAAAAATGGATTGGGAAAACACGTTTTGCGTTATAGAAGGCATTTTTATAGACATTTTTGGAAGATGTCTTTGTTGGGTGTTGCCACATTTTGGGGGCATGAATCCACTTCTTGCCACATTTGCAACACGTCCCCCATTGATGAGTTTTTGAGATCAAATATATTTCTTCCTCCAAGCCGTTTTTAGTGGGAAGATTTGAAGACAAAACCAATTTGGTTTGTTGGTTGCAATCATAATGTGGTGGCTTCCTAACCTATTTAAAGAGTATTTTGGTTTCTTTCAAGTCCATTTGCTTTGATCCAGGGCATTTGCTCTTGCTTAGATTTTGGGTTTCTTCAAGATCTTCTCCAAATTGATAAGTTATTTGCAAAGAAATTTGTGAATGCGCAATAATTTCCCCCTTTTCATTTCTACTTGTATTCAAAATTTCAAAACCCGATTACAAGTAGCTTTGGTTATGTTGTCCTTCCCTTTGGTAAAAAGAGTTAACCTTCTTTTTACAAAATTATAATGTCGAGAGATTTTCCCATTTTCCAAGTTGCCAAGATGAGAATGTCCCTCTCCATATCTATCCATGGTCACATAAAGTTTTCCATTACCGGTTGGTATCATTTTTCCCATTACAAGTCCACTTGCAACCGTAATTTTAAAACTTGATTGCAGTTGTGTCTTCACTTGCAGTCAGCCTTCTAGAACCCGAAATTGGTCCAAAATGCCTTCAAAAATACTTGAAAATAAGTCTTAAAGGTCCATTACAAGTGCAAACTTGTGTTTTCCCATTACACATATGAAGTTTCATGTTTATTCCCCACAATTGCAAGTCAATTCTCTTGTTTTCCACACCTATAATGCAATCTTCAAAACCCAAAATTCACTTGTGAGGCCATTTTTGCATCAACTTATCCCTTCCCTTGTTAGCCTTGTTTGCACACACGATCTACCAAATCAATGGATTAAGGCATGGGCCTTATTTTGCAAGTAGATTCCAAGATTGGAGGATGATACAAAGAAATAAAAACAACATGATGGAGTCACAAAAGAAGAAGAGATACAACAGCAATTCATGGATGCAAATTATAGAATGCTTTCAAGACAGAGATGGTCATGACATGAAAAGAGGAAGGAATTCCTTTACCTCTTGAAAAGCCAGTACTACCCCACGCAAGAATATAAGGTTGAATTTCATTGGCCAAGAACACAAAGATCATAAGGATGCAAATTCCTCTTCTGGTTCAAGATGTCTTCACTGATCCAGAATACTTCAAGTTCTAGCATTCTGAAGCAGCATGAAGATCATCACAGGCAAAGGATGATGTAGTTAGAGTCATGTCTTTGGACACATAGAATAATTTCAATTATGCATTTGTAATTTTGTTTTGATAAATTACATGAAATGTCAAATTTGTAATTGCAAGTGTCACTTTCACTTGCACTTTTGTAAGAATGTAATTACATGTAAGCCAACTACAAGTTGAGTTAGATTAGGACTGTAGTTGGAATAAATCATGGTGGTTGAGAGAATTTCTCAAGTTAGTTAGGATCTTCCCACTTTTTCTCAAGGCTCCTCTCCTATAAATAGTTGAGGGGGTCTATTGTAATTTTTATCTTTTGACAATACAATAAAATTCAGCCAATTTGTATGTGCACTCTAAGACTTTGAGTTTAGATGTAAATCAAATTGCTTTCAATAAAAGAGGCAAGTTGTGTTGAGACTTTGTGCCAATTCAAGTTGTTATGTGATGATATGTTTTGGAGTTGATTGTGATTTTTGTTTAATTGTTAAAGAGGGATTTAAATTCAATCTTGCAGACTTTGAGCTGCTAATTGTATTTATAGTTATATGTTTGGTTTTCAAATTTGGTCTTCCAGACTTTGAATTGCTTATCATATTTGAAGCTAGTGTGGAAAGCTCAAGTGGTAAGATAGCTTTTATACTTTGTGCTACTTCTATTTTTAAGACTTGTGCATGTAAGGTGAAGTGCATAATGTATTTAAACTTTGAGTTGCTACATATTGTGCTTAGTTAGCATAAAATCATCTAAAAAGGTTGATAGGAGAATAGATCGTTGAAGACTTTGAGCTTTCTTTCTGTTTTCCCGTCCCAGGGAAGTGATGGAGGTCTTTGTGCTTTCATGGAAACTTTGCTTCCCTTTATGTTCCAAAAATCCTAGAAAAAAGTCTCATTTCTATATTTGTTGTTATTTATTTACAATTGCTATTACTTTTCTGTGAAGACAAACTATGAAGAGAAAAGAGTATAGTTTTTCTTGAAAGAAGAAGAAAGACGGTTGTCTCACCCATATTAGATTAGTTTAGTTTGTAGATAGGGGGAGTCTTCCCTAAATTAGGAAAGTATCATACTCAGACACTATGGCTGAAACCACAATTTTGCACATTCCCCAGGTGTACAAAATTTTCAACCAACAGTTTTTGGCGACTTTGCTTGAAAAAGGGATTTGAAATATTTTGTTAATTCTTTCTGAGAATCTCCGATATAAATTTATTGAATTGTTACATAAAAAATTCACCCATCTGAGTGACTTTGGCGACTCTGTTGGGGACACGAACGCATTTGAAAGCCTCACGCTTTCATTTGAAGTCTAGTGTCTTATTGTTTGCAGAATAACTTTTCTTGGGTTTTTTATGGAGAGACAAATTTTGAAATATTTTTTAATTTTATCAATCTCTATTATAAATTTGTTGAATCATTACATAGCAGATTGACCCATCTGAGTCACCATTAGCGACTATGTTGGGATACAATATGCATCTAAAAGCCTCACACTTTTGTTTGAAGTATACCGATATCCTATTCATTGTAATTACAGTTTTTCAAGCCTTCACCAAGGACATGTAAAATGGGTGCTTAAGGTCCTTGGGAGAATTATTTTGGTCCATTAAATCTAACTCCACCTTTGCATGCTCTTCCTGATGGTTCGAGGAAGAACTTTCCCAAGTTCTTTGGAGATGGACAACAACACCCCGACAAACACATTGTTGCTTTCTACATTGTTGTAGTATCATAAAATTGCTACCCTTGAAATTTTTTACCACATTAGGGTCCTCATGCATGTGAATCAAATCCCTAAGCCTGATCGGAGACCGAAGACTTGCTCAACACCTGAAATCTGCATCTTTCTTGCTCTTCGCACTGCCCAAACTGCATCATATCCTGGAAAAAAGGGCAGGACAGGGGCATGGCACCCCTGTTCAGGGGCAGGACCCTTTCCAATTTTGCATTGGTGGTTGTGTATTGAGCGGGAAACTCCCCCAGTGTCGGCTTGTGAAAGAAAATCAGTCAATTATCCCTAATTGACAAGTATATAAGTTGCATTTCCCCTTCCATTTTGACATAACACAGATAGAGGAGATCACGCATTCAAGCATTCAAGAGCATTCAAGCATTCTTTTCCAGCATTGAGCATACTTAAGTCTCCTTTCAATGCTAGGTGTTGCATTCAACTCGAGGATTCAACCATCAAAGAGGAGATTCATTCCAACATTCCACTTCATACAAGCAATTCAATCCACATTTCTATCACAACCTCCCTTGAGGTGATTTACATTTCAGTCTTTCATTTACATTTACTTGAAAGTGATGAATACTAAGAGGGGGGGTGAATTAGTATGCCAAAAATCTCTGCACTAAAACATTTACACAGTCTAAAGATAAACTGGTAAAGCAGTCTAACAGTCAGACCGGTTACCACACATGCAAACCAAAATGCGAATAAAGCATTCACCCACAAAATAAATACAACCATAACACAAGATATTTGACGTGGAAACCCAACTGGGAAAAACCACGGTGAGATGGAACTCACAAGTCACTATCTGCAGAATAGAAACCAGACCGGTTAAGGTCAGACCGGTTAAGGTCAGACCGGTTAAGGTCAGACCGGTTAAGGTCAGACCGGTTAAGGTCTTACAATGTTCTTCACCAGAACAGATCCTATTAGGAATCTCAATCTCTGTTAGGAGATAAGTCCGATTAAAGACTACCTTGTTAGAGGATTTTAGATTCACATGTGTGAACCACCTTGTTAGAGGATTTTACAAAGGCTTTGAGGCCTACCCAGTTAAGGGCTACAGACTTGTCAAAGATGTGAGTAATCAATAAGTGTTTGATCTATCTGATAGCACAAACTGCTTGGTTAGATCCAGTATTTCTCACAGCTAATGCATTCCAGCATTACTTCAGTCTTCTCTATCTCTCTCACAGTTACAACTTGATCTTCTTAGATAAGATCATTCCCAACCTCCACCTTAAAACCCTAGCACCACATTAACCCTTTCAGCAACAACTTAAAACCCTAGACATGATGTCCTTTAAAAGGAATCTGATTTCATGTCGGTCCAATAGGATTACATTACAATTTCCTAGGTTCAATGCATCTAGACGTACTCAGTAACACGACACAAAAAGCACCGTCAATGTGTCACCACCATCAAACAATCGGTGGATTGGTAACTCATCACAAAATATCGGTTGGTAACTCATCACAGAGTATTACTGGTTCATACAAAATACCAGTTGTCGGTTTGTCAAAAATAAAGATTGGTGAGAATGTGTTGTGCCGCTTTGCTCCCTCGTGTCGCTTGGGATCTATGAACCGCTTGGGGTCGACATGCCGCTTCAGACCGGGAAACACATTTTGCAAAATCACCACTAGTCTAAAGACTAGTAAACAACATACCAGTTGGAACAAATACCGGTTGAGCACAAGCTCATACACATAAAGGGGATCTCAATACAAGTATGTGTCCATCAATGACAATCACAATATAAACAACAAAAAATGCCAACAATCTCCCCCTTTGGCATTGATGGCAACACTTAGGAAAATAAAAAAATTGACATCTAAGTGTTTTACAAAAAAAAACTTGCCATTAACAAAATTGCTCCCCCTAAGCATATACACTATCCCTTAATTAACACAGTGTATAGCAATTTTGCATACATAGCATAATCATTGAGACATCAGAGTATATAGCATATATCAAAGCATATATCAAAATGTCAAAACCAGATATTTCTCCCCCTGTGTCAGAAGATCAAAATTTTATAACAAAAACCAGATATACTTCTCCCCCTTTGCCAGCAATGACAAAGTACCACTGAATAACCCTGTTTCCATATATATATATATATATAAAAGTTTATGACAATAATGAATAATACTTGTCAAAAACCAATTTATAGTCCTGCAAAAAAATTTTCATGGATAGAGACTAGGACTCAAGTAGGGAGGTTGCCACTTCCTTCTCTGTCTGCATCTAGGATACCTATTCTTCCATGGCATCTACTGTGCTCAGTTCCTGTGTGACTGTCAGGGCATCCAAGTTCAGATAACACTTCTGAAGAATTTGTAGTCATGGAAGTAATACCAGTTGAAGCTCCTGCAAATCCCTAGACCGTGCACTGATCTCTTGCTCCATCTTGGCTGACTGGATCTAGAACCGGTGAACGGTTTGCCCATATGCTGCAAAGGAATCATAAGGTGTCTTAAATGTGCCCAAGTAGGACTGTAAGTCCGTTTGAAGCTTTTGCTTCTTGGCTAGCACATCATCACAGAATAGATGAGGTTGACAAATTTTGCTGAGTAGCAAGTTTCCCTCATCTAAGGCATTCCTTATGTCCTTTTGATCTTTTAGCAGTTCAGTCCTAAGCTCATTCATCTTTTTCACTAGAGCAACATTAAGAGCCTTTTGGTGCTCTTTCTTTACATTGGCCTTTGCTGCTTCTTTCAGACTCTGCACCTGATCATCCACTACAGTACATAGAAGCTTGAGTTGTGCTAGTGATGATTCAGTGTCAGTAAGATTAGTACCGGGGATTAAACCGGTAAGTGTGTCTACAGCCGCTTGAATAATATCTTGTTCCCTTTTCCTGCGAATGACTTCAAGGCGCTCTTGGGCAACCTTGATGCTCTGCATAAGCTCAAACTCACTTGCAGATTGAAGATCAATAGGACTCGAGATAGCAATCGGTTTGGCTTGGCTTCCGGTTGCCTTAGGAGTCTCCATGTGTGCTCTTCATTGCTTCAGCTGTCTTGTCTGCTTCTTCCTTCTTTTTCCTCTCCTTCTCTTTTTTCTCTTTCCTTTCTCTCTTTTTCTTGTCTTCCTCTTCCATCTTTTTCTTGTCTTCCTCTTCTTTCTGCTTCTACTCTGCTTCTGCTTTCTTTTTTGTTTCCTTTTCCTTCTTCTTTTGTGCTTCCTCTTCCTTCTTATTTTGTTCTTCCTCTTTCGTCTTCTTCTTCTCTTCCGCTTCCTTCTTCTTCTTCTCTTCCTCTTCCTTCTTCTTCTTCTTCTCTTCTTCTTCCTTCTTCTTCTTTTCTTCTTCTTCCTTCTTTCTCTTTTCTTCCTTATCCTGTTCTTCTTTCTTTTTCCTATCATCTTCTTGCTTCTTCTTTTCTTCATCTTTTCAGTTCTCCTCTTTCTCTTTTCTCTTCTCTTCCTCTTTCTTCTTTTTCTCATCTTCATCCCTCTTCTTCTTCTCTTCCTGTTCCTTTGCCGCTTGTTGTGTGTCCTCAGCTTGTTCACCACCCTAATCGGCTTGTTGCCCCTGTTCAGTTCCCTTAGAAGGTATGTCCTAAGTGACATCTTCTACATCCAGGGCATCGACATCGATAGTGTCGATTGATTCTTCCACCAGGTTTCCTTCCTCATCAAAAACCTCATCCGGTTTGGAAATAACCAGTTCTTTTTCCGCTTGGAGGTTGGCCATTTGTGCTTTGTGAGAGCTGATAGCATGAGCCATATGCTGATGAGTATCTTTTTCAACATCATCAATTCTCCCCTCCAACAACCAGAGTCTTCTTCTTCTTGTGAAGAAGAGACCTTTATTTTGATCCAAGGCATCAAATAATTCTGAATTTGAGAGTTCGGGAAAGTATTGTGAAAAGACTTTCTCCCTAATCTCCTATTCCTTTTCAATGGCAATGCGCCATTTATTATCTAATGCTTTAAATAATGAATCCGATGTCTAAGACTTAATCTCTGATGGTGACCGATCATTTTTACACAAATAAAGAATGATTTCCTGTAGTACTTCATCTTTCTCCTCACTATTAAAATCATCATAATAATCTACTAAATCATGAAGTAATTTTCTCCTAATATTCTTTATTGTTCTTTGACAATGTGTCAAAGGTTTGTATGAGGAGATATCAATATTTACCAGTGCGGATGCTGCTGGTTCATTCTTCTTCACCTTCTTTGTCTGTCTTGCCTTCTTCGGCTTTTCATCAGACTCGGTTTCTTCGGAGTCCGGTTGATTTGTCTTAGTCTTCCTTTTTCTTTCAAAGACTTTTGCCAGTGTTACCTCCGGTTTCTTCTTTGTCGGTGACCACTTGGTCACTCTTGGAGTTGCAGTGGTAGCCGGTGTCGATGTTGCAGGCACTGCCTTGGCTTTCTTAGCTGTCGGTTCTTTTCCTTTCTTCACCAATGGTTCTTCAACCGGTGCAATCCTCTCCAAGTAGGTTCCGGTCCTCTTAGCCTTTGGATCAAGAGGCGAGGAATTAAGGGTTGAGGCATACCCTTCTAGCATGTCAAACATAACTTCATAGCCCATTGGCTCTACTTCCTCCATTCTAGGCTCAACTACCTCCATTAAACATTTGTCCACCTGAATAGTGAAACAAATGTCATCTTCGTATTTCTTCACTATGTCACCTGAGATTCTTACCCTCTGACTCATCGTTCTTCTGAACTCATCAAAATATTTGTTCAGTACTTCAGGGTAGCCGATTCCAATAGCTTGTATGCTTTCCTTGATCTGTTTGGCTACCGGTTGGTCAAAAGACCATTGGACATCTCCTACTCCAGGAAAGTGGCCTTGGAAATAAAAGAACAACCCTATCAGTAGTTGCCCAAACTTAAACTTCAATGCATTGTCCTGTTTGATCGCCTTTAGATTCAATAGGAGTTGCCTCTGCATGTCGATGCATAAGTCAAAAGATGCATCCTCTTTGATCATCCGGTAAGCGGCATTTACCGCTGTAGCCAATACAGAATTAATCCTACTGGCTGAAAACATTTTGTATCCTATCACCATGCAAGCGTATTTCACCAGATCATCCTTGATAGGATTAACCATCATACCTCGTGAGTCACTTGTTGAACCGGTGAGCTTGGTCATATCGGTTTTGCTTACCTTTCTTAGGGCTCGTGCTTCCCCTATGTTGCAAAAACCGGTGACTGCATGAATTACCTGAGGTGTGATATCATGCATCCTCTCTAGGTACATCTTGTCACTGTGGACTTTGCTCAAGATGATCCTGATGTGATCCTCTATGAAGTCTTCCTGGAAAATATACTGTATTATGGAGTTTCTTCTTCTCTAGAATGTGAAACTCCAGTTTGATCTTTTTGTCTTTGCTACAAAACAAACCTAACTGAGTGTGAATAGCTAAAGACCCTAGGTCTTCTATTTTGCAGTCAATATAATTAGAAATTCCATCTTCAATTATGACTCCACCCGGAACTTGTGATAAAGCATTATATTTGGACTTCCTCTGAATAAAACTTTCTGACTCAATGGATGCACTAGAACTGGTATGAGATGAGGAAGCCATTGTTGAGTATTTTCAAGAACACGAAAAATACCTTTACAATGCGAATTTAGGGCTTCCTGATTCTGCTTCACTTCACTCTTCTTTGGTTACCAAACCACCGCTTTGAGTTCTCCACAACCGCTTGCAAACTGGATTTGAATCTCTTTCAAGGTTTATCAATTTCTTAGCTCAAATCACCTTTTCTTCGCTCTGTACTTGAAAAAAATTTCTTTGCTTGAAAACATATAGTGAGAAATGATTTGAAAAATGCATTTATACATGTCTCTCACCTACCGTCATTAATGCTCCTCTATTAGGGCGTAAACCCTAATTTGCCTTTTTTACCATTTCCAGTCTTCTGCCAAGCGACAGGTATCGCATACCAGTTAAGGTCTTTTACCGGTGTAAACCGGGGGTTCGAAAGCATTTCGCCGTTTGCTCCCCCTAAGCCTTTAAGGCTTAGTTTGCCGGTTCCGATATTTCCACACTAGGTGCAGAAATTGGTTCCTCTTCCGACATTGTCGGTTTCTTCCTCCATGTTTTCTTCATGTCCCCTTGAACTTTTTCAACATTGATTTCTCCTTCCTGAGTGATCGATATATCATCAGATATACTTTTTCTACTTCTACAGAATCTTGCAATGTGACCTAGTTTGTTGCAGTGATAGCAAACAAGTCTAGCTGCTCTCCAAGGTCCATTGTACATGTTTCCATTCTTCCTTCTGCATGTTGCAGCAGTGTGACCATAATCATGACAAATCATACAAATTTCTCTCCATCCGATTGCCACTTGATGGCCACTACTTCTTGACTGATGATTGAAGACATTAAATCGGTTGTGGTTCCGGTTCACAAAAGGTTCAGGACCAGTTCCTTAGGTCCTCTGAGGATATCTTCCAGTGTTATCCATCACAGACCTGCATTCAAATTCTCTATGCCCAAACTTGTTGCATGCATAACAATGACCATTGAACTTATTGGATCTAGGTACATTGTTGATAAAATATGGAAAATTATTGTAGGCTTTGCTCCTACATACATTGGCAGTGTGTCCTTCTTTAAGACAGTTAAAGCAAACAGGTTTGAATTTTTGCTTACCTTTTCCTTTGAGTGTCGGTTGCTTCTTTGATGCTTCAGCATTTGTTCCTGAGGATTCTCCTTCCTCATGTCTAGAGAAACCAAGACCATTGGTATTCTTTGCCGGTCTAGATGACTCAAGATTTTGCTCTAGCTTGACAGTACTTTTGCCAAACTTAGCCAGTATTTCCTTTGACTCAAAGAGTTCTTTGGAAATAGCAGTGTTTGTCTCCATTAGACTTGCATTTTCAGAGATGGCAATGTTCAGTTCTCCTTGCATGTCTTCCTTTTCCATTCTGCTCTCATGAAGGCGAGCAGTCAGTGCACTAATCTCTTGTTTCAACTTGGAGATCTCATGATCTCTATCCTTTATCCGATCTTCAGCTTTTCTCCGGTTCTCAAGCTCTTGACTAAACCTAATAGTCAGTACTTCCAACTCCTTTCTCAGATTGGAGTTTGAATCATTCATTTTATTTACTTCAGCAATCATGGCTTCCATGTTAGCTTCATCTTCAGAACTACTTTCAGATAGTTCCATCAGCTTTTCTGCATGTTCTCTCCTTTTTGCTTGAGATGCCTTGTATTTGACCATAAGATCATCATAGGCTTGCTCAGACTTAGTGAGCCATTGAGTAAGTTCCCTCATGGTGTATTCCCCCATATCTCTTTCCAAGTGGTTAAACTTATAGAAAGGTAGGCTCTGATACCAATTGATGAATACTAAGAGGGGGGGGTGAATTAGTATGCCAAAAATCTCTGCACTAAAACATTTACACAGCCTAAAGATAAACCGGTAAAGCAGTCTAACAGTCAGACTGATTACCACACATGCAAACCAAAATGCGAATAAAGCATTCACCCACAAAATAAATACAACCATAACACAAGATATTTGACATGGAAACCCAACTGAGAAAAACCACGGTGAGATGGAACTCACAAGTCACTATCTGCAGAATAGAAACCAGACCGGTTAAGGTCAGACCAGTTAAGGTCTTACAATGTTCTTCACCAGAACAGATCCTGTTAGGAATCTCAATCTCTATTAGGAGATAAGTCCGATTAAAGACTACCTTGTTAGAGGATTTTAGATTCACATGTGTGAACCACCTCGTTAGAGGATTTTACAAAGGCTTTGAGGCCTACCCAGTTAAGGGCTACAGACTTGTCAAAGATGTGAGTAATCAACAAGTGTTTGATCTATCTGATAGCACAAACTGCTTGGTTAGATCCAGTATTGCTCACAGCTAATGCATTCCAGCATTACTTCAGTCTTCTCTATCTCTCTCACAGTTACAACTTGATCTTCTCAGATAAGATCGTTCCCAACCTCCACCTTAAAACCCTAGCACCACATTAACCCTTTCAGCAAAAACTTAAAACCCTAGCACCACATTAACCCTTTCAGAAACAACTTAAAACCCTAGACATGATGTCCTTTTAAAGGAATCTGATTTCATGTCGGTCCAATAGGATTACATTACAATTTCCTAGGTTCAATGCATCTAGACGTACTCAGTAACACGACACAAAAAGCACCGTCAATGTGTCGCCACCGTCAAACAATCGGTGGATTGGTAACTCATCACAGAGTATTACCAGTTCATACAAAATACCGGTTGCTGGTTTGTCAAAAATGAAGACTGGTGAGAATGTGTTGTGCCACTTTGCTCCCTCATGTCGCTTGGGATCTACGAACCGCTTGGGGTCGACATGCCGCTTCAGACCGGGAAACACATTCTGCAAAATCACCACTAGTCTAAAGACTAGTAAACAACATACCAGTTGGAATAAATACCAGTTGAGCACAAGCTCATACACATAAAGGGGATCTCAATACAATTGTGTGTCCATCAATGACAATCACAATATAAACAACAAAAAATGCCAACAGAAAGTACTTTCTTTCCTCATTTGGTTAATTCCAAAATTGGAGTTTGACTTGAAGGGAAACCCCCAATCCCAACCCATTTTCCTCTCTTTTCTATGTGTAGGTTGCAAGTGCACAGCTGTACTTTCAGATTTGGACTCTACTTGTAGAGGCAGAAAAACCTTTTCGTTTCACGGAATTTTCGGAGGACCGTGTACACTCCCGCCACGATCCGAGCAAGTTTTTCTCAAATTCGCAGGGCGACTTCGTCTCGACATATTATTGCCAAATCCAGGTGCATAGCTTCATCCTATGCTTCTATCTCGAGTTATAATCAAATCTTTGTTACTTTTTCACTTGATCATAAGTACACAATTCAATCAATTCAAATCTCATTCCAAAAGAGAGGATTAACTTACCATCACTCAAAATTCAATCTCCTTCTCTAAAGATTGAATCTAGTGTATTTTCCTCCCTCTTCTAATGTAATGAGTGAAAAGTGTTTGAAGGGAAATCCGAAGTGAAACTTTCATCTCTCCTTGGAGGGAAGAAAAGTTTTCCTCTAGATCTCCATCATTCACCTTTTTCAACATTACATTTTTGTGAACCTGACGTCTTATATGCTTTATTCTGAAAATGATTACATATTTTTCATTTAAAATTTTAATTTTTTTGCAAACTTAGTGGTTAATTCATTCAAAACCCTAGTTTTTAAAATTGAAATCGAACTTGTGTTTTGCAAAAAATTATTTTTTTTGTTAAATTCAATTTCTTCATTACCTTGTTCAATTTGCAAATCAAATTCCCAAAATTAAGAGGTTAATTGTCAAAACCCTAATTTTTAAAAATCATCTGGAAATTGTGCAAAAATTGAATTTCCATTTAATTTTTAGATTTGTGATTGTTTTCAAACTTATCTTCTGTCCTACAATTCAAATTTTCAATTTCCCTCCTTTTTCAAAATTCAAAATTTCAAAAATTCAATGGTTAGGCCATAAAACCGTAATTTTCAAATTTCATTTAATTTTGTGTAAATTTCAGTCAATTTCTTTTAAATTCAAATTTTAAAAATATTTTTCCAAGGCGTCCCTATCTATTAGGTTTGACCTTTTTCAAATTTACAATTCAATTCTTTTTCTTCAAAACCCTAATAGGGTCCTATTTCCACATTTGAACCTTAATTTCGCCTATCTTGAAATCGTAAAATTCCCCAATTTTGGGGGGGTTAGCTTTAAAATCATCATAATATTCATCCCTGAGAATTTCGAAAATAGTTGGTCAGTCCATGTGCATTACTGCCATGGTCCTCGATTTTTTTCCTGAAATTTCGGGAGACTGTTATGACTGCATTTAATAACCTAAATCCAGAAGATTGGCTAATTTTGTCAATTTTTTATCCCCCTAACATTGACAATACCTTCAAATTTCCAGACAATTTTTAAAATTAAGAGGTTAATTCTAATCTGCCCTGATTTTAAAATTACGTGGTATCCCCTTGGCCTTAATTTTAAAATTCCAATTTCCTTTGATTTATTATTTTGGAAATTGTGTCATTTTCTTCTTCCAACAAAGTTCAAATTGTTTAATCATTATTTTCTTAAATTTTGCATTACTCAATTTTGTAAGCTTTGTTCAAAATTCAAAATTTTAATTTTGCCTCTAGTGAATGAGTTTCACCACTATTAGTCCTACCTATAATATCCCCATTAGACGAAGCATTAGAATTAAGGCTTCCCAAGGTTTAATTACTGAGGACATAGAGCCTAATTTGGGTGACTTCTTTAATGAGGATAATGCTAATTCTTCCCATCCTAATCATGTCCCTATCTATCCAACTGATGAATCCCATGATGAACATGACGAATCTTTGACTAGAGTTTCCATAGATCAACTTTCAAAATTGGACAATCAATTTGATAACTTTCAACAATGGATGTGCCAAGAGTACCCTAATAGTGAAGCTCTTCCATTAATTGAAGGCCTTAAACACATGATTCAAAGTGATAAGAATGGAATTGATATATTCTGTGGCATTTCTCATATTGTTGATTCTAATCTCATGCCTATCACAAGTTGTGTTGAGAACTTAGGTTATTCACAACCTTCAAATCAAATCAATTCTTCTATTCCTTTGACCATTTCAATAGCTAGTATTCCTACTTTCACTTCAGACATCATGGCTACATCAACTCAAAATGTCATTCCTACAACTATTGATCATGGTAGCAATCCCTCTTCTTCATTTAATCCTCCATCTTTACCTATGTCTTTCATAAGTATTCCTATTATCCCTCAACCAATCAATGTGACACAAGGGGGCAATTCATTCAACAATTTTGTTCCTCCTTTGAGTGTCCCATTTCCTACTCAATTATCACCTATGCCTACTTATCATAATGTCCCACCACCTTATTCTCAATGCATGCCTTCCTTAAATAACATCACACCACCTTCTCAATCAACCATGTCTAACATCAATTCTTCTACCGAAGCAACAATCAACAATCTTGCTCAAATTGTGTCTTCCTTACAACAACAAATTGCTTCCATGAGTCAATCCAAGTTTAGTGTGCCCACCTTTGATGTTGCGAGCCCACTTTATCTTGATAATGTTAAAGTCGTGCAACCCAAGCATGTTGATGTCCCTCAATTAGAACTCTATAATGGAAAGGTGATCCTCTTACGCATGTCAAAATATTTGAAACATTGTGTACTGATTTTTCTTATGATCAAAGATTGCTTGCAAAACCTGTTTACAACAACATTAAGAGATAAGGCTTTACAATGGTATTTCTCTTTTCCTTCTTACTCCATCACTTCTTTTCAACAACTACCAAATGCTTTCATCCAACAATTTCAAAATAACATTGGTCCTAAAATCACTTTGACTGATTTAATGCATCGTAAACAAGGTGTTAAAGAAAAAGTGACTGATTTCATTAGTAGATATAAGCATTTGTGTGCTCAAATTTATTTTCATGTACCTGATAATTATATTCAAATAATTTTCATTTCTAATTTGAAAAAAGATATTAGGGAAAAGATTCTTTTGTCTGAGTTTACTTCCTTTCTATAGTTGTGCACAACACTCCACAATTATCAACTGGTTGTGAGTCAGATGGCGCAATCTACTCCTATGGCTCTGAGAGATAAGGTGGAGAGTGTTCAACAACTATTTGAGAAGTTCAAACCAACAAAAGGCTTCATCAAGTTCAATGATACAATCAACAACAATAATGTGAATGCTACAACAGGTGTGCTTTCTATTTCTAAATTTTTCAAAAGAGAAAGACAATTTACTCCTTTGAATGAATCTTTACATAGTATTATGTCTCAGTTGTTGCAAAGAACTATTATCAAACTTCCTCCTATAAAACAAGTCGATCCTTCTAAACTTGCATCCCCTTATTTTGATAACAATTTCTTTTTCCAATTTCATCGTCAACCTGGTCATGATACTGAGAAATATTTCACATTGAAAAATAAGATTCAAGATCTGATTGATAACAATATTATATATGTGGCAGGTGTGAATGATAAGGGCAATAAATTAGTAGCTCCTCCTAATCAAAATCTTAAATTTTTTACTGATCCTTTGCCTTCTCATACCTCTAACATGATTGAGATGGAGTATACTTATTTTTCCTCTAAGCAATTCACTTTTATGGCTCTGAACTTGGTAAATATGGTAGAAAAACAAGATACACCTAAGGATTCTTGTATTACATTTGACCCTAGTGAGACCATTAGAGCACTCGATGGCCCTTTATATATAGTTGCAAAGGTTAAGGATATCCCTTGCCTTGGCACTCTTGTTGATCCCTCTTGCATGGTTAACATCATCACTGAGGAGTATCTTTTTACTTTACAATTGCATAAACCAATATATGATGCCTCTAATATAGTTGTGAATTTATTTGATGGCTTCTCTTGTCCTACAATTGGCTCTATCACCCTTCTTGTTGAAGTTCATACTAAATCTATCAATGTTGACTTTTTTATCATACCCTCTTCCGAGCAATTCCATGTGAAGTTGGGTTGTCCTTGGTTATCTTCCATGAGGGATATTGCTTCTCCAATCCATAAGTGTTTGAAATTTTCTCACAATCGCGAAATCATAATTGTGAACCATAGCTTATTTTGTCCATCTGAAAGAAGCCCTAGTATTCCTATTGATTTCTTTTGGCCTAAGCAATTTCAAACTCTTCCATCAAGGAGCAATGCTCTTTTTCAATCTTATCAAAAATGGAAGAAATATATGATCTTATCCTTAAGTCAACCTAGATCCCCAACAATTGGCATTCCTATCATATTTGAAGATGAAGTTCTTCCCTTCATGGATAGAACTAATCTTCCTCCTAAGGAATATCTTCAACCTATTCCTATGGATGTGACTATACCTTCTCCTAAGAAGAACAACAATAGTCTTCCTAAGGTTAGACTTGTACCTCCTCCTCATGATGGACCTAGTCTTCTTCCTACACCTAACATTCCTCCTTTATATGGCGCAGTTCCACCTCCTTCCTCTTATAGAGAGAAGAGGCTTTCTTTTGCTCTTGTCCAACCTAAAATACTCCAACCTAAACCTTCAATTATGAAAGAGAAAAATATTCCTACTTTTTTAAATGTTCTTCCTCCTTCTCAGGCTTCCACTAAGACTCGACGGAATCATTGTGCGAGAGAATGCCGACGAAGATGGCGTATTCAAGCTCATGAAGTTGTCCCTCAAACTATTCCATCTCCAAAAACTCCAATAGTTGACATGATTCCCTTTTATCCTAAGCAAGATGTTCAACCTACATCTCCAAATCATAAGTTGCACAAAACATGTGATGGTTTTACTCCTATTCATGTTCGTGCTCCTCTTTCTATAAATCTTGATGAAGAAATGGGTGAAAATGTTATTCGTGATGGAAATACCACTCCTTATGCTTCTGATAGTGATTATGAATATGTTGATGTGGACAATAATTTATCAACTGAATTTTCACAAACCCTAATTCTAGCTCCTAGAATCGAACAAAGTGACTTACCACATGAGCATAGTCCTTCTCTAGATCTTGTGATAGCTCCATCTGATGTGCTTGATGTCGCTCCTCTAACATGTTGCTCGCCTTCCTAAAATAGTGATCAGCAAGATCGGGAGGTGGATGTCATGCTAGATTAGTAAGATTAGCACCGTAGATCTCTCTCTCTTTTTTCTTGCTCTCTTGTGACAATTCTTCTATGTGTATCCCTATTCTTTTATTTTTTCCTTAATGTCTATTTGGGGATGATGCAAAGCATTGAGATATTTCTTGGTCTCTTTCATGTTGACTCAAAAGACTCTTGTCTTCCATCCTCTTCCAAGGAAGTTTCATTTCTTTGGGGAATGACAATTATTATATGCACATATACATATATGATATACATGAGTTATCATATAGCATAGTGACCCCGAGGAAAGCGAAATTGCCTTGTGTTTTATGTTCATTATCCTTGGGTTTATTCCTTGCTTGGGGGCTAAGTCCTTGCGATAGTGTGCTCCCTCTCTTATCTCTCTCTTGGGTGTATCCTACCTTAAAGCAATCACTCCCGATAAGGCGTGCATGATCGCTTTAACATGGGGGCATACACTTCGCTCATATTTTCCTTTTTGATACTTAAGATTATTTAGTGAACTTGTCTTTGCCTCATAATTTTGGTAACTTTTTCATGACTCATAGTAAGAGGAACCTATCTACTTGCCGTCATGGTTTTCCCCTTCTTAATCTTCCCTTTTACTTCGTCAATTGATGTCGTAAGATCCTTAGTCCACTGGGGGCTTGGTGCATCTTTCCTCCTTGACGTGGTAGAAGTCTTTCAATCTTATTTCCTTGTACTTTACCGACAATATTGGCGTATGCTCATACTCCCGCTAAAGTTGGGGCTAAATGTAGTGTCATAAAATTATGACCCTTGCAAGTTTCTACCACATTAGGGTCCTCACTCATGCGAATTGAATCCCTGCGCCTGATCGGAGACTAGAGACTTGCTTGACACCTGAAAAAATTGCATCTTTCTTGCTCTCTGCACTGCTCGAATTGCATCCTGTCTAGGAAAAAAGGGCAGGACAAGGGTGTGGCACCCTTGTACTTGCCCCATTTTGGGGCATGACACTTTCCAATTTTGCATTGGTGGTTGTGCATTGAGCGAGAAAACTCCCCCAGAGTCGGCCTGTGACAGAAAATCAATCAGTTAGCCCTAATTGACAAGTATATAAGTTGCATTTCCCCTTCCATTTTGGCATTACACAGATAGAGGAGATCACACATTCAAGCATTCAAGAGAATTCAAGCATTCTTTTCCAGCATTGGGCATTCTCAAGTCTCCTTTCAAGGCTAGGTGTTGCATTCAAGTCAAGGATTCAACAATTGAAGAGGAGATTCATTCCAACATTCAACTTCATACAAGCAATTCTATCATCATTTATATCACAACCTCCCTTGAAGTGATTTACATTTCAATCTTTCATTTACATTTACTTGCAAGTACTTTCTTTCATCATTTGGTTAATTCCAAAACTGGAGTTTGACTTGAAGGCAAACCCCCAATCTCAACCCCTTTTTCCTCTCTTTTCCGTGTGTAGGTTGTAGGTGTGCAACTGTACTTTCAAATTTGGATTTCACTTGCAGAGGAGGAAAAACCCTTTTCGTTTCACAAAATTTTTCGGAGGACCATGTACGCTCCCACCACGGTCCAGGCAACTTTTTCTCAAATTCACAGGTCAGCTTCGTCTCAACATATTATTGCCAGATCCAGATGCACAGCTTCATCTTGCGCTTCTATCTCGAGTTATAATCAAATCTTTTTTGCTTTTTCACTTGATCATAAGTACGTAATTCAATCAATTCAAATCTCATTCTAGAAGAGGGGATTAACTTACCATCACTCAAAATTCAATCTCCTTCTCTAAAGATTGAATCTAGTGCATTTTCCCACCTCTTCTAATGTAATGCGTGAAAAGTGTTTGAAAGGAAATCTGAAGTGAAACTTTCATCTCTCCTCAAAGGGAAGAAAAGCTTTCCTATAGATCTCCATCATTCACCTTTTTCAACATTACAATTGCATGTGGTGTTCATGGTGTTGAACATGAAGATGTATCTGTAAGGCTATTTGTAGAGACTCTCCAAGGTATTGTAGTTGATTGCTTTTATAATCTTTATGTCGGTTCGATTATATCTTGGGCCATACTTAGAGACAAGTTTGAAGAGAGGTTCAAGCCTATACAAGATGTACATGCATTGTTAGCTCAACTAACTCAAATGAAAAAAGAGTCACGTGAACCCATGCGAGAGCTTGTGGCTAAATTCAATAAGTTGTGTAACAGAGCAAATTTGAAGTGCTTCTTCATCAATGCCCAAGTGCCCGAGGTGAGTTTTCTATTGAGAAGGGTTTTTCCAAGAGACCTTGTAGCAGCGCAAACCTTAGCAATTGATATTGAAGACGATCTTATCCTTGCTAGTAAGATAAAAATAGAGCTAAATGAGTCCAAAGAAATTTCTTCTTTGGGATCATGGGCTATCAAAAGAACAGATCCAATGGTGCAGAGGTTGGCTAATGAGCTGGATGCCCTCAAAAGGAAAATAGCTCAAGGTGTATTCTCTTCCCCCTGAGGAAGACATTCCAAGAAGGGCATATCCAAATAATGGTCCTAGTTATGTAACAAGAAATCAAGACAAGCTTCCTTTAACACAAGAAGGGCTTGCTTTTGAGGCACCACCAAAAAATGCAATAGTGGAGGATTCTGAATTTGAACAAAGTGATCTTGCTAGTCTCTTCTAAGAAGAGGAGGAAGCAGACATAGCTGGCGACTCTCAAATTTGGTTTATCCAGTTCCAGAAAGTTGATGAACAAAAATAAAAGACCATATCGAATACCAGGAGGAATACACGACAAAAAGTTGAAGGCCACCTTTGAAAGGTCCTGGTGAAGGAGGAAAATCACGACATGGGATGTGAAAAGACAATTTTAGAACATAAAGACAATTCTATTTTGAAGTTTGGAGAGTTTGATGAGAGTTGTCATGAAGCAAATTTCAGCTCTCCTATTCAAAAGAGAAAATAAGATATTGAAGAGGATACATTTTGGGATGAGATGGAACTGTTTTATTCAAATTTTGATGTCAAACCAGTATCCCATAAGTTAGCATATCATGAGCAGCTTGAGAAAGATGAAAATCAAGAGTCTATTTTCCAAGATGGAGGTTTTGATGTTTGTTCAAGTCCTCAAGAAAGTTTTATAGAAGAGTCTTGTTCAAGTCTTGTTGATAATTATCTCCAATCAAAAGCTTGTGAACAACATACTTGTTGGTGTAAATAATTATTCATCTTGGATATTATTACACTTACTTAAGTTTACTTAGGAAATGCATTTCATAGTAGTTTGGGTATGAGACACTTGGGTGTTTGTGCCACATTGGGATAGTGTGTGTAGGAGAATTTCCACCTTTTATGGTGTTGATCTTGTTGTTACACTCCACATTCAATGGGTGATCCACCTCATGTGGACTATTATATTGTTTCTCCTACCTACCCACACCTATTTCCTACCTACCCTTGTTTTTTCTTGAGCCACATGTCATGTTTGTGTGCTCACATATCCATAAGCCTTGCCTATATAAGCAGGCTCATCTACATTGTATGTAAATGGAACAATTGATCATTTATCTATTGATGAGAATATAGTTTATTCTTATCCTATATTTTGTCTCTATTATACTTTTCATTGAGCTCTTGATCTTGGCAAAATATCACATGGTATCAGAGCCATTGGGGCTTCATTGATTGGTTTTTGGAGACATTGTGTAAGACTTCTATTTTCAGATCTAAGGGACTGCATTTTTTGGAGGCATCTTAGAGCGTTTTCAACCTCACCATTGCATTCGGGAGGCCATTTCCATAAAAATCGAATATAAATTCAACGTATTTTGGCGAAAATCGATTTTTGGGTGTGGAGGAATTTTTCTGCCCAATTTGGGTGGTACGGTACAGAATTTTCGGATTTTTTTTTTTTTTTTTTAAATATATTTTTTTTTTTTGAAAATTATTTTCCAGTTTGAAAAAAAATTTGGAAATTATTTTTGGGATCGTACCTTCTGTCCAGTCAGCAGCCCAGTTGGCTGCCACATCACCTGCCAAATCACTTGCACAGTCAGTGCCTAGTCAATGCCCAATCAGTTGTGAAGTTTGGGCGACGGTCATACGGCCGTCAAATTGAACCCCACAGTCCGCTAACGTCATCATTTTTTCAAAAAATTTGCAGGCCCCTCTCATTGAGCTTTTTTATTTTGTAGTTCAACTTCAAATGACCATATCTTGCTTATTTTTGCTCCTTTTTTGGTAAATTTTTTTTTGAAATGGGCTATAAATTTGTGTACTTTCACGTGGTGGAATTATTTTCTGATTTTGATGGACATATTTTTCATAATTCTGAGTTTTTGGTGACTGTACCTATCCAATCCCCATTTCTGCAACTTCGAGGTCTCCGTTCGAGCTCATACGAACTCCTTTTCAAGTGCCATTTTTTTTTAAGTGCATTATTTTTTGTCTACTCTCAGAATATGCTATCAATTTGTAGCAAATGTGGGTAGAAATTGTACTTTCATCATATGGTCTTATTTGGCCAATTTGGCATTTGTATTGAATAGATCTATCTTTCTGATCTTTTGCTTTGAAGTTCTCAGCCTATTGGGGCAGTTGTAAAACAAAATCAGAATTCCACCTTGCCATTGTTTGCAAGTGGCCTATTGTACACGCACTACATATAAAGTGCCAAAATCATCATTTTTTGGGGGGGGTACTTTGATTGAGTGCATTTGGGGGGGTGTCTCTTGTGCTTTTGTGCTCTTGTATTCCTTATTTTTTGCTTCTATGGGTTCTTCTAAGTTTCCTCTCTTAACTCCTCATAATTATGCTACTTGAAAAATTGATGCATGGAGTAAACTTATGGAAAAATGACTAACTCATTACATTGATGGAACTATTGTTGCTCTCGCTGATCCTAAGGTTGATCCAGTTGGTCACTTGGATTGGCTCACTAAAAATATAATGGCAATTGGTACCTTAAGAAAGTATGTATCAAAAAATCTCATTTTTCATATTGAGAAATGTACTCTAATCAAGGATGCTTGGCAAAATTTTCAAGACTTGTATGGTCAAGTTGATAAGATTAGGGGATATCAAATTGATAGTGATCTCACCATGTTGGATCCCAAGAACTTTGATACTATACAAGATTATGTCACTAAGGCAAATGAGTTGAGGGCACAACTCAAAGATTGTGGCATTGATAAGAAGGATACTCAATTGATATTCAACTTGATAGGCAAGCTTCCACAAGAATATGCAGCATTTGTTTCTAGTTTCCAAACCCATTGGATGACAATGGGTTCAAGCTACACAATGCCTATGTTTGATGCTTTCAATGAAATGTTGATGATGGAGCAAACTAAGTTGATAAGCATGGGCATTCTTAAGGCTTCTAAGTCTCAAGCATTAGTGGCAAATCAAGGGAACAAAGGAAATCAAGGAAAGGACAACTCAAACAAGAAGAAATGGCAATCAAAGCCTAAGGACAAAGCATCATCTTCTCCACAACAAGGAGATTCATCCTCTTCCAAGAGGGATAACTCACCAAAGAGGGAGAGAGCTACTTGTGCCTATTGTAAAAAGTTTGGCCATGAGGACCATCGTTGCCATTCTAAGAAGATTGATGAGCTCACGCATATCATCAAAAAGCATAACATTGATTTGCCTAATGTCTACAAGAAGGATGATTCATCAACTTCCACTTCCTCACACTCAAAAGGAAAAGGGAAAGCATTCATGGCTTCTACAAGTGGGAAGACTCACTCCTTTGGGACAAGAAAAGGAAAAGCTCTATGTGCTACTATCAGTCATGATTTAGAGAGATGGCTTCTAGATTCAGGGGCTTCTCATCATATGGCATCTTCGCAGTCTATGTTCTCTACATTTGAGTCTTTCACCATGCCGCAGATATTGATGGGAAATCATACATACATGGATGTGATTGGGAAAGGATCTATTGATATTGGGGATAACTCCTTCAATAATGTGTTGTGTGTACCCCACTTGACAAACAATCTCCTTTCTATCTATTAAATCACACATGGCGCAACTAAGAGAGTTGTGGAGTTCATACCTGAGTCAATTTTCATTAGAGACTTGGAGACTAGAGCTATCATTGCGACTGGGGTGGTTGATCATGCATCTCGGTTATACTCCTTTTCAGATTTTGTTGATGATGATGATTTCACATTTGATGATTCTACACATGATGATCACACTTCTTGTGATGGTTCAGATTTTGAGGAGAACTTTGGACACTTGAACATGGGGATTCTCACATGTGAACCCGTTCTTTAGTCTTGTATTTCATCTCCTCATATTGATATCACATCACCTATTGCACCTGATGATGCAGATAGTGCAACAATTTTGCCTTCATGTGATTCAGTGCAACAGGATATTCATTGTCTTCCAGCTTCAGATTCATTGGATGGTTACTTGACAAACATTGCAGGTTTGTTTATGGAATCCTACATTGCAGATTTGGGAGACATCATTGATGACATTCATCTTCTCTTTGATGAAGGTGATCCTTCTTTGATTGTTGCGAGGGCACACTCTGACCCTCTTGTTCATTCTCTACATGATCATTCTTTTGAGTTTGACATGATTGTGGATACTTATGTACATCAGTTGGAGGAGGTCTCTTTATTTTTTGAGGAGACATGTGTCTTTGGGACATGTTCTACATCCATCTCCACTAGATCTTGGAGTGCCTTTTTCAGCAGTGTGGCACAGTTTACCACCTTTGGAGGGGGTATCTTTCAGCATCGACATGGGGACACTTGAGCAGTTTTCAGAGATTCCTTTCATCGTGAGTTTTCTTCATACATCTTCCCTTCATGATTGGGGAGACTTCATGGATACACCTTTGGTTTTGTTTCTTCCTAAGGGGAGGAATGTTGTTCGTCGTTCGTGGAGCAGTTTCTTCATACATCGAGCTTCTATCATTGGTGCAGAATCCACATTGAGGGGGGGCTTCCTAGCTTCTCTTCTTCTCTCATATGGGGGGGACTTTTTCCTCACATGGGGTTTTATCCTTCACATTCTTCTATGAGAGTTCTCTTGTATGTTTTTCATCTCTCTTTTGGGGGAGGGTTTTTTCCCATTGGGTTTTTCTCTCTTTCTCCACTTTGTGAGAGATTTCATTGCATTGGTTTTCATGCATTTGCATTTGTACATGGGTACCTAACATGGCCTCGTAGCCGGGACCCATCTTGCATTGCTTAGTTGCATTGTAGACTTAAGTGCATTCCCCTAAGTTGCACTTAAGGGGGGGTGTTGGTGTAAATAATTATTCATCTTGGATGTCATTACACTTACTTAAGTTTACTTAGGAAATGCATTTCATAGTAGTTTGGGTATGAGACACTTGGGTGTTTGTGCCACATTGGGATAGTGTGTGTAGGAGAATTCCCACCTTTTATGGTGTTGATCTTGTTGTTACACTCCACATTCAGTGGGTGATCCACCTCATGTGGACTATTATATTGTTTCTCCTACCTACCCACACCTATTTCCTACCTACCCTTGTTTCTTATTGAGCCACATGTCATGTTTGTGTGATCACATATCCATAAGCCTTGCCTACATAAGCAGGATCATCTACATTGTATGTGAGAATACAGTTTATTCTTATCCTATATTTTGTCTCTATTATACTTTTCATTGAGCTCTTGATCTTGGCAAAATCTCACAATACTAAGGAATGCAATGCAGTCATGTTTTCATTTGAATCACATGAAGATCTTTTCGTTCAGCATAAGGTTTTGGTCGAAGAAGTGGTTGATAAAGATGCAATCAACAAGAAGAATTCTCTTTTTGTCCCATCAAGAAGATGTCCAATCAGACATTTTTCTTGGTTGGAGGCTAATGGAAAACCAAAGGTTCCACTTGTACATGAGTTTGAAGATACGCTTGAGGAAGAGGCCAAACATGCATTTTCAGCTAAGCAAGAGCAATCTGATTTCAAAAATCTACTTTGGAGCAGCAGTACATATGATTCATTTCAAGAGGAAGTTGAATTTGTTCATCTTTTTCAAGGAGCATTGCATCAAGCTATGGTAAAATTGTTTGTGCTTCAATTGGTTGTGGTTGCTAATGATCATGCAAGGTACCATAAGTTGTTGAAGAAAGGCAACTATTTTATTGAGCCAGTGAATGGTTTCATTTGAAAGGTTTTTATTGTGGCTATTTTAGGATAGGTAGGTTTCCATTTTCAATAAGTGCAGTTGCACAAGTTAGTGTCTTGTTCTTAGTTAGTTTGTTTTGCATCAGTAATATCATCCTTCTTGTCGCCTATGTCTTTGTTGCTTGACTTTGTAACCCAATGGATACTAAGGCACTTAAGATTTTTGGATTCAACTCCCTTCAATTGTTCCAACAATCAAAGGAAGTTCCCCAATCAGAGCCAATTGTTGTCCTCATTTTTTAATTTTTAAAAATGTGACAATCCTCACAAAAATATTGCTCAAAATGTGCAATTTTTTTTCTGCAGGGCATGTTTTACGAGGTGCAAAACTCACATTTGTTAGTGTCAAATCATTGGGGGGTGTCTCTGCCATCATTGTCCAAATTTTGGTGAGTTTTGGTCTTCTTTTTCCTAGCCTTTTGTGCAATTTCGGGTTTTAGAGCAGTCACTGCAGGTTGAAGATTTTACTCTTAAGGCACGCTTCCTGAGGCAAAAAAAATTCTCCTTGGTGAACTGGATTGATCTTCGTTCCATCCTAGATTCACATTTCAAGTTTCATCGCGTTTCGAGTTCGTTTGCTATGTTTTTTCTTCCTGATTAGAGGTGGAAAATTTTCCTTTGATTGCAAGTTTTATTTTTCTCTTTTTTTAGTGTTGTAGGGAAATTTTAAAACAATTACAAGTGCACTTTATTTAAAATTTGTCACTTGTAACTTACTTTTTATTTCCCCCTTTCTTTTTTATGCCTTTTAAGTCATTGTAGGAACTTTTTGGACAAATTGCAAGTGAATTTAAAATTACAAGTTTAATGAGAACTTGTAATTTCTTATAAAAGATCCTACTTAAGTGTTTTTTAGATGTAATAGGGTTTTTATTTCCCTATTACATGTTTTATGTCTTTTTAAGTAATTTTTTAACTTGTAAAGGGGATTTTATTTCCCTATTACAAGTCTTTTTGTTCCTTTATGTTTTGTTTTTAAAACTTATAATGGGGATTTTATTTCCCTATTACAAGTTGTTTTGCTCTTTATTTTTGTGTTCTTCTCCCTTTAAAACCTAAATTTGCCCAGATGAAGGAAAAAATGATGTAATTTAAAACTTGTAAAGGGGTTTTAGAAAACCCAAATGCATCTTTTGGAGGGCACATTTTGCTTGTAGTTGCAAATGAAGAACCTGATCTGTACATTTGTTCTTCCAAATCCATTTCTTGTGGCGTTTCTCCACTAAATCCATCCAATATGCATGCAAAATCATTGGAGAATAATATTTGTTGCCACGTTTTTCATCAAAAACGGATTGGGCAAACACGTTTTGCAATATAGAAGGCGTTTTTATAGACGTCTTTGTTGGGTGTTGCCACATTTTGGGAGCATGAATCTCCTTCTTTCCATATTTGCAACACATCGCCCATTGTGTTTGAGATCGAGTATCTTTCTTCCTCCAAGCCATTTTTAGTGGGAAGATTCGCAAACAAAACCAATTTGGTTTGTTGGTTGCAATCATAATGTGGTGGCTTCCTAACCTCTTTAAAGAGAATTTCAGTTTCTCTTCAAGTCCATTTGCTTTGATCCAAGGCAGTTGCTCTTGCTCATATTTCGGGTTTCTTCAAGATCGTCTCCAAATTGATAAGTTATTTGCAAAGCAATTTGTGAATGTGCAAGATTTTCCTCATTTTCATTTCTACTTGTATTTGGAATTTCAAAACCTGATTACAAGTAGCTTCGGTTATGTTGTCCTTCCCTTTGGTAAAAAGAGTTAACCTTCTTTTTACAAAAATTACAATGTTGAGAGTTTTTCCCATTTTCCAAGTTGCCAAGATGAGAATGTCCCTTTTCATATCTATACATGGTCACATAAAGTTTGCCATTACCGGCCGGTATCATTTTTCCCATTACAAGTCAACTTGCAACTGTAATTTTAAAACCCGATTGCAGTTGTGTCTTCACTTGTAGTCAGCCTTCCAGAACTCGAAATTGGTCCAAAATGCACTAAAAAACACTTGAAAATGAGTTTTAAAGGTCCAATTACTAGTGCAAACTTGTGTTTTCCCATTACACATATGAAGTTGCATGTTTATTCCCCACAATTGCAAGTCAATGCTCTTGTTTTTCCACACCTGTAATGCAGTCCTCAAAACTCGAAATTCACTTGTGAGCCCATTTTTGCATCAATTTATCCCTTCCCTTGCCAGTCTTGTTTGCACACACGATCTACCAAAACAATGGATTAAGGCATGGGCCTTATTTTGTAAGCAGATTCCAAGATTGGAGAATGATACAAAAAAAGAAAAACAACATGATGGAGTCAAAAAAGAAGAAGAGATACAACAACAATTCATGGATGCAAAATATAGAATGCTTTCAAGACAGAGATGGTCATGACATGAAAAGAAGAAGGCAACCCTTTCCCTCTTGAAAATCCAGTACTACCCCAAGCAAGAAGATAAGGTTGAAGTTCATTGGGCAAAGACACAAAGATCATTAAGGATGCAAATTCCCATTCTAGTTCAAGATGTCTTCACCGATCCATAATACTTCAAGTTCTAGCATCCTGAAGCAACATGAAGATCATCACAGACAAAGGATGATGTATTTAGAGTCGTGTCTTTGGACACATAGAATAATTTCAATTATGCATTTGTAATTTTGTTTTGACAAATTACATGTAATGTCAAATTTGTAATTGTAAGTGTCACGTTCACTTGCACTTTTGTAAGAATGTAATTACATGTAAGGCAACTACAAGTTGAGTTAGATTAGGACTGTAGTTGGAATAAGTCATGGCGGTTGAGAGAATTTCTTGAGTTAGTTAGGATCCTCCCACCTATTTCTCAAGGCTCCTCTCCTATAAATAGTTGAGGGGGTCTATTGTAATTTTTATCTTTTGGCAATGCAACAAAATTCTGCCAGTTTGTATGCGCACTCTAAGACTTTAAGATTAGATGTAAATCAGTTGCTTTCAATAAAAGAGGCAAGTTGTGTTGAGACTTTGTGCCAATTCAAGTTTTTATGTGATGATATTTTCTAGAGTTGATTGTGATTTTTGTTCTATTGTTCAAGAGGGATTTAAATTCAATCTTGCAGACTTTGAGCTGCTAATTGTATTTAGAGTTATATGTTTGGTTTTCAGATTTGGTCTTGGAGACTTTGAATTGCTCATCATATTTGAAGCTAGTGTGGAAAGCTCAAGTGTTAAGATAGCTTGTAGACTTTGTGCTACTTCTATTTTTAAGACTTGTGCATGTAAGGTGAAGTGCATAATGTAGTTAGACTTTGAGATTTCTTTGTGTTTTCTCATCCCGGGGAAGTGACAGAGTTCTTTGTGCTTTCATGGAAACTTTGCTTCCCTTTATGTTCCAAAATCTCTACAAAAAAGTCTCATTTCTCTATTTGTTGTTATTTATTTCCAATTGCTATTACTTTTCTGTGAAGATAAAAGAGTATAGTTTTTTTCTTGAAAGAAGAAGAAAGACTATTGTCTCACCCATATTAGATTAGTTTAGTTTGTAGATAGGGGGAGTCTTCCCTAAAGTAGGAGAGTATCATACTCACACAATGTGGTTGAAACCACAATCTTGCACATTCCCCAGGTGCACAAAATTTTCAACCAACAATACCATTCTTTGATACTATAAACACCCCATCGACACTCAAATTACTTGACTATACCACCTATTTATACATTTCATCAACCTTGACAACAAGGTCGGCTAAACCCTCATCTCATAATTACAAAATTACATAATACAATACAAAGATTGACCACCAGACTAATATAATAATATACATGATATAATATGGACCTAAATCAGATTTCCAAATGCTCATCACCACCGAAAATCACGCCAAGATCCACCGCAACACGCTACACCACCAAGAATACTGTATAACACGAACAATATCATTGGTTCAACAAAATCACCAAAACTCGCACAATGATCAATGCAGACCATAAAAAAAAATAGGACACAATTAGGAAACACCAACAAACACATTAGAATCATCTATAACAGTTGCACCAACACCACTTATCTTGAATCTTCATTGATCAACATTTGAAATTCAATAGCACTCAAACAACAATAGTTGTCACAAGGAAAGATAACTTGTAGAGCACTAAATCACGAACCATTTGAAATGAAGATACACAGGAACATCCAAAATAATCTCCCAAAAAATCAACTGAGGATCTGATCACACCGAAATATACTAGAGGAAATATCGAACTCTGCAAAGCACCAAATTGCAAACTGGATCATATGATATGATCAATTAAGCTTTTGGATCACTAGAACTAATACAAAAAGATATAATGATACTATAAATACTCCATACATTGAACCATGATTCCAATAAACCAATCTGCAATGATGGTTGCAGTAAATCACATGAATATGTTGACATCAGTGACAACAACATATTCTAGTAGCAACAATGTCCAACAATATCCCCCTTTGGCATTGATGGTAACATATGGATGTTAAAAACAATCAATGCAAAGAAAGAAAACATCTCCAACAAGCTCCCCCTAAGATCAATCCAATAAAACAGTTTTTCACATGCTTCTCTCCCCCTTTGACATCAAAGACAAAGGTTATCAAAATAGAAAACCAAACTCTCCCCCTTTGACAAACAAATCATGATTCTCTCCCCCTTAAAACACACTAACTACTCTAGCAGAGTAGCAACACCAACTCATCAATCCGGACAAAACAATAAGACTGTGAAGTCCACCAAATTGATGCAACTCAATGCATCTAGTTCCCATCAGGAGGGGTGGATACCCCTAACTTGTCTCTCAAATAGACAAATGTATCTGCAGGCAAAGGCTTAGTGAAAATATCATAAATTTGTTCCTTTGTAGACACATATTCCAACTTTACTTCCTCTTCATTGACTTTTTCTCTTAAGAAATGATACTTGATTTATACGTGTTTAGTTTTTGAATGTTGCATCGGGTTCTTTGACATATTAATAGCACTGGAATTATCACAATATATGACAGTAGGCTCATCATAGATAACTCTGATATCCTTCAACATTTATTTCATCCAAACTACCTGAGTGCAGTTACCCTCAACAACAATGTACTCAACTTCAACAATAGATAAGGAAATTGAATCTTGTTTCTTACTTGCCCATGAAACCTATTTCTTACCCAAAAAGAATGCACCACCAGAGGTACTCTTCTGGTCATCAACATCACCAGCCCAATCAACATCAATGTAAGCACATAACATGAAATTATCATTCCTTGGATACCACAAACCATAATCCACAGTTCCTTTTAGATGTCTGAATATCCTCTTTACATCAGTGACATGACTCTCTTTTGGATCAACTTGATATCTAGTAGCCATGCACACAACATGCATAATGTCAAGTCTAGTTTGAGTTAGGTATATCAATCCACCAACCATATATATGTACAAGGTCTGATTAGCTTTCGGAGATTCATCATTCTTAGACAATTTGCAGCTAGTCACCATAGGAGTTCCAACCGGTTTGGAGTCTTCTAGCCCAAATTTCTTTAGAAATCTTCACATATTTAGCTCGAGATATAAAGATACCTTTTCCAGTCTGTGAAATTTGCAAACCTAAGAAAAATTTCATCTCTTCTATCATAGGCATCTCAAATTCTTTTTGCATATCACCGAAAAACTTCATACTCAAGTTATCATCTCCTCCAGATATAATGTCATCAACAAAAACATCAACAATCAAGATGTTATCATTCTCAATCTTTAAATATAGATTGCTATCAACGGTACCTTTATTAAATCCTAATTTTAGTAAATACTTATCCAGTCTAGCATACCAGGCTCTAGGAGCTTGTTTCAATCCATAAAGAGCTTTCTTCAGTTTGCATACCATAGCTCCATCATCTAATAATGAAAATCCATCAGGTTGCTCAATGTAGACTTCTTCCTCAAGATCACCATTCAGAAAGGTTGACTTGACATCCATCTGATATACCTTAAAATCTTTATAAGCAGCATATGCAAGCAATAGTCTAACAACTTCAAGTCTAGCCACCAGAGCAAAAGTCTCCTCATAATCAATCCCTTCTTTCTATGAATATCCTTTGCATACTAGTCTTTCTTTGTTTCTAACAACTTCACCGACTTCATTCAATTTGTTCATGACTACCCATTTAGTACCAATCACATTCTTGTCTTTAGGTCTAGGTAGAAGTTCCCATGTGTTATCCTTTTCAATCTGATTCAATTCTTCTTCCATAGCCTTCAACCAATTTGCATCTTTGCAAGCTTCAACAACATCTTTAGGTTCAATTTAGAAATCAAGCATACATCTTCAACAACTAGCCTTCTTCTAGTCATCATACCTTTATTTTTATCACCAATGATCTGATTTTCAGAATGATTCAATCTTACATACCTCAAAGTCTTTTGATTTTTCAGGTTCTTGCACCCCTTCATCGACACCAACAACGTTTGGGTTAACAGTCTCTACTGGATCATTCTGCTTTAGTTCTTTTGTTTGAATTTTCTCTATGACATCATTATGTTCATCATCATATCCGCATGTTCTGATTTATTTTCCATAGTTCTCATCAACTTTCACATTTGCACTTTCCACTATCTTTCTCAGTCTCTTATTGTAGCACTGGTAGGATTTTCTCTTTGTTGAATATCCCAAGAAAATTTCTTCATCACTTCTTGCATCAAACTTTCTTATATCCTTATCTCTCTTGATATAACACTTGCTTCCAAAAATTCTGAAATATCTTACAGTAGGAACATGACCAAATCATAGCTCATAAGGAGTCTTACCGGTGTCTCCTTTTATATGTACTTGGTTGAATGTGTAAACAACAATGCTAACATATTCTCTCCAATAGATCTTCAGAAATTCCCTTCAATCAACATAGTCCTTGCAACATCCAAGTTAGTCATGTTCTTCCTTTCAACAACTCCATTCTGTTGTGGGGTTCTAGGAGCAGATAGTTGTCTTATAATCCCATGCTTCTCATAGAATGAATCAAATTCACCAGAACAAAATTCTCCTCATCTATCAGATCTCAAACATTTCACCTTCAATCCCCTTTCAGTCTCAACTTTTGCTTTGAATATCTTGAATTTGTCCAATGCTTCTGATTTCTCCCTTAAAAAGACAACCCACATCATCCTGAAATAATCATCAATAAATAACATGAAATATCTGTCACCCTGCACACTTCTTATATTTTTAGGTCCACATAGGTCAGTATGCACAAGATCTAGCAATCCATTAGATGTACACTGTTTATTCTTGAAATAAATTCTTGTTTGCTTTCCCAATTGACATTCCTTACATACCAGATTAGCAGGCTTAACAATTGTAGGCAAATCTCTAACATCTTGAGTGGAACTAATCTTAATCATTGAATCAAAATTAACATGACACGTTCTCCTATGCCATAACTGATGGTATGATGAAAGAATAAGTATCCGGTAGAATATTGAGAGGGGGGTGAATCAGTATATTGAAAAATTGATACAAAGTTCCCAAACTCAAATTCAATCACACAAAGTAAACATATCTCAGTCAAGATCAATATTCATAAGAATACTTGACATCAACCGGTTTAACTGTTATGACAACTTAATAGTAAACAACTTCAATCTTGTAAACATCAACAATACTTAATCATAACTCAACATATTCATCTCTCAATGCTTCTACGTATCATGCCTTATCAGAAGTTAACCAAAACAACAAATAAGATCATAACCACAAAAGCATTCACCACTCGACACAAATGTTTATACGTGGAAAACCCAAATAGGTAAAAACCACAGTGAGACGAGACTCACAAGGATAGATATCTGAACTCTTCTGAAGTTTGCCCTGTTAGGAGCCAAGCCTGTTAAAGTTTTACAATAAGTCCTGTTAAGAACTAATTTCGATTAGGAATCACCCGGTTAAGGGATTTACAAATATGCCTTGATGAAAAGCACAATACCCTGTTAGGAGTAGCCTCCCTGGAGGATTTAAGAATCCAAGCTAATGGACCACCTTGTTAGAGGATTTAATGAGTAACCAAGCTTGTTAGAGCTTACCTGGTTAAGGGATTTCACTTCTGTTGTAATTGTTAGAAAACAACAAGTTTTCTTGATTTGTTTGAGTAGCACTATTTTTGCTTGATCAGATCCTTCTTAAGCTTCAATCTGCCTTCACTCAAAGTGCAGATCCATTCACTGGTTGGGCAACTAGACACTCAACAGGTTTCTATCAATCTTGCCAACAACTTTTACAAACACATTCATCGACCTTAAATACAAATCAATTAGGTCAGTAACACAACAAAAACCTAATTCTCATCATCGAGATTACAAACAAGTTGGTACAATCTTGACCATTAGAAATCATGACAATCTCTTCACATTCTTCAAGAAAATTCCAACTGCTCCATGATCACCGCTTCATCGGACTTTGTAACTCATCATGTGTTGTGCATTAGATGCAATCCACTTTTCTCCTTCCCTAGATAATAAACAAATGTGCTAAAACAATTTGAACTTATCCTCATACAATGATCACACGTGTCTCCATCATTACCGCTTATTAGATAATAAACCAACTAACTTGATCGGTTAGGGTTTAACAACTGATAGGGTTTACCGATTACATTGCATAGAAAGGTTTAATCCTTTACACTGGTTCACCGATTCAACTCACAAACTTTACATACCAGTTTACAAAATCTTCCACAAATCTCTTCTTCTTACAGGTTACTAGCCAATATCAAAAACAACAATATCAACAATAACATGAATACCATTACCGGTTCAATTGACATCAATGACAACATATCATTAATGCAATCTCTATGCAAAATTCCAACAAACTCAAAATGCCAACAATAACCAGCTTTCATCAATCTGGGCAATCAAGCAACTTTTCTCACCAACATTCAAATGAAAGATATTACCTTCAGTCTTAGTTCTTGATGCAATCTCTATGCTCGAGGCATTAAGGATCTTGCATTTTCCATTCTTGAATTGCAAATTATAACCTTTATCAACCATCTGTCCAACATTTAAAAGATTACGCTTCAAACCTTCAACATACAAGACATCATCAGTGTTATGCTTACCATCAAAGGAAATAGAACCTCTACCACAGATCATACAAGCTTTGTCATCTCCAAATATTACTATTCCACCATCATACTTTTCCATAGTCACAAATTTTCTTTTATCACCAATCATATGATGTGAAGAACCGTTGTTAATCACCCATTCATCTTTCTCTTCAACTTTAGCAGCTAAAGCTTTCTCCTCAATAGTGTAGCTTGTGGAATCAATAGGTACCGATCCATCTTCTTTAATAGCAATAAACACTATTTCATCTCCTTCTGATTCTTCATCTGTAACACCTTCATCAACAACATAATAACAGTTCTTCTGATGCTTATACTTCCGGTTAGATTTATAAGGCTTATCATATTTTTCATGCTTCTCATATCTATCATACTTATCATTCTTATCAAATTTATCATGCCTGTCATACTTAGATATTCTCTTCGGGCACCTAGAGGCAAAATGTCCTATCTTATCGCAAGAGAAATATTTTAGAGGCAATTTTCCATCATACTTATCAGCTCCTTTAAGCAATCTTTGGGCAATCAATGCTTCAAGCTCATCCAATTCTCTTTCTTCCTCTTCCATCTCTCTTCTCTCTCTTTCATATATGGATATTCTACATTCATCAGGATCATACTTCTTTTTTTTGGACACAGATGCTCTAAATGTTGTCTCAGACTTTCCATGTGATTCACCAAACTCGCTCAATTCAAATGTAACAATATTTCCAACCAACATAACTCCTGTCACAATAGTCATGCTCTAGATCTCATGAATAGCAGCTACCTTATGTTTGTAAGTAGGAGGCAATGATCTCAGCACCTTAGGAATAATTTCATCTTCTTCAAGGGTTCCACCAGCACATCTAATACTTAGGACAAGTTCATTCACCTTATCCATAAAGGAGTTTATGTTCTCATCTTCTCCCATCTTCAACATCTCATACTTCCCCTTTCAAACTTTGCAACTTAGCAACTTTGATTTGTTTATCTCCTTTATACATGGTCTCAAGCTTCTCTCAGATCTCATGTGTAGTCTGAAGTCCCATCACATTAGTCATCTCAGAATCAGTTAGGACACTTAGTAATGCTTCCTTAGCTCTAATGTTATTTTCAACATCCTTGATCTCAACAGCAGTAACCGGTCCATTTTGAGGAACATAATAGGCATCCTTTGTAATTTTCTAGTAATCTTCTCCAAGACATCTCAAGTGCATATCCATCTGGTTCTTCCATATAGCATAGTTACTTTCATCAAATCCCAGACTCTCCTTCTTAAAGATAACACCTCCAGTTGCCATCCTGGATCTCCTCAAGCGGTCAAGCTTCTTCCGGAGGATCTAGCTCTGATACCAATTGTTGGCAACAACAATGAAGGAAAACTGAGGGGGGGGTGAATAAGTTTTCATCAGATTATCAAACTTAACCTCAAATACAAATCTAATTAACTGTAGTAACAACAAAGATAATAAAATTGATCGCACAACACACAACACCAAGATTTTGACGTGGAAAACTTGGTTAAGGGAAAAACCACGGTGGGAACCTACCCACAATAAGATGATACTCTGTAGTAGTATGTGAAAATAATTACAATGGGAATGCACTTGCATTCAAGCTCATTTCCTAGACCTCACTGTTCAAAATAAGATGACCCAGAAGGCAACAACCCTCAGGGAAGTCTCACTGGTTTACAACAAGATTCAAACTACAATCTAGAAGGGATGAACTACAATAATAACATCTGCTAATGCCTGATGACAATTCTAGTTAAGCACATTTGTCTGCTCTGCACTAATCTCTGCTTAATACACCATACCGAAGGATAAATTCACTTAAGCACCACATATAACATTCTCTGATAATGCAAACACACCATCGACATTCAAATTACATGACTATACCACCTATTTATACAATTCATCAACCTTGACAACAAGGTCGACTAAACCCTCATCTCATAATTACAAAATTACATCATACAATACAAAGATCAACCACCGTCTGACCAATATAATGATATACATGATATAATATAGACCTAAATCATATTTCCAAATGCTCACCACCACCAGAAATCACACCAAGATCCACCGCAACACGCTACACCACCAAGAATACTGCATAACACGAAGAATATCACCAATTCAACAAAATAACCAAAACTCGCACAATGATCAATGAGGACCATCAAAACAAATGGGACACAATTAGGAAACACCAAAAAGCATGTTAGAATCATTTGTAATAGTTGCACCAACACCACTTATCAAATCTTCATTGATCAACATCTGAAATTCAAGAACACTCAAACAATAGTAGCTGTCACAAAGAAAGATAACTTGCAGAGCACCAAATCATAAACCATTTGAAATGAAGATACACAGGAACATCCCAAACAATCTCCCAAAAAATCAACTTAGGATTTGATCACACCAGAATATATCAGAGGAAATATCAAACTCTGCAAAGCACCAAATTACAAACCGGATCATATGATATAATCAATTAAGCTTTCGGATCACTGAAACCAATACATAAAGATATAATGATACTAGAAATACTCCATACACTGAACCATGATCCCAATAAACCAATCTGCAACAGTGGTTGTAGTAAATCATAGGAATATGTTGACATCAATGACAACAACATATCTTAGCAACAACAATGTCCAACAAATCCAAGTTCGGGAAAGTATGCAGAAGTATAGACTATAACTAACCTACAGTCTAAATTCAAGGTAAAAGTGCAGGGACTCGGTCGCCTAGCTCTGCCCACTCTCGTTAGTTTCAACTCCAATAAATTGTAAATTGTAGAATCTACACCTCTTTTCGTAGCTTCATCAACTATCTCTACACAATAGAAAAGAGAGAAAATATTGGGTAGAAAGGGATTTGCCTAATCCAAACCCCGATTTTAGGAATTAACCTTGAAATTGAATTGAATTGAAAGCATGTTGTTAAGTAGCAAAGGCTAGAACTTAAAATGGAATGCTTGAATGCAAGTGATTATACCTTCAATAGGTGATGCAATGCTCTTAGGATAAGGTCACCATGTGTTGATGTAATAACATGATCAAACATCATGAAATCATAAAACAACACTTGAAGATGCCTTGAAGTAGCTTGTTGCTCCTTGAATTGGATATGCTCTCGACGAAGAATGATTACTCTTGAATTGGATGATAATGCTACTAGCATGAGATAATATCCTCAAAATTAATTGAAAGAGATGCCTTATATACATCATCAAGCATTTTGGGGTGTAGAATTTAGAGCAAGTCGACATGACAAATAGTTCTCATTTAACCAAGCTAATTGTTAAGTGGTTGAAATTTGAGCCAAAACATTGAGGAGCGGGGTGCCCTAGGTGCATTTCTCCATCCAATGTGGACCCAAATTTAAACCCAAGACCTGAAATGCCAAGGAGAGGGTATGATTAAATGCAAAATGAGTTTTGAGGTTGGGATAAAATACAGAAGGCCACACATGTTAAAATAGGGCATAGATAGGTGAGAAATGAGGAGATGAAAGAATTAAAGGGCACACCTATGATATAAGGGCCTATGTAAGATTTTGGTGAGATTAATTAAGAGAGGACCTATAATATTAATTTAAATTAATAAAAGGTCCTATAATGCATAAAGGAATGAGAGATACTAAAATGAGTTCTAGGAGAGTGTGAAATTGGACAACCTAATTAAAGATGTACAATTTACGACGTTGCAATGAGGAATGTTGGTTTTATATAGGATATGACTTGGACGGAACAAGTTTCTGAATTTTTGAAACCTAGTCACATGAGATTGCTTCAGAGGGATTAATCTTTTGAATTTTTTCCTCGTCTTTGTGAGGAATGTTTTTTTTAATTGGATATCAATTTATTTCTTCTTGATGCTATCACTAGTGGTGGAGCTCTAAAGTGCATTCGCATAACCTTTATATTTTTCTTCATTTATCTTCTTTGCTTACTTTATGCCCTTAGAATTTGAATTTTCTATAGCAGCCTTCTAATTTTCTTCATAGGCAAGATCAGTCATAATAAATGGAAACCTTTGGTAATTGATAATATCATCTATTATTTCAGTACTCTTTGCAAATTTTAAGCTTATGTTTAATTGAGTCATTGTTTTCTCCAATTCCCTGCCTTAAGGAAACAATTTTAGATTCGAAGTCACATTTCTATAGTTGTAACTTTTGTTTCAAGTTTCTTTTCTTGAGCTTCTTGATTTTGCTTAAGGCACAATTTATTTCTTCTTCAAGATCCACTTCCCCATCCATTTTGACATTTTCTTACTCATTTGAAATCATCTTTTATTTTCCTTTGTCCTCGCTTTTCAAGACATCACTTATTGTTTATGTTTCCATGAAGAGAGTTTCTTTTGTATCACTATTAGAGATACTTCCATCACTCTCCTTAGATGAGCTACTATCTTATTTGTAGTATAGGTTTTTCTTGTGCTTATGAATGTTCATCTTCTTTTCATGTTTTCCTTGTTTATAGTCTATCTTTTTGTATTGATGAGATTTACTTTCTTTATTTATTTTACGTTCATCTTCATCATTGCTATTATCATCTTCTACATGTATGGACAATAACAACAAAATATCCTACTTTTCCACAATTCAAACATTTGAAGGGTAGATTACCTTTGTATTTGTTGGATCCTTTCTTGAGATTTTTCACAAAACAATATTCCTTTGCATCTAATTCATTTTTGAAGCTATCACTTGACTCAAGCTCTATATTCTTCATTTTATTTGAAGCTTTGAAGGCTTCTTCTCCTTTCTAGTCCTCATTTCATTTGGTGTGAGGATCCCATACAATTCATTCATTATTAGTGTGTCTACATCCTTTATTTCTTCAATGGTAGAAACTTTTGTGTCAAATATCAAGGGGAGAGACCTAACACCTTTTGCATAATTGTCAAATCTTCAACTTTTCACCAAGCCCTTTAATGTTGTTGATGATTTCATCCACATAAAAGAAATAGGTTGCAATATTTTTCTCATGTTTCATCTACAAATTCTCAAGTTGTCATCTATGGGTTTACAACTTAGCTTTCTTAACATTAGAATTTCCTTCATATGTGTTCTTGAACTTGTCACAGATTTATTTTTTTGATTTGTAGTGCATCACCTTGACGAACTTTTATTTCGAAAGATCACACAAGATAGAATTCATAAATTTTTCATTGTTTTCAATAGACTTATTTCCCACCAAATATATTGGTTGAGTTGATAGAAATATATAACCACCTACTACTGATTATCGAATATTGAAACCAAGAGGCATTAGATATTTCATATTTTTATGCTCTAGAATGCATAGTTTGTTGCATCAAAAAATGGAGCTCTATTTGAGGAGAAACATTCATGACAAGTCTTGAGTGCTCTTCGGATCTTTTACTTACACAAGATTTACATCGAAACTCTTTCGAGAGAAAACCAAAAAGAATAATTACTTGGATATACTATCCAAATCCAACCTAAAAAAATAGAATATTCTTACAAATCTTTATAGGCACCAACCCACTAGAGACACCAATCTTCACTACTAAGCACTAACTTAGCAAGATACACCATTCTCTTCTAGTAGGAGGTACTAACCTCCACATCAACAAAGTATTCACCTTCTTGAATGATGACCATTTAGATATTCTTATAAATGATGTTATGCTTTTACATATACACTTGCCTTAAAAAATCTACTAATTTATTAGGATGATATTATATTTTTTGCTCCATGAAATCTATTGATCAAATATTCATTTTTCTCTCCTTTAGAAATATTTTTGTATTGGAAAGATATTGCATTTATTGCTTGCTTACTTTACCTCCACTTCATCTTCTTCTTTATCCTAACATATCTCTTCATCCAAAGGGGCAACTTCTCCAAGAGGGATCAACCAACTTTGAAAATAATAATTTTAATTTAATTTAATTTCACCAAGGGGATCAAACAAATTTTGCACTTAAATTAAATTAAAAATAAATGCCTCATGGGTCAACACATTACAAATAACAATTCTAGCACTTAGTGGTTGCATTTGGTGCCAATACTAAATGATGATTGGTCAAAACTAGATTTTCATCACAATGATTGCAATGGAATACTACTAATCACTTGGGAAGGCACAATTAGGGGCCTTTGGCCTTTACACATTTAAGTATATGAATTATATCTTTTACAACAACAATTTGCACTACTCTCTTTTGACATCAATGGCAACACTATTTTTAACAATAACTGCAAAATTAACAATGATTATTTTATATTTGTTAGATGATGTTATTCATTGGCACTTTTGCCTCATCGTTTCCCTCAAGTGTTAATTTTCATGATTTCCTTGGATTGCATCTTAATCATATTGGAAAATTTGATCAATATTCCCATGATCAAAATAATCATCTTCCTCATTATTGAATTGATATTCAAATGTATCTAATTATTCAAACTCTTCATTACAATACTTTAGGTTTTTATCCTCATAAGAAATCTCTTAATCTTTATTATCAATTAAGGCAACTAGATAGTTTTCAAGATCACAAGGAAGGTAAAAAATTGCACACCATAGATAATTGCCCTAGAAATTTACAATGTCTTTTCTAAGAGGGTCAAGGGTTACCTTGACTTGCTACTGAAAAATCCTTTGAATGTGTGCATTCTATCTATCACATTGTTGTGGTCTTTTAGACTAATCATAATTATATGACATGTTATACAAACTGTATCCCTCATTGGAATTATTTGCAACATTGGCAGGATCATATACCTTTAGAATAATCATAATCATACAAAAATAGGGTCAATCATATCACCATATTGTAATATGAAAAGCCCTCATGAACTCCTCCCATGTGTCAATACTATTATTTGGGAGGATCATATACCTTTCCTTTGCACTCCCCTTTAGGGATTTCATAATTAAGTTCATCATCACATCTTAATATTTATTTTCATACTCGCAAGTAATAATTAAAAACGTAAGATACTCCTCACTCGTGATTGTATTATTACCTCAGAACCTTGATATTTTTCTCTAATTTCATTTTTGATGGGATTTGGATAACAAGGGATCCAGAATAAATCCAATTGCTTATATCTTTTAGTTCCAATAAATTGTCTAATTGGAGAAGGTCTTTGAGTTATTCTTCTAAGGTTAAATTTTATATTTTGCCTCACATTCATATAATTATTGCCCTATTGTCCTTCCTACTAGTTAGGAATGTTATGATGTTGAAATTTGTGGCATTATGTGCAAGTTTAGCCTACTTCAAAGCTAAATGAACTTCAATTTCTCTCAATCTTTCTTGTAGATGATCTATCAAATTTATTGTTTCATCTATTTCCCTTTCCCTTATCTCATTCTTAGACTGCATGTCTATATCAAAATTAAGGAAAACATGCTCTTTCTTTATTTAATCTCTTTGTGATGCACTAGGAGAAGGAATGCATAGCATTTTTAGTTCTACAACTATGGCCGTGCACATGTGCATTGAAAATATCAATTCTATATCTTCTAACTATAAGTGTCTCATTTCTTCTTATTTCATATTCAAGCATATGCATCCTTCTAGTTGTTCTTATAATGTATTATCAATAAAAAGTTAAAAGTATAGTAGTAATGATCTCTTAAATTAATAAAAACATCTATTATATTAGATGTACCAACTAATTATGTATCTTGAGAGTCTTGCGTATGAGGTCATTACTAATACCCCTATCTTTCTAAGTGGTATTTTCTCTTCTTGGACAATTTGAAGCTTCCTCGTGTCCTTGTTGGAATTCAAGCTACCGTTTTTTCTTCATTTTCAAATTCGTTTAGGTCTATTTGTTTATTTTGGATTGAACCATAAAAAAATGTCACTATTCTTCTAGAAGGGGCTTTAAATTTTATTGTAGTAGTGACAAGAAATGACTCCAAGATTGCAAAGTCTACAATTTGGTTATAGGATTGTAATTTTACCTTCTCATCCTTAACAATGGTGCCAAATGTTAGGTCCTAAAACTACAAGTCCTAAATCACATAGCTCTTTTCTACCTTCAAGGCTAGTGGTTTATTTCAAGAAAGTAAAGTAGGGGTTCATCAATAGATTCATGATGGTTTAAGGATAACCAATGAGAGTGGGTAATATATCCTATACTTTAAGATTATACTAAACTCAATAGGATTTTATTTGAGGAATTCTTAATAGGTTTATGAATTACTTAAAATGTATAATAAATATAACAATTAGTAATAATGCGTAGATACACATTTCACCTTATATTTGTCAAGGTCAAGATTAGTTAGTTGTAAAAAGGCCTCTTATATAGCAAATAAAATACTTTGCACAATGTCTCTATATATAGTAACACTATTTTTTTTAATTTATGGTGAAGTGCAAGGAATTTTCTAGCCTGGCTCTTGATCCAAGTGAGGCCATAAATAGGGGACCTCATTCTCGACATTAACATGTGTCCTTCTCCTCCTCCTCCTACACAACTTCTTCCTCTTCCTACACATCCTCCTTTTGCAAGTCCTTCCTCCTTCCTTCATGCCATCCTCTTTACATATGAGTCCTCCTTCGCATCCTGCTTCTTCCTCATACACATCCTCATCCTCCTTCTATTCTTTTTCCTCCTCTCTCCATCCTTCATGGGGTTCGAACCTTCATTACAATATTAACATTGCAATGACTTCACCATCACACCTTGAGGTCAAACCCATAGATAGTAACATTATTATAATCCATTGAGATAATTTATTTCAAAATTTCATAGACATCACAAACATGCTTATAATGCTTCACAAAAATTAATGGTTTAGGTTTGCTTGAGATCGATCCCTAGTTTATAATATTGATCCATAAGCATCAACATTAATCCTACTCTACTTCTTATAACTACTAGTAATGGATTTCATTGATTTTAACTATATGTGGTAGGTTAAGGTCTTCAAGACTGGTGCTTTATTGGTTCATAGAGTTACATTCAATCATTAATAAATGTAAACAATAAATTATAGTAGTGAAACAACATACAACAACCACATAAAGTTAATAATTACTCTTCAAACTTGTCCATATTCACCTATATTAAGGAAAAGACCATTATAATGATAAACTATAATATATTAAGGTGTTGTAACACCTATTAAATTCTATTTACAATCACATCAATAAATGTGATGAAAGAAACCTCATGAGAAAGAAGACCTATCACACTTCTCTACCCAATAGATCTCTCAAAATACTTACAATTAACATATATCTACTACAATAGTTTCCTCTCTACAAGTTCTGTGATACTCTACCCTATTGGTGAATTAATTAGCATTAATAAAATCCTAGAACACTTTGCATTTTCATTCTATAAAAACTAGAACTAAGATCCAACTATTACAATGAATAAAGAGCTTGTATTTACCTAGTCATCAACTTATGTATTTGAATTTAAGAGATAAAAATGGTTGTATGAATTGAAAATATTTCCCATGCTTTTTCCACCACAATATTAATTCCTGTGTACCAAAATCATCCCTTCATGATCTACAAAGATACCTAAAAAGTGATATAAACACTATCATTACATTCACCATCATTATGAGGTTTAACAATAAGTGGATCCAAGTGTACATAGCAAAAGAGTGCTCATAAAATCCACTAAAATAGTGGCCTAGAGATGGCATGGAGGATCAAGTTTTTAACTTGCAACTACAACAATAAATTAGGGCATGGTCACCTATGTTGTTTCCTTATTTGAATATATACCTTCTTGCATAAACAAATTTTTTTTGGCACATTTAAATTTGGTATGCTAGTTGCAAGGCCATATCAACTCATTAATGACAACTTATGTTATTTTTACTTTACAACTGAAAACTACTTACAAGTTTCCACACCCAAATGATAAACAATTCTTTTTGGGGTTGAAAGGGTATTTTTGAGTAGATGATTTATCAAATCTAGGCATAAATGACCTTCTGAACATGTAGGGGGTAGGTGAATTTAAATTGTAAAAAAAATGAGATTTTCAAACTTTGGAGGTTAAGGATATATCAAAAGATGTACTAAGGTAAAGGGAATGGTGAAATACAACTCCTAAAAATAGACAAAATAATTGATGGAGTTCAAGGCTTGGGGATGACAATAAACAAATACCTGTGAAAGGGAACTTTCACAGTCTAGTGGGGAAAAAGAAAAAGGCATGGAAAAATCAGGAAGTTCAAAATTTTAATGCAAATGAAAGACTTAAGTGCTTAGTGCAAACTTTTAGGGAGTGGATCTTGAAGATGCTAATTAAATTGTATCAAGTGAAGCATACAATTCCAAAGCTCCTATTATTAAAAATTTCTAAGGTATTGGGTTAAGGTTTTGCAATTTAGATGGATGATATGCCAACATGGGAGGGTTCAAAGGTTTGACACCTTTACTTAAAAAGAAATACAAGGATAAGGGATGGGATGTTGTGATTGGGTGGAAACTTATGTTGGGAGGAAAAACTCCAATAACTTGATAAGGACAAGGAGGGAGGTGGAGATGGATGGGATAACATACCAAGATGGACACCCTAAAAAGTCCAAAACTCTAAAAAATTTTAGAAACTTAAGGAAATGACTAGAGAATCCCCAATACTTAAACTTTTTGGGGCTTTTTTAACTTTAAAACATAGTGAACACATAGGGGATACCATGGGGAAACCACTTAGGAAAAATGACACATAAAGAATCACACTCACACACACACACACACACACACACACACACACACTTTCTCAGATTGGTTATATTCAATGGGTGAAAAGAGGCCTAAGTATACAAGGAAATTAGGACTTAATAAAAATTTGGCACTATGGGATTGAGTCCCAATAGGGACTAAGTTGAAGGAATTCAAGAGTGAATTTGACGAAAGGATAACCCTAAATCCTTGGAACTACACTAAAATAGATTATAAATTCATGCACCTTATGCTAATGGGTTGTAAGGATATTTTGGGTATTTAAAATAGAAGTAATACTAGAGGCATGATGAAGTCTCAAATGGATAAATAATATATCTAATGTGTTAGGTATGATGTTTCTTTTTTATGTGGTCCAATGCAAGCTTTTGCCGACTTTGATGAAAAAGATGCCTTTTAAGCTTGAATATTTTTTCACTTATATTATGTCTATATTTTATTTAATTATTAATAAGATTTCTTGATTTATGTTTTGATCTAAGTGGAATGTCTAATTTAACTACTTGTAACAATACTGTCAAGACCATTCCTATGGCCAATGATAATGTTAACTTATTTTCTATAGTCTATAGTAATCTATAAATGTGTCTCATGGATTGTAGTACCTCCATGATCATTATTGTAAATTCAAATGATATCACACATGTGATTGTAGTTATGTAGATAATTATAAGAAGATTAAGCATAATGTTGTTTGAGTATGCTCCTTCAAACCTCACGTGACATACACCATTAAGAACATCATGCTCTCGACTACCTATAGTTCAAGTCATTCAAGTTAACTATAAATATGATGTCAACAATTGTTGATAATGTTATTTTTATTATTTTTAATAGAATTGATCCCTCCATAAACTTCAAGAGCCAATGCCTCAATGGGGTGCAAGATAATTCCTTGCAAGCCAAATTTGACCACATAGAGTCACATGCAAAAGGATCAATGATTTAATCTTCTATTGTAGATCTCTACCTTTTATATTATTTTATGATTATGCTTGGAATCAATAGTATATTAAAGACATGGCTAGAGGAATATAAACAATTATATCCCTTTAAGAGTATTCCATGTATGAAACATTTAAATAAATGAAGCTTTTGTACAATTATATTAGTGTTTCACATAATAAGTGTTCTTTGCAATTCTAATTGTTGTTTAATAATTTATTTCACAAATGACACTTTTTTTTTGGTCAGTAATTTTAGAGTTCCATACTAATACTAAAATAATTGCATACATAGTTAACAAGTACATAATAAATAGGGATGAACCCCAAGTTCGAATGCTAGAAATTTGTAAGACTAACATTATGCCACTAGAGGCTGTACACAGACAACCATTACTTCACTACTACTTGGGCTAGCCTAGAACTAACAAAAAAGGAAGAGAAACCCAAACAAAACTCCTACTTGATTTTTATTTTCTTGTCAGGATCAAACTCCCAGTCATCTTCATCTCCAAGAGATGATTTCTTGCCATAGTCATGCTTCATCTTCACCTCATGAGCCTTGCATATTTCAACCTCTGCATAACAAATGTATACTAATAGGTCCTCCCACACCTCACGAGCTTCTTCGATCCTTACCATGGTTAGTACCATCACGCCAAAGCATAAACAAACGATACTCCACATTCACCCGATTTGGCATTACACCTTCTCCAAAGGGGCATCTTAGATGCTGCCTTGGAATAACTCTCCTTGGCAAGGAGACCAAGCTACACGAGGAGTGAGTAGGGACACATGCCTTGGCCACCCATTTTACCTCCAAATTAGTTCCAAAGGAGTGACCCCAAGCTATCAACATCAACACAATGTCCATATTTGTTTTGTAACAAAAATCAAACACCAATAATTTGTGGCTCAATAGTCACTTGATAATATCCAAGAACTCCTCCTCACCAAAGAGGAAAATTCCACCCAAACTCTTATAAAAAATGCACCCTAGAAAGTCAGTTGTTGTTTGGTGGAATGCAAGGTGAAATTGGCCTCCATTGCAGAATTCAAGCCTGAGAAACTGGTTTTTGCAACCTCACTACCCCACCACACCACCACTCCAAAAAACCAAGGAAAGCTTCACCCAAAAAGAAAAATGCCTATCGAAAATCCAGAATTTTCGATAACAAATATCATGTCATTTTTTCTACATGACAAAAAATGTGCCACCCCACAAGCATCCAATCACAATTTAATTGACATAATAATCATACTGGGTGGCAGCTCAAAATAAATGATGGAAAAGTAAGATCAGCTCGGAGAAGGAAAAACAAGGAAATGAAATTTAAAGAACTATACTTCTCAATGGCAAGAGATGCCATCACCAAGTACCCACTCAAGATGACCATGACACACTAACCCCAAAGTTGTCCGACCATCAAATCCCTTGAGGATCCAACTCACATCCCAAGTTGGATAGAGTATCCGCCTCCCCATTGCCTTCCCTTCGAATATGTGAAACTCTGAAATCTTGAAAAGAAAGGTTTTGATCATATAATAAAAATAAATTTATTTATTTGTCAACACTGAGAAGATCCACTGGAAATTGCATCTATAACTATCTTGGAATCCCCTTCTAGATGTAGTTTTGGGATTTTAAGATTGCATGCCAGATTAACTGCCATCAATGCAGCTCGAACTTCAGCCTCATTATTTGTGCCATTTGGTAACCTTGAGCCCCTTTAACAAGAATCATTGGACTGCATCATCCCGAGCAATACATCCTGCTCCCGAAATGCATGGTTACCCTGCGAAGCACCATCAAAATTGAATTTTCCCTAGCCTAGATTCGGTTTTTCCCAAACAGACACAAAAATATCCCCCTCAATAGGTTTACCCTAGAAAGTCCATTAATGGGCCACAAATGACACATTTAGTTTTTAACTATTTATATTTTTATCCTCTAAATATCTCTCGAAAGAGATAAAAGTATTCATTTTAAAATGACCTACAATAATTAGAAATAAAAAATGTTATGTTAATTGATTGCAACATTTTGCAATAGCGTTATGAGTGATGTGATACATAAAAAGATTATATATGCTTCATGGAAACAAGTTATGCAACTTGAGAAAGACTTTCAATGAAGGAAGAGGCTTTAGGAATAAACACATTCATTTCTCTTCAATCCTCCCCTCTTCAAAGTGCATCAATTTAATGATGCCACTTGTCATTCTCTCCAATTCTCTCATGAATCCTCTACCGATGACCTTGAAATTCAATCTCAATTGTCTATCCTCCATCCAATAAATATATTTAAGAGAGTTTCCGCCTCTTGTTTTATTATTTACATTCATACCAAAGTCACATTTTTTAGTTCTCCAATCAACCTATATTTATTTATCCTCAAATCCTTCTAGAGCATATAAAGAGGGTTGATATAACTATCTCTTAACACTTGGGTACAAGCCTCTTCTTGCTCAGTTTGAGGCTCTTTCAAGAGAAAGGTAAAGATCTTTTAATTATATTTGATCTTTATTCCTTTGTTATTTCTCATTTATCACCTAAAATTATTTATGATCTCAATAAAGGAGTGTGATAACCTTCCTTCATAAGTTGCATCAATAGATGTAAGTAATCAATGGAGAGAGATAAATAGTACATGAAATGGAATTTTAATCTAAATATAGACCACATGTATCATGTATATTAGTAAATTTTGGGAATACATCATGTGACTAGTAAAAATATAAACTTGAATGATAAGCATTTTAAGCACATGGGCTAGGGATAATTGTTAAAAATATGATTTTATTCCAAATGAAAAAAAAAATTAAAAAGTGAAGTGGACCTAATGAATAAATTCACTCTTGTAAGTACACATGACACTAGAAAAATAATTTCTCCCTATAGTGGCTCCATGAGCATAAGAAGAAAATGGTATAATGAAGGCATGGTGTCCCTAGTGGTAATATAGGGGAAAGGACCCAGTAGTTGTGCACCCTAACTTCGCGCTTCTCAAAATCCTACTTGGAAATTTCAAATCACTTCGATTTTTTTACAGCAGCTTACTTGGCAAGTCCCCTGCTTATAACTAAGGTTTCGGGGCCACGTCATCAAATATGATGCCACATCAGCATGCTTTTTGCCAAGGTGTCCAAAACAGCCCCCCAAAAAAGTGAGACCAATAGGTGTGCAAAAGAGACCCCAATAGTTGTGCAGCTGACATGGCATCACCTGATTGGGCACTTTTTACAATATTAGTACATTTCTTAACAACTATTGGTACATTTCCTAACAACTGTTGGTACATTTCCTAACAAAAATTGATATTTTTTGTTTCAAACAATAGGTTTTATTTGTTCAATTTTTGGAACAAAAGGTATCAACAACCCTCACAACAATTGGTACATGCTCAACTACTGGGTCCTTTCCCCTAGCTCCAAATACTTTTCATATCAAGCCTTTTCATGAGATTGATAATGCAAGAAAGATAATACGGTCACTAGTACAACTATTAATATATGAGATGACATGAAAGAACATAATAGGATAGGGAAGGATTGATGCATCCCATTGTAATAAGTTGGTTCTTAGGAAATGTCCATAAATGCAAGTGCAACTATGTAGGCTATGGTTGTGAGACTACATATGAAATCTGGTGTCCCCACGTGGGCATGCACATGATTAGAAATGATGTATAGCCACCCAAATAAGGTGGTAACAATATCCCTTGGTGGCCACATAAAAATAATGTAATGGTCACAAGTAGATAGTTGATATATAAGGCAATTAAAGCACATAAATAGGATGCGATCATGAAATCTTATGTGATGTTGATTCATTATCAATTTTTATTCTAAGTTGATAATGGGTCTTATAATAAATACTTTAGACATAAGGTATGGAGATAAACGATATGCCAATTGACACATGTATGATCTAAAGGTGTTCCAAAATAATCAAATAAGTGCCATGAATCAATGCGATAATTAATAGGTTTGTATGCCATGATTTTTTTTGACATAAGATAAGGGCCTTAATAAACACACTATGGTGAAAAGAGGCTAACAATATGAGTATGTCATTTGTCATATTCAATAGTATTGTTCATAATAAATGTGACTATAAGGGTGAGAAAATAAAGTTTGTAGAATTCATAATCATTAATTATAGATTGATGTCATGTTATATATAAGGGGTGAATAGTAGAGAGCCACATTTATTTTCATTAGCACCCTTGCATTTTATACCTTGTAGATCTTAGAGCACATATTGTGATTTGATATGATGGTTCAGTGATGAAGCCATAATCCTATATGAAATGATAGAGTACAAGCTAACATAAAATGAGGTGAATAACTAGATGTCGTACGTCAACTTTTTGACCCAATTTTTTTAGCTTTTATAAATTTAATGATTTTTTTGAAAAATATTTAGGTTTTTTTATCAAACTAGAGTAGGCTTATTTTTTTTCATCCTTTATGATCAATGGAGTGTCCCACTAGGAAAGAGATCAACAAACAAGATCAACTAGATGCATGCGATCTACTTACATGATTTACGCTCACTAGTCAAATTTTAAATTTTAGTGTGAATTTCATTCGCTTTTGTGATTGGTGATGGGTTTGTTCTTTTTTTCTTTATGTTTATATGTGTAAACTAAGCTCAAGTTCTACAAGACCCCTCTAAACTAGTCAATTAGGAGAATGCAATTACTTCCACCCATAGATGTTGATTAGATCCTTTTGAGGTGGCTAGGGTTTGACACATGGTCATATCACAACCATTATGCAAAAGCACCTAAATGCTCACCACCTTGGCAAAAAATATGGATTTTGATACTAACACATCTCATTGGGTCATTTTTGAGATCACTATTACTTTAAAGTATGTCTGGAGGATCATGTGCCTCCCAATTATAGGGATCAAGGCTCACCATACCACTTAGTGGGACGTAGACCAATATGAGTGGTGGATGAATCAATTTGTCTATGGATAGGATATAGTCCTAACTCGAAAAAATGTTCTTAGTGATGCATATCACGTGCATAAGCAATTTTATTATTCCCTGTGAGTATTATCATCTTGCTAAATGGAAAGGGATCTACCATTTCTTATGTCCCAATTTAGGTTTATAACTAGATTGAGGAGCATCAATATTTGTTTGCATGGGGCAGGTGCATGTGCTTGTCCATATAAATAAGGATCTTTATAAATTTCTCGATGGGATTGGTGCCAATATTGGGATAACATCTCTTTCATATACCTAGGAACACATACATCTTTATATTTGACACACTTCAAATCTTCCCTCAACAACAATGGTAGGGTGAATGGTGGCAAAGAATGGATAGGTTCACTCAATATTTAATTGAAAGATATCTTTTCCTAAATGGGATACTTAGGTCAATTAATTAAATGCTTTCAATAAACATAAATTGACCCAAGTAATTAAAGTTGGGTTAATATCAAAATAATAAATGCACTAATTTAGAAAATTAAATGGATATGATAAAAACACTTATCTTGTGGAACAATGATGAAGATAAAGACTTGATGTAACACTTAATTCAATCACATGGATACTAAAAAGATGTGCATTGGGGTTAGTAAATGACATAGAATTAAATAGTCACTAAATTATTTGTGGTTCAAATATGTGCTATACAAGATCAATCTTACTCACTGTGGTATTAACTTGGTGCAAGAAAGTGATCCTACTAATGGTGCATTGCAAAAAACGATACTGGATGATGAAGTCAATGGAATGCAACTGTTGCACTATCCTAGATTAATTCAACCCACTTGTTTAAATCAACTTTATAGTCACAAAGAAGATTGTAAATAACACTCTTTAGTCATGCATATGTCATATAATGATTTGATATAAAGTTAACCCCTTTTAGTGCTTCAAGCAATGTGTTTCTAAAATGATTCATCTTGAGATGTTTAGGATTTTATATATGATAACTAGATTTCTTAGATGTGAATTAATGCGTATTAAACATCTTTAAGTACTAAAACATAACTAACCATGAAAATAACTACTAAATTAGATAATAATAAATAATTTAATTGATAGACATCCAACAAATATAACTTCAATTTTTTAAATTTTAAAAATTGATTTGTATGGTGAAAAAATGATTCCACAACAAGAGAATGCAACTATTAAGATGTAATGAATGTATGTTGCAACTTACTCATAATTGAAAATGTATAAAAATACATGCAAATAAAAATTTGATAAAAGATAAAATTCACCAAAACCAAATAGGAATTGGCATGTGTATAAAAATTTCACACTTGCTATATGTATAGGTAGTGGACATAGCTAACTTCGCGCATATAGAACTTTCAAACCATACATCGGATTTCAATTTTTTTTTTGGTTGTCTCTGTATACGACTGAACTGCTTATAACTAAGGATCTACCCATACCTTAACTCCTTTGCACCAAAAATAGATAACTCAAAATTTGCAACCCATTTGTGTAAAATTATCCACTATTGATACGTGTGATATTCATTAATGAACTTTCCATTATCAATTTGTTAGGCTCCTTTGTAATCTAATACTGAAAAATTGGGTTGACAAAAAATATCCGCCATTGAAACTATGCCCACTACTGGTAATTTTCCTTTCCCCCCAATGTCCGTAAGGTAATTTTCCATATTGAAAGTTTGTTCCGGCAGTAAGCACGTATCCAAATGCCTACATATAAAGGATTCACAATTTAAAATGTAAGCCAAGCCAAAAATCATGGATCTCTTATCCCCTCACAGTCACCCTCGTCTACAGCATCGACAACTGGTAATACACACATTCAAACAAACTGTTTACTCCCTTGCTCCTCTCATTTTATTTGATTTCAAATCAATTTTTTTTCTTTCAAAATCCGATGTTCTGTTAGCTTGGGTTTTTTGTATCTGATTTTGAGTCAGTTTGGGTTTCTTGATTTTCTGCAGAGGCCTTGCGGAATTGGATTAAACAATCTTGCAAGACCATACTCCCATGGAAGACGGCTTTCAGGGCTTCCAGTGAGAGTTAGAGGAGGTCTTAGGATCAGATCCTTCCTGAACCCCATCGATGAACCCCTGGTCAAAGAAGCGCTAAAGGTTAGTTAGCTTGCCATATCATTGCACAGTAATCCCAATTGCTTTTTAATCGTATCTGGCATACTGTACGGACGAATGAATCGGGTATACCCAGCTATATTGATGATTGGATAATTTAATACCATCTGTATAGATGAATTGAAAGGGTAATGACCAGATAATCCCAAATTTATATATAGTAGTATACCTATAGTATATATGAATGGAGTATAGTAACTCATTTCTGTATATTTCATTTGCTCTTTCTTCTCTCTCTAATTATATATAATGACTCTAATTGGATTATGCTAATGAACAGACTTATACACTTTTCCCAATTGACTTTATACTATATAGATAAAAGAATTGAGTTACTTCCAACTGCTTGTGTACTGTATGAGGTAGTAGTAGTTTAGTTATATGTTTACGGAGACAGACTAAAGATGGTCCTTACCAATAATTCTAACTGCTTTTTTGTTATATAAAAATATGTGAATTGGAGTTTACTAGGTATACATACTTTAATATTTTACAATATGGATATGTTCAGGTTGGTTGTATCGTATGGATACATGTTCAGATAGCTTGTATTTTATTCATTCATACAAAATTACAAATACAACATACGTATAAGATAAGATGAATTTTAATACCCTCTTAGACAGCAGTTTTTTCTACGCCCATCAAAGTATGCTTACCTATATAGAAGATTGTTTGTATGACTGTTTAGCTATTACAATGTATTCTCGAAGCATTCAGTTATTTTAGTTTAAATGTTAGTTTTGGATTGTCCAATCCAATCAAATCGGATCATCAAACATATTTCAGTGATTCAATCATTTGTCTAAATCTTTCTGGCTACCTTTTTAATCATAGATGGGTCAAGCATACTTATTGGGAAATGACAGGGATGTTTGTGACAATTAAACACAGCCAAAATTGAGGGGGAATTAATTTTGATTAAATATCAAAACTTGTATATATATGTGCATGCAGGTGCATTATCATACATGAATAAGTTTGGTTTGTGCAATGTTTTGTGATAAGCAGGAGCCCGTTGCATTTTTAGGAGGGGTGTTTGCTGGTCTGTTAAGACTTGATTTGCAGGAGGATCCTTTGAAGGAATGGATTGCTAGGACAGCTGAAGCTGCTGGTATAAACGAAGATCAAGGGCAAGACCAGGAAACCCAGTCTCAAGTGAATGATGAAGCACCTCAGCAGATTGAAATAGAATGAGTTTCATTACTGTTATCTTTACATCGATTAAGCCACAAATTGATATTGTTCATGAACTCATCCAGTAGAGGTTTAGATCTATTGTATCTGTATTGTGTAAAATAATTTTTATGTTCTTTGTTTTCAATTAATTTATTTTGAATTGAATAGATGAAGTAGTTGCTGAATTGAGTTTCTTAGTTACCCCGTTGTTGTTTCTTATTCAACCTGGCACTGTAAAACCTTCGATTATAATCCCAAGGATTTATACCAAGTCAAGTGGTTTGAGTCCAACTTGAAATACAGGAAAAACACAAAATTCTAAAGAAAAGTTCTTCAGCTAAAAACAATATGATAAAATTTGAGATTAACTTGAAGTAGAAACATGGGAGGCTGTATGGACAGGTTACATATGGATTTTATGCTCTAAAGACAACTTGTGGAGAAAATCTTCATACAATTCAAGATCATGATGCCAACCATTTTCATGTATTGCAGAAATTCTGAACATGATCAGGTTCCAACTTTTGCGATTGCAGCCTGGTAGACTTAATTTAATTACTGAACATCATAAAAATGGTTTCTTTCTATTGACATAATAATAAATAAGGAAGAAGTTCTTGTAAGTTTGAAATTTTTAGTTGGAGTGCTTCTGCTTAAAGAGCGCGTATGGGTAGGTAGATTTGCAATTTGCCTCTTAAGTTCGGTAATTTTAATGATTTTAATTGGACCCCTTTTGATTCATCAACTTACAATATATCCAATAAATGTTGGTAAATTATGCAAATTAGGTTTTGCACTATTATTGAGTCTAACTTTGCAGCAACTTCATTAAGCATAAATTTGAGATCGATTTGTTTCATAATATAAAACCTCAAAACAGTGGGTACATGTTGAATATGAGCCCCTGCCAACAGGATTGGTATAAAAGCCAACATTTAATGCTGCTTTTCGTTTTGAAAAGGGAAGAATCTTCCTTTGCACCAAGAGACAATAAGTAGAATAGGTGCCATTTGGTTAAGCTTTAAAATTATTTTCAATAGGGAAAGGAATGGAGATTTACTGACCCTGGTCAATGGATGTGGTTGCAAGTGAAAGGAGTTCGCAGGCTAGCAACTTTTTGGCTTTACAGTTTCTGTAAGATAGCAGCAAGGGTAAGGGTAAACTTCCATGGTGGTGTTTATGCAACTGCAATGTGCAATCTACTGTATGGTTTTCAGGGTTTCACAATGTAAGCTATGGTTGGTTATATATTCTTTCATATTGTTAGGTTGCCGGTTTGGGTACAAGATTGGGTATGAGTTCAGGGTTTGTGTATACTGAATGGTGATTTTTTCCTTGAGTTTGGTATCGCTGAGTGTATATTTATAACATTAAAGTTATATTAAAATGCCCATAATTTACCAAAAATATATACAAAATCCATATTGAATTTGACTTAACTTTTTATGGATTATTAAATCATAAGTAATGATTTATAATTTTATATAAACACATCATTAGCTCCCTTATCACTTTTCAAAACAATACATATATTCAACTATTTAAAATTATACTAGTATAGATATCTTAAATACATCTATCTATAAAATGTTGAGAGATATCTGTCTCTGGAGCTATGTTATTTATTTGAGTTATTTTATTTTACTTCAGAATTATTTTATTTACTACATGCACACATAAATTGTTGTTTACTTTGTTTTTATTTGAAGAGCTATTTTACTTTTGAAAAATTCACCATTCATTATTTCAGTAATTCTCTTGTTTTGTTTTTACTTTGAAAAGTAGTAAATATCATGTATTTATATGATACTTTTTAAAGCTTTAGTCTTTTCTTTAAATATATGTTGGCTGTGTTTTGGTTTTTAGGTACACAGTCATGACATGAGACTCCATGCTCTGCTGCCATTGTAGAACTCTTGTAGAATGCTTCTTGGCATAATTAATCAAGTAATTTTATTTGATTTTTCTTTTGCTGTGGTGATAAAAGTTTGTTCCTTTGGTTACTACTATTTTGTTAAAGAAATAATAATAAGTTGCATTGACAGTGAATGTGGACAATCAATATTGTGAAATTAGTAGCCATATTTGTTAATGTTTATATAGCCAGAGATTAATCTGCAGCATAGTCATAACCTACTGTTGAATCCAGTAGAGTGTAGTAGGAAAGATGAGATGGCTAATTTACACAACTTGACTGTGGTCTGCTGGGGCAGAGAGACAGCCTTAGAATTGCAAATTTAACAATCTTTCTTCCAAGTTTAACTGTGCCAAGCCTCTAATGTCTTTCAAATGTGTGTTTTGTGGGCTGAAGTGAGGGCCGTTTATTGTGGCTCTGCCACATTGAAGGATGCCAGTTCAGAGGCATTTCAAGACTGTGTTACAAATGCGGAGAGCATGCACTATATAATAGGCTCTGTTCCTTGGTCACATCCCTATCCCATGATTGTATGCAAGTTTAATGCAGTGATTGGCAAAGAAACACAAAGACAGCCATGGAAAATTTGGGGGAAGGATTGGTGGGTAGTGAGCTTCAGTGGGGGGTGGCAAACCTGTGCTGTTTGATGTTGTGATTTCTTTTTTCTTGTTTCCTGTGAGGTCATGGTTCTCCTGGAAAAGGCAGGCACAGCCCAGGAATGACCAGGGCATGGCCCTGCTGCACTGAATTATATAAAACTACCACCATAGCATTCAGCCAAGGCTGCCAAATTTTTTTAATGCAGCTGAAATGACAGTGAAAATAACCCTGAATACACTAGAAATATGGTACCGTGTTCTGCAATTTCAGGTTCCACTGCTGTACCAGATGGAAGGGGGAGTGGGAGAGGGTATGTTTGGGATAACCCACTGCTGCTCCTGTCTGGTACAGCAATGGGATACAAACTTGCAGAACCTGGTGACATAGGCCTATTGCATTCAGGGTTATATTTTCTGTCATTTCAGCTGCATTGAAGAATTTTGGTGGTTTTGGCTGACTGTTATGGTTGTAGTTTTATACAATCCAGTAGTACTAATGGGAATAGGCCTGTTTGAGGCCATTTTGGAAACCATGAATTTTTTTTTTCTCTGTGGTTTACACAGTAATAATGCGAAATTCTGGTTGAAGGTTTGGGTGAAGTTTTGAAGCCCTGAATTTCTGTTATCCTGCTATTGTATGTAATTGAAATTAAATAGTTTCTGTAATCAATTTTTAGAAAAAAAACTTTTGGCCAGTTCAAAGCTTTTATGTATTGACTCTAACTAAATGCACAAATAAAAGACACAAAACACTCATCAACAATTATACTTATTTATATTTTTTCATTATTTTTTACTAGCAACATACATTCAGAGGGAAGTATACCAATCTAATACAACTGAACAACATTCCCTCGAAACTGTTGATCCACAATCATAGGCAATTGCTCCTAAATTGGAGGCAGTTGACTGGTCGGTCCACCCGCTATCAGTGGTGTTAACTGATAGGCATTGAAGTCTCAACCATTGCTTAACTGGAAGGCACAAATACTCAGCTGCTGCTCAACTGGAGGACATAAGACTCAGCTGCCATATTCATAAGATGCAACATACATTTCCAACTGAAAACTGATAGTAGCTACCAGCTTATCTAATTGCTAATCCTAAGTTGACAGTCCATCCCCTAAATAGCTGAAGCTTGGAAAAGGGGACATGACATTTTATCTATTGAGTTTGGCACTCTGAAAGTAGAACTTATTGTGCTTAGTGCTCTGTAATTGAGTCCTTAATGACTTTCCTCTTCTCATTTTGTTCATTGTTCACTTTGGACTTTTTGAAAAACTGGTCAAATCCATTCCCCAATTCAATTAGAGTTATGTGTATTTTTCTCATTATTATGTATATCTATTGTATATCCTTTATTATTTTCATAAATGGATTGAGATCTACATCTCCTCTAGGGTACAACTACATTTTTTTGTAGGCCTTGTGCCCAAACTGTGCTTTTGTTGGCTCTTATTTTTGTCGGGAGATCATCTTTATTTTGTCATTTTCCTTTCTGTGCTCCCCTGCTTGACAATTAACTGGCTTATTCCTAGACATCTTTCTTTTTTTTTGTTGCGATTTGAAATGTGTTACTTCAATGCAACTTTTCATTTGGTTCTTGTGATTCTGCATTCTGCTGCTTACTTCTGACCACTTTTTTATTCCCCATCTTTCCTGCTGCATTTAAGCTGTCTTTGTGCCTTCTTTGATTTTTTGTCCACTCTTTTTTAAAGTGCTATTGCTGAATCTAGTTCTTAGACAAAAAGGAATGTTATTATTATCAACTGCCTAGTGTAGCTGCAATGCAAGAGCACTAAATTCACGGGTGCTTGTATCTTATTCTGAGAAGGTGCACACAGATTCTATCATTGGCTTCTTCCTTTAGTCCCTCAAGATGGATCCACTATTAGGATCTGAAATGTCGGACAGAAATTCACAAATGCAGTTGATGCCAGAAACCAGAGACATTTCTGTACACTGCAGACAAGACAATTTACAATTAAAGATTAGAGCATATAATTTGATCTTCTATACTGGCTGGGAAAATGGGAGCTAATTTCCAAAGCTGAATATTTTTACATATTCAAGTTCCTTTTCAAGTTCCTCTCAAAAAGTACACACTTTCAAAAAAATAGCACCATGTTTTAAGTCTATGCAAAAGTTATGATTTCCGGAAGATGGACAAAAGTAGCACTGAAGTAGTTTTGTTTCAATCTTGTGGTGGTTTCATAATTACCTGTTCCACAAGGGGGCAATTTTGTAATCAATTATACAACTGCTCTTTTGATGAAAGAGGTGATTTTGTTTAGATTGAATTTGCTCAACAAGTGGAAGTGATAATGAAGCTTTTTTGTCTTCAAATTCTAGTCGTTGGCACATCCAACTCAATCCCAAAACATGTTTAAAAGGGCATTTTGTTACCCAAGAAGGGAGAGATCGGATCTATCAGATTCAAAACATAATATATAGAGTGAGAGTGCAACACAGAGAAGGGTAGACTTCCAATCAGAGCAGACAACTTGTGTAGTTGGAAGTACTTGACACCAGTGAGCACTTAAAAGATAGGAAACATAGGGAGAGAGTTCTTCCTACTTGAAACTGTTTCAAGTAGCCTAGAATGGATGGAAATTAATTTTGAGTGCTAGTTTTCACAACCATAATCTTTTAGAAAATTATAAATCATAAGTTGGGCAACTTTACTTGATAATGGCCATTGAAGTTTGATGCTTTGATGGGTTAAAGCTAGTTGTCAATATCACGATTGATTCTACTTTTTACAACCCATGGTCCTTCAAAGTTGAGTTCAAACCATGAAAATACAATACTGATATTGAAACATAACAATGAAATAGCATTTGGGCAATATGTTGTCCCATAGTTTGAGAACTTGCTGAAAAATTGGCAGACTTGGCTTGATTGGTAAGTCATTTGCTGAACATGTCAAGTCGACATGATTTGTATGTCAATTCTTGGCTGAGTACTTAATAGAATCTCATGATTTTCACTAGTAAATTTGATCGAGTTATGAGAAAAACTCACGTGTTTTAGGTGCAGAATTGCATGGGGAAAGATAGAAATAACCCATGCAATTTGTCATTTGTGTAGTTCATTTTCACAATTTATGCTTTCATTTCACTTAGTAGAAGACATGTTTAGCATCCAGGTGACAAAATGCCTTGAGAGAAGGGTTTGGAAGGAGATTTTAAGGTGGCTTCAAAGATTCAAACCAGTATGTTTTTCTTTTTCTTTTTTCTAATTTGAAATTATAAAAGTTGAAAATTGAGGGGAAATGTTGTTCATGCCCCTTGCCCCCCTCACAATTTCTTAACATTTTTATAATATATTTTCATCTGATTTTCTCCTATAAATGTTTGCCATTTTGCCATAGCAATTTTTTTGAAACCTTACAAGTTTTTTTTGTAAGTTAAAGTCTGCAATGTCAAGTTCAACACAAAGTAGTGGTAGGAAAGAGTCTACATGGAAGTACGGAATGTTAGATGATGTCAAAGGCTAGGTTTGCTGTAATGTTTGCCAGTTTCTATGGTAGGAGGAATCAATAATTTAAAATACCATCTTGCTTGAATACTTGGACATGCTTGAAGAGGTTATAAGAGAAATAAATGGCCTACTTGCTAGTTTTGATATGAAAAAAATGGAAAAAGAAGAGGACAAAGGAAGCAATGGTAGCAATGATGAATGCCAATCCTAATTCATTTATAGATTCCTTTGTTACCCTCCACATTGCTCGTCCATTGTACTCTTTTGGTGAGACTCTTGAGGGTTCTACTTCTAGCCGTCTTCCTTCACCCGGATTTTTTATTCTATGCAATCTTCTAGGAACACAACTTTCAGTTGAAGGCACCATTTGAAATAAGAAAAAACACAATGAGGCTAGGATGACAATGGCAAATTTTGGTACTACAATAACTTACAATTCAATGTGGTGGATAAACCATATTGGAAAGGGTTGGTAATGACATTGATAGTTGCTAGTAAGGGGTTTAAGACTCCCAACTACTAAGGGTTTGAGTGAGCCACTGCTACAAAAAGCCATAAAAAATACATAGCTTGTGGCTGATGATTAGAAAAAAGTATGGTGGAGAAAGGGGTGTAGTATCTTATCAGATGGATGGACAATTTGTAGGAATACAATTCTTCTTAACTTTTTAGTGGCTTCTAATGGCAAATTGGTGTTCTTGAAGCCCATAGATGCATCACATGAAGTCAAAAACGTTGAGACTTGTGCAATCTATTGGATGGGGTGATCCATGAGGTTGGGGTCAAGAATGTTGTCCAAATTATCATAGACAATGCACCACTTATTTTGGAGAAGCATCTTACTATTTTTTGGGCTTCTTGTGCTACACATTGCTTGGATTTGATGCTAGAGGACATTGGGAAGATTGGATGGGTCAAAAGTGTAGTTGAAGATGCTAAACAAGTTACCAAATTTATTTACAACCGTACTTGGGTCCTCTCTTTGATGAGAGATCACACTAATGGCAAGGGGTTTGTGTGATTGAGAGTGACATGATTTGCCGTCCACTTCCTCACTTTGTAGAGCATTGTTGCCTCAATTCCTTCTCTCAAGCAAATGTTTGTGTCCAATGCTTAGATGGAGTCTACATATGCCAAAAGAGGATGCCAGAATTGTTTTTGATGAGGTGTCCATAAAAAATGCAAGGGAGTTACTTAGTTTAAGTGACAAATACAAACATAAATTTCATACAGAATTATCTATTTTTTTGGGTTAATTTTATAATAATTTAAAAACCTTCCTAGAAAACTTTTAGGCCATAAACATTTGCTCAAGGTTTTGCATTTAGTGGATGGAAATGGCATGTCAATGGGTTACCTCTATGAGGCCATGGATAGGGCCAAAGAGGCCATTTTGCATTATTATGGTGTAAACAAAAGAAAATATTTGATCATTTGGTACATCATTGATTGTAGATGGATGAATCAACTCCACTAGATGATACATGCCTTGGTCTACCACCTAAACACAAAGTTATACTTCTTTGATACATTTAGGGTTGATGAGGATGTTATGGTTTAGGGCTCCACTACCAAATGAAAAATCACATACTTACCGAAATTATTTCTTCTTGTCCTTACTCTGCAGAAAACTCTTCAGGCCTCCTTTTATTGGCATATTTTCATGGGAGGAGGGTTCCAAATCTCCCTTACTGTCCATATGATGGATAAATTCCTGGGCTCTACGCCATCAACAACCATAAGATCATCTCTTTGTACACATAGATGTAATGTCCCCTTTTTGATCTGAGCATCGAATAAAGGTTCTATTGACAGTTAGGACTAAATTTTCAGCCTGAATAAAGCAAATTGGTTTCCCAGTTTAGGGGCAGGTCCCCATGCGACTGCTTAGCTTTTTTTGGCCAGCAGCCACTGCTTAACTTGTTTAGGACTTATTTGTGGAATTGGTGGCCCCATGAATATTTATTTTTTCTGCTTATTTGTTAAGCAGTCATCTTAAATTTGTATTAATAACAATTTGTGCAGCTAAAATCTGGAGGCAAATGTTAAAAAAGAGGGAAAGAAATATTTGGAGCCACGTGGCATTTTTGACAATATGCAGTGGCTGTTTATTTTCAGCCCCTTGTTTTTTCTACATTCAGTTCCTAAACAGTAGCTACTCCATTAAAATAGGAAAATTTTCCAAATTATTCTTTTTCCATAATTAAAAATTTGCATGGGAACACTCCAGCTGCTCAAATTTAAGCAGAAAACACAGTAAGCAGCCACATGGGGACATGGGGTAGCATTCTCTGTTATTATAGCAACAAAATGAAGTTGTGTTCAATTATTGCCCATGTTTAGGGGGGATTTAGTTGATAGTAGTTAAACCACCACCAATTATGGAATTGATTTCCTTTGATTGGGGATTGCTGCAATTATAAGTTAGCAGTGTCTGTTATCACAGCAAAAAAGGAAGTCGTGTTCTGTTATTGCTCATGTTTAGTAGGTAGTTAGTAAATAGTTAACCACCACCAATTATGAAATTGATTTCCATTGATTAGGGATCGCTGCAGTTTTGCAGTTAACTGTCTGTAATTGCAGCAAACAAAGGAATTTGTGTTTGGTTATTGCCCATGCTTAGAGGGGAGTTAGTTAAACTGGTAAACCATGACCAATTATAGAATTGCTTTCCGTTGATTGTAGATTGCCGCAGTTGGGAATATAAGGGAGCACTCAAGGCAAATGAGACTATATTTTGCAAATGGAAAAATAAATTAACTTAGCTACAGAAAAAGGAATGCTGCTACGATATTTTGGTGCTTTAGGATGTATGCCTTCAAGCTTGGACCTATTTACAGCCTTGGGAACAAAAACCCTGAAGTTTGAGACAATTGGAGAATTGTGTAGGACATCCAGAACCAGCAGGACAGTCTGTCTGTAATCTGCAGGGTGCCAAGGACATTTCAGAATCTAGATGTGTGCTGGGCACTCCGGTGAGTTGTATTAGAATAGTTCTTTCTATTTGTACTTTTGTGTTGTCAAGGAACTTATAGGTTGATTTCCGTTTGCATTTAGCTTAGAACATTTCAACAGGTGTACTTCAAAACCTCCTCCCCTCCAGAGATAGGAGTCTTCCTGCTGCTCCTATAGTCCAATGTTGAGCCTTATTTTCTTCTCATTCAATATGCTTTAGCTGCTATAGTCCCCTGCAAGTCTATTGCCCAGGCTTCATGCAAAGCACTGTTCTTTGCCCATTATATTTGCATTAAGCTTATAGAATTGCAAGTGTTGGAAACTGGTGCCTAACCTAAATATTTTTCTGTTGTTAAGGTTTATTAGAATTACAAAATTTTGTTATATTTTGCAGGTTAAATGTTTTGTCTTTGACTGTTTGATTCTCATGATGGAGTTAATCCGTTTGAGTCTGTTTCTAATCTCTAATTTCAGGCTTGCAAATTCTTTTTAGATCGCATTGATCGAATGAACTTGGTTTTCTGATATTCCAAAAATCTTAGGTTTAGTGTATAGTCTCTAGACTAAAGAATTAGAAAACCAGATCTCAATTGCATAAGAGTAACTTTCTATTGAGATCATTATCATAAACCATACGACGCAAAGCTATTAGTGTGGAGCAAATTTTTGTTAATTTTATAGTTTCAAGAGATTGCTGAAGCAAGGTAAGTGCAATTTATATTTTGTGTTGTAGGGTTCGTTCTCTGGGGTGACGGATTCGGGGACCAGTTCGAACCTGGTTTGGTTTCTCTACAGGTTCGAGCAGGGTGTGCCATTTTGGGGCATGGTTCTTCCTAGCCAAACCTGGGTGATCCTAGATGCCCAGTTGCCAAAAACAAACAAAAAAATGCAATTTTTAAACCTTTTTTGGCATCCAGTTTGAGTTCAATGCAATGGGAACCCTAAAAGCGACCATTAAAACCATAGAAATGAGGCTCGCATGGACTTGCCTAGAATATATACATGGAATATAACATTAAGTATAAGTCACATTTCAATATGTCTTTTTCCTTTTAAGTTATATTTCATGTATATATTGGCAGGATGTTTGAGAGTGGTTTTAGATCTCGAGGAGTTATAATGCAAATTCTAGGTTTTAAAAGATCTTATAAATTTTCAGACAATCAAATTTCAGTAATCAGCAAGCTCTTATCAGCATTCTCTCACTCTCACTATCTAGCTCGCTTTATCTGCCTTGAATTCTAGACCTATCTCTCTCCCTATTACTCTTCCCTTATTCCCTCTCTCTACCTCTCTCTATCTCACTCTCTCCTCTCTCCCCCAAGATCTAGATCTATCTTTGATTCTTTCTACCTCTCTCTCTCTCTCACCCTCTGATGCAAGAGCATCCTGCTTGCCGTGCTAGAATGGGAGCATCAAACAAGGTATAGACATCCATCGAATGGATTTCTAGAGAAGGCTTAGACATTTGGCAGGTGTAACGTCAAATACCACAATCGTTGCCAACATCCTATGCATGAGTTTGTAATGGCAGAGAGATTAAAATAGGAGGTGGCTGCACAGGTATGTGGGAGGTTAAAGAAGACAAAATACTCTCAATTATGAAGAAACAATATGTTAGAATGATAGGGCATGAATTGCTGCGTTGAAGAGGCATTTTTTTCACTCGATGTAGATTTCAAATGTCGGAAGTGGGGGAGACAGAGTGGAGCATCCGTTAAGGAAGGGACAATGGGCTGCGCATAAAGAGAGAAGTGTGGGGGCTTCACTAAGAAAGGGGGAGGTTGATGAAAAGAATCGGCCTAGACAATGGCTGTGGAGATGAGGAAATCAACCAATAGTGTATTGAGGCTATGAGAGTGTGAAGAGAGCAACCCATAAGGAAATAATTCATGGCATCGGCCAAGAGAGGCCAAGCATGTGAACAGACCTAGGAACCAATGCAAATAAATTACAGAAGATGCGATTAAGGAGAGGAGCTGTGCATGATGAAAATTTGATAAAATTCAAAAACAATGAAAGTGATGGGAGGTGTGTAGGAAGATAGCTGATAGGGGGGCTAAGAAAATAATGTGGTTGCTGCCAAGAGATTGAGAATCAACCCTAAAAAATAGACTGAAGCTAGAGAACATAGGCTGAGAATCGAACTTCTAGGAGGAAAAAATCTGTCTGGTTATAAAGAGAGGTGAGTCGGTAGGAGGTGGGGAACCACCTATGCAGATTGTAGGTTTATTTGAGATTATTATGAGTAATAATTATTAAGTGTGTAGATGTAAACAAAGTTTGTTCTTGTATTTGACGGGAATGAATTATATTTTTATGTTGAAATCCTTGTATGGGTGTGACAACAAAAGGTCTCTGTTATATTTATGTCTTTAAGTTTTGGAGGTGTAGATAAGAGGGAGGACTGCTTGACCCCTGCATCAATGGTATCAAAGCAGGAGTTCCTGACTATGCAGGCAGAAGTGCCGATTGGAGGCAATTTGCACCAGGACCTGAGGGTGGAGAGTGTGGATTTTGCTTGCAGATGAATGTGCAAGTTGCAAGAGGAGCTACTTGGAGGCTTTATGTTGAGGCTTTGTGATTCTTTGAGTATGGAAAATAGAAAGAGAAAGAGGACTTTTGTCATTGGATGGATTTTGACGATTCCTAGACTCGAGAAAATCATAGAGAGAATAAGAGATCGAATGAGAGAAGAAATGACAATGGAGTTGGCAAGAAGAAAAGTAGCAAATAGAAGAGTTGAAGGTAATTTTTATTATCTTTCTAATGATGTTTTCAATATAGAAAAGAAAGAAGATGCGACAAAATGTCATACTTGTGACACAAAGGAAGAAGAAGGGGATGCATATGAAGAGTTTGATGAACTTGAAGTGAAGGAATGTCCATTAGAAGACATGGGGGATGAAAATATAGAGGTTGTAGCAGCAACAAAGAGTTGAGTGAAATGGAGGACATTGAAGACTGGGGCAAGCAAGTTGCAGCCATAAAAGAAAAGGTAAAACTTAGATTTTGTGAGTTTTGCTGATGATTCTGATTTGCATGTGAATGATGTGATTGGAATGGATGGGTATGAAGAGGCTCAAAATTATGTTGCAGTGGTAAGGAAAGGAGAAATATTACATTTTGGTGAGGTTAGAAATAAATTTGATTTATGTTTGAATGATATGATGAGTGACAATGAAGAAAGAATTGCAATGGTGAAGGTGAATGATGCGAAGTTTAATTTTTCTGAATGTTATTATGGAAATGGGTGTGAGGATACATGTGAGAATGAAAAAGTAATTTACTAATTCAGATTGAAGAAGAATGGGATAAGTTGATTGCAGGTGGAGCGAAAGTTGCAATAGAAGGTAATGAGGTAAATTCAGATTTTAATGTATCTTTTGATAAAAATGAGATTTAGCAATGGAGAGAGTTGTTGCAGCAATAAATCATTATGAGAATGATGGTAATTTTCTTGTTATGAATGAGTCATTTCAGAAGAATTTTTGTAGTAACGTGTGGCATGCAGTGGAAGATTTGTATAGTGTTGTAGAGTTTAATGGAGGTGTATTTTGGTGGAGGTGGTTAGCTTATGGTGGGTTGGATCCCACAAAGGAGAAGAAGAGAGGAGAGCCATTGGCAAAGGAGGATGATACATGGTGGATGCCAATCCATGAGAGGAGCGAAGAGTGGCAAGCAGAGTTGCATGAGGAGGGTGATAGTTGTTCCGGTGAGATGCTAGAAGAAGAGGAAAAAGAAATAGTTTCATGTGCAATTGTCACAATGGCGGAGTTGGCTACAGATTGTTCACAATCTGAAAGGGTGATTCTATCACTCAACTCCACTTCTGTGAGCCTATGCTCACAAACTTTCTATCGTGTGCATCTGATGTAGGAGCATCCTGCCTGCTGTGCCAGAATGGGAGCATCAATCAAGGTATAGACATCCATCGAACGAATTTGTAGAGAAGGTTTAGACATTTGGCAAGTGTAACATCAAATAACACAATAGTTGCTAACATCCTATGCATAAGTTTATAACGACAAAGAGATTAAAATAGGTGGCTGCACAGGTATGCGGGAGGTTAAAGAAGACACAACACCCTCAATTATGAAGACACAAAATGTTAGAATGACATGGCATCAATTGCCACGTTGAAGAGCCATTTTTTTACTCGATGCAGATTTGAAATGCCAGAAGTGGGGGAGATAGAGTGGAGCAGCCGCTAAGGGAGAATGGGTTGCATACAAAGGGAGAAGTGTGGGGCTTTCATAGAGAAAGGGGGGAGGTTGATGAAAAGAATTGGCTAGGAGAGCGGCTGCGAAGACGAGGAAATCAGTCAGTAGTATGTGGAGGTTGTAGGAGTGTGGAGAGAGTAACCCGTAAGGAAAGAATTTGGCATCGACCAAGAGAGGCCAGGCATGCGAATAGACCTAGGAACCAATGCAAATAAAATACAGAGGATGCAATTAAGGAAAGGGGCTGCACATAATGAAAATTTGATAAAATTCAAAAACAATGAAAGTGATGGGAGGTATGTAGGAAGACATTTGACAGGGGGGTTAAGAAAATAATGTGATCGCTGCCAAGAGATTGAGAATCAACCCTAGAGAACAGACAAAAGATAGAGAACAGAGGTTGAGAATCAAACTTTTAGGAGAAAAAAACTTGTGTGGTTAGAAAGAGAGGTGAGTCGGTAGGAGGTGGGGAACCACCTATGCAAAGTGTAGGTTTATTTGAGATTATTGTGAGTTATAATTATTAAGTGTGCAGATGTAAACAAAGTTTGTTCCTATATTTGACGAGAATGAAGTATATTTTTTTATGCTGAAATCCATAAATGGGTGTGACAACAAAAGGTCTTTGTTATATTTGTGTCTTTGAGTTTTGGAGGTGCAGATAAGAGGGAGGACTACCTGACCCTTGCATCACCCTCAAACCCCCACAAGGGGTGCTACCCTCAACCTTGTTTTGGTGTTGCGTCTACTTTCACACAAACAACATGACTACAAGCAAGGGGGGACAAACATATGGGGTATAGAGCCAGATAATATTGACTTGGATGCTTCCACTTCTTAGCATATTACATTTGGGGACTCGAAATGCAAGAACACTATTAGTGCAAGTGCAATTGCAAGTGGCACTATCATTGCTTGTGGTTCATTTAATGTTCCTACATCATCTAATTTCAATGATGATGGTGGTGATGATGATGATGATGTTGATGATTTAGAGAATCCATTTGATGGTTGAAACTTAAAAGTTAAAAAAGTTCCAATTGTTGAAACAATGAAACTTGAACTCGATATTATTATTTTGATAGTGAACTTGAAGTATATGATGCTATGATGGTATGGTGCTATGATTACAAGTTTATTGTGGTTTTGTTGTTTATATGTTGCTATGTGATATTCTAATCTCACACACACACACACACACACACACACACACACACACATATATATATATATACATATGATTTTTGCATTGTTTTTGTACTAACGAACCCAAAACCCATTTTCAAATTTATGTTGAACCAACAAACCAAATCCTCAAACCTGAACCCGAACCAGCAACTTAGTTTATATTTAGTGTATGTGCTTATGGATGTTATATAAAAAAACCAAGAAGAATTGTGAAGGCTTCATGTGTAAGAATTTTCTTAGAGGTATGGTTGCTTTCATTTGTTGCGAAAGTATTGGTTTTGGTAAGCCGGTATGACACTTTTTTTTGGGATTGGGTATTGTTGGTGTCTGTTTTATCATTTACCAAACATTAGAATAAGATACCCAAAGGTATTCTATCCTCTCTTGAAAAATCACTACTGATTCCAAGGTCTATATGTGCGAACAAGCGACTTTAGTGGGATAGCTACTTGGGTAGTGTATGCTGAAAATCTCAAGGGGGACTTACGTTTATGAATGTCTTTTAAGCTTCTAGACTTAGATGGATTTATCAATTTCAAGCTCTTTCTCTTTTTTGGGATTTTTCAGGATTTAGACTTTCAAAAAAGGGGAAAAGGGGATAGGGTTTAAGAAAGCTGATCTAAACCTACGAATTCTGGGGACGGTATTAACTGGGTGTTCTCGGGAAACCACACTTTGCTTCGCCACACTAAGGACAACTACACAAAGCGGGTGCAATCTTCAACGGGTTGTGCGTATGATCGAAGTTTTGGGCATGCATAGGGGATAGGCTCATACTAACTTTGCACGGTGAAATGGAAATCATCCATTCACCAAAAGGTATGAGTAGAGATACACCGTTAATTAATACTTATCAAATCCTTCATTCAATTCGAAAAACTTTGAAAGTAAATCTAAATTAAATTTTAACTAATGTGTTGAGGAAATTGAAACCATGCTAATCACTCAAATAACAGAGATTACAAAGCCTTAAGAGAAAGCGCACATGCAATGTATTATTTGAAAAATGACCTTCACGCAACAATATATAAAAAACCTCACTCTCCAAATGAGAGGAGGTAGCCTTATATAGTTTTCAGAAATCAATGAACGATCGAGATCAAATAGTGATCAAGGGCCCAGATTGAAAGTTATAAACCCTAATTAGGGTTTATCAAAACTCTATCAGTTAGAACAGACAAAAGAGTGACATGTGGCATAGCTGCTATTGTCACTGAGGTGAGTGTCTAGTTTCCCTTTTTGCAGGTTCAATGCATCTAGACGCAATGAGCCGAACCTCTTCCATAGTGACACTTGGCATGTTACTAATCTGGAAGTCGACAATGTCCACATCATCAGTACACGTGGCGAGGATGCCTTCCCACTCAACTGCCTAGACAAGAAAGTTTTCGTCAATGAGGAGAAAACTCGTGATCCTTGAGAGATCGCCCTTATCAATCATCCCCGAGACTTTGAAATAGCTCGACTGAACTCTAGTTCTCAGGTTCTCTGCCTGCAGGTGTTTTTCTCGTATACCTTCTTTTTGCCAAATTTCTGATGCCACACGAAACACTTTACTTAAAATCTCCCTGACATTTTCCTCAACCTCAAAACACTTAGCTTCAGATCTCTTCAAGGCTTCAATCCTGGTGACCAAAGCATAATACCAAGTGTTAAAATCATACTTATCCCCAACCTGGATGACACCTGCATCTACCAAGTTTCGCTTTGACAAACCTCGGATAATCCTCAATTGTGGAAGTATTTCATCTTGGATTTCTTCAATATCTTCCTAGTTTGCAGCTAAGTCTTGAATTCTGTTGACCAATGAAGAAGCCGACTCATGTGTTGATAGTTGATACCAAATTTTCCACAAGTATGTCAGCACGTGCCGAAGCATCTGAGATCCATTCCTTAACTTGCGTGAACGTGCCCCTCATGTCCTCATAATCTTTCATCGACTCTTGCGAAAGAGGCTGCGGAGGAGTGACTGGTATCTCTGATTAAGTGGCTTAGTTAGATGGAGAACATATTTCCTCCACTGTTGATTCTCTTCCTCGACCTTCATTCTTTTTTCCTTCTCCTTGACTAGTCTTGCCTTGAGGGCGTTGCAAGAGTCGTCAAAGTATTGGACTTCTTGGTCCCGAGTAGGCTTACCCAACTCTACTGTAGTAATCTTATAATCTTCTAGGGCAACATTGTCTCGAGTTTTACCTTCTTTTGGCACAACTATCTGAACCATTTTGAAACCTGCACTATCCCTCTGAATTAAAGAGAATTTTCTAGCTGGCTTAGGTGGTTTAATCACGACTGGTTCTTTCACCTTCGCCAAAAATGTTGCTGTATTCTCTTCAGAGTGGGTCTCATTAAGAATCTTAGACCTTATTCTTTCTCTCAACCAATCAGGAATGGTTGACTGCTCCATAGTATCTTGATCAAATCCACCATCTGTCTCTCCTGGTCCAGTTGCTATACCATCAAGAAAAACTACTGGAGGCTCAGGCTCTTCAACCTTTGTGGCTCTAGTAAGAACTTGTTCCTTGTCTGGGTTTTGGACAACCTCTCTCATTATTTCTTCAATTTGAAGGAGAAGGCACTCTTACTTCATTATCCCCTATATCTGTGTCCATCTCCTGTTCTTCAACTACATTCTGGTCAGGCATAGCAGATGCGGCACTCAAAATGGAATGACCTTCGTTTGATTCACGTCTCTCCCCAACAATTTTCTTTCCCTTGGCCTTTCCAGAACTTCCAACAAGTTCTTTTCTTTTCCGGGACCCAACACTTTCTGGATTCCAAGCATTGCCTGTAGAGATACCAGGGTTGGAAGACATAGAGTCATCCATTCCCATCAAATCATAAGTCAGGGCAACACCTTTGGATTTCAGTTGCTTTGTCTTCTCAGATGTCCACCACTTGGAGTATTCGACCACTGATCTCATAAGGTCTGCCAAATCTGACTTTTCCCCGTTTGACCAAGCAATCAAGGCCAGTGGTTCATTTCTTATCTTCTCGAAGCCCGACTGCTGAAGCTCATGACCGTCTTCTATTTGATCAGCAACTCTGAATACTTCTGTTGCTCTCACCATACTTAGGGGAATCCTTGACCAAATTCTTCTTCTGATTTCGAAACTATCGGCTGCATTAGCCCAATAATCTTCCAAATCAGTTCTGTGTTCAAATACCATTCCTTCTGCCTTTTTCATCTTATGGAATGGATCAAAGTTCCCTCTTGCCTTGTATTGGCAGAAGGGGTACCAAGCCAACTCTTTCTTTGTAGCGGCAACATCTTGTGATGACGGGCATGTCTCTAGTCCATTTCCAATAGTGAGAGAGGATGTTTCTGCCTTCTTTTGCTTCTCTCTCTGAACTGTCATATAGCTCTCTAGTTGCCTCACAACTTCCAGCAACACAACTTAGTTGGTAGGGTAGATTGGGAGCTTATAGGGAGATCCGGAAAATCCTTGAATTTTGATATAGGTGAATCTCGGGTATTGAATATACCAATACCCGAATCTGCTTATGAAGTCCATAGACTCTTGAGAGTCTCTGATGTAATCCACCTTGCAGTGTTCTTGTGATATGCATAAAAAATGTATCATTTACCCCCTTGAAATGTAACTTTTCTTCCATGTGCAGCTGAGGGTAACAATCGTAGATAGGAAACTGATTCTCCTTGCTTCCCACCTCCCCTCTGCAGGTGAGGCCTTTGTATCTATAGGTTCTAGCAATGGAATAAAACAAGTATGAGCTCATGTAAAAGATCCTATCTGCCTCCAGATTTCTCAGCTGGCTGTCCAAGTTATTGCTTATCATCTGAGCCCAGTCAATCATCTTGACTCCATTCATTATCTCGTTTATGAAGTAATACATCCAAGGCTCAAATGGAGCTCCTTGGGGATTACCCTTTATTCTGTTCAACAGGATAATCATGTCTCCAATATCCTCTTTAAAATATGCCCTCACCAAGCTCTTCTTTGACAGCTTGGAGGCACCCTTTCTTGTCTTGTCTAGCCATGAATGATTGATGGTAGCCTCGTACTCCTCCATATGATCTTGATACATTTGATCAGCCTCATCCTTGGTCACGTATACAACATTATGATATTCCAAAATTCTAAAAGCTTCCCTTATGGCCTCATCACTGATATTGGCCAACACTCTTCCATCTGGTGCTACAACATCTCTACTGACAAGGTTATAGTGCCTAGCGCACTCAACTACCAACTCCGTGCACTGCATGGTAGGGAGAAAGCCAGCAGCATGCACGATATCACTCTTCATCACTTTACGTGCGGTCATGGTAGGCACAAGGTTATCTAAGTCGAACATCCGCTTCTTAAACTCCCTTAGATTGATATGCCCGAGGTTGGTATCACTAACACTCTTCCATTTTGAGTTCATTCTTGATTCAGGAGGAGCATCCTTGTCTACTTGGAACTTCATCGTGCCTGAAATCTACGAATAAACATGAAGCTTAAGTTAGAAATCAGAACTTAGATTAAATATTTAGGATCTTGATGACTAAGTGGTTGGCATTTTCACTCTAGTCTTGACACTTAGTCACAAAATGGAATTTTGACATGTAAACTCCACACTCAAGGGATATTTATGATTTCAATCCAAAAACCAGGTCTTATAACCTTGAAAACCCTCATCCAATTCAGTCCAACATGATCTTTCTTATTGAAAATTTGGATAAATCCATAAAATCACCTTCAACGAACTTGGAAAACTCGGAAAATTTAATAAATCTGCCTTCAAAACCAACTTCATCTTCGATGGAGAGAGAAGAAAAAGACAAGAAGATAGAAGGATCTTTAGAAAAAACTCAGAAAATTCGAATGATCTGCCTCCTATCAGCTGGTTATACTCCAAAATCTGTCAGCGTTTATGAAGAACAAGGTTGGAAATGATGATTAATGCCTTCAAAACCTTCAAAAATACGCTCAACCTGTGAAAATCTTCTTTGAACCTCCTTCAACCTGCAAGAATAATTCTTATTTTTGCTCCCAACACTTAGAAAACTCGAACTCGTGTGCAGAAATGAAAGGAGAAATGTCTTATTTGTATTAGAGTTGGTTTTCACAATTAGAAACACGCAAATATCTTTCCAATTTATGTTTCCAAATCAGTTTCAGTCTTGAATATTCATGGAGAAAGTTTCTAATTTTATTTGAGTTGCACAATCATCTTCATCTAGTTCGAACTTTCACAAAGTGCAAGTTTCTAATTTGAGAATCAGTCCTAAATTCGAACTTGATCTCCAAATATCTTCTTTTTAGAACTTTCTAATTTAGTTCAAAGTTCGAATCTCTCCTCAATCTGCAATATCTCTTCTCCAAAAAACTTTCCAATTTAGTTCAAAGTTCGAATTTCCTTGGATATGCTGACATCACCCTGAATTTTACCTCATTTTTCAAACTTGTGTTGACTAGTTTGACTCCTTAATCATATGGTGGACTTATTTGATATGTTGGCGCCACATCTTCATATGGGGTGGACTTTATTGTGTACTTGACACAAGTCTTGGCACCAACACTTGTCCAAAATGTTACTATCTTGCCTCCATATTTATCATTTTACCTTCAAATTTTCTTGTGTTGCAGTTACCAATAATCACTTTTAGCTCTTGTCTCGGTCTTGTTTAGTGATTCTATTACCTTTCAATCTCATTTTGCCATCTTAAGGCCTAACCAACAGGACGGAGTTTAGAGAGCTTGTGACACAATCATTTTCATCTTAAGGGCAGAGTTCTTCATACACTTGGAACTTGCCTTGACACCACAAGGCGAACTTCATGAAACATGTGCACCTTGCATTTTAACTAGATCTCCCTCAAGGCGGACTTTGGAGGGGTTGGATTTGTGCACTCAAAACCCTGCAATCAATACAAGGGCGGACTTTAAGGCATAGGTGGAACAAAACTTGGAACAATCCTCAAGAAGGCGGACTTTAAGCCACTCCTTAAATTGCATATGTTCATCCTAAGGAAGACTTTGTAGGCTTCATGACACAAGGCAAGGAACTATTCCATTCATCCTAAGGCGGACTTTCAAGAGCTCAAGGTAAAACACTTAGAAACTTTTCTTCACTTTACAAGGCGGACTTTGGGAGATAAGTGGAACAAGACAAAGCACCACACCTAGCATAGGGCGGACTTTAAGCAATAGGTGGAACTAAACAAGGCACCACACTTGCTCATAGGGTGGAATTTAAAGGCTCTTTGTCACAACTCTTGGCACCTTCATCATCATGCTTGGGTGGACTTTCTTGAAGACTTAGAACTCAACCATGAAGAGGGCAGACTTTATGAGCTTCCACCTTGGGTGGGCTTTTGGAGTTCACAACACCAATTACTTTGCTTGGAGGGCAGACTTTGGAGAGTTAGGCATCTCCATTCATCATCTTGGGCGGACTTTTCGTCTCTCCCACATGGCGGACTTTTTCAACTTTCTCCATAGGGGGGAGTTTGTAGAGTTCACGACTTATCACCTTGGGCGGACTTCTTGGAGTTCAATTTTAGGGCGGACTTTGGAGGAATCATAGGGCAGACTTTCTCTCCTCTACGCCACATTGCAATCAAAAGCAGGGTGGACTTTCTGAAGAACATGACCTGCTCCATCATCCATAGGCCGGAGTTCTGTAGATCTTGATCCTTTGGAGGGCCGACTTTTGGAGTTCTAGCCATGACATTAAACACCATTACCTAGACTTCAAAAATATTTGGAAAACTTCAAAATTTCACAATTTCGCTAAATTAGAATGATATTTGAAATCCAAACTTAGGTAACCTATCTGAAGCGTCATGACCCCTAAAATGTAGGAACTTAGCTTTTTGGGTCAAAACTTGGAAATCTTTGATCGCGATCGATGCAGGTTGATGGTACCAGTGCAAACCCTAGGTCCCCACTTCGAAAAAGCAAAAAGCAGACATCCCTAAAAAATAGGGAAAACTTTCAAAAAATAGCCATACCGGGGATCAGGCTAAAAATGCCAAAAACAAAACTTCCTAAAAAATAGGAAAAAGCAAAAAAGCAAACTTTCTAAAAATAGAAAGTTGTCCAAATTCGTTCAAATCAATTGCGTTCTTCGTCCTTTGACCTTTCTAGGCACTTTGATGGCGTTTGGACTCTGATATCACTTGGCTTGCAAAAACTGACTTCCAATCAGTAGGACTCAAACCGTTCAAAACTTGATAGAACCGAACAGAATTGAAGCGGAATGCCACGGGGCACTAGCAAAAACCCTAGAAAGCAGGAAAGGAGAGGGCCCCCATCTTCAATGGGGCGATGTGTGAAAAAGGTCACAACAGGTATATCTATACAAAAATCATATACAAATTATATATATTTTAATCTAAAAACAATAATCAAGTTCGGAAGATATAACATACATATGATAAGCAAAACCTTAGCAGCAAAAGTCTTTTGGAGAAAAATCTGTAAAGCAAAAGATTTAAGAATTCTACAAAAAAAAATAGGAGTTAAGAGGGAAAAAATTGGATTTCAAAAAATGTAGAAAAACAAAAAAAAAAGGAAGAAAAAAACTTGAAGCTTTTTGAAAGACATTTTATTATCATAGAGATATAGTATTATAAGAGTAAATAAAAATGGAAGTTTAGCCCATGAGTTGTGGAATATGGATTTTTTTAATTTATGTTCATGTAGCTTAAGCTGATCACATTGCATTCCATAATGCAATTTGCATAGTGCGCAACTGATAACTTTAATACTGATAGTTTTCAAATTTTCAATTACAATCGACTTTGTACAATGTCCACCTTCAGATTAAATACGAAGTTCCAAAAAATCAGATGTAGCCAATGACTCTTGCTGTTATAAAGAGAGCTGCACTAAAGACTGCAAGTCTTGATGATGAAGCTCCTGGATCAAAACCTCTCTTAAGTTGTTCAATCATGATGAGTGAATCATCAATTATGGCACTAATTTTAGGTAATGTTCCTACAAAATTAAAACTCAATTTCAAATATTCAAAAATAATAAATTTTTAAGATAGATTGAAAGGGGACACAACTTTGAGCAACCGCTGGAGGACGATGGTTTTTTTTTTTAAACTATGGCTGATTTCTGTAGCCATTGAAGGGGATCAGAGGGGTCGAATAAGACAAAACCCAATCAACAATAAAGATAGAAGACAAAGTTGCAGCCATTTATCCTAGCATAAGAAAACAAAACGATATCAAAAGGTGGAAAGGAATCGCAGAATTAAGGGCAACCACTTCCAAAAGGGATTAAAATTTAATTTATATTATAAAATTAAAATTATAATTAGAAGATTAATTTTAATAAGATCAAAGAGGCATGGAAAGAGTTTTAATTATTAGAGAAAAAATTCTATTTAAGAGAGCTCAAGTAAGGAGAAAGAGCATCATTGAAAAGCATTTTTATTTCTTGTAAAGCATGGAATTACAGTTCAATTAATTTGAGGACAAAATTTCTTTAGGTCTGAATTTGGAGGATGAAAACCCATAATTCTTTGAATGATTTCGCACAAAAATCACCATTGTGTGGATTTGATAAATTTCAATTTGAATTGAAATCTTCTTTTAACTAATAGCTGGTCGTGGCATTTTAAGGGTGAATTTCAGACATTTTGAGACAGTCCAATGATATAAAATGCGTTTTCACCAATTAATAGATCGCTACAAAACAGCAACTGCTACAAAGGATTAATTTAGTCTTTTCTGAACTACATTTTAAACATTATATCTGAATTAGATGATAAACTATTAAATTACGATTTCTGGGACAATTTCATATTTATATTTAATCGTACAAACAAATATTATGAGCTAGGATTTATTATATATATAAAAATATTAAATAGGATATTACATTTTGGCGGTTTATCTTTCTTGAGTTTCAAGGTATATCTTATCCTTTTAGAAGCTGGCTTCTTGATACATTACTTGGTGCACGCTTTTGGGAAAACCACCTCTGTGGTACAGTTAGTTGTCCAACATAATATGGTGGCATACTTGTTAAATTTAATAATATTCATTGAGTTTGAAAGACCACATTTTCTGTATAACTTAATAGTAATATTTATCATTGTTTTGATGATGAATTTATGCCTTCCTCCAATTTAAAAATGCAGCTACTTGTTTGTAGGTTTCTTATATACCTACACACAACTTTTCTATTAAAAAATAAAATAAAACTACAAGAACCAGAAAGAGGCATATAAAACTTTGCATGGAAGCGAACAGGAATAGGACACTAATAAAGAACATGAATATTGCTATGAAGTGCTCTGTCCAGTAGCTTAACATTACCAATTTGTTTTCATCATCAAATTCCTTTCATTAGTGCTTGACTGAGGACTCTGGTCACTGTGCAACAAAATATAGATTGGAGAAGATACTGCGCAGTAATCATTGGGGACTGCCATGAATTGGAGAAGATGCTGTGTAGAAGTCGTTGAGGACTGCCATGAAATGGAGGAGAGATTGTGAACTTCGAAGGAGCTGAAGTCCATGAGTGTTGCCACAGTCGTTGAAGTTGCAGTCTAAGGGTAACAGATGGAGTAGTTGCAATATGTAGGTAAAATGCTCTAAACATGGTATGTCTTTACCACTTCCAAATACAAAATATGCCTTCACTGCTTCCAAACAAAATAGAAGTCCTTAAAACAAATGACAAAATGCGTTTAAAAGTCCGTAGTTAAACATCTGTCTCAAAATAGAGGGATGAATCTATGGTTATGTTTTGATTATACTAGATGGTTGGCCACTTGTATTATGGGTGCTTGGCCAATAGGAGGGCGAAAAGAAAAAAAAAAAACAAGAAGAAGAAGACCTAGTGAATGAATGAATGAAGGGATTTTAAAAATGTTCACGAGATCAAGCGGTCTAAGAGACCAAAAGCTCCAGAAACAACATCAATTCAAATCTCTCTATGTCAGCTATTTTATTTATGAATCTTGAGTAAGAAAGTTGCAGTTTTGTGTAACCTTGCTTCCTCAAACAACTTGCTCAGATTGTCCACCTTTAGATTGTTTTCAAACTTTTACAGATATCCTCATAAGCTGTGCACTCCATAATGAAGTGCCATTTGGTTTCAACTGCCCCTTTACCACAAAAGATGCAAGTCCTTTCTTCCCACTCTTCTTTGGAAGTTATCCATCTACCCATTTGACATCGAAGATGACAGAACCCTGTCCTCAACTGAGCTATTAAGTGTCATGTCCCCACTATAAACACTCACATCTATAACCTAGAAGAGATAACACTATAAATAAATCCACAAATTGATTACTATCGATCCAAAAAAATTGTCTTACGAGTAAGACTTGACAATTTTAATAATCTCATAGAAAGAAAGCACTAATCTAATCCCCATGCCATCTCTGAGTAAGAAGGAAACAGAAATGGACAAATGAGAAAGTACATGATCAACGATTACTAAAGGCAGCAGTAAACATCAATATACTGAACATTGCCTTAGTCAATGATTTCAAGATGCTGTGATTAGGCAATAATAAAAAAATAATTATCATTAAGCAAAAGCAGCGAACACCACAGTAACAATAACTGTTGAATGCTCATAAGTAAAGAGGTACGGTTGTAGAACAACCACGATTTGAAGGGACAATAGCTGATAAGAAAGAGGCGACACCCTCGGGAGGGTTGTGACCATGGAAAAGGGTTGTGTCTTTGAGTGGATAGGCACTCAAAGGGAAAAGGGGGAAATCATAAGCATTCGATCCAGAAGTGATCAGCATCGAAGGAGAAAAAGAATAAAAGACGTGGAGTCTATATAAAGAGGAAATCGGGATTAAAATATTATCAGCAGCAGAGCAGCAAACTGATATGCTGTATCGTGCTTATTATCATATACTCGTTCATTTATGTTATGTCTGCATTTCTATATATAAATGTAATAAAAGTTATTGTATATTCTGTTATAAATACATACAAAGAAGCACTGTCAATAAGACTGCATTTGATCATAATAATAGATCAGATTTATACTTAATTTCTTATAAATTCCTAATGCATGAAAGACTATTATATCAATGGTTTAGTCTTTAATTATTTGCTATTGCCTGCAAGAGAATAGGTTGGTGTGTGTAGGGAGAAGCAGAGTAAATCCTCAGAAGATGGGTAAGCCCAAGACGGGGTATGGATGGAGTCCTGAAATCTTGAGGGAGCCTACTTGTAGACTGGTTTCCAAGCACCTATTGACAATAAATTGTAGACCGGCTTCCAAGCACCTATTGACAATAAATCCCCGTCTTCCATTAGGGTTAGGAAAGAATTAAGGTGGGGCCTGAATATAATAACTATTTATTGTATTATGAATAATTAATTGTTCTCTAGTTTTAAGAATCTGATTGAAGGAATGATAAGTGTGGTGATATATGGTTTAATTATAGGAAATAGGCTTACTTCCAGTAGGGGACATTATATTAAGATAATAGCCTTTCTTTTGATTTCAACCCTTAGGTAAGCCTTTTTGTTGTGCGTCCACATGGGATTAAATTCTTTGACATAGTGTGTTTTCTTCTGACTGTTTTGTTTTGTTTCGTTCACATGGCAGTTCTGAATTCTTCGAGCACCCAAATTGTTATCTCCTCATTAGAGTTAGTACAATCTTGCCAATTAATGTCCCATTTGTTCATCTAATTGTCATTTTGCTTTCTGCAAGTCTTCTTCCTGCATTTTAACTCCTCCACAGTAACCATTTTGGACCAACGGTGTTCATCTATCTTTTCAACATTTTTTAAGTAATCAAATGGAACCATTGTTGGGTGTTGGTGTGAATGACGATTTTGTTGAGCAAGGCCCAAAGCTAGTTAGTAGGGATCAACTCCCAGCCAATGTAGGTCAATTTGTACAGCCTTGTGAAATAGTTTGCAACCCTTTTGGTGAGTTGCAGCCCTTTCTCCCAAGCCTTTCTCCCAAGGTAAATAGGATTATGGATATGGAAGACCCCATCATCATAAACATATTACACTAAGGTGTGATTGCAATTTTCTATGAAGATCGGCTTCTGTCTTCCTTATTTCATTTACTTCATCCACAAATGTTTGCTTCATTTTCCCATTGGTTAGATGTATTTCATTATCTAGGAAAAAAGGAGTTGCTATTGTTTGCATAAATGTTTGTCATGCACGTTAAAATTACTTAAGAGGTCAACAATTAGATTTTAAGACAATCTCAAAACAATGGAATCAACTCAACAAATACACTATAAATCAAGCACGGCCAAGTATGTAATCCAATGTGGTCTTCTTCTTCTTGAAACTTTTCAAAATGACACTATTTATAGAAAACTAATGATTTCACTATAAAGTTTAAATTTTAGCCATGGTTTCAATTTTTTTTTGACAAACATGGGTCTATGAATCTACTCCAAAACATACAAATCCAAAGGTAATGCACCAAATTCCCTCTTAAACTTATAAGCTTAATGAGAATTCAAAATGACTATAAGTAAAACAAGATAAAAAAGAATAATAGTAAAAAACTTGAATAGAACAAATATAACTACTAAGAAGCCACAATGAGAAACTGACAATTATGCTCAATTTTGATGGATTGGTGTCATAATTGATACTACTAATTGTATAAAAAATAAAACTCATTTCTAGATGATTTAGAGTAAAGTCCATTAGTTTACTTTACATTAAAACAAAATTGTACTCAACAAAAAATAATTGAGAAAATTGAGATTATTGGTGAATAATGTTGTTCTTACTCTCATATTTCCAAGTGGTTATGAAAACTTTTCTTTGACAAATGCAAAAGTACAACTTCACATAAATTATCCCTTTATTTTATGTTTCAATCCCTCGTATGCCCTCTATTTTGAGAAGGATAAGAACATTGAAGGATAATATACGTGTTTATAAAAAATCAAGACGACAACATGCATGTCAATTACAAATATTTCAATATTTATTAAAACTATTACTATTAGTCCAAGATTTATGAAAGGTATAGCCACCATACCTAGGTATCAACATACTTATTCATGCATCAACTACTAATTCATCTATTTATCTCCACATGGGGAGACTCATTTGCTTACAAGCTTTGAATGCCATACATTAAGGACTTTGTTTGTCTATTTTTAGGCAAGAAGACATGACAATGGGAAGCTTGCACTAAAAAAAATGCAATCAAATGGTTTGCACCTTGTGAATGCATGTCTAACTAGTGGCACTCGAGGCATATACTCAAAAGTGATAAACTTTGACTCAATTACTTTGCGGCAACAATTCGATGATGACATTATCCAGAGTGAGATAGAGAAATATAGAAAGAGAGTATTAGATACAGAGGGAGAGAAAGAAATATAGATCTAGAGAGGTGTGCGTGCGTGTGTGCTATCACAGTCTTTGTATGCGTTAAATCAAATGTGCTATAACAAAGATCATATGCGCTATAACAATTATCTTATGCGCTATAACATAAATCACATGTGCTATAACATTTATATACATGCGCTATTTCAGCTATCATATGCACCATCTAAAATATCATATGTGCTAACTTATCACTCAAATGCGCCAATTAATCAATCAAATGCGCTACAACATTCATCCTATGCGCTATGATATTTTTCATATGCGCAAAAAACAAATCAAATGCGCTTCGAAAAAAGCCCTATGCGCTAAAAGAAAGCTAAAAAAAACTAGGGCATCAAAAATGCAGAAAACGTACAAAAATTCATCAAACATGCTAAAAAATCACACAAGAGGTTCAAAATCCAACTTACTGGAGGTCCATATGTTGCTGGCGTCTCAAATCGATGAACTCGTTCGAATCGGTGGTGTTGATGAGGTGGCACCATTTTGTTTCTTCTCCTCTTCTCTTCTCCAAAGCTCCAAATCTCCAAATGACAAGTCCACAAATGAGTTGGAAAGAAAGCCCTAGGAGCTTATATGGTCAATGGTGATGTCATCTTGGGTGTGTTGCCTAGGTGGACGTGTGGGGCATGTACGTGCTATGCTCGCACTATATTTTCACCAAATTTAAATAACTTTTATCGGCGGATCACTTTCGAAAAATTTTAAAAAAAAAATCCAAAAAAATCGATTTTTTTTTTAAAATTCCACAAAATTGTAATATTCTCAAAAATCAATAAAATTGACTTGATCATCGAATTTTTCTCAATTCATCTCCCAAGGGGGCATAATTAGCATATCGACATCCAAATTAGTATCAAAGACACCATATCGAAAATTTTGGCAACAACATCGATATCAAAAATTTCAGCAACACATCGAGCAATTTTTCTTTGAATCAACATGTGGTCACACACCACTTCAAAGATGGGCAAAATGTAGACACCTAAATCTGCACACTTAATTAAATGAATTTAATTTAATTAAATGAATTTAATTTGTTGAATTATCATTTATCCACCTATTAATTAAATTAAGGTTTAATTAATGTTCCATTTTCTTCTATCCAACCATTAATCAAATTCAACATTAATTAAATAAATTCTATTTATTTGATTAAATCCTCTTTCTACATTTAATTAAATTAATATTTAATTAAAATCCTTTCTTGCATATAAATAAATCAATATTTATCTATAAACCCCCCCGCACCCCCACTTGCATTTTCCTACAAATGCAAGTTGCATCCATTTTTAGTTGAAATAAAACATTTTATTTTAATTAAAATCTTATTTTCTCCCACTTACATCCTCCTACAAGATCCACTTGCATCCTAATCATTCTTCTAGAACCTCCTAAATCCCACTTAATTAGCCTAATCCCCTCCTAAACATTGTCACATTCCTAAGCAAAAAGGCAAGTCACTTTTCAAATCCCCAAAGTCTTCATTAACCATTAAAGGCCGTGTCTCCAACAAGTTAACCTCTAAAGTCTTCAACAACCATTAATGATTAATTCAACCTCAAACCTTGGTTAGAGACTTTCCCTCTAATTTAACCATCCTTTAACCCACGGGTCTCTTCAAGCATTCATTGCTTTGACCATGGATATCCATTAGCTCTTGCACAAGGCTTTATCCTTTGGGTAAAAGCATTATCCAATAACTCAACCCTAACCTCACCTCCCAAGGCAACCACCATGTCTTCTCAGACATTTAATGCCTATTACATCTCTTCTCAAGCCTCCTCATGGTGGCACTTGTCAGCCTAGGATCGGGTTGCAAATTTCACAAGGATTGATTATCCTTCAATCCTAACCCTTGTTAAGATTATTCAATCTTGACCATCCAATTTCCCATTTCTTCTATAAATAGGCTCCATTTCCTTCATTATTCATCAATCCAAGTCTTCATGCATCTAATTTATAGTCTCATTTCATCAAGCATTTTAGCCTCTCTTTGATAATAGTAATTAGATCATTTTAGTAGCATCATAGCATAGATTTATCATGTTAGTAATAGATTATGTTAGTTTCATTTCCATGCTAACTTAATATCATCTTAGTATCATCTTCATTCTAGCTTAAATATCATGCTAATCTCATAATCTTGCACCATTTCATAGCTAATCTCAATATCAATATCATGCTAAGATCTTAGTTGCTTTGCATTTAGATCTTTGATCATATATCCCTCATTTTTTAGGTAGTCATCCTAGAGATCAAGTGCTCATCTAAGCTGAGAGCCACCTTGATTTGAAGGATCCTTGGAGATAGAGAACAATGGAACAATCTTAAGAGATGGATGATTTTGTTAAAGATAATAGCTTCGGTCAGATAAATATGATCATGAATAAGACTTACATCATCAGAATATTTCATATATGTATACCAATATACATATTAATAATCATTGAGTTTATTATTACTATGTATATTAATGTAAATACAAAATCTTTCCATAAATAAATTAAATGATATAATGATTGATCATATATCGGCTGTCATCTCCCTAGTATAAAATCGAAAACCATGTATGATCCACTTACTATTGATAAAGAGCATCGACTATGCTCCTCGATCCACCATAAATCGATAATGTGTATCGATTTATCTAAATCGATTATGTGTATCGGTTAACTGACTTTTCAGTTTAACACATCGATTGTGTTAACTGAATAGTTAACCTCTGATGATGAATCAATATCTATTTAATTGTTTGTAATGGCAAACGAATTGTTAATGCCACCGATTATGAATCGGAATTAGTTTATAACAATAAACGGTTTACTAATGCCACCGATTATGAATCGGTATTGGTTATGTTAGATGGACAGACATATCGGTGGAGAGACATGCTTCCACACGAGTGGAGACATGTCTATCCATCGATGTGCCTCCCCATCTAATATATATGACTCACAAATAGATCGATGAGGATGTTGAAATGTGGCGACTGATCAGCAAAGTACTATACACTCAACACGTATTGGGGGTGGCAGCCCCCAAAGCGGGCAAAGCCCGCTACGAGGGTTCGAGGGCGGTAGCCCTCGAGAAATTTTTTTTTGCCGTTTTTTGTTGATGAAAACTGACATTGTAATAAAACCCTAAAAAGGCCGACTTTGTTTGTTGCCCTAAAAACACATGTTATAAGTGGCTGGGATGCTTAAGGCATTGTAATGTTGATGTACTATTTTTGCTGGATAATAAGAAAGATTGGACAACTGTGTATGGTGGACGTAACCCATTTTGGGTGAACCACGTTAAATCTCTGTGTTATCTGTGTCCTATTTTATTCCTTTATCTTTTGTATTTAAATCTGCATATAATTGTTAGTTCATATTTGCTTCGGATTTGCTTGAAACTCTAACAGAGGAGTGTACCGAAATCAATGAGTGCAATTCCAAGAAGATCGATCTTATTCTAAACACAACGATAGTTGTGATATAATTAACAGCACTTGAAGTATTATTGAAACTTAGGAATTCAATATATCTTGTGAACATACTATCTTCCTTCATACTAGTAGCAACCTGCAAGAATCTTAGGTTAGGAAGATTATCAATTGTGAGATAATAAAATTAAAAGGACACCTCTATTTTATCTACTAAGAAATCTAATCTAGATTAACATGGTATCAGAGCAAGGTCAAGGCTGATCCGATTAGATTTGAGATAGTAGATTAATCTAGACTATCATTTTGCTCAATAGGAAAAATCACATTCCTTTCTTCATAATGGCAAGCAGAGTCAGATTCGAAGATCGTCTTAAAGGAGCAACAAACTTTGTATCATAGATGTTTAGGATCATGCTTACCTTAAAAGAGAATGAACTAGATTCATTTATTAAGGGAAACATACCTGAACCAGATGATGATGTTGAGAAAATTCAATGGAAAAGCCATGAAAGTGATCGTGGATGCAGTTAGAGACCATATAGTTCCAATTATTTCAAAGTATGAAACAACATACCACATGTTTAAATCACTTGAAGACATGTATGAAATAAATAATACCAGCAGAGCTCTCACGTTGAAAAGACAACTCCATCATGTAAAGATGAATAAGGGAGAAACTGTCACATCATATTTTATGAGGATCATTGAATTGAGGGACCAACTTTCCACAATTGGTCATCTAATTGACAAAAAGGAGTTTACGTTGATGGCTCTAAATGGACTCCCAACATCATGAGAATCATTTATTCAAGGAATAAGTGCACATTCAAAACTTCCCAAGTTTGATTGGTTGAAGAGGGATTGCATTCAAGAAGAATCCAGATTGATTACCAGGGGGACTGACCAAAATGCAATCAATGAAGACATTCATGTGTTGAATTCTGACTCTCACAAGAAAGGGAAGAAGAGGAACTTCAAGAGGAAGAAGGACAGGGGTACCAATAGAAAAGGCTCTTCCAAGAAGAGGAGGGGCATGTCTCAAGTGCAGTGCTTCAGATGTGATAAGTATGGACATTATGCCATGAAGTGTTCGGATAGGCCAAAACAACAAGCCTCCATTGTTGAAGTTGAAAAGGCTAGCATGGAGAATGAACCCGAGAAGTTTGTCTTCTATTCAGCCTTATCAAGCCAAGTATCAACCAGTCTCAACACCTGGGTAATTGATAGTGGAGCCTTGCACCATATCACCATATTTAGAGAACACCTAGACACTATGGTGGAAAAGTCTGATGAGGAAGTAACCATTGAGGACGATTCTAACTACCCAGTCAAAGGGATTGGAACCTGTACCATAAATTTAAAATCAGGCATATCTCTTCAACTTACAAGAGTATTATTTGTGCCAGGAATAAAGAGAAATCTAGTCTCCATTTCTGCACTGGAAGACACAAGGTATAGGATAACCTTCATGGAAGACAAAGTTCTAGCATGGCCAAAGAAATCCACAATCAAGAAGGCTCATACATAGGAATTAGACATGGATGCCTTTACAAACTATGCACTACTCCCACTCAAGCCCTAATTCATGAGACTTCAAATTCAAACGAGATTTGGCACAAAAGATTAGGGCATCTCCATTTTCGTGCTCTACCCTCCATAGAGAAAAAGGTGATTGGTTTGCCTAAGCTAAATCAAAATCATGAAGAATCTTGCAAGGGTTGTGCCCTAGGAAAGAATACAAAAGGAACTAATTCATTCTGATTTATGTGGACCCATGTCTGTAACCTCTATAGGAGGATTCTTGTACTATGTAATATTTGTAGATGACTTCTCTAGGAAAACCTGGATATATTTTCTTAAATGTAAAGAGTCTGAAGAAATCCTTATATGGTTCAAGGAATTCAAAGCTCTTGTAGAAAACATGTCAGGGAAGAAAATCAAAACATTAAGGACAAACAATGGGGGGGAATATGCTTCAGAAATTTTTAAGGAGTTTTGTGTAAATATTGGGATTAGGAGGGAGTTTACTATACCTTATAATCCTCAACAGAATGGGGTAGCAGAAAGAAAAAATAGGACCATAGTAGAAGCTGTTAGAGCTATGATGCATGATCAAAACATAGAAACTTCATTTTGGGCTGAAGCCTCTAGAACAATTGTCTACATCCAAAATAGATGCCCTCATTCACTTCTAGATAACAAAACACCTGAAGAAGCATTTACTGGCATCAAACCTGATATAAGTCATCTAAAACTCTTTGGTTGTCTGGTCTACTTACATATACCTAAAGAAAAGAGGTCTAAGTTAGAACCGTCAGGCAGAAAAGGGATGTTTGTAGGCTATAGTGAAACATCTAAAGCCTATAGGATATACATACCTGGCCAAAGATTAATTGAACTTAGCAGAGATGTCATCTTTGAGGAAGACATTGCCTTCAGGAAATCCAAAGGCTCTCTTGAGATAGAAGATCAAGATCCTCCTGACAATATGGAAGAGGATCATGCTCCTGAGATTCAGAGGGAGACTCCTGAAGAAATTGACAGTGAAGATCAAATTGCTCCTTTAGATGAACCCAGTAATGCAAACCAAAAGAGACCACTTTGGGCTAGGAAGACGATTTAGGAAGCTAAGAATTATACAACACCAAAGGGAACCTTCAGGGAAAGCAAGAGACCTCACATATTCTCTAGCTATGTAGCCTTGATGAGTGAGATCATAAATTCAGAACCATCTCGTGTTAAAGAAACTCTAAATCATCAAGTGTGGAAAGATGCTATGTCTGACTTGAGTATCAGTCCATTGCAAAAAATGATGTCTGGGACATCGTACCAAGGCCTAAAGAAAAAACTGTTGTATCATCAAAATGGCTCTTCAAGATCAAACATGCTGCAGATGGTAGCATTGAAAAACACAAAGCCCGGTTTGTTGCTAGAGGGTTCTCTCAAAAATAAGGAATCGATTATGAAGAGACTTTTGCCCCTGTTGTCCGATACACTTTAGTTAGAGCAGTAATTGCCATTGCAGTATCAAAGGGATGGAAGATCCATCAAATGGATGTGAAGACTGCATTCCTAAATGGCACTATTGAGGAAGAAGTCCATCTAGAGCAACCTGAAGGATTTGTTATACATAAGGCTGAATCACATGTTTGTAGATTGAAGAAGGCCTTGTATGGACTTAAACAGGCCCCTAGAGCCTGGTATGAAAGGATTGATCACTACCTCTTGGGATTAGGTTTCTCCAAGAGTAATGCAGATCCAAACCTCTACTTTAAGGTAATTGATGGTGATATGTTAATTCTTATTATATATGTTGATGACCTGTTAATCACAGGAGAAGATCACCTAATTGCCCAGTGTAAAGAAGACTTAGCTTCAGAATTTGATATGAAGGATTTGGGTATCCTACATTACTTCCTTGGATTAGAAGTTTGGCAACAAGCAGATGGCATCACTTTAAATCAGGGAAAGTATACTATTGACATTCTGAAGAGGTTTGGAATGATGGAGTGTAGACCCATGTCTACACCTATGGAAACAAACTTGCACAAATTGAAGGAAGCAACAATAGACTCAGAATTTGCAGATCCCACTCTCTACAGACAGATAATTGGATCCCTGATGTATTTGGTCAACACTAGACCTGATATTTGTTATGCAGTAAATGCACTTAGCCAGTTTATGTGTGAACCAAAGGAGATACCTCTTGTTGCAGCAAAACACATTCTGAGATACCTTCGAGGCTCCATTGGATATGGTCTTAGATACAAACATATAGACCTAGATCTACATGGGTACACTGACTCAGACTGGGCTGGAAGTGTGGTTGATAGAAAGAGCACATCAAGATGTTGCTTCAGTTTAGGATCAACAATGATCTCATGGATTAGTAGAAAACAATCCTCAGTTGTGCAGAGTTCTACAGAAGCTAAGTACATTGCAGCCTCCATGGGAGTAAGAGAAGCAGCGTGGCTTAGGAAATTGCTTGTAGGATTGTTTGGACAACCCTTAAATCCTATCATCATCCATTGTGACAACCAAAGCTGCATCAAGCTTTCAGTGAATCAAGTGTTTCATGATAGATCAAAACACATTGAGATTCCTTATCACTATGTTAGAAACATGGTAGAATGGAATGTGATCCAGTTGGAGTATATTAGTACAAGTGATCAGACAACAGACATCCTCACCAAGTCTCTCTCCAAGATAAAGGTTGAACACTTTTGGGATAAACTTGGTATGGTTCAACATGTAAATTAAATTTGAGATTGAGTCTCTAATTATTTTTATTTGTACTAATATTTAAATATGTTTAATGTGTAAAAGCTTTTATTGTCATGTGTGTGACTCCATGACTTCATGGCCCCCTTGTGAACATTGTTGAAAGGTGACAACTTTTCAATAATGAACACTTGTATCAAATTGATATTGTAAGGTGACAACTTTACAATGATCAATTTCACTATCATGATGGATATCATGTGACTTGATATCTTTGGACATATCATGATAGTTAATATCTCTTAGACATTATGGTAGATATCATGAGACTTGATATCATTAAATAAAACCATAATACTCTACAATAGATCTTCATGGTGGATATTATGAGTCTTAATATCCGTGGATATGCCATGATCTGATATTCATTATGGTAGGCATCATGAGACATGATGTCAAGTGCACATACCATAAATATGGATAATTGGGAGATATGATAAATATCATGTAATTTGATATTCTTGGTTATACCATATCTTCCTTCACAATTAATGGATCTATTGTGTTATACTCTTGGATATATTTTATCTTCGCTAGCTAAGAGGGAGTGTTAAAGATAATAGATTCGGTCAGATAAATATGATCATGAATAAGACTTACATCATCAGAATATTTCATATATGTATACCAATATACATAGTAATAATCATTGAGTTTATTATTACTATGTACATTAATATACATACATAATCTTTCCATAAATAAATTAAATGGTATAATGATTGAACATATATCGACTGTCATCTCCCTAGTATAAATAAAAAACCATGTATGATCCACTTACTGTCGATAAAGAGCATCGACCATCCTCCTCGATCCACCATAAATCGATAATGTGTATCGATTAACTGACTTTTCAGTTTAACATACCAATTGTGAATTGGTTGTGTTAACTGAATAGTTAACCTCTGATGATGAATCAATATTTATTTAATTGTTTGTAATGGCAAACAAATTGTTAATGCCACCGAATATGAATCGGTATTAGTTTATAACAATAAACGATTTACTAATGCCACCGATTATGAATCGGTATTGGTTATGTTAGATGGACAGACATATCGGTGGAGAGACATGCCTCCACACTCTCTAATTTCAAAGGCCGTAAGAGCACCAAATAGTTGATCCATTGAAAATTTTATGTAAATCCCTAGCTTCCTCAATAGAAGACACTTTGGGACTATAAGCTTTGGGAAGAGACTTGAGTACCTTTTGTACCACAATTGGTTCTTTCAATTCCTCACCAAGACCTTTGGTTGCATTGATGACGACATCTACTTGAAGTATATAGCTAGCAATATCCTCATCTTCTAACATTTTTAAGTTCTTAAATTTACTTTTGTAGATCTACAACGTAGCTTTCTTGATTTTACTACTAATCTCCTCCTAGACATCCTTAGTAGGGAAACAATGTATTACCTTTATAAGTTCAACATTAACTAATCCACTCAAAATAACATTCTTTACTTTAGCATTATTTGCATAAGTTGTAATCTCATTGAGATCAGTTGAAGAAGCCGAGTGAGGAGTATAACCATTATCAACTAATTCCCAAGTACCAAATCCTAATGAGGTCAGATAGGAATCCATCCTTACCCACTAGAAAGCATATTTTATTCCATCAAATCAAGGAGCATTGTATGAATGAGAGCCTTCTTGTTCTATCTCGATTTTTCTTTGAGTTGTTACAATTCTTCTAAGGAACTTAACTCTAATACCAATTGTTAATCACACTAAAATACTGAGAGTTGGGAGTGAATCAGTATTCAATTAAAATTAAACCCTTCTACAATAGATTAAACCCTTACTCAAAAATAGATCACCAATAATTAAACAAAACATCACAATTGCACAAGTAGACTCCACATTTATGCAGAAAACACAACAAGGGAAAAACTTCGGTGAGTAAGTTGCTTGGATCTACTATCGAAATCCAACCTCACAATTTTATAAATAGGATTGCAATTTTACTTTAGGGCTACAACCCAAGGAAGCAACAATTCCCTGAATCGGAGTTTTATGGCTACAACCAAAGAAAGTCCACTACTCCCTAATGATTACAACACTTAAAAAAAGGAGGCTTCGACCTCATATTAGCATGACTAATTGATTGACCTCCACTGCTACAACTCTATCAACTGCTTTTGGCTCACTGCCTCCGGAATATTTCTAGGATTAATTCAATGAGATTACATTTGGCTCACTACCTCTGGTATATTTTAAGCTCTTCTTTGCATTCTTCACTTCAACCTCCTTGCTTGCAATTGATTTGATCATGCATTTATTCCTCTGCAAGCATCAACAAGCTTCTCCAAGTCAGCAAAGATGAAATATTTAGACATGAAATGTGCATTAGCCAAAGAGCTCATCCCAAAAAATTCTATAGTGGAGGGGAAGTAAATGTGGCCCAAACTAGGAGATAAAAATACCCAAAAAACTTTAGCACACCTCTCCATGCTAGTGCAACCTCAAAGCATTGGTGCAAATATTCCAAGTCAACTAAACAACCATTTAACCTTTCACACATTCACTCCAGTCAACAAATAGTACCAAAGTGGCTAGAAACTAATGTGTGGAGCATATATAGGTATCATATGAAATTAATTTTTTTTCCTGTAACCTTCTTTCACTTTATCATGATGAATAGATCTAGCACAAGCAAACTAAATCTAAACATAGTAACATAGTCAAACCAGAAAACACAATCTAGGAATAGAATATTTAAATCCATGCTTGTACTACACTTGAGAATCTGAGACTTGATGAGAAGTAATGTGCAAACAATAATATCCTCCCCAAAACTACAAGAGAAAATATTGAATTGCAGAGAAGTGCAAAGCGTTCCTCTAACCCATCCTAATAAGCAACAAAATTGTATTTACTTTGCATGCCCTGGAAATATCTATATTGACTTTCATGACCCTAATGAGAAACATTTAAGCTACACATCCTCCTCTTTCTTACTTCCAAACTAAAAAATCATATCTTTAGATGCAGAGAACTGCAAAACAATCTTCTAAGCCAAAGGTACCAAATCTGGCACTACATGCTTGAGTTGTTTCATTGAAATAACCTACAAATTAGAGCACATTTGCATCCAACCATGAACTTTAGAACATCACTTGACATCCAACAATGATCTATAGATCACCACATTTGATCAACACTTTTGACATCCAACCATGAATCATCATTCCATTAGGAAAATATACTACAACAACATGTCAAATAAGGCATATTTGACATCCAACCATGAACATCAGAGCAAAGATACAACGCAACAATACAACTCTTCAACTCAACTCTTCATTAGGAATAAGATACTATTACCATATCTACACTAATCTCCCCCTTAGTCATTGTTGAACAATAGATTTAAAATTTTAAAATCTTCCTAAAGGTGTAAAAAGTTGGTGCAGAATTAGGAGACTGTTTATATTTTTCCCCTTAGGAGGGTCATATGAAAAATATCTATGAAACTTAAAATGTTTCATCAATACTAAAAGATCATCGGCCAACATATTACATCGAACACCTCAACAAGAGTCTCGCCGAAAGGATAGTTTCATCAAAATGAAACATAAAGTGTAAAGCACTAAGATGACTTTGGTGAAATATCTCTTTCGGTAGATGAAAGAAATGACTCATCGATGCTCCAGTTTCATCGAAAAGTGGAAAGTAAACAAAAGGTGATGTCGAGGAAGTTAAGCTACCGATGAAACCTAAAAATGTCCATCGAAAGACAAACCCTATCGATAGCAATATGTCGATAAAAAACAAAAGGGTTTCATCGATAAAGGAAAGGCATCAAAGAAGAGGAGGACTTCGGCGGGACTATCAGATACTTTATCGAAACAGAAGTCTCATCGATAGGGAAAATATATCGATGAAAAAGGGACTTCAGCGGGCCAGCATAAAGTTTTATTGAAGCATAAGACTCATCGAAAAACAATCTCGATGAAAGTCATGACAAACTCATCGACAAAGATCTCATCGAAGAAAGGATGGTTTCGGGGAAACTAAAATATGATTTTCGACAAGAACCATTTACCGATGAAATGATATCGAAGAAACCAAATATGTTCTCATCGATAGTGTTTGTCGATGAAAATGATACATCAAGGAAGCACTTAAGTCATCAGCCGAAGTTATGGTCGTATCGATGAAAATCTGATATCGAGTAGGGCCTGGAATAACTCAACGACATGCATTTTTCACCGAGAGGAAGGATTTCCTAACAAGCAGATAGTATATCGATGAAAAGCGGTTTTCCTGATACAAAGCTTTCATCGATCCCGAAAGAACATAAAATAAGTTGTGTCGAGGAAGAATAACTTTCAATGAAAGATTAAAGAGCTCCATCGAAGACAAAGGTTTCGACGAAAAGCTAATTCACAGTCACTTCAGCTAAACATTGGTTCCCGCGAAGGAATTAAAAGCTTAAATTGAAGGTGTCACATCTGCAATTAAGTTCAAACACTTGAGTGACTATTGCAAGCATAGAGACATTAACTATTGTGTCCGATACAAGTTGCTCACAAAATTACAGCTAAATTGATCGAATTTTCATGGGAACTAGATAATTGCCAAGATCCAGAAAGTTGCAGGAAGCTAGCTGAGGCTCGAAAGGAATAGTCCAAGCTGATAGAAGAAGTTTAACAATTCTCCAAGTAAGTGTGATATCCTGCATTGATTGAAGTTATGGAACCCTCATCTTCTTCTAAAAAGAGTAGGAAAGGAAAAGAATTAAACCTTGAGGAAAAACCCAAACGACAGAAGAAAGAGGGTAGAACTCTAGTTTAGGATTTATTGGACCAATGTCCAACTTCCAGTGTAAGGTCCAAGAAAATAAAAAATGAAGAGGAAGGATTAGAAGACATATTTGAACATCTAGGAGACATATGGACTGAGATCAGAGGACATGAGTTGTTTTTATTTGGTTACAAGAGAAGGGAAGCTCCTGAGCCCATAAGTAACCTGTGGAAGAGAAACTTAGGGAAACTGGTGGTGCCGAATGTATTTGTAGATGTTGAATTAATGAAAGCCCTACCAGATTCCTATAATCCAGAAACCAAGACCATATATGATTACCGAGGAAATCCTATGGTGGCAATCAACAAACAGACAATTGATATGGTGTTTGATTTAGACTGGGATGTAGAGGAGAAGATTGACATGCAGAAATTGTCACAAGAGTTTTTCAATTTAGAGGACATCTATAGGAAATGGAGATTACCCATTCACTGGCCAAAGGTCGGAGGATCCATAATTCCTTTCAGTAAAACTGACAAGGTGCCCTTTGATGTCAACCAATTCCATCCTTACTTCAAGTATACATACTATGCTGCAGCCCAAGTCTTAGGCTTAGAGGCTCATCCTCTCATGGATATTGGGGCTATGTGCTGACTTGCAATCAAAAGACCCTAGGCCGTTTGATTATGCCACTTATGTTGCAGAAGCCTTAAATCATGGGCTGGAAAAGTTAAAAGGAGACCTTGTCAATATCCATTTCTCCTTGTATTCTTTGCTGTTGCATGTTATTCTTTATTGTGGACAAGAGTCCAATTTCTGGTTAGATGATTTTAGCATCAGAGCTTATGATAAAAGTGGTTTGAAGAAACCAGTCCAATTGTGGGTCTCTGCATGGGACCAAAGATTTACAAACAACCAATACTGGCACTTCCAGGAATACTTTGTAAAACCACTCAGTGCAGCCCTCGAACAACATAGAGACTATACTTTGTCCCCTGAGATCAAAAGATTCCTCAGGCCAAAAGATTTCTCTCCAGAGTCTCAGATTGATCATAATTGGGGTGATTGGTACTACCACCCTAATCATACAGAAATCAGAGTATTCGGGTATGAAGGGAAGCCATACATGCTCCCAATTACAGTGCCAAATAGGGTGGCTAGTCTGGAGATTGTAAGACAATTGTCTGCTGTCAGTGCCAAACATCTCACAGATTTTGGTAAACAATCTATTGTGCCACGGTTACTAGTATTTTCTGATTTTATTGTTAAAAGCTCCAAAAGTTATCATTTACTTCAGACTAAGTTAGATTATTATGGCATGACTCTGGGTAATCCTAGAGAGAACTTTGATCCTGAGGGATATGTGAAAGCTACAAAAACATCTCAGAAACTAAGGGCTGGAATACATGTGGCTCAAATGCCAGATGATTTAATCAGGAATCTTGAAAGGGAGGAAGCCAAGGCCTTGAGAGAAAGATTTGAGATGACTTGGGAAGATTTCAAGTGGAAGAGAGTGAGGGGAAAAGTGGATGGAAATTTACTTGGAGATCTCCAAGATCCCTTGGAGGTAGCTAAAAAACTGCTTCAACATGAGGCAGAAATTATGCATAGAGTGCCCCCACAGTTTCTCCATTTTATCAAAACTGGAAGAGACAGTGAGCCATTGGCTCACATGTCACCAAAATCAACTGCTAGTCGCATCCCTGCTGACTCCCCTAGAGAAGACTATCCCCCTGGCTTTGAGGTAGAAGTGGATATGGAAACTGGTGAATTCAATATCAGGGAAGTGGTTGATATAAGAATGACATAACATGAAGATTTTGTTGCAGAAGAAGGGTTCACTTCCTCAAAGGAATTCCTTTCATTCTTATACCAGTACAAAGGGGCTCATGTGAGAAGAAATATGGCTAGGAAACCAGAAGAAGAGCAGATGAAAAGGCTGCAGGATGAGATAGATACTCTCATGAAGGATATGACCCCTGAAAAAGGGAGGAAGATGCTAAAAGAGGCTGGTGTCATCATCTTTTCAGGTTGGGACATGAATTCAACACTTATGTTTGACAGATTCCTGAACAAGCAAGACCTGAACCAACAGGTACTACCCCAAGAAGTAGATAAGTTGTTTACAAGTTCAGGATATGATCCAGATCAAAAAGCTCTTTTGCAATGGGCATTGTACCCGAAAGGAAAAAGGCCAATTATTATGGATACAGAAGAAACCTTTGGACATCTTATGGTCCATCAGGTAGGGAAGACTGACCCTAGGGTCACAACAAAATTGAATTTAGATATAGCTAGGCTAAATGTGGATCAGACAGAGTTTTTGGTCAGGGAAAATATTACTTATAAGGGTTTATATGAAAAGACTAAAGATGAAAACCAGAGGCTACAAACAAGGATACTGCAGCATGAGACATGAACTCCCATAAGTGAATATGCTACATATCCCACAGGTCAAAGCTTGGATGATATCTCAGATGCCTTGTACTAGAAGTACAAAGCAGAAAAGGCTACCAAGCAGGTTGAAGATATGAAGCAAAATATGTTAAGGTGGTCAATGACATAATTGATCACAGGTTTAAATCAATGATGCCTACTGCGGAAAAATATTGGTTTACATATACTGGAACTATAAAGGCTTTTGATCAGCATAAGCAGCTTGCATCCAGAGTCAAAGGGATCACTGATGTCACACCAGAGGAGCAGGCAGAGATTGATACTTTTGCAGGACCCCATGAAGAATTCGGGAGTATGCTGGAAAAGGAAATACGGACTTTGTATTAAGGGAATACCCCTAGGGTGCCCTCTTTTTATAGCGAAGGTATATTGATTACCTTGGATCAGTGGAAAATAGAATTGGTAAATATCAAAGAGCAATCATTTCAGGAACTGCAAAAGAAAGAAGACCCGACAGCATTGGCGAATTACATCCTGTCAGGATACAATCTACAATAGTTTGAAATGAAGAAATTGGTTGACACTGTCAAGCTTTACAAAGATGACAAATATACCGAACACATGGGAATGTTTAGTCTTCTTGTGTTTAGGTTAGTTAACAAATCGTCTTCCTAATTAATGTATAAACAAAAGGACACGACTCTCGTCATGACCCTTCGTTTACATATATAAAGCGAAGGATTTTTGTATGAAAAATAATAATGAGAAGACTGCCAGATAAAAATATGGCTTTGGGCTAATCAATTGTAATCGAAGATTGAAGAATCAATACGAGATCAGATCTTTGTTCCTGTTCCAAATTTGCAGAGTATTCTTCTTTGTGGCATTTGTGTGTGATATTATCATAGTAGATAAGATTGTTTATATTCTTTTAGTAAAGTACTCATTTTGTGTTATTTCAAATTGAATTAAAAGATTTATCTGTGGATTGTAATCATTCCTGATAATTCTTTCTTGTGTGGTCTCATAAGGTCTGGGTTAAATACACACAAGCAATTAAATAATACAAGTGATTAACTGAACTCAGAAGGAAATAACAATTGACAGACCTATAAGGGATAAGTTTAATCATTGTCTCATACAACATATATTAAGTCCCTCAAGAAGTAATCGACTCTGTAGCCCAAAACATAAAAGGCACTGATCATTAAGTACAACCCTCATCACAGTTTACAAAATTCACAACTGAATAAGCAACAATAGGAGAAGTTGAGTAGGAAATATAAAATAAGTTAACAATAGTGTATACATATGAATTTTAAGCACAAAGATCAAATAAATTTTATAACAACAATCTTGAACTCATCTGCTATATCTCCATCCTAGGAACCTATGCCATTCTGAGATAGGAAGAAGATAAATCAAGACACTAAATTTGCTATAAAAAGCATTAGTTGAAGGAACAACTAGTGAGTAGGTATACCCGCCTAGGTCCTGTAGAGCCTAAAGTGAGAGAGTTAGTAACCAAATAGGTTCACTCTATAAGTTGGCCAAGTCAATTGGAGGGTTTGATCATAGGAGTTGGCATTTCCTTAGAACCTATCCAATCTATTGATTTGAGACCCAACAGTCATAACATAAGATAGCTGATGTAGTCAAGGTAGGGAGACCCAATGAAGGACATCCCTGCCTTGCAGTCTATAAGAGAAAACACCATGCAAGATACCGACAACCGGTAAGCAACCCTAACCGGTAGAAGCAACACAAGATATAACCGATAACCAGATAAATCAATCACTATATTCATTTAATGAATTACATAAGCCTTCAACAACTACACATGCTGGACCACAACCCATGATTACAAAACAATCCATACAACACAAATCTAAGATCTGCAAATCTTCTGCTCGACAAATAGGCCTCTGGTAACAGTTTGCACTATTCTGCACTGATCCGGACCTCAGTCCCTCCGGACTTTAGTCCCCCTGGACCAAAATATCTCCAGAAACTACATCCTCGCTTGATCTCTTCTTCTTGGGACCGCTGTCCTCCAAAATGGATCTCTAATATTTCCCTTTATACCATCCACAAGCAATAACAACTCGATTAGGTCGGCCAAAGACCAACCGGTTCATAATGAAACGTGTAAACGATAACACGTCGACCCAAATCACCAAGAACATCTTCAAATGCATAAAACTTCATGCGGTCCTCCGAAAACATCAAACAAGGTCCAAAACAACATCATTCAATGATCCGCAATTTACAGAAACCACTTGCAACCCGATTCATCTTCGCTCCATATACTGCAAAACCAACTGGTAAGAACATACCAATACCGGGCCAATACCGAGCCAATACCGGAATCAATGTCTCACCAGGATCAAATCCAAGTGCTAGTTTGAACTACTCCAAGGCTCCTGCATCAGACTCTCGGGGTTAATTAAAAGGTCAGTCCCATCACTTGCTTGATGTAGTCAAGGTAGGGAGACCCAATGAAGGACATCCCCACCTTGCAACCTATAACAGAAAACACCATGCAAGATACTGACAAACGGTAACAGATCACAAGATATAACCGGTAAGCAACCCTAGCCAGTAGAAGCAAAACAAGATATAACTGATAACCAGATAAATCAATCACTATATCCATTTAATGAATTACATAAGCCTTCAACGGCTACACATGCTCGATCGCAACCTAGGATTACAAAACAATTTATACAATACAACTCTAAGATCCGTAGATCTTCTACTCAACAAATAGGCCTTCGATAATAGTCTGCACTATTTTGCACTGATCCGTACCTCATTCCCTTCAGACTTCAGTCTCCTCGGACCAGAATCTCTTCGGAAACTACATCCTTTCTCGATATATTCTTCCTCCGACCGTTGTCCTTTAAAATGGATCTCTAAGATTTCCCTTTATACCATCCGCAAGCAATAACAACTCGATCAGGTCGGCCAAAGACCAACCGGTTCATGATGAAACGTGTAAATGATAACATGTCAGACCAAATCACCAAGAACATCTTCAAATGCATAAAAATTCATGCGGTCCTCCGGAAACATCGGACAAGGCCCAAAACAACATCGCTCAATGATCCGCAAGTTACGGAAACCCCCCGCAACCCGATTCATCTTCGCTCCATACACTGCAAAACCAACCGGTAAGAATATACCAATACCAGAATCGATGTCTCACCAAGATCAAATGCAAGTGTTGGTTTGAACTACTCCGGTGCTCCAGCATCAGACTCTTGAGGTTAATTGAAAAGTGAGTCCCATCACTTGATCTGGTTCGGTGATTTGTCAGTAGGTACTTGCAACTGCCTTAGGGGTTTGGCGGTTTGACTATAGGTTTTGGTTGCCTCTCCTCGACGATCTACCAGTCCACCCTACAACCTACATCAGTTTGGTGATCTGTTCAAGTCTCCACCCACTAACTGCCTCAAGCTCAAGCTCTAGGTTCGACGTTCTTCTTGCAAGCCTTGCACTGCCTCACGTTCGGCGATATGAACAAGTCTACAAGCTGCCTCAACTTCCTTTCCAACTAACCGGTACATAACTGGGTCTTCTTCGATCAACATGTTCACAAACTAGCTCTAATACCACTTAATGCAATCAAGGTAGGGAGTTCCAGTGAAGGACATCCCCGCCTTGCAACCTATAACACAAAGCATCATGCAAGATACCGACAATCGGTAACACAACACGAGATCTAACCGATGAAGAGCAACTTAAACGGTAGAAGCAACACATGGTATAACCGGTAACTAGATAAATCAATCACTATATCCATTTAATGAATTACATAAGCCTTCAACGACTACACATGCTGGATTGCAACCCAGGATTACAAAACAATCCATACAACACAAATCTAAGATCCACATATCTTCTGCTTGACGAATAAGCCTCTGGTAATAGTCTGCATTGTTCTGCATTGATCTGGACCTCAGGCCCTCTAGACTTTAGTCCCCCCCAGACCAGAATATCTCTAGAAACTACATCTTCGCTAGATCTCTTCCTCATATCTATGTCCTCCTAAAATGAATCTCAAAACTTTCCCTTTATACCATCCGCAAGAAATAACAACTCAATCAGGTTGGCCAGAGACCAACTGGTTCATGATGAAACGTGTAAATGATAACATGTCAGTCCAAATCACCAAGAACATCTTCAAATGCATAAAAATTCACGCGGTCCTCCAGAAACATCGAACAAGGCCCAAAATAACATCGCTCAATGATCTGCAAGTTACGGAAACCACCCGCAACTTGATTCATCTTCGCTCCATACACCGCAAAACCAACCGGTAAGAACATACCAATACCGAGCCAATACCAAAATCGATGTCTCACCAGGATCAAATCCAAGTGTCGGTTTGAACTACTTCGGTGCTCCTACATCAATAACATTGGTTAATATGTCATGGGTTGACATCAATGACAATACACTACTCCATATCTGCAACAATAAATCAAAAAGTTGGGGATTTGCATGGATGGTGACTTTGATGCCTTTGTAGAGGAATTTTAGGCATTGATGGTAAGTAGAGGGAATGATTTTAATGACATAAACTCATGGGCAGCCAAGGAGGATGTTGTAGAGAAGATCAAGATCGACCTCATGACACATTGTATGTTGAAATGCCAGATGCACTTGGATCACAAGAGAGATAGTGCCTTCAAAACTCCTTTTCACATTGTCAAATCCTTGATAGTGATTACTTGTTGAGATCACTCTAAGTGTACTTGACTTTTTTTATAAACTTTGGAGTGCATAGATTGAGGGTAGAACTATTATCTTGCAAGACCCACTTTACCATATGTTTTCTAATGAGGAACTCAATATGAAGAGAGCCTTTCTTATTGGGTTCAATGGAAGTCATGTCATGCTAGCTTTTGTAAGGATCTCTTGGTGATGACCTCAATAGTAGTTCTTGAAACCAAGTTGATTCTATATCATTGGGGACATGGGTATCATGGAGGGATTTGGTGATGATCTCTTGGTGGATAGGTGACGATTTCAAGAGGTCTAAGGTGGAGATTTGTGTGGGGGATTTTCTAAGATGATCCAATATATTATATTGTGCATTTGGAGAGGTTGAGGTAGATGAACTTGGAACAATTATTCTTCCTCTTCTGGTGGTAACTGCACTTTGTGGATCTTGGCCTTTGATGTGAATCATATCTATGGGTATCTACTTGAGTGATACAACCAACTATGTTGTCATAATTGAATGGAACCAAATTGTAGTTTGTAATATTAGTACAATTATTATGATTATGATTTTGATTCACATTTGGTCCCACATTAACATTAGAAGAACCCACTCTCGACACATGCTTGGGGAATGCATTTTGATACATCTATAACTATGCATGAGGGGAAGCATTTGGGACAAGGCTAGTGACAATATCACCCTTATTGATGAGATCCTAGATGTAGCTCTTGAGCTTCATGCATTTATTAGTGACATATCTCTTATTTGATGATAATCATAGTATTCATTATCCTTGTACCACTCTTGTTTTGGTTTTGACTCATTGAATGGTTGTGTTTGTGGAAAAGTTACCATGTTTTCTTGCACATTCTTTGAAACACTACATCTAGTGGATCTCCCGAAGGTGTATAATTACATTTCTAATTGTTTTGAGTATTTGGTCTAGGTTGACCTTGGGGGACTGAAATGGTGTTTGCTTGTATAGTGTCAAAATTGTACTCCTTTAATTATGAGTCCAATTTCATACTCTAATAAGCACTTATTTTAATTTTCTCATTCCTCTAATAATTTTGGGACCTAATCTTGCCTTGAATTAATCCTCAATTCAAGAATATGAGTCCTATCTTACTTTAAAGCTTCAACACATTCTTATTTGGGCCCTTATTTAAAGTGTGTCCTTTCTCTTTTATCATTTTAAGTTTATTTGGGTCCTATCTCATTTTAAAGTTCAATGCACTTTTCCCCCACTTAAATGCCATCATTTCTCATATAAATTATAGATCCCATATCTGGGCCCTATTAGCTTGTGTCCCTAAAAATTTGGGCCTATTTTGTCGAGACTTTATGGTTTAGCTACATAGTCTGATATTTTTTTTGTTGAAATTTTGGGAGGATAATGTGTTGGCCTTAACATTTCTAGATCAATCCTCAAAGTTGGATATGACCATTTCAAGTCAGCCAAAAAGTTATTTTACCTTGAGAACCCTATATAAGACATCATCCCTATTCAAGAGAAATTATTATTCTTCAAGAGTAGATCTGTATAGAAGGAGCAACAAGATACAACAAGGCTTCTTCAATTATGTTTTAATGATGAATTTTGTGATGTATTATGATGTTATTGCATCAATACATGGAGGAATTACCCTAAGAGCATTGTATCATCAATTGAAGGTATAAACATTTCAATTAACCATTTCCATTCATGTATTTCATTTCAGATTTTTATTTCTTTCCTTATCATCATTGTTGTAGGGTTGAGTCCAACCTAGGGTTTAACAAAGGCAAGCCCCTGTACTACCCAACGCCATTTTTCTCTCCTATTGTGTATTTGCAAGCTCAAAAATAGGTTTCAAGTTCAAACTAAGGGTATAAGAGCCCAATGTAGATAGAGACAAAGGAAACTAGACAAATTTTATCATAAAAGAGGAGAAATAGGGCACCTAGCACCATAGTACACGTGTTTTTGCTTGTAGTTTGAACATAGGATAATCTGGAAGCTCCTGAGTTCAAATGGATTCTTGTTTTGCACCTAAAGAGCTATCTATATTAGGGCGCCTAGCTACAACGCCCAATCAATTTCAGCCCAAAATTTTGTGATTAGTTCCTCTCTACATCCCCTTTATAGTTCTATACATGTTAATTGATTTCTAGATCTGTATTTTTTTGTTTATGCTAATTAGTGTCACTTTTGAGTCATTTACCTAGTTCTTGCATTTTTAATATCTAATCACATCCAATCAATAAAATCAATAAGAGAATGATCAAACCAAAAGTTCTGAACTCTCCTAAGGGTTTGTAGTTGGATGTGTTGCTTATTTTCCAATGTAATTGGTGGGATTGGGTTTGATTTCTTGTTTACATGTTTAAATTAGTGAACACCATTTTTCACTACATTACAATTTGTTGTGGAGCCTCTGTGGTAGTGATAACTTGGACATGTTTAGTGTTAGTGACTCCATCTCCAACATAGTTTTTTTTCTTATTCCAATACATCAATTTGACATTGCTTGGTTTATCATTGTTTTCATGTAAATTTTGACCATTCCTTTAGCAATCAAGGCATTTTCAATTGTAACCCATTTTTTTATAATTTCATCAAATTTTGAGGCATGATGAATTTGAATATGGAAAGCTACCTCTTGGTTGAGATTTCAGATGACTATTGTGACCAATTATTTTTTTGGGGAGTTGATATGTAAGACGAATTGCAAGAGCTTGCCATCACTATAAATAAGCCACACAACTCTCTCCTTCCTTTTGTTTATTGTTACATAGGTCAAGTATTGTAATCTCATGTTCCACGTTATCAAAAAAATGAGCCACAAGTTCTCCTTATATTTCTATGAAAGTTGTGATGGATCCATGAGGGAGATGGAAGAGGCATTCTAGGGCTTGCCTATTTAAACTACATGGGAGAAAATGTAAAAGATAGTTGACACTATAAGAAACTTCTTGGCAAGCCATAAAGAATTCCTTGATTATGTCTCAAGGGTTGCCCTTTTCTTTATATTTGTCAAATTTTGGAATCTCTAAGTATTGTGGAAAGGGGACCATTATTATGGACTTATCGAACAAGTAGGGAAAAAATTATTCAAACTTGAATGATTTATTTGTATTGTCCACTTGTAAGTCCCTAAGTACATCTTTCATGTCTCCTACCACTCTTGGTTAATTAGTGGTTGTGGTGTTTGGATTACCATCATATTGGAGCTTGGTATAGGTACATATAAGTTTTGTTGGAGTTGTTGATAAGTGGTATGTTGGCACTAGTACATTCAGAGCTGATTTCCGACGGTCGTTTGTCGGATTTGCGACAAATTTTCATCGGAGTGCCGACAAAATCAACCGTCGAAAACTCGGCGTCAGATTGGTCGACGATGCCATGCCCATCGGAAATACGACAATCCAATGGACTCTGCCGACGGTCAAAGAAGTCATCGGAATCAGTAGATTTCGTCGCAAAGTCGATGATGATTTGGAACTTCGCACCGATGGTGATGCTGTTTATCCAACGCTTGTGTCGTCGGTCCATTCAGAGACATCGACGACCGTCGGACTATGAAGTGCCGTCGCACGTACAACATCCTCGTCGAATGTTTGTGTTGTTTGAGTCGGAAGTGCGATGACTCCAGAACATTTCACCGACGAGAACACTGTATGTCCGCCGATTACATCGTTGGTCGAAGGCTTGGTATTCGTCGTAATTTCAACGATGATAATTTTTATCAAAAAATAATAATTATTATCCAGTCATTGATATGTACAGCGAATGATATTCTATCCCCACCACCTACCAGTAGGGGCATAGGTTTGAGGCTAATATGAGGCGCATGGTTTCAAGCTAATATGATCAGGCGCACCATGGTTGAGATGGTCCAACTCCCTAGTCTCACTCTACGACTAAGCTCATGCCATATCTAAATCAAAGACATCTCAAATACATCGTCGGTGGAAAGCTGCTAAATGCCATTTTCATACATAAGCAAGACATACACAATTGGGCACAATCACCAAGAGAACGATAAAAAGTGTGTTTGAGATCATTGTCCTAATTGTGGTGTGGTCACGAAGAGATCACTGAAAATTTGTCAACCTCTTCGTGACCACAACACAATTAGGACAATGATCTCAAACATACTTTGTTCTCTAGGCGATTGTGCCCAATTGTGTATGTCTTGCTTATGTATGAAAATGGCATTTTGCAGCTTTCCACCGACGATGTATTTGAGATGTCCTTGATTTAGATATGGCATGAACTTAGTCGTAGAGTGAGACTAGGGAGTTGGACCATCTCAACCATGGTGTGCCTGCATATGTATATAGTTTTGTGTATTCATTAAAGATTTTCATTTAATTTTGAGCATTTTGGTTAGCAAATCAGGGGTGCACTTTACATTCTTGTTATCCAATTCACTTACTTTAGCTCTGTTTATTTCTTCAGATTTGGGGTCTAGAGCTCCTCCCTAAGCAGAGATTGTTGGTTTTGTCTCCCCTGCTTTGGTTGGAGAGTTTCTTGCTATCTCTGGTAGTTAGACCACAGAGTTCAGCTTTTCTTAGATTCATTAAGCTTTTTATTTGTTGTGTAGTGTCTTTCTTGATATGCTTGATTAGGATAGTGTTTAATCTTTGATTTGCTAACCCTAATGACTAACATTTGTTTCTTGTGCTTCTCTTTGTGTGTGTAGCAATCAAATAGGTTTTTCTAACTATCCTTCTTTTTGCAGAGCATCATATACATATACATATTATGTATATATTTATATATCTACATATACATATATGACCAAATCCTATATATCATTTGGTTTGATTTTATTATTGGTTGTTTTCACATATGATATTATTATAATACCTAATGTTATATCCCTATTTATTTTTGTTATCCAATTTTCATTTATATGTCAATTGTATTTAATAGGGGTTTTTGTTGTTGTTAGCATCTTCATGCTTTGAGTCTAAATTTTAATATCCTGAAGCTTATTCCAGTCTTTTCTAAGGTCCTAGGTCCATGTTGTTTTGGAAATCTCATTAAAAGGCTCCAAAAGGTTTCAAATATACATTATAAATGAAAAGAAGGGCTATATTCTTATGATTATATTGTAAAAACTTTAGAAAAGAAGCACATTCATGTGACTTCATGAAAGCAAAAGTTTTTTCCAAAAGAAAATACTTTGGAGGGAAGGTCATTCAAGTCTTCAAATGCATGTTCTACATGTGACCAATGATTAACTTGAGTCTGAAGGAGTCAAACTCAGGTTTGACATAGCTAGACTTGGGTTTTCATGCAAATACCCTATTAGGGAGAGGGACCAGTAGTTGTGAGGGGTAAATTTGTCAACATGTAGCCATCACGTGGAATATCATAAGACCTCCAATTTTTTTAGAAATGTAAAATGGACATTTTACTATCTAAAAATTAAGGTTTCAAGGCGTGACTTTGTTACCAATTTTTTGACTTCAAGAGATAAAAAATAGAATTATTATATACCTCATGTCTTATCATGAATTTAGGAAAGTTTAGAGAAAGGATTTATTAAATACCTTGAAGGTGTCTATAAGGTTGAGCTTATTTAAAAGGATGAGATTTCACAATGCAAGGTTTGGAGGGAACATAATTCACTTGAAAAGGCATTTTAATTCAAAAGATGTAAAGACAAATAAAATTCTTTATTTATTTACAAAAGTTTTCTAAAGGCCTCCTTCCACGTGATTATCAAGAAAATCAATTTCATGCATAGCTTGGAGGGAAATAGAAAGCTAAAAGTATAAGCTTTCATGTGATTTTAGGGCTTGCGTTCTGTTTCAAATGAAAAGAACCATTTATAGCCAGTTTTTAGAAGTTATGCTAGGGTTCTGTTGGGTCTCAAATCAACAGATTGGATAGGTTCTAAGGAAATGCCAACTCCTATGATCAAACCCTCTAATTGACTTGGCCAACTTATAGAGTGAACCTATTTGGTTACTAACTCTCTCACTTTAGGCTCTGTAGGACCTAGGCAGGTATACCTACTCACTAGTTGTTCCTTCAACTAATGCTTTTTATAGAAGATTTAGTGTCTTGATCTGACTTCCTCCTATCTCAGAATGGCATCATTTCCTAGAATGGAGATATAGTAGATGAGTTCAAGATTGTTGTTGTAGAAGCTATTCGATCTTGGTGCTTGAAATTTATACATACACTATTGCTAATTTACCCTAGAATTCCTACTCAACTACTCCTATTATTCTTTATGTGAAAGTATGAATTGATGGGTTGTGTTTTATAGATGACCAGTGCCTTTCTTTGTTGTTTGGGCTACAAAGTCTTTATATTTCTTTAGGACTTATTGTGTAAACTTATGAGACAATTTTTAAACCCACCCCCTCTCGATGAGTCTGTCAATTACTGTTTCTTATGAGCTCTACTTCGATGTCTTTATTGTAAATTGCTTGAATGAATTTAACTCTAACCTTAAGAGACCATCCAAGGAAGAAATACGAGGAACAGTTACAATTCGCAAGTAAATCTTTTATTCAAATCTACAATATGAAACACAGAGTTTTACAGGAAGAACACAAGTAACCTTATCTCCTTTAGATAATATCACAAGCAACTGCCTGCAGAAAAATGCAGTAATCCACAATGGTTCGAATCCACTTCCAGGATTCACTAAAATGCTTCATTTCAGTTTTCTACCTTATTGTTTATAGGTGGAAAGCCTGAGGTTCAATGTCAAACTTGGTTGCTCTGATACCATATGTAATATTCCATTAATTCTATACTTAAAGAAAATAAATTGTGATCTATATTAAGATAAAAAATTGAGCATTTCAAAATAAAACATAACTACTTCAGTTGAAGGAGGAAACTAAATAAATGTTCTTCAACATAATAAGAATCTAACTAATTTATCTAAAAGGAAGGTAATCTTTTAACGATAAAAAACATTGAACAAATATTATTAAGCTAATCAATATGAGAAAGGAATTCAAATGGCTAGTTTCATTTTTGAGGGAAGAGATAAAGGTTACAATTCATTTAACTTCCCAACTGAAACTTTTTGTATCAAGCCTTGACATAGTTTGGAATAGGGAGAGCATCATCAAGGGCTTCTCCATTCAATCATAGACTTGCCAGTCTCCCATGCCCCTTCCAATTGGAAGAGACCCAACCCTTCATGAGGGTGCATTCTAAGGATTGGGTCTCTTTTACATCTGGCCATCTGATCTTGGTGTTCAAAACCTACACACAACTAGTCAGTCACACACTATAGGTAACCCCTAACTACTATGACCATCTTACTAGTAGGTGTATCTAGTTCATGTGATCTAACAATCACTTAGATAAAGCATCACCATCTTGGCCAAGGTTTTAACATTGCAAGCACCAATGCGTTGTTAGTGTTCACCTCCCTTGATCGACTTGTACATCCAATTCTTGAGCTCAACAAACTCACTAGTTACCAACCATCTAAACAAGCCATCTACTTAATGTGTACTAACAATAATGGTTATTAATGACCATCATATGATAAATAGCATACACTTGAGCCAACTAACTCACTGGTTTACTAACCAACTATCTAGCGAATTGCTTAATGTCTACTAAGAATAATGGTCATAAATGACCATCATAAGATAATTAACATACACTTGAGTCAGTTGATTCATTGGTTACAAAACTTCTAGGTTTAGCTGATCCAATTTGTTACATAACAGTTTCATGTCTACTGACATTAACGGTTTACAAGGACCTTCATGGGATTGTGACATAACCTAACAAGCCAACTTCTACAAATCCCTTATCTCTAACAAGATTCAACTACCATCGTGGATTTAAACCTAATACAACATTGGTTCCCTTATTTAGCTAAATTAACACATCATATTATGACTCAACCCAAAAGTATGCATCTAATTGATGATAAGAATCCTTCTTCAGTTCTTGCAACCATGGAGACTGGTTATAATTTGATTATAACCAATGTGCATTGATTCCAAGATGAACCATATTCGGTTGAACTATGAGTTAAGAGTGGAAAACAAATAAACATAGAATAGCTGCAATACTCGGCTATTATGCCCTCGTGGGCTAGCAATCAATTCTATAGTGAATGCTCTGAGGTTGCTACTCAACCATACTATGCACAAGATATGAATGCAATATTCAATTTTCTTATGAATAAAGTAAGATAGTGTATTCGATGAAAAGTAACAGAATATCGTCATGATTTATATCTGTGAATAAATTTATCTTCCTTAAGTTCAAGACTTGATAATGAATGAGTAAATCATTTAGGCTCTACAATTTATCTTAACAAGAAAGATCATGAACATGCAATAGCTATACATCGGCTACTCAAGGCGGAATTTACACGGCTATGCAAGACTGAATAATCACAGTTAGGCATGATAGTATGTTCACAGCTATTAGAGCAAGATTCTTTTCAATTCATTTTACTTTTTCTTTTAATGAGTAATATTTCCATAGTCAATTAGTGATACACGATTAACCTCTACATTTCAGTCGGATATGAAATAGATATTGATGCCCTCCTAAATGACACAAATGTTAGTTTATGATCAAACAACACAAAACACACAAGACGTTAGAGTTAATCAATCAAAAACCAAACACATGAAGGCATTCCAAAAGAGACACTAAAAGAGACATGCTAAATATATCTAATAAATAGAACAAATGATCATGAGACATCTCCAACTGCCTCTTAGCATGGCTTTAGCTTCTTCTCCCTTGTTCCTCTCCTCTCCAAGTTCCAAAATAGTGTAGCTCTCAGCAGCTTTTTGCACTATGGATGCTTATGGAGGATTGAGATTGTAGTATAGCTCCAAACATGAAATGAAAAGCTATTTTATGCTAAAATGATGTATTTTAACCAAAAAGACAAGATTTAGTTATGCTATGCTAAATGCTCTCTAAAATGGCTATAGTCTAAATGCTTACAAGTTTTTAGGATCTGGATTATGAAAGAATGGGCTCTATTTATAGAAAAAATGGAGCAATGGGTGGTTGAGATTGAGCAATCTCAACAAGGGTCAGGATTGAATGATTTCAAATCCATGTGAGGGCTTTCAACCCAATCCCAGGATGACAAGTGTCAATGTGAGATAGGTTGAGAGGAGAGGGAATAAACATTAAATGCCTGATATGACCTTGGGATTTTGAGTCAAGGTTGGTTGAATGAATAAACTCTTTATTCAAAGAATAAAGCTTTTATCCAATGGATAAATTCTTGTGCAAATGTGAAATGGATGAATATGGTCAAACAATAAATGTTTGGGGAGACAAGATTGAAATAACCATAAATGGTTATGTAAGAGCCATAAATGGTCATGTAAGAGCCATTAGTGGTCTTGGAAGACTTTGGGGGTTAATTTGTTGAACACACAAAGCATTAAATGCTTTTCAAAGACTTTGGAGTCTTTGAGAAGTGACTCCATTTTGCTTAGGAATGTGACAATAATTAGGGGATGGATTAGACTAATTAGGAAGGGGTTTAGAAGAATCTAGAAGGGGATTAGGTTTGCAAGTGGATTTGGTGGGTGAGGGAAAATAGGATTTTATTAAAATAAAAATTCATTTATTTCAATAAATGTGTGCAAGTTGCATTTGTAGGAAAATGCAAGTGGGGTGGGGATAATGATTTAAATAAATGTTAATTTATTTAATTTATTTAAAAGAGGAATAGGGGGATTTTAATTAAATAAATTGATTTATTTATTTAATTGATTGGAATTGGTTTTAATGAATTAATTAAAATAAATTGAATAATTTATTTAATTAATAGAAGAATGTTTGGAGATAAATTAATTAATTGATGGCTAGTGGATTTTTAATCAAATAAATACGAAATATTCATTTAATTAAAATGGACAGATTTATGTGACTACATTTGCCCCTCTTTGAGACGGTGCAGTTTATCGCATCGTTTCAAAGAAAGAAAAACTGGTGTGAAGAAATGCCCCATAAAATGTAAATTTAATGGGTGGTATGCCCCCTCGAGAGATGGGCCGAAAAATTTCGAAAAATCGGGCGATCTCTCGAAAAAGAATGAAAATTGGTAGGGTGGTAGAAGAGAAGAAGTTAGGCATACTGGGGAAAAATAGAAGAAAACGGGGGAAACATGGAGAAATGGGGGGCTCGGGAAGTTCACGGGGACCACGGCGATGAGCGGGGCGAAGTTACGGTGACAACGGGGGGGTATAAATGGGGTGAAAGGGGTGAAAATAGGATCATTTGTGACCGCGACCAGTTGAAAACTTGAGCTCTGACAGTGACATTTGGAGGAGCAAGGAGGAGCTACGATGCCGTTTCCGATCACCGAGCACCGATTTGAGTGAGTGCGACGATTCCAGCGCCCAGCCGACTATGGACCAGCGGTACGCAAATTCAAAAACTTTCTTTTCATGCATTTTTAATATGTTTTTAGCTGAGTCCAAGTCAAGTCGGAGCAAGAGTGCTGGAACTATGTTTTTAGCGCTTTTGCTCCATGAATTAGCGCTATTGTGCCGCAATAGCGCTTTTGTAAGCTAGTTTGAGCGCTTTTGCTATTAATTAGCGCTTTTGTAGGCAAGTTTTAGCGCATTTGGCAAATTAGCGCTATCGTAGGGTTAATTGAGCGCTATTGACCCGTAATAGCGCTATGGTATAGCGGATTTAGCGCTTTTGGTTTTGTAGCGCTATTGTAGTCTGGTTTGAGCGCTATTGATGTGGTTGTAGCGCTATTGTGTATATTTAGCGCTATTGTAGATAAAATAGCGCTTTTGCCCTAGGATAACAAGATGCCCCAGTTTTGGACAAAATAAATCTCTTGATGACTAACGATTGATGGATGGCGAGGTGCAGTGGGAGTTGTTTTGAACCATAGCAGCCCGATGAGACTTAGGTCATTTGTTAGGATAAATGCCTGTTGAAGTCTAGGCGGCCATGATTGCTTACCTGTTGAGACCCAAAGATACTTGATCAAAGTATCTGATGATAGTCTAGGTTTAAACTTAAGAAAGTTTGATAACAAAACAACTGATGGTGGTTGGATGAATGTCTATGTGCAGGAGGATCTGCGCGTGTTGCAGTTACGCGAGCGCCACCCCGCGACACAGGGATTGCGGGATCGATTGACGCAGATAGAGATTGATTGTATTGCAGCTACTGGCCTCTACGAGGTGATGCATATGCCCGTGATTCGGATGAATCACGGCCTGATCACAGCATTGACAGAGCGATGGCATAGTGAGAGGTGCACGTTCCATCTGGCCCAGGGCGAGATGACGGTGACTTTAGAGGATGTGTGGCGTATCCTTCGGATTCCGATTCGGGGGCAGCTGGTGACATATGATAGATCCTGGGGGACAGTGTCCTGTCAGCGGATATTTGATGAGGATGTATACATCGATGATGGCTCGATCGCATGGGAGGATATAGCGGCACTATATGAGCCCCTTCCAGCAGTATTGTCAGGGATCGTCGGAGGACTTCTGTGTCCCGACAGGCGGTCACATGGATTGGCGGTGGGATGGGGACAGGTGATAGAGATGATGGTGACTGAGGGGACCCGATATGCCTTGGGGCTGTGCGTGTTAGCGCACATATATCAAGAGTTACACGAGGTAGTGTACAGAGGGCGGGGGTCTCTAGCAGTGGGCATGACGCTGCTGCATGTGTGGGCATGGGAGCACTTACCAGTGACTCGACCAGTGAGTCTGAGATTCCGAGCCGTGGACCAGCCCTATATGTTTATGTATAGTGGTATGATGAGCCAGCCCCACTTGGGGAAGCTAGAGTGGTGGCGATGGGCATTAGATGATTTGGATGCAGTGATCTGGCGGCCATACTTGGAGTGTGAGCCATGGGAGGATGATGCGGAGGCACTACCATATTGCTTCATGACCCGATTCCTCATTGGGAGGACCTCGTATCATGTAGAGAGACAGGTGCCGGGACGGGTGATGAGGCAGTTTGGACGGCAGCAGGGACTGCCGAGTGGATCAGGGGAGTATGCACGAGTGATCCGAGAGCGGTATGCATGGGGTCCAGTGCTACCGTATGATCAGGCACTAGCAGAGTTTCAGACACTGCAGGCGAGGCCATGGGACTTACGATCGAGGGTCGTTGATGCAGGGGTGACAGCGGAGTATACACAGTATCGGGCGGCGCACCCGATCCTACGGATATCAGACCCAGCTGAGCCGATCCCAGCTTTTGAGGATGAGAGGGGATGGGGATGAGGACGGAGAGCAGGAGGTCGAGGAGGAGGAGGAGGAGGAGGAGGTGGAGATGGAGGTGGCGGAGGAGATGGAGGTGGTGTAGGAGGTGGGGGAGGAGGAGGAGGAGGAGATGGAGGAGGAGGTGGAGGAGGTTTGGGGATGCCGAGGCAGCGGAGAGGGAGAGGTGGACTACCTCTTCAGATATCACAGGGACCTTTGATGCAGGGAGGAGTGCAGCTGAGTGGGAGGGGGATGGAGAGAGAGATCCCGATGGCTACAGGTGCAGGAGAGGGTGGTGCAGGGGAGGGACCTAGTGGAGGGGGTGATACAGGTGCGGCAGCCATGGACATGGGGGAGGGAGCTACTGGGGATCTGCGGGAGCACATGATAGGTTATTTGCAGACCCAGGTAGAGAGATTAGAGGCGGAGGTAGCAGCTAGAGATGTGCAGCTATTTGCACGTGAGTCAGAGCTGACAGTGGTGCTGCGGGAGAGAGATACTGCGGTGGAGAGATTGGCGGAGCTGCAGGAGAGAGTGCGGACTGGTGCACAGGGGCCTTCAGGGGAGATTATGAGGGAGATGCGGCGAGCACAGGCGGAGATAGAGTACTGGCGGGGGTTATATGAGCAGGTGGTACCGATTAGCCAGTGAGCTCTCAGCTATTCACAGATGCGGCAGGCCAGATCCGAGCGATCACAAAGGATGCAGAGCAGTGGGGGTGTGATGGGTCCTCTACGGCAGGAGAGATCAGGGGATGCAGGAGGGAGTGGGGGTTCGATGAGGCCTCCACGGAGAGATGGATCAGGTGGTGCAGGTACCAGTGGTGGAGTAGGTAGGGGTGGTGGTGGTACAGCATCTGGCCAGAGCGGTATTTGAGAGAGCATTTTTGCATACATGTATTGTATCTTTGTCTATTTTTGGACTGTATCTTGGATGACTCTTTGGTAGCCGATTTTGTAGACTTCATTGTACTCTGATATATGAGATGATATATATGAGGAGATCCCATATTTGTGATGATTATGCATGTGATGATGGATGGATTTTTATGCATGATGATGATTTATTGCTTAGATGTATATGTGTACATGTATGCATTTGATGAGATGTTTCTTTGATGCATGTTTTTATGATGTTGGATACTGACATATGAATGCAGGTTTACATATATATGATGTATTTGATTTGTGATGTAATGCTTTATGTATGGAATGCCATGATGATATATGCTTATGCTGTGATGTATGAATAGGATTTTTGATGTTTCCTATTGCGATGCAATGATAAGATGATTTTTGAATGAATGATGTTATGTATGAATATGCATCTAGATGTGTTTTAGATGAATGTAATATGGATAAACAAAATGTAAAGTGCACATGTTTATATGATAATGTGGTAAATGAATGTAGATGGATAAACAAATGTAAAGTACAAATGTTTATATGATAATGTGGTAAATGAATCAATGCTTTGTAAACAAATGGTCTTATGAATCTAAATGCTTTTAAATATGTTTTGTAAGTACAAATGATAAATGGGATGATACAATAACTAATGGATATAATAACTGTACCTTAAATGTAATGATAATGAATGTAATGTGAAATGAATCCTAAAATGAACATAATAAGATGCTTATTAATGAATGAATGAATGCACTTTGTAACTAAATGGATAACTGAATGTGTGTGATGATAAGTTGATAAGATGATAATGGATAATTAACACTTATATGAATGCTTAGTAAAATGGTCTAAAATAATCAAAGACAAGTTGATCCCATGGATGGATCTAATTATTTATGATTGATGAAAATGATTTTTAAATGAAAAGTAATGTCAATAATGAACTATATGCAATGTTTTGAAAAATGACATGAATGGACGTAATGCAAGATGCACCTAAATGCAAGGATGATATGATCATGAGGAATGCAAGGTTTTTAAGACTTTGCATGATGCATTGATGATGTATCAGAGTACTCGGTCGTGATTTGTATCCAAGACCAGCTTAATTTTCTCATTTTTGCATATAAAACATCTATATGAATAAGTGAACGGATGGGTGATATGCAACGGAATGCAATATATAAACAGATGAGATGAAATGACGATCCATAGTGCTCTATTTTCATCATTGAGCTTTAAAATGTTGGAAGAGAATACAAGCATCTTGACATAATGATTCAAGATGACCTGAGTATTTCTTTCATGGATTTTAATATAGCAAGTTAATACAAACGACTTGATATAAGGGTCAAGTCAACCAGAGTATTGCTTGCGGAACAGACAAGGATCATCTCCTTTCATGCATGACTTGGATCGTCCTCCTTGATCTTAGGCTTGATCAGATCCTGAGACAAGTACATACCGTACTAAGAAAATAAACCTTCATCCAATTTGGAGGAAGAGGAACCAAAGAATGAGCATTGTACCTGCCACCAAACAGTATATATACATAAAGAATAAAGAATAAGGATCCTTGGTAATGGTTCATGCCCATATGGTCGAGGTATACGCTGTAGTCAGCAAGCCGTAGTGATCTATGACTGCATTTTGCATAAGATCACGTAGCTTGGTGAACTTCCCACGTAGACACCATTAGTACATGCCCCAGAACTTCATCGGAAATAATGCGCAAACGATACAAAACAATGTTGCAAGATCCTGATACAGATAAATGAACGATTGTACTCACAAATCAACCAAGTATTTGATAGCTTAACATAATTTTCTTGTCAAAGAAAACGTCGCTTTTGTCTTTGTTTTGGTAAGGAAGGATGCATCCTTGTTGAAGACAGTTTGATTGTTGATGTGGATTGTGTGGTTGATTGATAAGTGGTCATTGTGTGAGTGTTTGTGTCAATGTTTATTTTGTATCTGATCGGATGACTATGTACAAGGTGTTGCCATGTTTTTGTGTGATTTTTGATGGTTTTTCATTGTTTTTGGATTTTGTATTGTTTTGAATGTTTTTGGTATTTTGTTGAGACATTTTCCAATGTTTTTGGTATTTTTGATGATTGCCTGAATGAAGAGCGTAATGACACATAAGACAATGTAGAATCCACTTCCATCACGAGGGTAAGGGTATTGCCCCCAGTTTGTAGACCTGACTATGAAAAGGTGGGATGCTAGACGCATGGAGTACTTTCTTAATTGTAGATCCAATAACAAAGCATGGTTGGGATGGATGGATGTATGTGTGCATGAATGTGATCGCAACGAGCCTGAAAGATACTGGAGCCATTGCCTTTACGAGTGGCGCCTATTTGCCAGGTTTTCACCATCGCACTTACCCAAGGTGCCACCAGAGTGGTTGTTCACCGTTTGGATGCATGATTTTTTCTTTACTTTTTTGAATGTTTTTGTATTTTCTTCAGGACATTTTCTGAATGTTTTTTTTTTTGGTATTTTTCTGATATGTAGGGGAGCCTGATGCTCTATACACCTTAGGTATAAAACCGTTTGAGGTGCATGCTGTTGATTGGATCTGCGAGCGGTTCTCCGTCTGATGTAGCCAACTGATATGCCCCAGACCCGAATACAGCAGTGACAACATATGGGCCGAGCCAATTTGATTCAAACTTGCCTTGATGTTCTCTGTTTGGTTGGTTGCGAGGATTCTCTCGAAGAACAAGATCACCTACCTCAAATGTATGAGGTCTAACTCGGTGATTGTAGCTTCTACTCATGCGCTGCTGATAGGCTTTGAGGTGATTGTATGCAGCTTGTCGCTTCTCATCTAGTAACTCTAAGTCCTTAAGACGGGATACTCTGTATGCTTCATCATCAATGAGATTGTGCAATGAAACTCGTAAGGATGGTATTTCGACCTCAATAGGTAAGATAGCTTCAGCACCATAGACCAATGAATAAGGAGTTGCACCTGTAGGGGTTCGAATACTAGTTCGATATGCCCATAGCGCTGGATTCAATTGAACATGCCAATCACGACCGGCATCATTGACTGTCTTCTTTAGGATTCTCAATATGTTTTTATTGGATGCTTTGGCTTGACCATTGCCTTGTGGGTAATAGGGAGTGGAAAAGCGGTGTTGGATATGAAATTTCTCACAAAGCTCACGGACATCCTGATTTTTAAAAGGAAGACTGTTATCTGTGACAATGGACATGGGTACACCATACCGGCAGATGATGTAGTTGAGGATGAATGAGGCGATCTGCTTGCCGGTGACTTGGGTAAGTGGAATAGCTTCGATCCACTTGGTGAAATATTCGGTGGCGGTAATAATGAATTTATGGCCATTGGATGAAGATGGATGAATCTTTCCCACAAGGTCAAGGCCCCATTGACAAAAAGGCCATGGTGTTGTGATTGGTTGCAGTTCTTGTGCTGGTGCATGTATCAGGTCGCCGTGAACTTGACATTTCTTGCATTTTCTGACAAAGTAGTAGGAATCCTTTTCCATAGATGGCCAATAGTATCCAGCTCGCATGAGTTTCTTGGCTAGTGATGGACCACTGGAGTGAGTCCCGCAAATTCCTTCATGTACCGCTTCCAAAGCCTTTGTTATCTCATCTTGTTCCAGACATCGAAGGAGAGTACCATCAAGACTACGTCGGTATAGGGTTTTGGCAATAATGGTATATCGAGCAGTTTGGCGAATGAAGGTTTTACGTTGGTTATTCGATTGGTTGGGAGGAAGGGTATGATCGCGAAGATAGGTGTAGAACTCACCGTACCATGGGGATTCGGAACCAACAAGGCGACATATCATTTTGGATTCGGGGATATCATAAGCGGGGATCCAAAGCTGTTCTACCAAGAACTCATAGCGTGTTGAATTCTGTGGAAGATCTAGTAGAGATGCGATGGTAGCCATAGCGTCAGCAGCTCGATTCTGATCTCTTGGTATCTGCTCAAAGGTGATAGTAGTAAATGATGTCTTTAGAGTGTCCACCATTTGCTTGTATGGCATGAGTTTATCATCTTTGGTCTGATATTCATCAGTTGCTTGTCGAATGACTAGTTGTGAGTCGCCATATACTTGTAGTTCTTGTAATTTCCATTGTATGGCTAATTTGAGTCCTATGATCAAGGCCTCATACTCTGCTATATTGTTGGTGCATGGAAATGTGAGCCTGTAAGACTTCGGGATGCTATCACCTTGAGGTGTGATAAACAAAATGCCTGCCCCCGAGCCATGCCTAGTGTATGAACCATCAAAATATAGTTTCCATGGTTGTACTTCTGTGATCATGAATATCTCTTCATCTGGAAAGTTGGAAATGAGGGGATGATCGCCTATGAGTGGTGCATCGGCCAACTGATCTGCAATAACCTCACCTTTGATAGCTTTACGATCCACATACTCGATGTCAAATTCACTTAGAATCATTACCCATTTGGCCAAGCGACCTGTCAATGCTGCTTTGCTGAGTAAATACTTGAGTGGATCAATCTTTGCGATGAGTTGTACCTTGTGTGTCAATAGATAGTGTCACAATTTAGTGGCTGCTAAGATTACTGCTAGGCAAGCTCGCTCAATAGGTGTGTAATTGAGTTCATAGCCAACCAGTGTGCGAGAGATGTAGTAAACAACACACTCTTTGCCTTCTGCATTATGTTGTGCCAATAATACACCTAATGCTGTACTTGTCGCTGAGATATAAAGTAACAACGGTCTACTTGGATCTGGTGGCATCAACAATGGTGGATTCATGAGATAGTCTTTAAGTGCCTGAAATGCTTGCTGACATCTGTCATCCCACTGAAAGCGGATGTTCTTGTGTAGCAGGTGTGTGAATGGGTGACACTTATCAGCCATTTGTGCAATGAATCTTCGGATGGATTGAAGCCGTCCTTGTAGTGTCCTTAGCTGACTGATATTCTTTGGAGGTGGCATGTCCATGATTGCTTTTACCTTTGCTGGGTCGACCTCAATACCTTTGCTTGAGACAATGTATCCTAGAAGCTTCCCGGAGGTTACTCCGAAGACACATTTCTTTGGGTTGAGTCGAACATGGCATTGTTCCAGTCTATCAAAGATTTTATCTAAGATGTGAAGATGTCCTTCTCTAGTAAGTGATTTTGCTAGTAAGTCATCCACATAATCTTCCATCATAGTATGCATCATGTCATGGAAGATGGTGGTCATTGCTCTCTGATAGGTTGCTCCTGCATTCTTTAGACCGAAAGGCATTACATTCCAGCAGTATGTGCCCCATGGACATGTGAAGGCTGTCTTATGTTGGTCCTCTGGTGCGATCTTTATTTGATTGTATCCTGAAAAGCCATCCATGAGTGAAAGCATGGCATGTCCTGCTGTCAAATCCACTATGATGTCGATACTTGGTAGAGGGAAGTCATCCTTAGGACAAGCCTTATTTAGATCTCTGAAGTCTGTACAAATGCGGATGCCCCCTTTTGGTTTGCCGACTGGCACAATGTTGGAGATCCATTCTGCATAATCAATTGGTCTAATGAAACCAACATCTAGGAGTTTCTTGAGTTCTGTTTTGACTAGCACTGCAATCTGGGGATGCATCTTATGAAGCTTCTGCTTGACAGGTTTGGCTCCTTCTGCTACGGTGAGGTGATGCATGACTAAATCAGGATCAAGCCCAGGCATGTCTGCATATGACCATGCGAAGTTGATCTGACGCTTCTGGAAGAACTCTATGAATTGAGGCTGTTCCTTTGGAGTGAGAAGAGATGCCAGATGTATGATATGAGGATTTTCAGGAGTCCCCACATTGTATTCTTTGGTCTCCTCAATAAGAATCGTAGATCGTTCCTGTTGTGTACTAGCAGGGAGAATGTCAAACCCTTCATCCTCAGGCGCCTGAGAGAGGTTTTCACCGTTGGATACGCTCTTTCTTTTTACTTTTGTCAGATCAAACAGTGCCACAGTGTGGTTTTCACTGGAAGATCCATGTTTTAATGTTATATTTTTGCAACTGAAGGGTTTGGCATCCGCCCCGAAGTATGCGGCGCTATTAAGTTCAATGGCGAATCCAGCTTTGTGATCCCCGCTCGGTAGATTATCCCTTAATTCCAAAAAGTCAATGATAGCCTCATCATTTTGGAAGAGGTCAAGACATGGGGAATGTGGTTGGTTCCATTCGATGAGTTCAGGGTGGACAATGGGCATTACTTCATCGATTAGATTAAGTTCGTTAGAGGTATCAGTGAGGGTTAAGACAGTGTGGTGAAGGTTGTTGATGGTACTCTCTCTGTCAGAATCAGGCGTAGGATGAGACGTAGGGTCTGTGGAAGATGTTTCCAGCTCAGGTACCCAAGTGGTCTTTATCTGTGCTTCTCCGTAAACAGGAATGTCTTTGCGTGGCGGAGGTGGTGATGTGTCTTCTTCATCTGAAGTGTTAAGCTGTACAGAATCAAATTCCCACTCATGTGAGTCGGTCTCTGAATCACTTTCCAGCATCCGATTGCTATACCATACTGGGATGTCTTTGGAGTTGAACACGGCAGGTGTGATTGGTTTATGTATCTTTATGGTGATCGGTGCTGCAGGAACCGTGATGGGGTTTAAAGGATTTGTTACTGGAAGTATCGGTAATGGTGACTCAGTGGCTTCTGCTGGAATTACTGGCGCCATAGATGTTGCTGCGGGTTCTGATACAGTTGCTGCTGCTATTGGTGTTATTGATGGGATTATTGGTTCGTTTGGTGGGATGATTGGCATTGTAGATGGTTGTGGTGGGTTTGTGAGCCTCGATGGGGCAGTGGGGATAGTGTTTGATGGTGCTTTGATTATGAAAGGTGTCCTCTTTGCAGTAGGTGGGCAAAATGGTTTGCTAGGTTTTCCTTTGAATCTGAGTTTAGGAAGGATCTCTTTTTCAAAACCTAGGCCTGTATTACCTTTGGGCTTGAATTCTGGCAGCAGCGGTTCATGTCGTCCTTGTTTGCAGTATCCCAAAGCACTCTGACCATCATATCCCATTCTTTCCATAATGAGGAGGCCTTTGCCATATTGTTCCGTAGGAAGTGTAACTTGCGGTTTGTCAGTGGTGAAGGGATCTTTATAGATCCAGTCCGCTAGGTCCTCATCTTGTGTTTCTTCCTCTTGACTCTTTCCAAGGATGAAAGGCGTTAAGGCACATGCTGGCATGATTAGTGGTTGCTGGAGCAACTGTTGTGGTTTACCATGTGTTCTAGGAGAAGTGGGCATTTGTCCCACACAAAAGAGCTGACTCAAGTTGTATTCTCCAGGACCTTCCTCTGCTACTTTCATCTTAAGCTTTTCTTGCTTGGGTATAGGGGTGTTCGAACTGGCAAGAGAGGTGGGACTTACATATGATGTGGAGGAAATGGCTTCCCTATTATTAGGAACAGTAATCTCTGGTTGATGGCTGATATTATGGCAAAATGCAAAGGGATTTGCATCGCCCAGGATTGTGATCTCTACACCATTATGTGGGAACTTGATACATTGATGGTAGGTAGATGGAACAGCTTGCATGGCATGTATCCAAGGTCTCCCTAACAATAGATTATATGGCAGAGGAAGGTCCAGAACCTGACAAATGATATGCTTTACCACAGGGCCCACTCGGATTGGTAGTACCACAGCTCCTTTGGATGAACGCTTTGCATCATCATAGGCTTTGATGGTGATCTTCTTACAAGGATCCACTGATTCTATTGCATATCCCAATGCCGTGACCAACTGAAGTGTGCAAATGTTTAGGCCTGCTCCATTATCGATCAAGACTCACTTGATCCTGTGTTGGTTGACAAAGCCTTCAATGTGGAGTGAGGCGTTATGAGGTTGCTGGAATGAAGAGTTGTCACTTTCAGAAAAAGTGAGACAAGGTGATGACTTTAGATTTCCAACCATGGCTTGAAATTGGTCCGTATTCAAGTTTGCAGGGACTGATGCCTCTTGGAGTGCTTGATCCAAGATAGTTTTATGAGATGGTGACAGGCGTAATAGCTCTAAAATGGATATAAGTGCAGGCGTTTTATCTAATTGTTCCACAAGATTGTATTGCTTTGGGATGGAGGTGGTGCCTTGTGGAGCTGCCTTGATGGTGACCTTGCCACGACGTGTAACAACATTGCAATTTGAGGTGGGATTTTTGAAGGTTATGGTTGCAATTTGTTCACTGGCATCATACAGGTGATTAACAGTGTAATTATACGCAGCTTGCGTATAATCAGTGGTATCAGGACCTCGTCTGGACGTGGAAGGACCCCTTTGATCTTGCGATGGAAGTGGATTCTTGAACATCTGATGATCATTATTGGTTGTTTTTGGGTCATGCCCTTCAATTTCAATTTCTCCTCGGTCAATAAGATCCTGAATGAGATCTTTCAATCGATAACAATTACTTGTCTTGTGTCCTCTTCCTTGATGGAATTCACAATGTTCAGTATCTCTCCACCATGCCGGTTTGACCTGAGGCTCATAATTTGATAACTTAGGTAGAGTGATCAAATTCTGAGAAATGAGTTGTCGCATCACTGTTTCAATGGGTTCCCCTAAGGGAGTGTATGTGCGTTTTTGTTTTTGTGGACGGGGTCTTGGTTCATCATGAGATGTGATGCGACCTTGATTAGGAAGAACATTTGTGTTATTTTGAGGTGGAGGATTTTGTCCTGCAAACCGAACCACAGGTTGTGCATTTTGGATAGTTCGAGCATCCACAACTCCATCGTTGACGATATTCTTATTCTTGTTCCAGAAGTTCGGTTTATCACTATTGAAGCGCGGGCGAGGACCATCTTTGGGTTCATTAAAGATTTTGATGAGTCCTTTTTTGATGAGTGCCCTTTCACATTTTATACCTTTGGTGATCATATCGTTAAAAGAATCTGTATCTTTGACATCCAGGTGAAATTCCATTTCTTCATTTAAGTTGGAAATGAAAATTTCCACTAGTTCTCGTTCAGGTAACTGAAGAGAACGTCTGTTAGACATTTGGCGCCATCGTTGCAGGAATACTGAGAATAATTCACCTGGTTTTTGTTTGGTGTTGCATAGATCAGCCATGGTGACGTCGCGTTCAATATTATAAGAGTAATGAGATAGGAACTTCTGGATGAGTTCCTCAAATGTTCTTATGCCACTTGGTAGTCGGGAAAACCATGATGTGGTTGTTCCTCCCAAGCTTTGGGGAAAAAGGCGCATTAAGTATGTGTCTTCATATGCAACTTCGAGACAAGCGGAATGAAATTCTCGGACATGATCGCGGGGATCTCCCTTTCCTCTATATTTTTCGAATTTTGGTGTTTCGAACCCGCGTGGAAAGGGTGGCATATAAAGATTCCTATCAAACGGATAGGGACAGATGTCGTTAAGTGAGAATTGATTGGTCTTAACACCACTATGAAGTTGTTGGGCGAGATTCTCGACTTGGTGCCGCAACATCTCCATTTCATTAGGAGGAGGAGGTGGTGGGTTACCTCGAGGGATGTTATATCTGATGGGATCTCTACGCCTTTCCTCCTCATGGCGACTTTGTCTTTCTGATGCTTGTCTTAATTGGGCAAGATCAAAGTCTGAGGGGAGTTTGGTTCCTTCTTGAGCGAGTTTTAAGAAGTGAGCATCTGCGTTGCTCCTTAGTATTTCATCAAATAATCTGTTAAAATGAGGATTATGTTGAACCCTTTCGATTGTTGAAGGAGTGGGTGTACCTGGGTTTTCATCATTCCCATTTCTTCCAAGTGCTTCTTGAATGTCATTGAGGTTGTCCTCTTCTTCCTCAATTTCTATTTCTCGTTGCCTTGATCGTGATTGGGTTTGAGCCATTTTGTTTGCAAGTTTGTTTTGAAGTTGATTGAAGATGATGATGAGTTGGTGATGAAATGAAAGATTGATGGTTGGTGGATTTTTGTTGTATGTAGATCTCTAGCACTCTAAGGTAGATGTAACCGAAATTCTTTTTTTTGAACTGCTTGTTTGTTTTGATAAGATTTGATGTGATAAGGTGCAGAGAAATCTGAGATGTGTTACAGATTTAACTACCTAGCAATGAGAGGATTCACTCATGAACTAGTTTTAACCTGCGTAGATTTGTCTCTTAGGATGAGCTTATCCTAGATGTAGAAACAATCTAAAAAGTGATGTGATGTGTTTGATTCCAAGCAATATCTAAAAGAGAATTTTGGGACAAGAACCTCTTAATGTTTTGAGAGTTTTGGGATGGATTGATGATGAAGTGATGATGTATGAATGAGATGATGGATGTTTTTGCTTTCAACTTCAATCTTTCAATAAAAACTTTGTGTCACAAATGGAACAAACTCTTCTTCTCCCCTTTCAGGTGTTGGTGGCACTTCTCGAGCTGTGTTGTAGGTGATACAAATGTTTGGGAAGAATTTGGGATTAATCTTTCCTCCTTGATTTTTGTGATAACTCAGAGCTCTATATTGCATAAAAGCTCTGCGGTTCAATGATTTGGAATCAAACTCGTTTGTTTTACCTTGAAGATAGAGACGCATGTGATGTAGAAAGACTCTATGTGAGACAAAGATTTGTCTATTGAGATAGAAGAATTTCCTCCTTTTGATCAAAGCCTTTGAGCTTAATGGTCTTCTTTTCAAGGTAATATTCTGATGACACTTCTTCTTTCGCAAGATGTGAAGAATGGTCATAAATTTTGTCTCTTTGTTGTTTGCACTTTGTTTTTGGTATTTTTGGTTGTGTTGACAGATGTTGGATGAGTACTTTGTTTTTGAAAGTGATTTTCTGATTTTTTCTTTGACAAGAAAACAAAGCAAGCACACAAACACAAGATTGTAGCCTCAAAGGCACAAATGAGTATGGGTCTAGATCAACCCAATCCTTGGACTTGTTTCTGACCCTTCCTTTAGATTTATTTTAAGGTGTAATTCCAAAGCCTGAAGTCGGCTAAATTTGCTCTAGGTCTGTAAAACGAACACACTTCAAACACTTTTTATCCCTAAGGTCAAATGGCCAGTTGTGATAAATTTAGCCCACATCTTGATATTTCTTCGACTTTGGTACTACATACCTTATGAATCCCACCGTGGCAGGTAAGGATGTGATATACTAAGTCTTGCACGAGCATAACAAATAGATGATCCCTATGATGGGGGAGTCACCACTTTCATCAAGCCACAAGTGACTTTTCAAAAAGCTATGTTTCTACTCAAGGAAATATGTATGGTGAGTATCTTGGGAGCAAAACCATCTATGCTCTTGCACTAAATTATACCTCAAATATCCTCAATCAATAGAATGGGTGGGCTACTACTTAAAGGTGTTTAGTCATGTTCGATGGCTTTGGACATAAGTTCATTCTGCAGTGACTCACTTAAGAGCCTTGTAACTGGTGGTGGGGCCCATTTGTCCTTTCGGCCAGTTACATTGTAGGAACAGCTATACCCAAGGCTACAGCTTTCGCTCTCACCTGATTTCTATAGCGGCTCAAAGGATTTACCGCTCGAGGTCGTTCCCAAGAGTATCGATCCCTTGGCAGGCCTCTCTTAAAAAGATAAAATGTGAGCGTTACTAACACTTTTCTCTTGCACCTAGGACCACGAGAGCCAAGGGAGAGGATAGTGTGTGTTAGAAGTAGGTCCACTCGACTGACTTTTGTGCACAAGTGTGCCAAACACGAAATTCACTTGTTCTTTTTTTTAATCCAACATTTGCAAAGATGATCTAACTATTTGGAGATGTTGCTCCAACAGCCATGGTGTTCTTTTTAACTTCAAAGGCAATGTGTTTTGTAATCTAAAATTGGGAAATCCTGGTCAACTTAATGAAAAACACGTTTGCATGAAGGAAAATTTGTTTGCTAAAAATAAATCAAGACAAGTGGATTGTTCTTTTTACTGCACCAAAAATTGAAGTGTGGATTGTGCTTTTTAAGTCCCAATTGATGCAAATGAAATTAAAGTTGCGTTGTTAATTTTAAGCACCAAAGAAAATGAGGCCTAACTAGAAAACAAGAAAAAAACTATTTTTTGTGTTTTTAAGTTCTTTTTAAGCACTTAAATGAAAATTTTTTGTGATTTTTGTTGGGTTGTTAACCTGCACAAAGGAAAGAAACAAGTTAATAAAATCAATGCTCAAAGGGGGGGGCTTCCACAAGCCTAAATTCTGATTTTTTGGTTACAAGTCAATTTGGGCGACACTCTGTCGCAATAGCGCTATTCTGTGTTTTTGCAGAAGCGTTGATTCATACAATAGCGCTAGTTTGCGTGAGCAGAAGCGCTAATTTAAACGGTAGCGCTGAAAGAAGAGAAAAATCCGAGAAGACAAAGGTGCTGGAAGTGTGTCAATAGCGCTGAAACTGTGACAATAGCGCTGGAATGTTGTCAATAGCGCTGAAAAATTTTCAATAGCGCTATTTTAGGGTCAATAGCGCTAAAAGAAATTGTTGCAACAGCGCTAAAACGCGTTCAATAGCGCCGAAGCGCGACCTGTGTGGCAATTTCAACAAGCAAAATGTTAATTTCAAAAAAAATAATCAGAAGGTTGCGTGTTCGATTCACGTCGGGTTCACCAAATGATGCCCTCCTAAATGACACAAATGTTAGTTTATGGTCAAACAACACAAAACACACAAGACGTTAGAGTTAATCAATCAAAAACCAAACACATGAAGGCATTCCAAAAGAGACACTAAAAGAGACATGCTAAATATATCTAATAAATAGAACAAATGATCATGAGACATCTCCAACTGCCTCTTAGCATGGCTTTAGCTTCTTCTCCCTTGTTCCTCTCCTCTCCAAGTTCCAAAATAGTGTAGCTCTCAGCAGCTTTTTGCACTATGGATGCTTATGGAGGATTGAGATTGTAGTATAGCTCCAAACATGAAATGAAAAGCTATTTTATGCTAAAATGATGTATTTTAACCAAAAAGACAAGATTTAGTTATGCTATGCTAAATGCTCTCTAAAATGGCTATAGTCTAAATGCTTACAAGTTTTTAGGATCTGGATTATGAAGGAATGGGCTCTATTTATAGAAAAAATGGAGCAATGGGTGGTTGAGATTGAGCAATCTCAACAAGGGTCAGGATTGAATGATTTCAAATCCATGTGAGGGCTTTCAACCCAATCCCAGGATGACAAGTGTCAATGTGAGATAGGTTGAGAGGAGAGGGAATAAGCATTAAATGCCTGATATGACCTTGGGATTTTGAGTCAAGGTTGGTTGAATGAATAAACTCTTTATTCAAAGAATAAAGCTTTTATCCAATGGATAAATTCTTGTGCAAATGTGAAATGGATGAATATGGTCAAACAATAAATGTTTGGGGAGACAAGATTGAAATAACCATAAATGGTTATGTAAGAGCCATAAATGGTCATGTAAGAGCCATTAGTGGTCTTGGAAGACTTTGGGGGTTAATTTGTTGAACACACAAAGCATTAAATGCTTTTCAAAGACTTTGGAGTCTTTGAGAAGTGACTCCATTTTGCTTAGGAATGTGACAATAATTAGGGGATGGATTAGACTAATTAGGAAGGGGTTTAGAAGAATCTAGAAGGGGATTAGGTTTGCAAGTGGATTTGGTGGGTGAGGGAAAATAGGATTTTATTAAAATAAAAATTCATTTATTTCAATAAATGTGTGCAAGTTGCATTTGTAGGAAAATGCAAGTGGGGTGGGGATAATGATTTAAATAAATGTTAATTTATTTAATTTATTTAAAAGAGGAATAGGGGGATTTTAATTAAATAAATTGATTTATTTATTTAATTGATTGGAATTGGTTTTAATGAATTAATTAAAATAAATTGAATAATTTATTTAATTAATAGAAGAATGTTTGGAGATGAATTAATTAAATATTTATTTAATTAATTGATGGCTAGTGGATTTTTAATCAAATAAATACGAAATATTCATTTAATTAAAATGGACAGATTTATGTGACTACAGATACATACCTGATGTGAGAGGAAACAAGGAAGGAAATACCCCTCGAATGCAACATTTGCACGACTATGATTGAAGAGAATTTGGATCGGTCTTTGTTTCCTCCTTCTTTCCCCACTACTAAAAGTTCACATATGCAAAGGAAAAACAACTGATTATATTATATATATTCGCCAAAATAGTACAGTGGTAAGCCTGAGGCTATAATCTACTCCTTTCTCTAAATTTCCTCCATATTACAAAAGCTCCCTCCTTTATATGAGAGTATACATTATCACCAAGCGTTGTGGCTTTTCAACATATAACCGTCAACTAACACTTTTGTTTCGAACATTACTTCGACTAGGTATTTTCTCCCTTCATTGAAATGCTGTATTCGATCACTGTGGCTGTCTCCTCACCGATACCTATCTGATATCCATTAGGTTTTTATGTCGAAGAAACCTTGGGCTTCAGTGACCTCCTTTATTTTTCCACCGAAATACCTCTTCCATCGATATTGCTATGCCTCGTCGATGAATGGATCTATTGTCTCACCGAAGCCTTTCTTTATCCTCTCTTGTCGTCTTCCACCAATAAAGTTATATCGGTGAAACAATGCATATCAGAGACATGCCTTTTAGCCTCCTCGAAACCTATTTCCTCATCGATATATATATCTGATGTCCATCGGGTTTCATGCCGAATAAACCTTGGGCTTCGGTAACTTCGTTTATCGTTCCATCGAAACACTTTTTCTATCGACATCACTACACTCCTTCGATGAATGGGTCGATTGTTTCATCGAGGCCTTCTTTCTTTTGATGATTTGCTTCCACTATCATCTTTCATTGATGAGCTCATTAGTAATCTTCCTCGATAAAGTTGCATCGGTAAAACCACACATATCGGTAACATGCCTTTTAGCCTCCTCGAAACTCATATCCTTATCGATATCTTTTATCGATGTAGCTTCCTTCTGTTTGATCAATATCATTCTTTCGATAAGAATGCTTCTTTCTGTAAGTTTCCTTCATGTTGCGCTGAGGGTATTATTTCCTTGGAAGCCTTTTCCTGTCGATGAAAACCATCTCTGCTTTCTTCGATATCCTCTTTCGGTGGAATCATTGCTTTCGATGAGTCCCTTTTAGAGTTCATGTGTTACCTTTCCTTCGATACCCTTTTTATATGGATGAGACATCACTGGGTCTCATCGATACTATTTGAATTTTGGATATTTCGATAGAATGCTATTAGACTTGTTCAATAACTTATGGGTTATTACGGTATCAATGAAAATGATGATTTCTTCCAAAGATAGATGGCTTCCTATGATTTAATCTCTCAAATCAAGATATTTTACTTAATTCAAATTTGATGCTCAACAGGTTCCACAAGCTACACCTTCAGTTTATGTCCTAGCACGTCATCACAAGGAGGAAGGTTTATAAGAAAAGGACTGGATGCAACAGTCAAAGGGTTACTTCAAACTTTGAATGAGAGGTTTGCCTCTTCGATGAAGGAGTTTCATAAAAATATGAAGAGAATCCATAAGGACATTTACAAAGTACCTCATGCCAACACCATGCAAACCACATGCAGAGTTTAGGCGTGATAGAAGTTAGCATCAAAGCTTCTGGAGAGAAATTGTCATAGTCATAACAATAGATATCCACATTTGGACGTAGGGTTTTCAAAACGCTATTTTAGAATTTTTAGTATCTTATTGTTTAAATCATGCATTGGATACGCCTACAGTAATGATTTAAGCAAAAGTTGGGTTAAAGGAGAAATCTGAATATCTATAAAAAATAATATAGTTTCAGCTTTGTGTTATGACAACATCTATAAGTTTGTCAATGCTTTCTTTCTCACCATAAGGGTTCCACATATTATTTAAAAGGGTTGATTGTCTTTCTAGATTTTCTTTTTCCTTGAAGTGAGCAAATCCCTAGGTCTCTTTTGTTCCCTAGGATAGCTTAGAAAGTACAGTCATGCAAAAGTCATTTAGTGAAATCATCAAGAGTTTTTAATCTCAAAACAAATCTCAATCATAAATAGAAAAGGTGCAATAGTAGGATTGACACAAACCAGATAAAGATCAAGTACGGGAAGCAGTGAGCAAGGTCTTTAACATATAGGGTAATAAAAGTAATGAATAGTGGCCCAAAATTATTCAAAAGGTCAAGAAATAGAGCAAGCTCGAGAGTCAAATTCAAAAGACAAAGACATCATATGATCATTGAGCAGTGATCTGAAATGCAAATTATAGCAAGGTATTGTGACTGTAAGATAGAAACCATCCTAGGAGCCTCCAATATATCAAAAGTTGAGAAAGTAGCAAGCTTACTATACAAAGACAGTGATCACTATAAAGTTGCAGTCAAGTTCAAAGCATTGATTTGTGGGAACAAAGGGTTTCATATGGGGATAGAGCAGTCTCATGAAATATCATGACATTCATAATCATAATCTAAAGAGTAGTCAAATATTCAAGATAGATTGGTGATAGTGCAGTCATTCATTAATTGTTTTGGACATTTCAAGCTATGTTTTCCTAATAGATGGTTAAGTATAGAACAACAACACTCAGAAAATACAGTCTAGAGAGATTGCAATCTACAGTAAAGCCAGTAGGCAGTCATACCTAGTACCAAATAAAATGACAGTAATCAAGTCCACTGAGTGAAAAAGAGCAGGGTATAAGTTTCTAAAAGGTCTTTTCAAACCTTAACAACAAATAACACGTTATTGTTGCAACATTATCAAAACTTGACAAGAACAACGCCTTATAACCTCAAGAGGCATAGCAGTCATAGGGCAACTAATGTCAAATGTGCAACTCAATACAATAAATAATCTTAGTTTGTATCCCTATAGCATCATAATGCAGTCCTTGACCAAGTATGCATATAAGAAACATCTAGTTCTATTAAGGCACAAGCATAAAAGTCAGAGGTTATGACAACTAGTCAAAAACATCAAGTACAAAAAGGTTTGTCTCAGTCACTAGAACACAATTTGCAACATGCATTAGGAGTTGTCCTCCTTACAAATAGTGCAACATTAAAAAAATATTATCAAAGCTACAACCACAATTCAAAGAGGAAGCTTACAAAGATATTACAAAGCTAGGTACAGTCATAAGTCAAGGCAAATACATAGTTGAAACTCAGTCCAAAATAGTGAAGAAGTGCAACAAATGACATGAGAAGTCTAAAGAAGTATTATAGCAATCATGAGTCAAGGATTAATGAAGAGACTTTTTGCATCCATGATACAATCCTTAAAAGCGTCCATGATACAATCTCAAACACACTTTTTACCGTTCTCTTGGTGATTGTGCCCAATTGTGTATGTCTTGCTTATGTATGAAAATGGCATTTTGCAGCTTTCCATCGATGATGTATTTGAGATGTCTTTGATTTATATATGGCATGAGCTTAGTCGTAGAGTGAGACTAGGGAGTTGGACCATCTCAACCATGGCGCGCCTACATATGTATATAGTTTTGTGTATTCATTAAAGATTTTCATTTAATTTTAATCAACTAAAGAGCAATATTCATGACTTACAGGTAATAAAAAAACTTACAAGGATGAGGCATATTCATTACTTACAAGTAATAAAAAAACTTACAAGGATGAGGCATATTCATAACTTTTGCAGTCCTACCTTGGATATCAACACTAGAAGCAACTCATATTGTTCGTGTACAGACAAGACAATATGGGAGTTCATTATACCCATCAACTTGTGGTGTTGTTGTTCATGTTGGCTCAGTTGGACCCTGCAATTAAGATTCAATATACATTATTCAATAAGATTAACTGTGCAACATAATGAAATATTGAAAAGTGTGTTATCTTGTTGAGCTTCGCTTGGTTTCGAGAATAGTTTAATATTCTCTACTTAACAGGGCCAACCATGTGAAGGTGGAAGCTCATTTGGCCCCTCCCCCCCCCTAACATCACTCTAAATTCCCCGTTAACATCTTATAACATTCATTCATTCTACCATTAATAAAATATAGCATTCATTCATTAATATCACATAACGTTCATTAACACATAACATTGATTAACATTAATTAACACGCAACATTCATCAATATTAATTAACACAGGTCATCCATAACCATTAATTAGCACATAATTACATTCACTAACACATAAAAATTAGTCATTATCAAATAAGTTAGATTACAATCATTTCTTTCTTTGTTTTTTCTTTGAAGCTATGAAAAGACTAAGTGGAACATCGGTTTCTTCATCATTTCCCCCCTCTGCAGATGTTCCGCCAACTGCTCGTGATCTCGATGTATTCCTAGTCCTATACTAAGGACGAGGACACTGAAGCGAAGGGGGGTCCTCTGCAATAACAAAGAAATGGGTTAAATTCAAAAAAAATAATTATTTTTACAAGTATTTCATTAATTTAGAGAACATAATTGTTGTGCTCTTTACCTGATGGGGCCACATCATTTTGTGTAGCCTCAACCTGAACATGCTGAACACCCTCTAGATCATCTGGAGTTGAAATACTAAAGGTTACATTAATGCTGAACACCAATTGCAATTATATTTGTTTAAAGCAATAACAGTGGCCCTCTTTACCTAAGTGGGGAACATCATGTTCTTGATGTTGTGTACCTAGATCATGCTCTAAAATAGTAACAAAAAAGATTACATTAATTACTACTCTAATTACAAATTAAGATGCTTAATTGTATTAATAGCTAAATAAATAAATTTGAATAGTAAATGAATACCTCCACTACTGGGATGCACATCCAGACCTTCATGTGTAGGTGGTGTTTCACAATTAGCAGAGTGCATTCCAATGACATGCACATTGTTATCATTGCTTGCTTATTTAAAACAAATATAGTCAGTACTTTATGTTGGAACTCAACATCAATTAGATTATTGGTGAAGTATTCAATTTGAAACAACTTCCATTTAGTATATTTACTTATGTGACGGATGCACTCAAATGTTGTGTATGCCCACTCAATTCTCGTAGCCGATCAACCATAGCTGAATAGCCTTGCTGGTAGGCAATTCTCTTGTCATCTTCTGTGGGCGCTCTATTGAATTCAGAGCCCTGCATTTTTGCTTGGTACCGTGAATTTTGCTTGCATTTCTTGATAAAAAAAATGTTTGCAATTTATCAATATTTTGATGCAATATTTCGTTTACATGAGATACTTACAATTCGTGCAGCAAGTTTCATGTAACCACCAGAGTCGAGTTTGTGTTGCCCGTGCTTTTCTTGCCTTGCCTTGGTTGCCTTTGACGTGTCACTCAATCTATACAAAGTTTGAAATATGTTAGATTATATAAATATAAAGAGTAATTAATTAGTACATAATTACATTCTTAATAGTATCCCGTACCTTCTTCTGGCGTCTAGTGGTGTATTTCCTTTTTTCCTTTCAATTCTCTCCTTGGCATCCAAAATCAGGTCCTTCCACTCCCTCTCTGGAATCATGGGGGGACGCTCATACTTTAGGCTCCTCTCCAAATGGGTCCTGTATTGGTCCCTCACATACTTTAGATATGTGCCAGCTTTTTAAAGGAGCTTGGTTTTGTCAAAGGTGTCATTTCCAAACCACTTAACCATTTGGTTTGTCAATTCATCTTTTAACCTTTTTTCTTGGTCATTCCACCTTTTAAAGCAAAAACAAACTTGTTAGATTCAGAAATGAACTGAAGCTACATTTATTACACTTCAAGAAATGGATCAAAGGAAAACTATTCTAGCAATGATATGAAATCAAAAGTGGACTAGGGTTCGTTCACATATGATGTACCACCTTTTACATATGGTGGGCACAAATATCTGCAATGCAATTTCACTAAGATGTTTATAGAAAATATCATTGCTTGCAAAAAATTCATGGGATCATTAGTCCAAAACGAGTGATCATAAAGTAAATTACAATTAGAGTATATATAATAATAATTTTAAAGTACCTGGAACCTTTTGTATCTTTAAGGGAATCATTTCTTCGTCGCTCACCAACAATGTGGCCTGCAACGTTCCCGTACTAGCAATACGAGAAGATCCAGGAAATGATGGTATATTATCAATAGTAGTCGCCTCTGGCACATCCTCATGTGCATCTCCTCCTGCAAAAAATGAATCCACTATGAAATGGCATTAGAATTCAAGAAATAACACTTGAAGGGAAATAAACACATGACAGAAGATAGAGCAAAAGAGGGATCTACCAACAATGGGCAAGTCAATATAATGTGCACTAGAGGATGTATGCATGCTACATGTTGCCGACATTGCAGTCGGCAATACAGGTGAGGGTAACCTCTGATGAGGCGGCGACGACATTTGCACAGTTATATTGATAACACCTAAAGAATAATAAATTAAATATATCAAATATTAAATATATGAAAAGTGCAAGAATTGTAAACAAGGATGAACCTTTATTTTGAAAATTGACAGTATCAAGTATGATGTATTTTGGGTACTCAGTGTGATAGGCCAAGCAAGTGATAATACAATAAAATCGTCATCACCTGAAGATCTTGCAACACCTTGATCGTGGGAACGACTTTCATGAGGGCGGATAAATTGCTGTAAAAACAATACGTACATATTTTAGTTAATGACATAAAAGAGAATAAAATATAAACCATTATTGAACTTTTGTTATAATTAAAGCTTTCATTACTGCTTACTTGCAAGTTTTCTGCAGTCCGAAGCGATAATTCCACCCTCTCTCGTATCTCATCAGTGATAGGATGCACGGCTGCCAAAGCAACAATCTCTTTTCTAATTTTTATAAGAGGCATTTTAAAGAATTTCATAAAGTGTGTGGGATCTTCAGGGTCATCATTGCTTAACCCTAATGATTCCACATCCCTAGAAAGGTACTCAGGTACTGCAACTCCCTTTCCCTTTCCCTGAACATCCGTCTGTGTCAAGAATATCATTAACAATTACAAAATTAGTATAAATTACTTAAAAAAAGAACATAATAATGTAACAGTTTGCTTCTATCTAATTTGTACAATTACAATGAGGTTTACCTACTCGGTAGAAGTGTCACAAGCTACATCTCTGTCTGCGATATGTGATGGATCCATGTCGGCCTGTGACAAAGAAAAAATATAAAAAACAACGAAATTAAACCAATAGACTTAGCAAAAAAACTTCATAATAAAATGGTATATTGCATTCATTAATTGGAGGTTGGTATATGATAATCATGTCCACCTTCAATGTGACCATGCAGCCTACAATGTTTCTTCACTGTTTTGATTAGAAGTCTTCTAGTCTTTAACCCCTTACAAATTTTGCATGGACAATAACATTTTCCATCACCTTTTCTTTTCAAGTTAGACCACAATCTAGCAATTGTCTCCTTATTTTGTTGTTCGTTGATATTGTCTGACATGGTCTTTCTTCACAGGCAAGAAAATAGAAATTATCATCATTGAAAAAAGCATCTTATTGAATTTAGATTTCTAGTTTGCTTATGGTACATCACACAACATGGAAAACAAGAAATACTCAATAAATAACAGGATTCATTGATCTAGTATTATCACAATCTAGACTTGGCCTTCAATATTTTCTCCTCCTAATACTGTTTATCCATTACCTATCAAGTACAAAACTCTAAAACCCATGGCTATTAAAATACATAAGACAACATTGTAGCATCTTATAATCATTTGTTATAAAACCAAAGCACTTGGGAGTGATTCTTTTGTTTGTCACAATCCAGGAAAATGGTGTCTACTGGAGCCTTGAATAACTGACTAGAAAGATTTTTAATTCCTTTTCTTTTTCCTTCTGATTTTTTCACTGTCACTTCCATCCTTCGAGTTAGATGCCCTCGCCCTTTTCTTTCTTCTTTTTTTTTCATACTCATTGTCATGCTTTGAATTATTTTTCTTTCTTGGTGACTCCTTACTGCTCTCATTATTAGTTTCACTCTTAGAATCTGAGTCTAATGTATCAGAATCTTATGAACCTGATGAACTAGAAGAATCCTCATTAGAGGTAGATTCATTTGACTCAGGAATAGACTTTTGTTGTTGCATTACAAGTCTTGGCATATTCTTCAAATACTCACGTAAACTCTCAGTGATACCACCAAGACCAATAGAAGTAAAGAAATTGATAGCAAACCGTGAATTTTTGGGATTGTCCTTTGGAGAAATTGAATCAAAAGACTCCTGCATTGTTGGATCGTTCAACCTTTCGTTAAGCAACAATATACCAAGCTGCTCTACCAGCTCCTGCAAGAGAATCTTTATAAAAATACGGGAAGAGGAAGTAGTATCTTCCTCTGTTAGACGTATATAAGCCAGACAATGCCATGGAAGAGCATTTGTGCCAAGTAAGTGGGCAAAAAACTTTGCAACATTATGCAGTTTATTTGTTTCCAATCTGTGTATCATAGAATACTGTTGTACAAAACACTTATCAAAAAATTCCTCATAAATTTTATTGATCATACAAAATATTTGCCCAAGAAGACCATAATAATGAAGGTATGTTCTCTCTTGACCAGGTTCAAGCTTGATCTTTAGTAGCTTATGACCAGCTTCCTAAAAATCGACACTTGACATGATTGTCAAATAAATTTTACGTCTTAAATTGACCAAGTTTGTCTCTGTCTCATCCTGTATTCTTAGTGCTTCCTCACCTTCCTCATCATCATCATCATCATCATCATCATCATTTGAATCATCACCTGAATCATTCCCCCCTTCTGCTTCATCTGAAGAAGCATCTCCAAGGATATCTTTCTTCAGTTTTTCATAGGTTGCCTCATGCTCTAAGAAATCAGGATCTAGCTTGAAAACATCCAAACCAACTTCTTGATCAAGTTCATCTTCTAGGAAAACTTCATGTGTTAACTGATCTAGACGCACAGCTGGATGACCCTCAAACTTAGATTTGTGAATTGCAAAAAGGCCTTCAATTAAAAACTGTACTCATTTGTCAATTTCCCCCTCATGGAGAATACCTCTAAATCTTTCAAAAATCCCATATAGACCTTTGGGTGAAAGGTCTTGCAACAAAGAACCACATTCTTTCACGAACCCAACAACAACCTCTACACTGTCATCTGTAGGGTTCTCTAGTAAAAGGGTGAGAAGTTCCAAGGCAATGATCTCATGTGCAACTTGTTGATTCACTAAATGAGCTATGAATTTGGCTGCTGCTATCAACATGTGCTTGTCATTGCGTTTGTATGCTCTCTTAAGCTGCAAAATAATTCTTCGCAAAAGCAGATTGCCAACTTCAGGAAATTTTGTATTTACCACAACAACCAACGCAACAAAAACATTTGTAGATCCAGGGGATGCCATTTGGGGTTTCATACAAGACCTACAAAATAGACCCCTCCCACGGATGAGATTCTCTACAAACAACTCTGGAATGATTTTCTTGATGTTAGATGCATTTACCTTGTTTACTAACCCATTGATACTCTTTTGAAGGGCATCCCATGTCATGCGCTGGTATTCCACACTGCTCTTGTCTTCCACATCTTTCATCATTTGAGCCAACTTAAATGGGGGAATGTAAACACCCCCACTTCTTCCAACACCCTTCTCAACTCCTCTTACAGCACCTTCGCCATTCCCATTCTGAGATGGAGCAGACTCAACACCAGAAGTTTTCACTTCCACTGCCTCTCTATCCCTCTTGTTTCCAGAAGCCCCTTTACTACTTAATTCGTGCTTATTTCTATACATAAACCCATCAGGAAGCATGAGTTTTTGCATATAAGCTCGCCCAAATATTTTACAGTTATTTTTCATCAAGATTCCCTCAGGAGCTGGAAGATCTTGCTTCCATACTTTAATTCTATTTTCTCAAAGGACAATCCTAAAAATCCATGCATTGCAAACAACTTTTTACACCTTTGTTGGTTGTGGTGGCATCACAGAGAGTTTACATCAATAAATGAAGAACATGCCAATGCTTTTAATGCAGCAGTAGAAGTCTATCTCTTATTCAATATCTCTAGTGAAACCCCCATGATCTTTTGTTGGAGTAGAATTTGTTATATTCTAGAAAGGGTCTTGTCCTTTGTTGATGGGATATTCATCTACCTCAAGAAATAACTATTCTTTTCTCCAACAAGAAGTGGAACTAAATGAAGATCTAGCACCATGAAATGAATCCTCAAAAGGATTACTATAGTTAGTTTTGGTAGATAATGATCTGGGTAAAATACTAATGTGGCTTTATGAAACATTATGTACTAGATTAGCATACTCTAACAACTTTGGTGCGACATGCTACATACAATTAAGTCTCCATCGGTATCTCTATTGTGTTTATGGATTGGGATTCAATGTACTCCTTTTATACACAGATTTTACTTTCAACCGAGGAGGTTTGTATGTACTTACTTGTCTTTCAATTGTATCCCTATTTCAAGAATTTCTTCTATCAACAAATCATTTGTTGTAAGTTGTACAAGTGGAAGCTTGAACATGCCTTCCATGCTAGCCTTGTTGATACGTTCAACACCATCTTGTGCAACAAATCTTTAGAACTCCACTATTTCATTGAAGAGTGAGTAGTAGGGACAATCTAGGACACTTACAGAGGTTTTGCAAGAGAGATAAATAGACCTAAATATTATGGCTTAATAATGATCAATAGGTAAACAGATAAGAAACTCTCAATATCAAAATGAATTTCTCAATTGTATTTACTAGAAATGGATAGATATGATAATAATGGCTTTATGACTGTATGTCAACTTTAGACTCAAACCAAGAAGAGCTAGAACTAATATGCGATATCTAGATTTATTATCTCTATAATATAACAATCCCATAATTATGTTTCCACGCATCTATACCACAACACAAACATCATGCTAGTGTTCAGCCATAGCAATTGATATCCTAATTATAGAATGTGAAATATGCACATATGAATAAAGATTAAGAAAAACTAAGAAAGATGCTTATTGCAAACATAAATGACTAATGGACAAGAATTGAATTCATTGTAGATAGTTTTGAATATCAAATTCACTTATTTGTGTGCATTTAGTAACTCATGTACTTGTTGCCAACCGTTTATCTCTTTCATAAATTAAACACTTATTAATAACATTAAATCGCTGAGTAATTATGTTTTAGCTGAAATTGAAAATAAAATATTTTATTTCAGGACAGCTCACACTATTCCCTATCATATTTTAGACTCTCGATTTTGTTAGTAGTGGTTTGATGTCTTTGGAGCCGATCATTGCATTTCTTTAGTTACGTTTGCCAGCGTACTCCCTGCCTGTGCCAAAATGGGAGCTTTGGAACAGGGTATGGACATCCATCAAATCATAAAAGATAGAGGAATTTTGTCAGATGTAGTTGCAACTGCTCTGTTAGCATGTATGCAAAATGTGGAAGCATTAACTGTTTGACGGATTGCCTCAAAGAACTGTGGTTTCCTAGACTGTAATGATTACCGGATATGCACAAAATGGATTTGTTGAGAAGGCTTTAGAACTTTCAAGCAAATGCAATCGACAGGTGTAAAGCCAAATTCCACGACCATTGCTACTATCCTCCCTGTCTGTGCCAAAATGGGAGATTTGGAACAGGGTATGGACATTCACCGAAGCATAAAGGATAGAGGAATTTTTTCAGATGTTGTAGTTGCAGCTGCCCTGGTAGACATGTATGCAAATTGTGGAAGAATAGACAAGGCACATGAACTATTTGATAGAATGCCTGAAAGAAATGTTGTCTCGTGGACTGCAACGATTGCTAGATATGCACAAAAAGGATTTGTCGAAAAGGCTTTAGACACTTTCAAGCAAATGAAATTGGAAGGCATAAAGCCAAATTCCACAACCTTTGCAAGCATCCTCCCTGCCTGTGCAAAAATGGGAGCTTTGGAACAGGGTATGGACATCCATCAAAGCATAACGAATAGAGGAATTTTGTTAGGTGTTGTACTTGCAAATGCCCTGCTTGACATGAATGCAAAATATGGAAACATGGACAAGGCTCGTGAATTGTTTGATACAATGCCGCAAAGAGATGTGATCTCATGTGAATAATCAACATGTGCGTATATGGGAGGAAGGGATTGCTGCTACAAAATTGAACGCTCACTCCTCAATCATAATTCTATGGTTTTACGAGATTAAACTAGGGCAATTAACCACCACATGTATATTTTTTGCAACATGAAATTAAAAACTAGGGCAATTTAAATCTACCTCCTGCGCAGGATTGCAAGCAATGCCACAAATGCCTTCGACGCGGGTTTGATGTTCTTGGGGGTTGAAGTTGCCACGGACGCCTACGTGGGATTGCAATGCACAAATGAATTCCCCTCTTTTTTTTTTTTTTTTAAAGTAATGGTCGTTGTCGTCGGAATTACGACAAACTCAAGCACTTTTTGAAAAAAAATGAATTCTCATTGTTAATGCCTTCTTCGTCGAAACCAAATGGGAAATTGTCGTTGGAATTACGATGAATGCGGGCATTTTTTTTAAAAAAAATCAAATTTGGCCACAATATACCCTCTCCGTCGAAAACCTCAGTCGGATATCTAGTCCAAATGTATTAGTGTGGGATTCTAAATACGTTTGTCATGGGGGTGGTTGATGGTAGGAGGGTCAACTTTGTGGAATGCCCAAGTAGGATTGATATTGAAATGGAGTAGTATTGATGGGACGTTGTCCGGGATCCTAATGTAAGTTTGATTTTGAGGTGGATTTTAGTTGTATGGAGGATTATATGGGGGGTAATATGGTGGAGCATTGTATGAATGGTTTTTGGTTGTGATACTTTGTGGTACATATATATTTAGGGAAATGTAGGATGAGTGTGGAAGCTAGAGATAATTCACATATTGAGGTGCATAAGTAGCTTGTGAACTGGTTTGAGTGGTTGGTTATGAAATGGCGATGGATTGTCGTATATAAGTGGATTGAGAGATACAGGTTACTAGTGATATGGGAGCTGATTGCATCATGAAGGTGTTTTGAGGGATTGCAAATGATTGTGGAATGAATATAGTAGCTTTGTTAGAGATCAAACCCACCATGTAGGTAGATTGGCTCAAAGTAGGCATAGCATATGAGGTGGATTACATGGATTGTTGAGGCATGGAGTTGAAGGCTATGACTAGTCAAGAAACAACAAAGGGATTTTCTTGGGCCATAGTGGTGTAGGAGAACCCTTCCAAGCTCTCCCTCCTTTTTGTTTTGTTGGTACTATACTTCTTATGAAGCCATTGTATATAAAATAATGAGCCATGTGCTCATAGGTCCTAGTTAGGGTCCTAGTTGAGGTTTTAGGGGTCATAAGTCAAGATTGAGTTTTTCTTGAAAATGGAGGGTATGTGTGTCTTTGTGGTGTTTAGGGGTCCTTAATAACATGGTGGTGTCCTTAGGTTGGCCCAATGTGGGTTTAGGAGTCATGAAAAGCAACATTGAGAAAGTTGCTCAAAAGTTGCAAAAGTTGTCAAGCAACTTTTCCACCAGGAGGTCTAAATCCTTAGTTTGTTGTGGACAACCCTAATATGGGCACATAGACTGAGGAAAAGGTGGTATAAGTAATTTCAAACCCTAATTGGATGGGTTGGATGTCAGAGATTGTACGGCTCAAGCAAATTGGATTGATTGTGGCTGTTTTGTTGGTTACCAGTCAGTTTGAATGAAGCTACCGAGCAAGTCAATGGATTGATTTGCGTGCAAAACTATGTGAAATATCTTCTTTGGTGTAAATACTTCCATTGTGAGTGATTAGATTAGCTTTTTATTTGCCGGTTGAGTGTGTTTGTAAATAGTTTGTAAATTGCAGTCTCACTGTCCAGTTTTTGACTGGTTTGGGCAAATGAAGTCATAACTCCATTCCCCATTGTGGAATTACCATGAAACCATGGGGAATGGAAGTGAAGACCCTATACTATAGTCCCATGCAAGAAGGGCCCTTGGAAATTCAAGGAGGCCAAACAAAGACCCACTCCTAGGTGAGACTGGACAGTGCCCGGTTAGGAGAGGTCAAGTTGTAGAGGTCTTGAAAAGCAAGGTTGGTCAGAGGAGAGTGCACCCTTTGGAGGAGGTGCATAGGAGTGAGTGAAGAATCATTGGTGTGAAGGAGGGCCTCCACGAATCCAAAAAAGGTGGCTAAAACTCAAAACACCCACTGTGAAAAAGGCAGACCCTAAAAACCCTCACAAAAACCCTTGAAAACCTTAAAATCCACCTAGGACAGTGTACAGACACTTGGAGGCCTAAAACCTAGAAAATCCTTGAGTCCTTGCCAAATGAATGGAAGTCCATTTTGGGAGTTTGGGTTGTTTGTGCATTTTTTGTGAGAGGGAGCCCTAAAGGACCGGGTAGGAGGCCTAATTGGTCCTAATCCTTGTAGCCCTATTCGAAGGCAAAAACCCAAATTAGTGAAATCGGTAAGGGGTTAGAATCTTGAAACCTCTTGGGGGCACATGAATGGGTGGAAAGACCATGAATGAGACCTGTTATAACCTTGCTAAGACCTTGGAAGGTGTGGAACAAGCTTAGCCCTTATTAGCCATAGTAAGGTGTTTTGAGTCTCATGAGTAGGTGAGACCTTAGGAGAAGCATTGCAACTCATTGGTGGGTGGAATTGGGCAAGGTCAGGGGATTCCTCAAGCAAAGGAAGTCCTAGAGACCCTAGGGTGTGTAGAGAACACCAGGTGATCCAAGGAAAGGATCCAAGAGCATAAAATAGGCTAGTCTATCCCTAACCCCATCCCATCACATAGTATGTGTAAAGTGGAAAATTCGGGCATAGCAAATTCACCACATGGAAGGGGGAAATCACTAAGCCAATTTTCACTTGGAGGACATTACATTCAAAAGAGGGGATGAATCTACTAGATCCAATCATAAATGATAAAAGGACTGAATACTAAGTAGATTGAATGTGTTTGGAATGTGTTTGATCCTCTTTTGTAAGTTTTATAAGTAAAGTGTTGATATTGAAGAAAAAATAAGCAAAAATAGTTAGCTACAAATTCAAGATTTCGTCGTGCACCTGGATCTAAGAAGTATGAAATGATTCAGAGCTGCTCTATGAAATCTACCAAAAGTAGTAGGGACCATATGTTTAGACCAGGACGCCCACCCTCTTGGTCCTTGAAACTTTCCGCGCATCGAAAAGAGTTTTTCTGTCTTTGTAAATAAAGTCTAATTCCAGAGGTACAACTATGCACCTATTTTCTGCACACAGAAAGAAGGAGAAAGGGGTTGTGAAGAGGGGTTTTCCTAATTCAAACCTCGGTTTGGAATCAACCTTGAATGAAATACAACAAATGCTTGAAATAAATAATGGAAAGGTATACCTTTAGATTTGCAATAGACGATGATGATGTTTTTCTTCTTAGATGTAATCACATATGTTGTATGAAATGACATGAATATGACAAAACCCTAACAGACACATGCTTGAAAATGAATGATGTAATAATTCTCCGCAATTAATGAATGAAGAATATGCAACCTTGAGGAATGCTTGATGAAGAATGCTTGAATGTAGTCTCTTTGCCTTCTCCTGTTTTTGCCTTATGCTTGTATGTAAATGTCTTCTTATTGTTGTAGGAGCACCCAAAGACACAAATGAAGCCTAAAGAGTCTAATATCACCCATGAGGTGAAAATGTAATGAACTTGTCACATTGACATCATATGTAGTAGGTTGATAGGTTTGTGAGTCAATAAGACCCAATTTATGTAAGGCATTGTCATGGTTGCATTTTATAAGTCACCATGGACAAATGACCATGTTGGTCAATAGGAGTCTAGGCATGAGTCACGCAATAAATATTGGTCTTAGAAACATCCGAGAAATCCTTGGAATATGCCGAATACACCTTGGAGTCACCAAATTTGAAAGTTACAAGTTGACAACTTTTGTTGTCATTGCAAAATGTTGTAAAAAGGGGTAACTAATCCTCCAATGGTTCCAAAGTTTGAAAAGTGGTTGGAAAATGTTAGGGATGCTATATTATGCCCACTTGGATCGATTCCAAGGTTGTTGTTGAAGCTGGTGATGTTTTTGAGTTTTGGAGTAATACAACATACTTGGAGTTTCCTGAAAATCTGTGTGTATGATGTTCATTTTTTATCTGTATGGATTGGTGGATTCCTGAACCCAATCGAATGAGTTAGAGAAGTCTCTTACCTTTAATTTGAATCAATTTTGAGGTCTTGAGACAATTGGGTTGTAGAGATCCATCAAAATCTATTCGGACTAATCACAAACCCTGCTAGCACCCAGGGTTTCACTGAAAAAATGCCCTTATTCTGACATTTTCACCAGAGGACCAAACAACCTGTGGAAAAATGTTAGAGGGGCCATTGTAACATAAGATTTTGGTGTTGGTTTTTAAGGGAGGCTCCAAGCCCAAGGAGATTGAATTGACCCTAGGCGGGCATCTCTATGTGACCACCTGAACTGTAGAAGTGAAATCACTTGCAGTAGGCAAAGGAGATGGGATCAAGTCCTAAAACCTTGGATTTGGTGGTTTGACATATTACCCCACCTTGCAGAAGTGTTGGTTTAGTCAGGGGACTAATACAAGGGGTACTTTCTTAGTAAATTAGGTCTAATTGGCTTAATTAAGTCTATAAGGACAATAAGGGTACATACCTTTAAAATTGGGGTTAGAGTCTAAGCCTTTGGGGAATTGTGTAACTTGATAAAGGGTATCTAAATATTCCCTTAGTTTGTCTTTTCCTTTGGAAGTTTATTAATTTGTGTGGGGAAAACTCAACCGATAGGGCTACTAGACAAATATGACAGTTGTGAGACAAGTACCCACTAGCATATTTGACAGTCAGACCTAATGGATTTTTTAAATTGGTTGGACCACCAATAAACAAAATCCAATAGGTTTCCATCCCACCGGTACCGGAAGATTGTCTACCATTCACACAAGGGTTGAGTCAAGGTGATGGGTAGAGTGTTAGATACAATTCCTTTATGGATCTTGTCACACAATTTGTTGTTTGAGATGAGAACTTGGTGGGTGTGTTGTTTAACACCTTGACCAAACAAAACAACTTGGTTTGGACATAGTAGTTGTGGGTGAGAGAAGATTATCACCTAGTTTGTTTCCTGGCTCTGCATCATATTGGTATCAGAGCGAGTTGGATCACTTGGGGAAAGTGATTTTTGGTGTATGTCCATGGAAGGAAGTGAGGGAGAGGATAGAAACATGTCTCCTAAGATTCCATCAAGAAGTTGTTTGAGGAGATGTTTGAAAATAGAGTGAGGGAGTTAGAGAAGGCCAAGGGAAAAGGAAAGGAGGGTGAATGTGACTCTGATGGAGAAGAAGAACAAGGGAGAGAAGAAGAAACCCCAAGGCAGGAAGTTGAGTTACCTGTAGATCATAGAGCATTTGTTGAGGTCCTAAAGTCCATTGGCAGAGAATCCTCATCAACTAAAGATGACATCCCTATGATTAGTGGGAAAATGAATGCAGAAGAAGTGATGGATTGGATTGAGGCATTGAACAACCATTTTGAATGCAAGGAGACCCCTGAGAATAAGAAGGTTATATTTGCTAACTCCAATATGAAAGGAGCAACACTCACTTGGTGGAATTACCTCCAAGGTGAGAGGGTGAAGGAAGGTAGAGGTATGATAACCTCATGGGATAGAATGTTGGAAGAAGTGAAGGCACAATTCATCCTAGTAGACTATGAAGTCCAAGTCTACAAGAAGTTACAAAGTTTGAGACAAAAAGAGCTTGATGTGAGTGCATATACCAAGGAGCTCCATAGGTTGAGTCTAAGCACCAAACACCATGAGGAGGAACTAGAGAAAGTGGAAAGATATCTTAGTGGATTGAAATATAGTATCCAAGATGAGATCAACATACTAGAACCTGAGATAGTAAACAAGTTATTTCAACTAGAACTAAGGGCATAGGAGAAGCTAAAGAGAAAGAATAATTAGAATAACAGAGGTAGAGGGGGCAGAAACTTTAGAGGTAGAGGCCATATGAATGGTAGAGGACATAGTCATAGGCCACAAGGAGAGGCTAATCAAGAAAGTTAGCATGTAGATGGTAACACAAGAGGGGGTTTCAGAGGAAGAAGACCCAATCAGAGAGGTAGATTTGGTGGAAGAAGCTCAAAGCCTTTTAGATGCTATAACTACAATCAATTAGGTCATACCACAACCAATTTCCCTGAGAAGACCAGATCAAGCTCCCAAGGAGAGAGGATAACACATTTGGTTCAAGAAACTGATTGTTAGAGTGTCAATTCACATGATTCCTATGGACTCCCGAAGAGAGGATAAGCCTTGATGATGAGGAGAACATTGTTGAAGGTACCAAGCAATACTGAACCCCCACAAAGGAAGATACTCTTCCGGACCACATGCAAAGGAGGCAAGGTATGTAAGGTTATAATAGATTCAGGTTCAACTGAAAATCTAGTATCCTTAGAAATGGTCGATAAACTAAAATTGAGAAGAATTCCTCATCCATTTCCATATAAAGTTTCTTGGCTTACTAAAGGAAATCAAACCTGGTAGAGGAGCAATCATGGGTTGAATTTCAGATAGGAGCATACAAAGACAAAATTATGTTTGATATTGTTGAGATGGATGCCTGTCATCTTCTTTTTGGGAGGTCATGGCAATATGACCTGAAGGCCCATTATGATGGAGACAAGAACACCTACTCCATCACCAAAGATGAAAAGGTTATTGAGTTGATACCCCTTCCTGATAGGAGTGTGGATCAGAAGGAGAAGGAGGCGAAGATCATGGTTATGGAAGGAAAAGACTTCCTCAAGGCAATCAAGGAAGAATGAGCACCTTGTTTTGCAATGATGTCAATACCAAGGCAAGAAGAGGAGCCCATTAAAGATGACAAGGTAGAAAAGAAAAGGGTGACAGTCCCTGAGGAGTTGAAGGAAATGTTGAGCAAATACAAGGACATAGTTGTAGGAGAGTTGCCAAGGCCAATAAGGGAGATAAGTCATTGCATTGACTTCATTACCAGTGTCACCTTACCAAACAAGCCAGCCTACAAAATGACTCCCCAACAGAATGAGGAAGTTGCAAGATAGATCTAAGAGTTGCTTGATAAATGTTTGATAGGGAAGAGCTTGAGCCCTTGTGCAGTCTCGGTTGTCTTAGCACCAAAGGAGGAGGGAACATGGAGATTATGCACTGATTCTTGGGCCATTAACAAGATAACCATCATGTATAGATTCCCTATGCCTAGAATAGAAGATTTGCTTGATTGTTTAGGTGGTGCAAGATATTATTCCAAGATTGATTTAAAAAATGGTTATCACCAAATAAGGATTAGAGCAGGCGATGAGTGGAAAACTTCTTTTAAAACAAACGAAGGATTGTATGAATGGAGGGTGACGCCATTTGGGTTGTCAAATGTCCCTAGCACTTTCATGAGACTCATGAATGAGGTGTTGAAGGAGTTCATTGGTAAGTTTGTCATAGTATATATAGATGACATCCTAGTGTTTAGCAAGACAAAGGAGGAGCACCTAAAACATTTGGATATGGTCTTGAGAAGGTTGAATGAAGAGAAACTAATGATAAACATGAAAAAGTGTGTGTTTTTACAGGAAGAGCTGACTTACCTTGGGTTTGTGATTTCTAGAGGAAATCTGAAAATGGATGCTGATAAAGTGAATGCCATTCTCACATGGCCAACTCCCATAACAATTGGTGATGTAAGGAGTTTTCATGGCCTTGCTACCTTTTATAGGAATTTTATCAGGAATTTTAGCCAGATTTGTGTTCCCATGTTAGAGACCATCAAGGTGGACAAAAGTGAAAATTTTCATGGACCAAGGAGGCAAATGAAGCATTTGAAATGTTGAAGAAAAAAGTATCCCGACAACTTGTTCTTACCTTACCTGATTTTGACAAAATCTTTCAGATTGAATGTGATGCAAGTCATTTGGCAATAACTGCTGTACTCAGCTAAGAAGGTAGACCAATTGCATTTTTTAGTGAAAAGTTGAATGGTGCTAAAAAGAAATATTCTTCCTATGATTTGGAGATGTATGTATTAGTTGAAGCACTAAAGAAGTGGAGGCACTATTTGATTCCCAAAGAGTTTGTTGTGTATACATATAATCAGGCACTAAGCTTCCTAAATAGTCAGGAGAAATTGAGCCATAAACATATGAAGTGGGTTGAGTCCGTTCAGATCTACACCTTTACAATCAAACACAAGAAAGGTGTCTCAAACAAAGTTGCAGATGCTCTTAGTAGGAGGGCACTAATGATTTTAGAAATCTAGTTGGAGAGTGTGGGAGTTGATTCCCTCAAGCGTATGTATGTTGCAGATGAAGATTTCAAAGACATCTACAAGGTATGCACTGAGTTTGGTAGTAGGTATCATTTAGAGTATTCTGATTATTTGATTCAAGATGGTCTTCTTTTCAAAGGATGCCAGTTATGCATCCCAAAATGTTCAATGAGGGATAACATAATCAAGGAGAAGCATAGTGGTTGCATGGGAGGACACTTTGGACTAGACAAAACTCTTGAGTTGGTGAGAAGATTTTATCGCTGGCGTAAATTATAGACAGATGCCAAAATTTTTTTGGATTCATGTGTGGTGTGTCAAAAGGCCAAGGGGACAACAACAAACACATGAATATACCGGTTATTTCCCATTCCTTCAAGACCTTGGGAAAGTGTGAGCATGAAATTTGTGATGAGTTTGCCAAGAACTCAAAAAAGTTTTGATAGTGTTTTTGTGGTTGGTGATAGGTTTAGCAAGATGGCACATTTCTTGTCATGTAAGAGCACAAGTGATGCTACATATGTTGCAAACCTTTTCTTTAATGAGGTTGTGAGAATACATGGTCTACCCTTGAACATTGTGTCAGACAGAGATGTGAAATTTGTAGGGAATTTTTGGAGGACTTTATGGAGGAAGTTGGGCACAAACTTGTCTTTTAGTTTATCTTATCATCCCCAAACGGATGGCCAAACAGAAGTGGTCAATAAGACACTTGGAAGCTTGTTAAGGTGCCTCACCAAACAACATGGTGAAAAGTGGACTCCATCATCTCCCAAGTAGAATATGCCTATAATGACTTCGTTAATAGGAGTACAGGAAGAAGCCCTTTCCAAATTGTCTATGGGTTGAATCCAAGAGGTGTGCTGGAATTGAGAAACCTACCCTCAATTGAACATATCAGTGCTTGTGCAGAAGAATTTTCTGCAGGGATAAAGGAGATTCATAACCAATTCAGGATGCAATTGCAAAGAAGTACATAGAAGTACAAGGTGCGGGCTGACAAGAGAAAGAGAGATGTGTAGATCCAAGTTGGACAAATGTTATGGGCAAATCTAAAAAAGGAGAGATTGCCAAAAGGGAAACACACAAAGCTCATGATGAGGAAGGTTGGACCTTGTCAAATACTGAAGAAATTAGGGAACAATGCATATGAAATCCAATTACCTTCAGATATAGGTATATCCCCAATCTTTAATGTTGTAGATCTGAAACCATTCAAAGGTGCAGGACATGAACATGGTATATTCCTGGTGGAAGATGCTGTAGACATCCTGAAAGACTTTCCAAGTTAGGGGGCACCCAAACTTGAAAGGATCTTGGACACCAAGGTTGTGAAGAAAACTAGGAACAAGATCTAAAAACAATACCTTGTCAAGTGGCAAGGACTCCCTAAGGCAGATGCAATATGGATGGATGAAGACCAAATGAAGAAACATGGGACTACATTGTAGGAACTCATCTCAAGTGGACTTGAGATTCAACCACCCGGTGAGTATGGCGCAGGAGCACCCAAAGACACAAATGAAGCCTAAAGAGTCTAATATCACCCATGATGTTAAAATGTAATGACCTTGTCACACTGACATCATATGTAGTAGGTTGATAGGTTTGTGAGTCAATAAGACCCAATTGATGTAAGACATTGTTATGGTTGCATTTTATAAGCCACCATGGACTAATGACCATGTGGATCAGTAGGAGTCTAGGCATGAGTCAGGAATTAAATACTGGTCTTAGAAACATTAGACCAATCCTTGGAATAGGCCGAATACACCTTGGAGTCGCCAAATTTGAAAGTTGCAAGTTGACAACTTTTGTTGTCATTGCAAAATATTGTAAAAAGGGGTAACTAATCCTCCAACGGTTCCAAAGTTTGAAAAGTTGTTGGAAACCATTAGGAAGGCTATATTATGCCCACTTAGATTGATTCCAGGGTTTTTGTTGGAGTTGGTGATGTTTTGGAGTAATACAACATACTTGGAGTTTCTTGAAAATCTGTGTGTTTGATGTTCATTTTTGATCTATACGGATTGGTGGATGCCTGAAACCAATTAGATGAGTTAAATAAATCTCTTACCTTTCATTTGAATCAATTTTGATGTCTTGAGACAATTGGGTTGTAGAGATCCATCAAAATCTATCCAGACTGGTCACAAACCCTGCCAACACCCAAGGTTTCACTGAAAAAATGCCCTTAATCTAACATTTTCACCACAGGACCAAACAACCTATGGGAAAATGTTAGAGGGGCCATTTTACCATAATATTTTGGTGTTGGTTTGAAGGGAGGCTCCAAGTCCGAGGAGATTGAATTGACCCTAGGTGGGCATCTCTATGTGACCTCTTGAACTGTAGAAGTGAAATCACTTGCAATAGGAAAAGGAGATGGGATCAAGTCCCGAAACCTTGGATTTGGTGGTTTGACATCTTACCCCACCTTCTAGAAGTGTTGGTTTAGTCAGGGGACTAATACAAGGGGTACTTGCTTTGTAAATTAGGCCTAATTGGCTTAATTAGGTCTGTAAGTATAGTAAGGATAGTAAGGGTACAAACCTTAATTGGCAATATGTTATAAGTGAGATTTAAATCTAGGACTTGACAAACCACATCTTTTGTAACTGGCCCAACTCTGAGAGGTAAGATGACTATACCCTTGGATGAACGTTCTTCATCATCATATGCTTTAATGGTGATCTTGTTTGTAGAATTCACAGCTTTATCAGAATATCCCAATTGTGTAATAGTGCTTAATGTGAAAATGTTTAGACCTGCTCCTCCATCTATCAGGACTCTTTTTATTCGATGTTTGTGTATGAAGGCTTCAATGTGTAGTGGTGCATTATGTGGCTGACTTACAGAGGCATCATCGGCTTCTGTGAAAGTAAGTGAATGCGGAACGGAAAGGTATCCCACCATGGCTTGAAACTGGTCCACGTTCAGATCAGTAGGAACAACAGTATCTCTCAAGATCTTGTCAAGAATGGCTTTATGTGCGGGAGATATGCGTAATAGCTCAAGGATTGAAATGAGCGCGGGTTTCTTCCCTAGTTGTTCTACAAGGTCATACTCAGGTTTGGTTGATGAAGAAGTGGTGTTTTTAGTTGGAGCACCTTGCAAAGTGATTTTACCTCGATGAGTTGTAACATTACATTCAGAGGTAGGTTCAGAAGAAGATCCAACACCTTTTAGGACAATCCTGGGTCTCTGGGTAGAATTCTCAGACGCTTTGTCCTTGATGATAATGGTAGAGACGTAATTGTCCATCAAGATGTGATTGATGGTTGAATCATAGTTGTAAGATGCTCTGGTATAGTTGGTTTGATCCTCTGTGGCTTTAGCTTTTCCCTTGTCATGTTTTGGGAATGATTCCTTAAACATCTCATGTTCTTGATTGGAGGAATGTCCCTCAATCTCAATGTCACCTCTATCAATGAGATCTTGTATGATGTTCTTCAGTCGATGATAATTTCCTGTCTTATGACTCTTGCTCTTATGAAATTCACAATACTCATCATCGTTCCACCAATTTGGTTTAACCTTTGGTTCATATGGAGGAAAATCTGGAATAGTGATTACTTTGTTTGCCACAAGCTTCTTGAAAACTGACTCAAGTGGTTCTCCCAATGGAGTGTACTTCCTTCGTGATCTAGAAGTTGTTTGAGTATTCACTTGATTGATTGTAGAACTTGATCCTGAAAAGATGAATTTGGGTCGCACTGTGTTGGCATCAACAACACCATCATTGACTGTGTTCTTGTTTTTATTCCAAAATCTTGGCTTGTCTTTTCCTTTAAAGTCATCTTTGTTTTCCTTGAATATCTTGATGACTCCTTGTTCAATTAGAACCTTCTCTGTTGCTAAGCCTTTTTCAATGACGTCCTTGAAGGTGGACAAACAAGCTTTTCTTAGATCATAACCAATCTCTTTGTTAACATTCTGGGTGAACATTTCTACCATTTGTTTTTGTGGAATTTCACAAGAGCATCTGTTGGCTAGATTTCTCCATCTTTGTAAAAATGATGCAAAAGACTCTCCCTCTTTTTGCTTAGTGTTGCACAAAGTAGTGACTGATATGTTTGTCTCTATGTTGTAGGAGAAATGTTGGATAAATGCCTTTGCTAGATCACCCCATGACTTAATACCAGGTGGAAGTTGGGAGAACCATTCCATAGCTTGATCACCTAAGCTTTGTGGGAAAAATCTCATCAAATATGTCTCTTCTGCTGCTACCTCAATGCAAGTTGTGAAAAATTGTCTTATGTGTGCCTTAGGATCCCCTTTTCCTCTATACTTATCAAATTTAGGCGTCACAAAGTGTGTAGGAAAAGGAGGCATTGGAATGCTCTTGTCAAATGGATAAGGACATATGTCTCTCATTGTGTATGTTGGCTTTGGTACATTTATGTCTTCCATTTTCTTTTGTAAGTCCCTGATTTGTTGTTCCAAACTGCTCTTAGGTGGAGATCGACTTCTTGGACCATATCCTATGTTTGAGGTACCCATTGGAGGAGGGGCATGTTGCATATATGGATGATATTTATCATACACATGTTCATATGGAGGAGGTCTATAATGATGCTGCGTATATGGACCACTTGGTATAGATTCATGTTGAGGAACACCATATCTATTTTGCGCATGTATACCATACTCTACCGGCATGTCATGTTCTATTGTATTGCCCCCAAATTTGACACGGGGTTTCCTTGTGTCCAAATTTTGAGCATGCCTTGGAATATCCCATTGCTTTGGTGGTTGATCCTTAGCATTGATATGTGATTGAGCATATTTTTCTCCATAAGACTTCCATAATGGCCTGCGAAGGTGAGTATCATATGTTTGACCATGTGTATGTGGGACCTCTGGTTTTTGAAGCAAAGCTGATGGTGATTCAGGTACCATGTGTGGTCCTCTATTAGGTCTCCTTTGATCCATGTTAGAGTGAGGTTGTTGCAAAGGTTGATTTTCCATTATTTGAGACATGTCAAAATCATGAGGTATCTTGGCTCCACTTTGTGCCATCATTTGTAAGAAGTATTGTCTATCCCGCCTCATTATTTCCTCAACCAATCGATTGAAATGGGGATTCATAATGGATTCTTCCACATCTGCTGAATGTACTGAAAAGTTGTCCATATTGTCATTGTGTGTAGCATTGTTGTTGATAGTGTCCATGTTCTCAACATTTGTAATGTTTCTATAGGCATCCATGTCAGGTAATGTAGTGTGATCAGAATTGAAAAAGATCTCATTGTCATACTCATAAGAACTCATGTTTGCGGACTCTTGAGCCTCTTTAGTTTCTCTCCTAGATTTTTTTAGACGGGTTTCAACCATGAACTAGGTATTGACCAAGATGTGTGAGACTAGATGAAAAATGGAAAGAGTATGGAAGACCAAGAGTTGGATGAAATGTAAATGAATCTGAAGTGTACTTGCAATGTCCAAAGTGTAAGACCAAGTATGTATGTAGTAGAGTAGGTGTGACTTCCAAAGAGAGGATAGTTTCTCTTGATGAGGTAAGTTGACCTTGACTCTAAGTAAGACCAAATGAGACCCAAAGGTGAGAAACCTTGATGAGGGACCACTTAGCAAAGTGTTGTTGTATGTAGTGTGCTGACAAAGTATGATGAGGACAAGCAAGTGACCTTTTGACTCAAGTTTAGACAATTGTGAATGTAAAGTGAGATGTGAAGCAATGATGGACTTTGTGAGACCCAAGGACAGGTTGAATGCTAGATGAAACCTTGGAGAAACGACCTAGGAAGCTTAAGAATTCTGAAACTGACTGTGTTTGTTTGCTGGACTGTAACAGTTTTTCAATTCTGGACACAGACGCGCCTGTATACTTCACAGACGCGGCTCTGTTTAACGCAGACGCGTTTTTGAGATTTTTTTGTTTGCCAAATGTAATGTTGATTGTTGGAACACAGACGCGATTCTGCCCTTCACAGACGCCCCTAGACAACACAGACGCTATTATATCTGACACAGACGTGGTTTCCTGATGCAGACACTATTATGTCCGACACAGATGCGTTTTTGTAAAATTTGTGCAATTTTTTCCAATCTGTGAAGTCTTTTTGTTGTGACCAAATCTGACTGTTTGACTGTTTTTCGTGACAAGAGGACACAGTGTTGATGAAGACCCAATGTTTGCAAGTGTCTAGACTCAAAATGACTCTAAGAAAAGTGTGTTGTTTGATGTAAAAATGTTTTGCATACACTTGAAGACACAAAAGACACAATGTTTTGCTATTTGGTCTTGAATGTTTTGAATGTTTAACATAAGTCAAGCACAATTCTTATGGTTGGCCAAGACAATAGTTGTTGATCCCACATGGGGTTTTATCCCCGAGGCTACGCTATTCAGAGCAAAAACTTAGATGCTTGACCTCACTGGCTCCACCCTCGGCACTCACTTCTTGGGTCAGCCAAGTATCAGTCCCCACGAAAACTACCCGTGGCGAACTTTGTATCTCTACTAAGAACCGTATGTGTGTGGGCCACTACCAGAGGTCCGACCTCCTACCCCAACAACTAGAAGGATTTGGGCCTCTAAAACAAAATGGTGCTAGTAAGGGCATCCGCTCGTGTGGCCATACATGCGGCACTTTCAGCTCTGTAAATACAGAAGGCTCCCAGCCGGTAGGGGTTATGCCCTACAACTGATCAAATAAATTTGATCAAACGGGTTTATGGGGAGATATAGTGTCGGTATGAACTAATCAGCACGCGTTATTCATAGTTTTCACCATGAATACATTTGTTTATAGTGGTTCGGATGAGGTGGGTTTTCCTCGCTACCACTTGGGTCGTTCTCTTCTCACTAGTAGTCCTAATGACCACACGGGAAGACAGGCCCTCTAAAGATTAAACAAAAAGAGCCTATTGCTCAAGACACAAAAGACAATGATTCAATTTTAGTGCACCAATTGAAGTGTTTGCTAGTCTATGAAAACAAGGCACACAATAAAAATCCAAAAACCCTTGCCAAGGACCTGCAACAAAGAGTTGTTAGTAGTTTGAATTGTTTCAAATGATTACCCCTTCCTGCAAGCACACAAGTTAGGTAAATTTTAAACCCAAAACACTTTGTGAAAATAGGGGCCTTCGACCAAATGATTTTTGCTTTCAAGACAAGCTGCACCAATTTCGTTAGCTAGATCTGAAAATGTTAGCTCAAAATAAACCAGATCTGAAACCCTAAATGCAAAATCCAAAAACTAAATCAATAAAATCCAAAATTTTGAAACTGGTAAACACAGACGTGATTACCCTCAACACAGACACGTCTGGGTGACATAGACGCGGTTCTGTGCGACACAGACGCGGCCAAAACCAGCGCAGACGTGACTTTACAACACAGACGCGTTTTTCTGAAACCTGCAAAATAAAATGTTGCCAAAACACAGACGCGGATCTAGATGTCGCAGACACGCCAGAAAATCAAAAACGCGATCCGAATGTGCGCAAACACGGAAATATCAAAATGTTGCCGAAAACGTCGGATCTGCAACTTCACATTACAAAAATCTGCAACAAGGATGTTAAATTCAAAAGGGACAAGAGTCCCACCGAGCGTGCCAAAATGTGTATGGTGAAAATGGACAACAATAATAACGATATTAAAAGGCTAAATGAATTCAACCACAAAACACTAGCCTAACAACAACAAAGATCCACCATAACATATGAAGATTACCTAAGACAATGCAAATCAAATGAAATCACAAAGATTATACCATCACATGTCCAATAGGGTTTTGATCTCCATTCTTCCTATCTCCATTGATCTTGCTTGATATATTTGCTCTTAGATTTTATATGCACAAGAGCTCAACAAAGAACGGAATGTGGTTGCAAGTAGGATCGTAGTGTAGTCAATTGATCAAGTCATTAGGGTTTGATAATGAGGGAAGCATCTCCTTATATAGAAGACACTATATGAAATGGAGGGATAAGATTGAGAGGTGTAAAAGAAGGTCGGCTATGATTAGAGGGTAGGTAAAAGAAATAATAAAATAATGAAAGGGGTAGGTAGTGTATGAATTAAGAGATGAATGACATGTGTCATGGGTAGAAAAGGTTAAGGAATTAATTAAATAAATAAAGATTTATTTAATTAATAGAGGAAGTGGGATAATTAAATAAATAAAATATTTATTTAATTTAGGAAAAGGATAATTTAAATAAATAAATGTATTTATTTAAATGAGAAATAAGGCTAGAAGAGGATAAATGAATTAATTAAATAAATAAAGATTTATTTAATTAATAGAAGACTTAGGCTAAAGTAATTAAATAAATAAAATATTTATTTAATTAGACATGACAATTTTGGGTGTCTACATTTTGCCCCTCTTTGAGACAATGCGGCTTGTCGCGTTGTTTCAAAGAAGATAAGATGAACTGATACAGAGTTGCCCCAAGATGGGAATGATATGCCCCCTCGAGAGATTGGATGAAAATGTCTGGAAAGATCGCAGACAATCTCTCGATAAGAAAGAAAGGCTAGAATGGACTGACCGGATAAAGTGACAAAGTCACGGGATAAAGAAGACTGACTCGGGAAACGAAGGCGAGGGCTAGGAGTAGTCTATAAGATAGACCACGGGGGAAAATACATCCTCATTGTCATCTACACATCCATGAGAGCATATTGCAGAGCGAAAATAGAGCAACAGCAGTTAGCAGTGATGGCTTTCACTCACAGATTCGACCATGTTTGCCGATTTCAGAGGCCAGCAGAGGCAGGAGAGCCGGTAAGTACCACCAAACCTCCTCGTACTTTGACGCATTTAATTTTGTCATTAATGCATGCTAGGTAGGGTCATAAATGCGCTTAGACTAGGGTCCAAAAAGTGTCAAAAAATGTCCAAGCGCGTCTGTGTTGGTGCCAGGTGCGTCTGCACTCACGAGGCGCGTTTGTGTTTGTGCCAGGCGCGTCTGCGTTGGAACCCACATCTATGTCAATTGCGGCCGCGTCTGTGATGTGCAGGCGCGTTTGTGCCAAGAAGGCACGTCTGTGCAGCCTAGGCGCGTCTGTGCAGAGCATAGGCACGTCTGTGTCGATTAGGCGTGTCTGTGTTTTTTAGGCACGTCTGTGCAGTCTGAAAGCGCGTTTATGTCAGGTAAGCGCGTTTGCATTTGAAAAGGTGTGAATTTGCATCTTCTAGGTCAAATCGGCAGTTCTGTGATAAACATACGCTGTCAATTGGATAAGCTGCTGAGAGGATACACTCAAGCAGGTCCTCTAGGAAGACTAGGATAAATCAAGGCACTTTGTGATGAATAGTGAGTACCAAGATATAGTACTTTGTGATGAACAGGGAGTACTAGAGTATGAGCAACACTTTGTGATGAACAGGGAGTGCAAATGTGAGTAACACTTTGTGATGAACAGTGAGTGTCACACACGTAGTACTTTGTGATCAACAGGGAGTACCACTAGGGTAAATAGCAACACTTTGTGATGAACAGTGAGTGTCACTAGGGTAGATAGCAATATGCATTTAGATAACAAGTAGCATTTTGTGATGAACAGGGAATGCCACGATGACTGACATGATTGATTTGCTTGACTGTAGGAGTATTTGCCGATGCTGGAGTCACGGGAGAGATTCCCATCGACTCAGAGATTGTGACCTGAGCTGACAGCCGAGGAGCGAGCTGCTATCGAGGAGATGGGATTGAGACATGTGCTATATGTGCCTGAGTTTCGGGCAAACATGGGTTTGCTGACTGCGCTAGCTGAGAGATGGCACTCTGAGACGTGCACGTTTCATTTGCCGATGGGTGAGATGACAGTCACCCTGGAGGATGTCTACAGGATATTGAGGATACCGATTGATGGGGAGCTGATCTCATACGATCGAGATGGCGACAGAGAGGCCCTGAGACAGGTGTTCCAGGACCCAGGACTGGAGATGAGGGCAGGACACGTGGCATGGGATACCATGGCAGCCACAGGGTTAGCATTGCCGGCAGTGATAAGAGGAGCTATCAGTGGGTTCCTGTGTCTGGATAGGGCGACACGGGGTTTGGCTGTGGGCTGGGGAGGAGCACTAGAGACACTGGTGATGCAGCACACCAGATATGCCTGGGGACCATGTGTGCTGGCCCATTTGTATTATGAGCTTCATCAGTTTGTTTATCATGGATCAGTGGGATTGGGCTATGGAGTGACACTGCTGTAGGTATGGGCCTACGAGCATCTGCCGGTTACCTGACCGATACACTTCAGGGGCAGGGGTCATGGACGCAGCTTTGTACATTTGTATGATATGATCACATCGTAGCCACGGATTGGCAGGCTAGAGTATTGGCGGTGAGTGATAGATGACATTGATGAGGTCATATGGAGACCATATCTGGGTTGCGAGCAGTGGGAGGATGACGCAGTCGAGCTGCCCTATACCTTCCGAAGTAGGTACCTGATTGGGCGGATGCCCTATGTGCTAGAGAGACAGCTTGTAGACAGGATTGGCCGATAGTTTAGCCGGATTCAGAGGATGCCCCGGGGCTCAGGCATGTATGCCCGCACAGTTAGAGATCAGGCACAGTTTGGGCCGTTGCTGTCATATGATCAGGTAGTGACACATCTGGTAGAGATGATACCACTACCCTGGGAAATGTGGCTAGAGATCGAGGACGCCGACATGGATGCTGAGTATACAGCTTATTGGGCAGAGCATCTGTTCCCACGGTTGACAGATCCAGGAGAGGCATTGGAGGGAGATGGGGGGGGAGACGATGATGATGGTGGAGGTGATGGGGGAAGAGGCCGACGGAGGAGGAGGGGAGTAGTTGGAGAGAGGCGAGTTGCACCTTGGAGGGAGGGTGGAGAGGAGAGGCAGGCTCGGGTGGTGAGGGGTCGCGGTGGATTAACTTTATAGGTGCCAACAGCATAGGGTTCCAGGAAGGTACAGAGACAGGGACATGGACAGAGATAGGTACCTGTACAGGCACCAGTACAGGTACAGGTACAGGAACAGGGGCAGGCACTCGTACAGGGGGAGCTACAGGCAGAGGCAGAGGGGGTTGATCCAGTGGAGGATGAGCTACTAGATCTGAGGGAGATCTGCCAGGGCCAGGCAGATGAGATCCAGGAGCTGGAGAGGGAGAGGGATCGGCTCAAGATGAGGCTCAGAGATACTGAGTGGGAGCGGGATCACGCTATCTAGTGCTATACAGAGGCTGAGACAACACTGAGGGTAGGGAGACAGGCAGTTGAGGATACAGGGGTAGGATACGCTTATGTCCTGCGGGCAGGAGAGGAGATAGCCTACTGGAGAGACTTCTACTATGGTGCAGTGCCAGCAGATCAGTGGGCGAGGAGCTTCCATAGACCATCGCGTACAGTGACAACTACGGGAGGGAGCCGGAGGAGACAGGCATCGAGTGGTGGGGTTATGGGTCCTCCACCACCACCAGATAGAGGGGACAGGAGGGATGATCCTGGGGCGAGTCCTTCAGGGGCTCAGATTCTGTTGAGGCCAGGCGGCTCCAAGGGAGGGAGTTCATCATAGCCATAGAGGGCTCCCTTTGTATCAGTTTTGTATCATTTTTGTATTGTAGACACATGCGGGTGCTTTTGTAGCCATATGATTTTGACATCATTGTATCATGACACTTTTATATATATATATATGAGATGATTCATCTTTGCGGCAACTAAATGCATGTGTACCTATGTGATGAGATGTTCTTATGTGATGTTTGTTTATGAAATGGATGCAAATATGTATATGATGCAACTCAATATTTTTGTTCTTTTATGTTTTAAAATGTTATGCCAATGCAAATGTAAATGTGTGAAATGCAGATGAATATGATAATGCAAATGTAAAAATGTAATTTGTGCTAACAGGTGTTCTATGCAGGATGTGATGCAATTGTGATATCTATATGTATGTATGAAATGCTAACATGTGATAATGCAGGTGTAACTATATGACATGCAAATGTTTTTGGTGTGTCATTATACTCAGTCATGTGATAGCGGGCTACGCGGACTCGAGAAGGATGATGGAAGTCAATCAAGAAAGGGGGATGGAAGACAGAAGATATGAAAGTGAAAGAGCTTCTTGTGCGTTATCATCATTGAGCTTTATTATGGCAAGTAGGTTATGACAATCGAGGCATATGTTTGACCCAAAAAGTCATTGTACCTGTTTGCATGGAGATAAGATAGTCGCAAACAAGGAATGCCCCAATTCACACTAGACTCATAATGTCCTCATATCCTTGGACAAGTCATAGCATTACTAAGAGACAATCCACAGACAGCAAATACAAATAGGTGACGATACCCCATCCTCGCCTTTCTAGTCAACGACATCCTAGAGATAGAATCTCTAGTAAGAGACATCCTGGAAAAGCTAAAAGACATGTCACCAAAAGATGAAATCAAAAGAAAACCAAGACTCGACACCAACATCCATTGTAGTCCTCAAGTTTAGGGTCTCTTGTCACTTGTATAAGTCTTGTTTGATTGTGGTCACAATGTTTACTTTCACAGAAAGGATAAATAGCACTGAACCATAATGTTGTCTGAGTCTGTTGAAAGATTTGATTTGTTGAAACCCATTGTTGCTGCTGTGTCTCATCTGAAACTGATTGAATCCATGAAACTGATACTTTATTGCAGAGAAGATGGCAAGTTCGTCAAGGAGAATAGAGGTGGAGAAATTTTATGGTACTAATTTTGAGATGTGGAAACTAAAGATGGAAGATCTGCTAATAGATCGAGATCTATGAGATGCTATTGATGTGAATGTCTCAAGACCCATAGATCCTACTGTGGTGGCTCAGTATGATTTTATGGACCAAAAAGATAAGGGTCTAATCAGATTATGCCTGGAAGACTTTGTTCTGATTAATGTCCATGAAGAGAACACTGCAAAGAAGTTATGGACTAACCTTGGTGAGATTTATCAAGCCAAATATTTATTAAATCAGGTTTTCTTGAGGAATAAATTATATTCCTTGATGGAAGAGGGTGGATGAATTAAAGATCCCTTGGAAACATTTAATATGTTGGTGGCCCAATTGGTATCTATTGGTGTTAAAATGGATGAAGAGGAGAAATGCCAAATCTTGCTTTGTTATTTGCTTGATTCATGGGATTCTCTCGTTATGGTTATCAATAGTACTTCTGTTGTTTTGAAGCTTGAAGATGTGGTGGGTGCCCTACTTGGTGAAGAGATGCGTAGGAAGGTATCCATCAGTTCGAAGGAAGCCCTAACTGTTTGTGGAAGACCTAAGGAAAAAGACAAGAACAATGAAAAGCACAATAAGTCCAAATCCAAAGGGAGATCCAAATCTCCTGGAAAGTCCAAAGTCATATGTTGGAATTGCAGTAAACTAGGTCACATCCGTAAGGACTGGAAAGAAGAAAAGAAGAAGAAAAAGAAGAAGTTTGATTCTGATTTCGAGTCTGAGAAGGAAGATGGCGATGCACTTATTCAACTTTGGCTACTCATGCAGGTAATGATGCATTGTTAATTGACTCAGGTGCATCTTTTTATATGACTTCCAATAAAGATTGGTTTTTTGAATATGAAGAATTTAATGGAAGCAAGGTGTACTTAGGTGATGACTCACATTTAGACATCATTGGTCGAGATAAATTTAGGATCAACTTTCTTGATGGTAGAATAAAAAGGATTAGCGATGTGTTACGTATCCCTGGTTTAAAATGAAATTTATTATCTGTGAGCAAATTGATAGATGCAGGTAGTCTTTTCTAATTCAGGATGTAAGATGATTAAAGGTGATATGGTGATTACTAGAGTTGTTAGATTTGACACTATGTATAAACTAGAGGCATACACTGTTGAGTGTAATTGCACTTCTATAAAAAGTAAATCTGTGGATACTCCATTGTAATATTTGAGGGTTTCACCTTCAGTGGATGGAAATGGCTTTTGGGTACCTAAGGGTGTTCTTTCTTTTGAAGCAAAGTTACTTGTAGAGAATATTATGTTATGGCATCAAAGACTTGACCATATTGGAGAAAAGGGTCTGAGGTGTTAGTTCCCAAATCAACAGATTGGAAAGCTATAAAGGTATGCAAAATATTATCTTCAAACCTTCCAACTGAATTGGACAACAAATGAGAGTAAACAAAATATGATTAAATTCTCCTACACTTCAGGCTCTGTAGGACCTAGGCGGGTATACCTATTCACCAATTGATTCTCTTAACTAGTGCTTTTTATAGCAGATTTGTTACCTTTACCTAGTTTTGTCTTCTATCTCAGAATAGCGTAAACTTTTGGGATAGGATGATCTAATCACTAACTATTTACTTATTTCTTAACCCTATTTATCTTACTCCTTACTCCTACTTATATATCCTAATTGAAACTAAAATAATGTAAATGTTTTGAATGAAGTTTTATATGCAATTGATCAGTGCCTTCTCCTCTTTTGGGCTACAAAGTCACCCTTTTCCAAACCCTCACGTATAACTCTATGAGATAATTTTAAAATTCACCCTTGATGAATCTATTGGCTAATATAACCCACAATATTACTTGAATTACTCTTTCCACAACAGCTAGTTTGATTGAATTTAACTTTCCTTGAAAGGCCAATTAACAAGAACATAGGGACATGAAACTCACAAACGTTACTTGTTTTATCAAATTGCTATGAAAATAAATAATCCTTTCACAATTAGATTGAAGATAGAATTCATTCATTGTAAATGAAAATCACAGAGAACTAATATTGAATAAAGATTCTCCACGACACAATTAAAAAGAAATATTGATTCTATTATTGGAATGAAAAAGGTTTTTTCCAGAGTGTATGTAAAATTACTGATGATTATGTCTTTTCAAATGAGTACATTGCATACTTATAATAAAGTGAGGGGTCATGCCCCTTCAAAGAGTCTTTTGAATCTAAATTAACATAGAAATTAACTTGACAAGTACCCTAGGATCTAATTAAGCACATATGCACTTTTGTTAAATGATCAACATATTTCTGGCTCAAACAAGTGTCAGAATCCTCCGCAGTGTTCCTTGCCACGTTCTCTACAATGATCATACCTCCATATGGTTGCTGACTGCATTGGAATCTCTGCTCTTGGCTGCTTTCAAGGCATCCTGTAGGTACTTTTGGTAGTTTTGAATCCACTTGATCTGCTCTTTTAGTTTTCCATCCTTAGTTAGCAAAGGTGGTATCCCCTTTTCCTTGTCAAAGACAAAATATTCAGATTCTTCAATCATTTCCTTTCCATGTTTTCTATGGTACTCTATAAAACTTTCAATATCCTTTGTCACTGTGGCATTGGAGCTGCTCCTTTTCTATACTTCATCAAGATTTTCCTTCAACCAACCCTCTAACCTTTCATGCTCTGAGATGGTTAATCGATTCTTTGAACAAGTAGTCCAACATTTGTCCATGCATATTATCATAACAATAAATCTCCTCTGGATGAATGTTGACATTATATCAAATTTGATGTTAGCCAGCTAATCTTCTAGTTGTTGGTTCTCCACTTTTAGTTTGTGATACTTATCATTTGGTTGGAAGTTTTCTCCTTGAGTGAGAATGGGTTTTGGTCCTATAGTATTGAGTATATCTCTTAAGGACTCAATTTCCTTAATCAATTTGCTATTATTGTGCTTGTATGCATCCCTCTCTTTCATAACTAACTGAATTTGAGCCTTATTCAACTTGGCTACATTTATACCTAGGTCAGTTGTGATCATAGGGTCTGTCTCACCCACTTTGAAAGTCATTACATGCCTGAATGCCTTCCCAGTGTCAACAATCATGGGCCTTTTGTTTGGCGGATAAAGTGCCCAAACAAGAGTAAATTTTTATCTGGATTATATCCAGACCTAGTAAAGACTCAAGTTACATTTGCAAGGCTCAATTTATGTTTTGCACCACTGTTGTGAAGGAAATTGTCAAATAATAGTGCAGATTTCAAATCCCACCCAGGGAAGATCAAAACACCTGCATCTTCTAGAAGTTTTCTCCCCTTCTCAGGACTCATGGTTTCCATCTCATGATCAACATCCATCTTTAAAGTCCCCAGTAGTTGACCTTCATTATTGTCTATGATTGTGTCAACTGTTTCTTTTAAGGCCTTTTGTTTCAATTTATACAAAAAGGACTTAAATTCTGAAGTCTTGATGAATTGGTCATCATAAATAAACAAATTACATGCCAATTGTTTAGTATCTTCCTCAACAAGTTCTCCATCTTCCTGCTCCCTTCTCACTGGCCAATATGCCTCAATTCTGGCAATTGGAATTCTATTTGGTTTAGGAGGTGTAGCTTCTTCATCGGATGACCCCTCACTTGTAGAAGAGAGCATTTGTGTGTGTTGCATCTCCTTCATTCTTGCATCTATATCCAGGTTATATCTTTCAATAGCCCTTATTGCATCAATTTCACCTAGGTTTCTTATTACATCTTCCTTGGGGCAAGGTTTATGATCATATCCACTCAAAATCTACATTCTTTTAACATGATCAATGAATCCTTTTGGATCTAACCCTATTCTTGGTGTTGCTCTGCTCATGTTATAGTGCGTTAGTTTGCCTAGAATATGGTCATATCCTTCTTTAGCAAGTACAATGAACTCACCAAAACACAAAGTTGCTGGCATAAAAGATTGCTTTTCATAAGACATTAAGTGCATAACATTAGAAAAATCTAACTGCCTCACTATCTCAAGATAAGCAATTATGTCTGGAACAGTTTTAGGCAGTATAAAAGGGGTATGCTCAAACCCATAAACTCTGATTATGGTGGCATCTGAATACCAATAATTATGTTTCACAGTCTTGGGGCCACCATAATCCTCTGGTCTCAAAAATATTTGAATCACCTCTGATAAAGAATGATCACATGGATGATTGAACATTCTAATTTTTTTTTTTCACAAAGTATTCTTCAAAGTATGCATGATTTTCTCTATCAAACCTGTTGTCCCAAATAGATTTTCACAATTGGACTGGTAGAGGCTCACCTTCCTGATCAAGCTGCCTTATTTTCAGTTCATCTGGCCACATACCCTTCTCATATCCATAGTATATGATCATATGCATGAGAATTGAATAATGCTTGAAGTACATTTTGGAAGGGTTCTTCTTGTTTGCCGTGAGGGCTAGGTCCATTAGTCGGTGAACTAGGGCTGCATAATCAAACTTTCTAGGGTTATGGCTTTGGACATCTGCAAAAACTACCATAGGTTCAATTGACATAAACTCAGGAACCTCAATTTCCAACACTTGTCCAACATAATAATACGTATATTTGAAATGATTCTCAAATAAATTTATGTTGAATGATGGTCCATCATCATCTTCTAGGGGAACTGATTTTTCATCCACCTTAGGTCTGTACAGGGGTAATCTCCAACCCTTGTAAGTAGTATCCAACCTCCATTATTCCTTGCTTAAATCCTCATATACAATTTGATAATCACATACATCCTCAAACCCAAAGACCTCCTCAATTGTTTCTTTAGACAAGTGCACAAATGGTTTTCCTTGCAAATCACATATGGCTCTGAGATCTGGATTATAATATTTGGCCAAAAGCTTGACCAAGTCCGCTTTTACAAATACATTTGAAACAACTATCTTCCCTAGGTTCATTCTCCAAGGGTTACATATGGGTTCATGTCTAGTTCTCCTATGGTAATGGAAGATAAACAATTCATATTGCCGAATATTGGTCCATACATCCCCTACATCCTAACATTTATCTTTGAATTTACTAGCACTAGGGTCTAATTGGATTGATCTTTTGGATTTTATCCCTGAACCAAGGAATAGGTCAATTAAATCTTGACACAATATTCGTTTTGCAACCACTTCTTCTAATTCAACTACTTCTGATTGCTTTGGAGGTTTCTCTTTTTGTAATTTTTGTTTTTTGCCTTTTGTTTTACTAGTTTCCCCCTTTTATCTCTTTCCCTTGGATGTGGTAGGGCTATCCATTCTTCTAAATGACACAATGCAATTTGAAATGAATTTCCCAAGGTTACGAAAAGAAACCACAATTGCTTACTTGTTATTGCCCGAGTGTTCTGGTTTGTTTTCTCGCCTTGACTGCTCATGATACCTTGCTAGTATGCTTCAGGGTGAAATGTCTATAATAATTTTTACAGAGCACTCCTATTGTGTAGCCTTAATGTCGTATTTGACGATTAATGTCTCAATAAATTTGAAAATCAAACCATCTGACCGATGTGATAATTTCTTTTTCGGTGTAACACCATTTGCTTGCATATTGCCAAGACTTGAGTTATATGTTATCGATGGGGGATGTCTTTTGGTCGTCTTCCTTTGATTCATGCTGGCAATTAGCGATCTTGTCAATTCACTTAGTGACCTTTAAATTTGGTATGCTTTGTTGATCGGGGAAACCTTCTCCGATCCCTTTTATCTCTGGGATTTCCTTTCCTTATAGTTATCGCTGAGAGTCATAGTGATAAAATATCATCAAAGGGATAGTGGTTGTTAGAATCACAAAAGAAACTTCTGGCTGAAGGCTATTATCTTGTCCGTATGAACATTACGTCAGACATAGAGTCGTTCATTACTTTTCCTTATTGGTGTGACCCCTGAAGTCAAGTTAACTCTAAATATTTCTTTCCGATTTGAGCAAGTCTGGCCGAAAAAGAAAATCTTCAGTTTTACCTTTTCGGGATGACAAACGGATCTCCTACCGATGTATTTGACTTCTTCCTCTGTTGGTCTATCTTTCATGGTTTCATCTTGATAGTATTAGTCTCGCCGATCTACTTAGCTTGTCACATTATTTGCACCGGGGTGAGTCAGCCCGATATGTCTTTCATGTAGTTCTTTTGGGATGACTTTCAATGTCTGGTTGACTTCTGGAATCTCACTCCAACTTCATAACTCCCATCAATGTCAAACTCATCGGTCAAACTCTTCCCGATAGTCTTCCACTTGTGGATCTTTGTCGACATGACACGTGGAATTAGTTTGATTGCTTCATGCTCACTTCGATGAGGGTTATCACATCGATACAATTTGTCTATCTGTTTATCGATATGTCTCTCTCTGATGACAGTGCAAGTCCTTTTTTTCACAGCTGGATCTCTTATCGGTATAACACAATGGTGTCTTCCCGAAAAATGCCTATAATGTCAATTTGAAGAGTAGTAGTCTAATCGATATGACTTAGGGGGGGTCTTGCCGATTTACTTGTTTTGAGGTGCTTTACTAAAATTAAATGTTGGGCTTGTTTACTGGATAAATTGTGTGTATTTTGACAACTTTAAAGTTATCTAAGCAATACTACTGTGGTCTATGGGGACCAAAATGCATAATAATGGAGGTTCCAAGCCTATATGACAGTCTTACATAGGTAAATTATTTCATTTTTTTCTAAGTGCTAACATGAGGACCTTGAGAAATAAAGACCTTGATGAAGGTTTGAATGATTGTAATCTTGACTTTGATTTTTGTGAGCATTGCATTTATGGAAAAAAAAATCGCGTTCAATTTTACTTGAGTTCTCATAAATCTTGTGGTGTTTTAGATCTTATTCATTCTAATGTGTTTGGTCCTATAGATGTTACTTCGATTGGAAAATCAACATATTATGTTTCATTTATTGATGATTTTAGTAGAAGGACATGGGTATACTTTCCAAAGAGTAAATTTGAATTTTTCAGTCGTTTTAAAGAATTTAAAGCAATGGTTGAGTTGCATATTGGAAAGAAAATTAAATGTTTGAGGATTGATAATAGCGGTGAATTTTTCTCTAATGATTTTGATAGATTTTATAAAGACTGTGGTATCAACAGATAGAAGACATCTCTGTATTCTCCAAATCAAAATGAAGTTGCAGAAAGAATGAACATGACACTGATGGAGAAGGCTAGGAGTATGTTGAGTGGTTCTGGTCTAGAACAAAAGTTTTGGGTTGAAGCTATTGCTACTGTTTGCTACTTGATTAACAGGTCTCCTACATCAGCTCTTGTTGATAAAACACCTATGGAAGCATGGTCAAGTCACATGCCTTCATTGAGACATCTTAGAGTTTTTGGTTTCAAGGCATATGCACATGTGCCAAAGAAGAAGCAAACAAAGTTTGAGAACAAGGCTATGAAATGTATCTTTATCCGTTACAGTTATGGTATGAAAGGATACAAGCTTTGGGACCCTGTTGCACAAAAGGTTATTCAAAGTAGAAGTTTTATTTTTAGAGAAATTAAGTCTCCTTCTGTTATATTGCATCTATAATAAACTAAATAGAAATATGTGATTCAATTCCCTTCTACACCTGAAAGAGTTGAATCGCGACCACTTGATAGGCAAGAAGTTGAGGAGAGCTCATCTAGCTCTGAATCTTCTTAAGAGGAGGAAGAACCTCCAACTCAACTTGTTTGAAGGTCTACAAGACATAGACAACCACTTGAAAGGTATTCACCTGATGATTGGATATGTATTTTTGCTTTGAATACTAATATGGATGAACCTAGATCTATAGAAGAGGCATTAGGTATGAATGATGTAGAATCCTGGAAGATTGCTATGGAAGAAGAAATGACAACTTTGGAAAAGAATGATACATGAGATCTTGTACCATTGTCTGAAGGACAAAAGGTTGTTGGTTACAAATGGGTATTCAAGAAAAAGATTGGTTCAGATGGAAGCATTAAGAAGTATAAAGCAAGATTGGTTGCAAAAGGATACTCTCAGGTTGAGGGTGTTGATTATGGTGAGATATTTTCTCCTATTGCAAAAATGAAATCCATTAGATTTTTTCTTTCTATTGTTGTTGCTTATGATTTAGAGGTTGAGAAAATGGATGTGAAAACTATTTTCCTTCATGGTTATTTGGAGGAGGATATTTATATGACACAACCGTAGCACTATGTGGTGAAAGGTAAAAGTAACTGGTTTTGTAAATTAAAGAAATCTTTGTATGGTTTCAAATAGAGTCCTACAATGTGGTACCAAAAATTTGATACATATGTGTTGAGTTTGGGGTTTGAGTGTTCTAAATCAAATCACTATGTTTATTATAAATCTGATAGTGATCGTTTCTTGTACATTGCATTGTATGTTGATGATATGTTATTCATTGGTAAAGGGAAAGGTCTGATTTCAGAACTAAAATCTCAGCTCGCTACTAAATTTGAAATGAAAGAACTTGGTGCTTCAAAACACATTCTTGGGATGGAAATTAGAAGAGATAAAGTGAACATAAATCTATGGCTAGGCCAAAGTAAGTATTTGAATTCAGTTTTGCGGAGGTTCAACATGTAGGATTGTAGACCATTATGTGTTCCTTTTGCAGTTGGAACGAAATTATCTGCTTTAGATTGTCCTACATCCCCATTGGAGATGGAAGACATGAGCAGAGTGCCTTACCAGAGTGCAGTTGGAAGTTTGATGTAATTTATGGTTTGTACCAGACCAAACATTGCCCAAGAAGTGGGAGTTCTTTCCAGATATATGTCTAATCCTGGTAGAGTTCATTGGGATGCAGTCAAGAGATTCTTCAGATATTTGAAGGGTACCTCAGAGTATTCTTTGTGTTATCATGGTAATTTGATTGGAGACATGACTTCCCTTGATATTCATGGTTATGTGGATTCAGTCTGGGCAGGTAATATCAATAGAAGAAGATCCACCAATGCTTATGTATTTACTTTATTTGGTGGTGCAATTAGTTGGATGAGTAAGAGACACGCTTTGGTTGCTTTGTCCACTACTGAAGAAAAATATATGGCAACTACTCATGCTTGTAAACAAGCCATTTGACTTAAGAGACTGTGTTTAGATATTGGAATAAAACAAGGTACAATGATAGTCTATTGCGATAGTTAGAGTATGATCTGCCTAGCTAAGAACCCGAGATTTTATGCTCGGGCCAAACATATTGATGTTCAATATCATTTTGTCTGAGATATGGTCGAAGATGGCAGGGTAGAGCTGGTTAAGGTAGAAAATTTGATGAATTTTGTAGATGCTTTAACTAAGGTTGTGAGCACAGAGAAGTTAAGATGGTGTTCAGAGTCTATGGCCCTCATGGCCCCTAGCAATTGATTTATTGTGTTCATACTCCCTTTGCTCTTGCAAGGTGTTCAACAAGTGGGAGAATGTTAGGAAAAAGGTGTCTCAACCTTGCATTTACACGAGGTTACTATTTATTGTAAGCTTTCATTTCAGTGCGAAATGGTGCAAAATTCTCCCTGAAGCTTCTGGTTGCCTGGATAAGAATTCCGGTGAAGTTAAGTCGTAAGATCACAACTAGTTTTGAAGATATTAAAATTTTTCATTTTGGAGGGGTGCAATGAAAGGTTTAAATTTAAATTTGAGGACTTTAGATGCCCCAAAATGCCTTGAAAAGTGGGCTTAAGCAGCATAGTAGCTTACGAGGCAATAGAGAACTTCACAAGCTTTCCGACACTTCAAACAATTCTTCAATAGGACACACGATTCTCAAGTTATGGCCTTCGGAAGTTTGTACTCCTAAAATAGGAAATATAAAATACATCAGACACATAAATGAGCTGTAAAAGGGAGGGATAGATGTTGATGTGTGTTTAAACACATCATAAGACATCTAGAAGGGAGATAAGGTCGGCTCTACTTTATTGGGTGGTTTTAGCCCATGGTTTTGTAATACCATTTGATGGTTTCTTATATTGTATCTCCTATATATGAGGTGCCTGAGATAGAGGTTGTGTGTAAGAGTATTATGGTAATTAAGTTACCTATGAGTCTTTGATTAGTGGTACTCCTGTGAAGAGCTTGCTCTGCAAGTATATTGTAAGTTGTTATTGATTGTTGAATAATATATTGAGCTACTTTTGGAGTGTGGGGTTTTTCTCCCGAAAGGGTTTTCCCCACGTAAGTCATTGTGTTGCTATGTTGTAGTATGCATGATATTTTGATTATTTATGTTAAGTTTATGTAATTGCTGTAACGATCTATAAATTTTTTGCATTACCCTCCTCTCAAGGTTAGTGTAGGAAGTTGTTCTGCTACTTAACTTCCTTACACAAATGAGAGGGGAAGACCTCCTTATATACTTGTCTATTCTCAAACTTATCAATTTTCTGACATAGGCCGACATGAGGAGTTAAATTCCCGCTCAAATTTGGGATAGGGCCTAGGGGCCAAAATGGGTCCCAATTAAGGAGGACCAGGGCATGGCGCCCTGGTCCTAGCCCAATTTGGGCTAAGAACAAGGGGCTATGTAAGGTGCAAAGTGAAAAGATGAAGCTTTGTTGCATGGAGGAGGCATAAACAGGTCTTGATCAAGCATGAGGAGGAGGCCGCTAAGGTGAGGGCCCCAAATGCAATCAAAATTGCAGAGGGTACAATTTTAGGATGCTACAGTATGTACCACATTTTGCAAAATGGGTGCATGGGAAATATAGAGTATGGACTTGTGGATTTGTGTGGAAGAGATGGAGAGTTGACTAAAAGTGGGGATTCATGGTGTTTCGATCAAGGGTGGTAACACTTCCCTTAGCACACACTATTACCAAGATCCAATGAATAATATAGTGAGGTTGTAGTATTTTTATGTGGTGTAGGTGGTCATGGTGGAGAAGCGATTTGCAAGGTATCAAAACTTGGTGATAATTGGGATCCTCACATAAAAAAGGTTGTAAAAAACTATGGCTGATTGACTATTTATGATTTGATCTATCATTTGTGCATTTCCAAGATGGTTGAGGAAGTCTTCCATGGATGAGGATACTTCAAGTTAGGAGACCATGTCATCCCCAAGGAACACTTGGTTAATCAGATCAAAATGAATTGGTCCACTAGTCTGTATAGTTGATGAGATGTTTGTATCCATAAGTTGGACTTGTCTAGGGAAGCTAATGAGGAACTTTGGTGGTTTTTTCTCCATAAGACACTTAGTTTCCAAATGGGTTTGAATGGGCATGAAAAGTTGGATGGATGTTTATGACAGTGAAAGCGACTCTATGTTTGAGAATCATTTGATTGTTTATTGGGAGATTGATGGATGGAGAACTATCTAACACTCAGATTTGAGTTGAAATTCCTAATTAGTGTTTTGATGAGTTTAAATATTACTTGAGATAGGTAAAGTTTTCAAGCAACAATATTTTAATGTGATTTAGACCTCTAGATTCAAGTGATTTAGCTTGAATGAGGGATTGACTAACTTAGGATAGGCTAAGTTCCTAAGAAATTAATAGGATGGGTTTTTTTTAGGATGTAGGTTTCTCAACTTAGTGATATGAAGTCAAATGTTGGTGAAGGTTGATTCAGTGATATTTTTGGTGTGTTTAGAGTGATCCTCAACTTAGGAGAATGTCTTTGTGATGGTTCTTAAGTGGGTGGCGAGATGAAAAGGTTTGTAACTTCGTGTATGATGATCAAGAAAATTATGTGTTCATGTGGGAAGGCTTAAAATGGCCATGAAAACTTGGGGTTATGGGTGATTCCACTTTAAAAATTATAGGGAACAAGCCTACTAAAGAATAGAGAAAACTATCCGATTTACAATCGATAATCATGAAAGAATAGATTAAATCCGCCAATCTAGGAACAAATCAACTAAAAGTGTATTTGACACCATGGTGTGATATGGATTGAATGGATTTTTTAGGATCAAGAAAACCCACCAAAATACAAAGTGAATCCGCAAAAAAATAGGGTGAACCCACTAGAAGACGATTTGGATTATCTCAGGGAAAACCTACCAAACAACAAAGTGGGACTACAAAATGTCAGGGCATTTTTGTCGATTTGAAGGAATTGTCTTAACTTAGAAAACTCGCCAAATGTACTAGTAAACCTATTGAATAAATGATAAACCCACTAAAATATGAAGAAAATCTGTTGAAGGGTGAAACTTCTTTAGGGAAAGTGAACCCGCCCAATAAATAATGAACCTATCAAATTAACAATGAATCCACTGAATCACAGAGCATTTCCACGAAACCAAGGGGATGACTTACCGGATTAACAGATTGATTGTCTTTGGTGAAAGATGCTAAGATTTAAACACAGAGAACAAACAATAGGCAATACATGAATTGGATATATGTACTAGTCTCAATAAGAGGACATGTTGGATAGCACAAACCTATATTATCTAAGCAAGAGTGATAACTTAATGGGGGTCAATATTTAAGACCTAATACTCAAAAATTGGTGTGAGGTACTTGTCTTTCAAGAGTCAATAGATAGGGGTCTAATGGCACAAGGGTTCACCTTTCCCCTCTCCATAGGTGGTTGAAAAATCCAAGTCCAAGGATTCCTATCTCTACTCAAGGGAGTACATCATGAGTAACTTCAGAGTACAATTCTCATCCCTTGCGCCATACTGAGAAACAAAAAAATGGTCTTACCTAGGATAATACATGAAATATAGTTGTGTCCTCTAAATATCAAGAGGGTATGTGAGGCACATTTGTGAACACTACTTTGTCACAAGCATGGGCCAAGAATGTCAACCAATTTGTTTAGACCATTCTTGCACCCCATCTTGGTATCACCCAAGCCTTGAGATTTTTCTAAACATGATGAGAGATGCATTATCTCACCGCTTTATATACCCCATTGGTTCACATGGTTGAAGTCGCCCTTTGGAGTGATGAAATTTCAAAATAGGCCTCCTAAAGGGAGTGATATGCTAGATATTTTTAATGTTCAGGCTCACATAAGCTTGCAAGGACGAAGCATACACACAAAAACACTAGTTGGATTACACAAGACTTAGGATAACGTGTGATTTTTGATACACAAGCTCATATAGGAATGCAAAAACAAAGCATATGTTGACACGCTAATCCGAAACATGATGAATGGAGTTAATAGACACTTTGTGCAAAACTTCAAATGTGCGTAGATTAGTGATAAAAAAAGTATACTTTGATTGTGTCCTACAAACAATCACATCAATAGTTTCAAGTTTTATTTTTGGTCTTGGGCTATCAATGGAAAACTACACAAATGAGTTAGTTCAATCACAAGCAATATGAGTTAGTGGATTAGTAACTCAAAACCAAATTAAATGATGTAGAAAATTTAAAGTTGCAATAACTTAAAAAACTTGCTAAAAGATAGGTCAAGTTTGCTCCCACTAATGTAAGATTCTACACAAACCTTCTGATGAATGGGTCAAATTTACTAGTTTTTATCAATCCCATTGAAGAATTTTCAAACCATTTTTTATGTTTCTCAAGTCAATTCAAATGATGTTTAGTCAATTATGTCAGTTTAGTTGTGAAATCATTAATGTATATTTTATTACAAATTTGTCAATGTATTTTTAAATCTTCTAATTTAGGTGCAATTCTAGCGATTTATGGTTTAATGTGTTGTAGGAAAAATTTGCTAAAGTATACTGCAGTCCTACCAAAATGCAATGCAAACCCACTACATTAGTACAATGTTATAATCGAGAATTTTACTTGAAAATCAATGGAAATTAGGGCAAGCTCGATGTTGAAAGAGAAAACCCATTCAACCATAACCTATATACGTAAAAAGCTAAAAAGAGCCAAAAATTTAGTTTCAACCTGTGATGTGGGTCCCAATGAGTGTGGAAGAATGTGTGTAATAAAATGTGACTCAAAAAGGTGAAAATAACACTAAAATCACTCAAAATCATAAAATCAAAGAAACACTGAAGATAGGGTGAAAGGGGATCAAACCAACACAAAATCCATTGAAAACCAAGTATGTTTATCTCCTTGATGCAACAATTCACCTAGTGATGATAGATTCAACATGCGCTCACAAATTTGGCAACATAAGGGTGCTCAATGATCAAATTACATGCACATGATAATGGTTGAATAAAGAAAAAATAGTGTTGAGGTAAAATGGAGAGATAGAATGGATGACCACAATTAAGTGCACGATATCAAGGGTTGAGGATCACTTGGTCCTCATATCTCATGAGACCTTGACAAGTGTCAACCTAGGAGATGACGTGAGGAGAGGTGATTGCAAAATGGGTACGATCGAGTGTGAGCAAGATTTTTCCATAAACACACTTCTTGTCCCCATATTCTAATTACATGCGAAAAAGGAATTTAGGAATTTTAAATTCATTTGAAGGGGACAAAAGGGAAGGGACCAATGTAGGTACCTCCCAAAACTGGCTAGCCTTTAAGACTAAGTAGAAAACTTAGGTGGCCATTAATGGCAAGGGTTGATCCTCTCCCTAATCACATGGATTAGGAGTGTGCACATAATTGGAGGAATAATTAGGTTGATTAGGAGGGAAGTGGGGGTGATGGAGGATTTGACAAGTGGAGAGAGAAAACAAAAGAATTAAAAATTGGTTTTAGTTCAAATATGGAGGAAAAAGAAAAAAGTAAATTTAATTAAATAAATATGGGGATTTATTTAATTAGATGAAGGAAGGGTTATATGATATAGTCAAATAGATGAATTAATTAAATTAGTTCACCTAGGATGATAAGCTAGGAAATAGACAAATAATTCAATTTTTAATTAAATAATTGTAAATTAATTAATTAATGTGATGATGACAATAGATGAATAAGAGGGATAAATTGACCAGATATAAATGGTCAATTTTAGGTGTCTACAGGTAGTTCTACCAATTGATTTTAAATGCAAAGCGTTGAGGACAATTCTATAATTGAGAATAAATCTCAGTGAGGATCGACAAGATATACTACACTAGCTAAATGTTTTAGATGAGATGAGGTTATAAGTAGTGCATCAAACAAAGATGATATGAGAATAGAGGAGTAAATGGGATGACCAATTCATCAAAATAAAGGAATTGAATGAAAGTAACTAAACATTTCTTTATGATTCCAGATACAAGGACCATCATGGAAAAAATTAGATATCATGAATAGGTCCTTATGAAATTCAATAAGTTTTTTCAAATGGATTTGTTCATGTTACTACCATTAATTAAGTTCATTTTTCACTAATGGTCAATGGGCACCGTCTTAAGTTGTGCAAAAATCTGTATAATAAAGATGAATTCCTACACCACCTATAGAAACAACTCATTTTGTTGCACACATCACCTACATTGCCCAACCCATCTGACAATCTTAGTCCATCACCACCTTCATCCAAAAAAACCTTTATTTACTCCCCCAAAATATCCAACTAGTAATACATTTGAGAACAAATGAATTTTTTAGTTGGGGGGAGGGGATTATACATTTTGTAATGATAATGCCTTATGTGATTGATAAATTTTTTGATGATTATTGGTAAGTCAATACTAAACTCGTGAATTTGATTTGTAACTATTACCTCATGCGAGTTGATTTATAATCACCATTAGTGTAAGGTTTATAAGGTTTAGGAAATGCATTCATTAATTGTCTTATGAAAGGAGAGCGAAAGAAAATAATTTATAAAAATTACTAGTCATTTGGGAAGCTTTAGAGTCTGCAATTTGGGAGATTTTAATGTAAAGTTGAGAAGTTTAGAGTGAAGTCTAGAGTGGTATTTGAAGCTCAATTATTAGAATGGGATTTTTGACTAAGCATAATAACAATGGATGGCAAAATTATTAGAAGAGAGCCAATGGATCATAGATTGTTTCTAAGAGATGAAGATTGTCTTTTATTCTTTGAAAGGTCAGGATGGATACATTACTGCTAAAAGTTGAAAGAATTCAATGAGGGAATGCCAAAACAACAAAGTCATTGATAATGGGCTAAGGGTAGAGGATTTAGAGGCCATAATTTCAGAGGCATTTGGACTACCCATGACGAGAGAAGTCCTGCAGTTGTAGATGTGGTCTCAACCAAAGAAGAATTTGCAAAGCCTAGAGATAGCTTTGAGTCCACATCACAAGGAACCAAGCATCTATGTTTTTTTGGCTTAATGATGATTGTAATGAATTCATCATATGTTGTCATTGATGAAACACACACACACACACACACACACACACACACACACCTATTCATATTGTCTACCGGTGTAGCTTCAAATTTGTTTATACTACAACCAGTATACTAGAGGTATTGATTATCACAAGAACATCAAGGAGATTATCACAAGAACATCAAGGATAACATTTTATATGTTTAACTCCAACCGGTATTGATTGTTCCAACCAGTATTCACTGATTATGTGATGAGTTATCCTTACCAACAAGATATGGTAGTATTTTCTTGATGAGTTATGATCACTTGACCAGATACACTGCACCTAGGTAATTGTGTTATGATTTCTAAAGGCCGACATGAAATCTAAAATGTATATATATTGACATCACAATGAATTATTTTGTATGACCAAAAGTGATATACTATGTGTAAAGGCAGAAGTGTTAAGTCACAGAGTATGTTGGTAAAAAAGAGTTAAGTGCGCAAAAGAATATCTATACAAGCAATTTGTTCTACTACTAGATCATATCACCTGTTGTTTTCTAATCACTGCAATAGTCAAATCCCCTAACCGGGTAAGCTCTAACAAGCTTCATTGTTTAAATCCTCTAACCAGGTGATCTATTAGTTTGGATTTAGAAATCCTCCATCGAGGTTACTCCTTACAGGGTACTACCTTTTACAGGGTATAGCTTTTAACTAAGCTTTGGGATCTTTAACAGGATTCACTCCTAGCAGAGCATTTGTAGACCCTAACCAGTTAGTTATCTATTACTACAAATAGTTAACTTGTGAGTCCCATCTCACCGTGGTTTTTACCTATTTGGGTTTTCCACATATAAACACTTGTGTTATGGTGGATGTTTTACTTATTGTGGATGGTGTTATATATCTTTTTTGATTGCATGCATATTGTTTAACAAACTTGTTAAGTTTATCTACTGGTCAATGTTTAAAGTAGTATTATTTTTGGTGTCACTAATTCATCCCCCCCTCTTAGTGTTTTACAAGTCCATCAATTGGTATCAGAGCCTAACTTCCTTAAAGCCTAATCGCTTGGAAGAAAACCCTAAAGCTATCATGGGGGATATGAGCTACTTTGAGATGGCTAGAAAGCTTGAGGCTAGTAGGAATGAGCTTGAAACCCTAAGGTTCAAACTACAAGCTTCTCAAGTCAAAAGAAGAGAGCTAACTGAACAAATGTTAGAAATATCTGATAATAGTTCTTCAGATGAGGCCAATATTGATGCTTTAGCTGAGGAAGTTGAAAAACTAAACAGTGAAAAGCTAAATCTGAGGTGAGAGTAGAAGGTCTTACTATCCGGATGAGTCAGGAATTGGAAGCCAAGAGAACTACTGAAGATCTCACCAAAGAAAGAGATCATGAGATTGCCAAGATCAAGCGAGAGAATGCTACCTTGCATGATAATTTGAATGCAGAAAGAGAAGAAAGAGAACCTACAACTAGATCTTGAATTAGCATCATCTTTGAGAGAGAACATGCCAAAATATAATGAAGATCTCACCAGATAGCTCACTAAAGAAAATGGGAAATTGGAAAAGTTCAACAAAAGTTCTATCTTGCTAGAAGAACAAATTCAATCACAAAGAATGAATGGTGATACCTCTGGACTTGGTTTTCACACATCTGAAAAAGGTGAATCCTCCGGTACCAAGAACAACACTCTTAAGAATAAATCTGCTCCTAAGGTCAAAAAGCCTACCGGTAAGAAGGTCTTTAAACTTGTTTGTTTTGTTTGCCATAAACTTGGTCACACTGCAAATGTTTGTAGAGACAAACCTAATAGAAATGCAAGCTACAATACTAATGCTAGGTATGTGTCCAAGAAATTTGAAGGTCATTGCTTCACATGTAAAATGTATGGACATAGATCAGTTGAATGCAGATATGGAGCGAATAATCATATACCACATATGCATTGAAGACCAAATGGAAACTGGATGAGAAATTTTGACAATCGGATCAACATGAACTGGCAAAGACCCTACAACAACCGGTTTAGTCCATTTGAGATGGACAAGGTAACAAATGTCATTTGCACCATCGGTAACAAATTTGGTCATGTGGCTATGAATTAGAGAAGAAGAACTAGGAGAGGTAATGCAGGACCTTGTAAATCATCTAGTATGGCTTGCTATCACTGTCACAAACTATGACACTTGGAAAAATTATGTAGATCTAGAAAGAGTAAACTGGTCACCCCTTCTAAAGATCAGAAAGGAAAGTATAAAGTTAATGTTGAAGAAACCAGAGAAGAAATGAATCGAATATGGAAGAAGAAGAGTGATGAATCACATGGAGAAGAAACTGTTCCTTCACCAAATGTGGAGAATCATGCACCGGTGAATTAAGCCTTTTCAATATTTCTAAGGGGAACTTAACGGTAAATCCACCTCCGGACCCCTTGAAATGAATGAGCGGTAAGAGAATTTGAATGCATGAAATTTTGATAGATTTTTGTCAATCAGTTATCAACCAGTTTTACATCTATGTATCATTAAGCAGTGTAATTAGAGTTTGTAACCCTAACGGGCGAGCATTTAATGCAGTAGGTAAAAAGGATAAAAGCAAGTTTTCACTTTGTTGTTTTTACCCTAACACATACGAGAAAGAATTTTTGAGCGCTTGCAGAGCTGAGAAAGGATTGTTGGCTGATATTTGTCGAAGTTGCATTGTGATTTGAGTAATCAAGTAGATTTGAAGGTTGGAGAAGACTAAACTGGTGTACACTTGAGCAGTCAACCGATTAAAGAGGCAGTGTGCGTGAAATAAGGTATTTCTTTGAAAATCCTGCTTCGAATCTAGTTTATCTGGAATGGCATCGTCTTCTAAACCAGTAGAGAGATTAATGATTACATCTGAACCTATGGAAGTTGTTGAAGTGGAACAAATTGTGTCTTATAATGCTTTATCACAAGTTCCTTGTGGTGTTGTAGTGAAAGGAGATTTGTCTAGCTACATTGATTGCAAGATTGAGGATTTAGGATCATTGTTGATATATTCTCAGTTAAAATCACTTTACGATGAGAACGGAAAGATTGAAACAAAATATATTAGGGTTTATGGAAAAGGTTTTCATAACGCAACTTACTTTCTTGAAGATTTTGAAGAACATGTCCAAATTATTTTGAGTCGAGTTCATGGAGAAAACATGAATTTAGAAAGGACTAGTACTATAATCAAGGAAGCTATTCAAACTGTAACTGGTTTTTACTCAACCGATGAAGTACCTGTGCTGAGGCATATTTCAAAAGAGATAGTATACACTCTAACCAAATCAACATCTGATAAGCGTTCTTTTTCTGTCAATAACATCAGGGACCCAACGGTAAAGTTGGTAGCTATGGTTACGGGCTATTGGTTATTTACAGGCTATCAGTTATTCTACTCTAGCAGATTAAATAGTGTTCCATCAGCCGCGGTGCATACTGCTTACAAGATGATAGCTGAAAATTCTAATTATGACCTATGTGAGGCCATAAGGAGACAATTAATGTTAAATATTCAGTCTATCAAGAAGGACAATAGTCTAAAGTTTAAATTTGGACAATTATTGATTGGTTTATTCTTTTATTTCTAGAATTTCCTACTGGGAATAGGTGATCTTGAATGGTCTAAGGATCTACCGGTATCTACCCAGATTAAGAATAGTATCAAGGTTGTGAAGAACACCTTTTCTACTGCAATGAACAAATACTTCAATGAGTTTCAGAAGGCAATGAGCATGAGAGTAAGATTGCCTGAGGATGTGGTAAATTTTTTTGCTAAGGACATTGTTTTCACAGTTACCACTGATTTCTGTTTAATGGAGGCAATTGAGCCTAGAGAAGAAGAAATGGAAGATATGAGTTATGAGGTCAACTATGACTTACTGATTGGTTATGCTAATAACCTGTTGGCATCTCCAAAGGATAAAAAGAAGGCAAAATTGAATATTGTTGAAGATCAGACTGCACAAGCCGGAATCAGTATTGTTCCTACCACGAGTGGTAAAGGTAAGAAAAAGAAGGTTGAGCAAGCACCTCCGGTGATGAAAAATACAAGAGTGACATGATGTGTCCAAACCAAAAAGGAACTGACACCTAAATTTTAAGAAAAGAAAGAGAATGCATCTAAGAAAAGAGGTCAGAAACTAATTCTCCAAGCAGAATCTGAAGGTACTGACATTGAGGAAGAACCCAACAAAATGAAAGCAACCGGTAGAGTAGAAAAGCAAGTGAAGGAAGTGTCAAAGGCAACTGTGCCTTTTGATATTTCAACTTACAAGCCTGAGACTACCTTTGAGAGGACAATGAAGACATTAGGGAGAAACAGATTTGACAATGTCAAAGAACATTTTGATTCTTTCACTGAAGATGAAAAGGAGAAAATCATTCAACAGGTAATCAATCATTTGTGTCATTACAATAGACTACCACATGATCTTGAAAATGATATCTCTAATTCCTTGTATGCTATTATTTTGAATAAATGGGAGGAAGCAATAAAGAAAGAAAAAGGAATCATAGATGATGTATTTGTACAATATTTTCATGAGTTGTCAAAGGATGAGTTGAATGAATTGGTTGATAAGTATAAAGTTCATTTTGTTTACAAAACGAGAAGATTGAAGTTTATCAATGGAAAAGTGCAACCTGTTGAGACTGAGAATCATCAGATTGCTCGTAATATCAAACACTTGGAAGATCTTATACATTCTTCTAAGGATGAGAAAGATACTATTGATCGACTTGAAATGGATGAAGAAGAAATTGTGCAAGTTGATGCGGTCTATCTTGTCAAGAAGAAGGATGCCACTATCATCCAAGTTGTTGATGATATTCAGGATACAATTGATCTATTTGGAGACATCATTGTACTAGATATGCAGCCACCAGAAATCACTGATTTACAAGTTACTTCAGTTGAGAAACTGACAACTCAACCAAGAGTGGATATTCCACTAGCAAAGGAACAACCTGAGAAACCCCAATCCGCATCGGTTTCACAGAACATTCAAAAGGAATCTAATGAAAATATTGACACACAAATTTCTGAATAGGAAACAAAGAAAGGACAAGAGAAAGCCATTCTTAAGGTAACATCTTCTGAACGGGCAAAAACATTAGTCATTCAATAGACTAATGAAGACGATGATGACTCATTAGGCATATCAAGGCCTATAATTGTTGATAATATGAGTGCATCTAAACTGGAGAAGATTGCAACTATCATGCAATCTAGAGCACACAATAAGAGTCTTAAATAGAAAAGATTGGAAGCTGAAACAATTCAGAATGGAGTAGATATTTTATCAAGTCTACTACCAGAAAATTCTACAGGACATATGACAAGCCTTATTAGCAAACTTGGTCAATTGGTTGTTGATGCATCTGACAAAATCAAGTCACTTGAAGAAGCAACACAAACTTATGCTAAGAAGAGTTACAAGAAGAGGCATGGCGAGCAACTTATGAAGGCAATTGATATAGGGAAACTTGCTCTATCTTTGAATAAAGATTTGTTAAGAAAATATATTGAAATAGGAGGAAAATATCTTGCTTCTACATCTAATGTTTCATTATTTTATTCTAATTTAAATAAAAGGCGAATCGAAATAGAGAAAGAGCTAGAAAAGATATACCATGCATATGTACCACTTCAAGACTCTATTTTTGCTTTTAGCAAATCTGTGGATGATTTGCGCAACAGGTTGGATACCTATGATCTTGAGAAAGCAAAAAAACTCTGGTCACTGAAGGAATTGAAGAGTCTACTCACATCCCAAGTGGACATACTGCAGAGAGCCTACAAGAATGCAGAAGCTATTTTAGCTACTCCAAAAACCTATACACTTGATTCCATGGAAGAGTTCCATACACAGATTATGTCTACGCTTGAGTACACTGAGAACGTGCTGGAAAATGGAAACATGCCTTATCACAGTTGAAGAGGAACTTTAATGTTATTTTCATGAGACTTGCAAATGCATGAATCTTAATTCAGTTTTTCAAGTTTTTGTATATGTAAAACATTTTAATACAAACTTTTCTCTCTCTCTCTCTCTCTTTATATATATATATATATATATATATATATTGCTTTTCAATTTGGCATTGTTGTCAAAGGGGGAGTAGAAATATGTATGTGTATTTTTTAAAATTTTGTATGATGTATGTATTAAGGTGGAGTATGTGTATATTTTTTTTGTAAGCACACTTAGCGGTATTATTGTTAAATTTTCTAAGTGTTGCCATCAATGCCAAAGGGGGAGATTGTTGGCTTGATGATGATTGTAATGAATTCATCATATGTTGTCATTGGTGAAACACATACACACACATATATTCATATTGTCTACCGGTGTAACTTCAAAGTTGTTTATACTACAACTGGTATACTAGAGGTTTATTTCTAATTGGTACTTGGTGACAACCGGTATATATATGGAGACAACCAATGGATATACATAACTCGGCAGCAACATGAAGATCCAGCGGAGATTATCACATGAGAATCAAGGATAACGGTTTATATATTTAAATCCAACCGGTATTCACTGATTATGTGATGAGTTATTACAAGTCATGATGAGTTATCCTTACCGACAAGATATGGTAGTATTTTTGTGATGAGATATCATCACTTGACCAGATACATTGCACCTAGGTAATTGTGTTATGATTTCTAGAGGCCGACATGAAATCTAAAATGTCTATATATTGACATCACAATGAATTATTTTGTATGAGCGAAAGTGATATACTATGTGTAAAGGAAGAAGTGTTAAGTCGCAGAGTATGTTGGTAAAGAGGAGTTAAGTGCGCAGAAGAATATCTATACAAGCAATTTGTTCTACTACTAGATCACATCACTTGTTGTTTTCTAATCACTGCAACAGTCAAATCCCCTAACTGGGTAAGCTCTAACAATCTTCATTGTTCAAATCCTCTAACCAGGTGATCCATTAGTTTGGATTTAGAAATCCTCCACCGAGGTTACTCCTTACAGGGTACTACCTTTTACAGGGTATAGCTTTTAACTAAGATTTGAGATCTTTAACAGGATTCGCTCCTAGCAGAGCATTTGTAGACCCTAACCGATCAGTTATCTATTACTACAGATAGTTAACTTGTGAGTCCCATCTCACCATGGTTTTTACCTATTTGAGTTTTCCATGTATAAACACTTGTGCTATGGTAGATGTTTTACTTATTGTGGACGTTGTTATATATCTTTTTTGATTGCATGAATATTGTTTAACAAACTTGTTAAGTTTATCTACCGGTTACTGTTTAAAGTAGTACTATTTTTGGTGTCACTGATTCACCCCCTCCCCCTCTCAGTTCTTTACAAGTCCATCATGTTTGCCTCACTTGTGGAGAAAAGTGATGGTCCAAGTAATCAAGTATTTTACTTGTGATGGAAGACATTCTCTTCTTTAGATATTGCACTTTAAATTATTGATCCATTTACACTGTAATAGGTTGGTGAATGTTCCTTATTATCTACATCACATGAACTCAAGAATGGCCATAGAATTTATAAGAGAACCCACTCCTGTCTATCCCACCATTGATTAGTTGTTTTTCTCATTTAGAGGAGTTCAGCTGCCTAATTTTGCAATATCACTTGGAAAGAATTTTGTGCTTGTAATAACATTTATGATAGATCCCTACATCCCCCCCTGATTGAAAAATTTGGGGATGAAGAAAATGATAATCAAGTAGGGAATGATAAGGAAATTAAACCCCCCAAACATAACGGACTAGAAGAAGAATTAGGGAACGATTTACCTACTCCATCATATGCCCTTAGCCCTTAGGAAAACATAAATTAAGAATTTCATGAGGATTGAAACTCACGACGTTTGATAATTCACCCATAGCATTTGCATCTGAACCATCTACATCTCATCCAAAAACCCTTGTTTCTCATCTAGAAAGCCTTGTTTCTTCTCCTAATCCTTGAAATAGAAAAAGGAAAAATCTAGCTTCTTCCTCTTCAAATAAGAGGAAGTTTAAGAAAAAAATATTAAAGAGCGGAAGAATGAAAATAAAAGGTAGCCAAAGAGGTTCTCACACCACCTTAAGGGAAAGGCTGTTGTTGGACATCAAAAATCCTAGAAGAAGAGAAACATTTTTTATTATTGAAACTAATTTAGGGAGCCATAATTTTTTTAGAAGCAGAGAACATGAGAGTTTAAAAGAGAAAATTCAAAAGGTACATATACCATCTAGCTCATAACATGCCTCAAAATAAGACCCCTTCATGAATAAAAAGAAACCTAAGGCTCCACAAGCCCTAGGACAAGAATAGGATTTAATTTCTCCTATTGAGTTTGGTGAGGGTTTTAGAGTGGAGGATGATCTCAAAAAAATTCTCACAAGAAAAGATGAAAAAATGAGTTACAATCAACTCTCAAAATAATTTAGGAACTAAAAGAACAAAAAAGAGAATACTAGGAAAAATAAATGGGGTTACAAGGGAAGGTCAAGGACCTAGAAACACAATTGAGAATCCATCAATAAGGGGGTACAAGGATGGATAAGTTGGCACAATTATCTAGAGTGGAATTGAAGGAGTCACCTCCTCAAAAAACTAAACCTCCTATGCCTCTCCTAGTTCCAACAACATTAACTCTTGGATTTTCATTAAGAGATTGAATAATGGAACTTGAATATTCAAAAAAAAAATGGGAATAGACGAAAGAATATATTAAGGTCAAGTATGAAGTAGAATTAGAAGAGAATGGCTTAAAGGTAAATAAACTGACATTCAACATAGAAACTTTCACTGGCTTGACAAATAAGCTAATGAATTGTAGACCACCAGCCTAAGTATATGCCTTATATTTGTAAGAGAAATTTTTAGGTTTTCAAATTAGCTAGCTTATTAGTGACCTTCCTATCTCCATAATTACAACATGGTCATTCCCAATAACTTACTCAAGAGCTACACTAGAATTGTGAGACCAAATGTGTGATTTCTACCTCCATAGTCTGGTTGTTCCCTATAATCTACATGGAACCCATTGATATATGTTGGGGATATTCAAATTACTCTTTCTTACTATATTGAGAATGAACAATAAATGGGAGAACTATTTTGAAATTATTTGGAAAGAGAAAAATTAGCCTTCTTCAAATCAGAGTAGAACCAACAAAGTCTGAGAAGATTGTGGATGAATGGGTAGAACTAATTTATAGATAGGGAGTTACTAATGAAACGCTCCAATCCAAGGCATAGGACTATAGAAGATTTAAGGCACTAGTAGTAGGACCAAGAAACAATAAAATGGGATTTTATCAAAGTAGGTGGAGTGGGATCACCCCAAAATTAAAAATGAAGGGACCCCATTCAGTTTATAATTACATTGCATTAGAATCAAGGGTGACCAAGTACATTAGAGCTTCCATAGGAACTAACACACATTTCATCCACCACTCCTCTTGTATCTAATTTCTCATTGGTTAGGAAGAAGGTTGGTGGATATGACTGAAGATAAGGAATGATGAGAGAAGATAACATATCAAAAGGGCTTTATCTAAAACAAGGCACAAGTGTCAATGAGTCAATAGACTATAGGATTGTTATATTGGAATAAAATCTTAGGCCTTAGTTTACTTGGGGACATGAAATAGTGTAGTTGGGAAGAATGATTGGCTCAAGAATGATACCATTTTACCTATTTTATTCTATCTTGCACCAGACACTTTATATGCCTTCAAGACTTTATACCAAACTTTGATGATACCTTTTAAGCTTTATAGATGATATATGGAATATAATGAATGTATGTGTTTTATGAATTTTATAGATGATATAAATTATGATATTTAAAATGATGATAATGTGGATGAATTATTGTTTTTGAGATACTAACTCGCAACAGAAGTTTGACTGCTAACTTGTAGCCAAAGAAAATCACTCGCAACAAAGTATCTACTGCAACTCACAAGATAACGACCAAGGACATGTCAGATGAAACATAACTATCAAGGGAGGAAATGGTTAGAGGTTCCTTCTATATATATTGTCATATTAGAATAAATGCATTCAAAGAGCATGAAGGAACTTGCAAGATAATGAGACATGGTTCACAATGATATTTGTCTATCTCACTCATTTCCTATATTTGTTGTTCTTTAGTTGTAATAAGAGTGATTAGGATTGTGACTCTTGATTAGTTAGATTGCCACTTTCAATTACGTATGAGAATAAGTCACACATGAAGGATTGATAGATGTTAACAAGTAGTTTTAAATCTTAAATAACCCACTCTCGAGATCAACTATAAAGTCTAGATCTTGTCAAAGATTTTGTTAGACTATTTTGTCAATCCAATGAAGATTGTTTTAACTGTCATGTTTTCATTTTGAATATTGAATAAAGAAGGAATGTTGATGCCATTATGAGTTAAACTAAGTTTTTTATTAGAGGTTAAAACACTCAAGAAAGGGTCATTTGAGGTATTTTAATCCTCTTATAATTTATATACTTGATATTAATGGTAGTTAATTTGTTAAAGTTAGTTTGATAGATTAATTGTTGTTATGTTATTCTTCTTAAATTTTAATTGAGAGAATATGTTAATGGTACCGATAGGTTAGGATCGCAAGTTCCAAGATGCAACATAGTTAAGTTTTACATGTCCCGCAACCACTATTGTGTCGGTAACTAGTAGATCATAGCCATTCTTGTGTAATTATTTCTAGTATTGTTTATGCTTTTCTTTAATTGTTGAATCTATTTAGTTTTCTATACATAACTGATAGATGACATAGGGAACTCTTTGTTGCACATATAGTGCTAGCATCATCCAAGAAGAAACATCCCTAGTCAATAATTAAGTGAAACTTTCTAATCAAATAGGTTACTTGATAAGGGATTATTTGGTTCATTGAGCTACATGCATTGATTTATCTGTATCAATCTATATTGTACTTAATAGGAGTTAGTCACTACATATTCACCTACTACAAAACCACCTACAACTATACCTCTTTCTTTTATTTCTCTTCTATTGTCAATATTTCCAATTATTCACAAAGACTTACCTCTATTGAAATCTCTTTCTCCTTCCCCATGCATTTCCAAAAACATGTCTCTCTACCATCTCCTTTTCTTACAATCAAGGCATTCTACTCTGACTCTACTACTATAATCTACAGTAGTAAATCATCTTCCTCACCTACACATAACTTCACTTACAAATAAATCTTTGTTAGAAAAATAATGGGACTTCTTCGTACCCATATTTTCCTCTTCTCTTCACTTTTCCATCCTTAAGGTCTTGCAAATCCTCAAAATAAATATTCAAAAACCTCAAGTTTTACACATGTAAACTATCTCACTCAGCGATCTATTTGCAAATCCTCAACACTCTCAGGTTTTGTTGAAAAATGCCTCACACTTGGTAATCTATTCACAAACTTAAGAACCTCTGTTCAACACCACATTCCCTAAGTAGACCCTCTTGCAACTTCCTCATACATTTGCAAGCATAACTCACACTCCACCCTTTGGTCTTGGTGAAAATTGCTTCCATTGGTTCGTCTACTTGCACACTCAAGAAGTCATACTACAATACCATTGATGTAGGGTGCTCCCCTAGCTCTCAATGACATACAAAAGTAAATTAGAAATGAGATGCAAATGCTATAAAATATGCAAGAACAATCTCTTGATTCAAATTCAAACAGTCCTATAATGCTTCAGTTACAAAGAAAATATGAAGTTATAATGTATTATAACTTTATAGGCATGAGAAACAATCTAAAATTTGATATAAACAAGATACATAAGAAAAAAAGAACTACTAAAAAAAACAATTTCCTTCTTCTTGGTCTTCTGTTACAAAATAGCTTCTCGGATCTACAACTTGCAAAAGACTCCGATTGTTGATTCAAGGCCTCCATTGGAAGAGAAAAATGGTAGAAAAGCACCCAAAAGTCCCACTCCCAAAAGAGAAGTTGTAGTTTTAACTTAAAAAAATTGCAAACAATGCTAGTTTTGACTACACATGGACTCCCATAACTCATGTCCAAAAAGATAAGGAAATGGAATTTAATGCTCCATAAAGAACTTTCCTTCCCAGTTCTCACGTCCAACAAAATTCTAAATCAAGAGTTAGTTATGACACTAGATAATTTCACTTGGGACCCAAAATAGAAACTCCCAAGCTACCACCTCTTGGATGTCCATTTTGAATGTTAAGAATTAAGACAAGATTCTAGGAGTTATGACAAGTTGTAACTCTCAATTTCTAAGCCATTAAAGCATTGGGGCTTTACTAGCTAGGCAATATTATATCATGTGTATTCATATTGGGGGGTTTAATATCCCAAAAATGAGGGTACAATATATTGCCTATTGGTAAAAATAGGGTTTTTTTTAATTCAAACTATGAAAAAAGCATTGTTTGGTGAAAATAGGGGGGCTTTTAATTCAGCCTGTGTATTCGGAGGGGGTGAAAAAAAAGGAGTTTAGGGCAATATTTTTTGAAAATAGGGGGATTCTTTAGTATGCCATGAACACACGTGCTATAAACTAGGTTCACTAAGTGAAGCCCACATGCATTAAAGACATATTTGACTATTTTTCCCTTAAAATTGCCTCCAAAATAAATTCAAATTACAATAAGGTTGCAATGAAAGAATGTGACCAAAATATTTATAAAATATTTGGCGTTTCTTACATAAATTATTCTCCTACAACATTTAATCTTTAAATATTTGCATAAAAATTAAATTGGACATTTTTGGTGATATAGGATTGCCCTTCCACTATAAATGCTCTTGCATCAAATTCCATAGAGAAAAATTAAACCTAGTTCAATTCTTTGGTGTGAACTCAACTCTTTACTTTTTAAAAATTAAAAATTCAACTTGGACCCATGTCACCCTCTCCAACTAGTCATTTTGCCTCAACTTGAAGCAAAAAATATTTCAAATTATCATATCCCAAGTTTACTCTCATTCATTATATCACATTTATGATATATTAATTAACATTATCACTCAAAGAACACATCCATGCATTCACTCCCACATCAACATTTGTATACTTAGTGATAGATAGGCATATTGCATGGTTTCATTTTATTTTTTAATATTTATTCATAAATTATTAAATGAATACAACTTAGGGACCTTTGATTAAGGATAATTCATGACTCTTACTTGGTAAGCTCGTCAAAGATTTTCTCAACACCACAAAGCTATTTTCAAATAAAAAATGGCGAAGAAAACCAATTTTTAGATCACTAAACTTACCAAATAAATTTTAAATGCAAAAGGACAATTGTATGTATCATGATTAATTATGTCCTGCACAATTTATGTAGATTGATTTTGTGTTATGATTTTTCCTAGATCAAAGAAAATTTCAATTTGTTATCTATCAAAACAACACAAAAAATAAATATTATATCAGTACATTATTTTTTTATCATAAATTGACAGTTTATAATCCAATACCATCAAAATCTATCTAAAGCTAAACAACTCTAACCCACTTTACCAATAAAAAGTTATACTTTTCTATTATAATTCATCGTTTCAACATCATATCTCATATCAATTTATCTATTGTTGAGATTTAATTGATCTACATCTAGATGAAAAAGGAATATTTTTTTCTTCTCAAACTTAAGCGAGCCATATTTATAATATTAGAGAATAAAAAAAACCCAAATATAAATATATCTGATATTATGTGTTAGAATAAAGAATTAGTAATGGGAAGGTTTATAAAATTACATCATATTTAAATAAATTCTAAAATGTTAATTTAAAACAAATAAAGTAAAAGATAAAAATATATAGAAAAAAACAAATATAAACAATTTTAAATAAAAGTGTCTTTTTTCATTAGTGGGAGCTCTAAGGTGAAAATGATCATATGAATATCTGTGGAAGATAAGATCAAAACCAAATAAAATCCAATGAAATTAGTAGCTTACTAATGAGTTACTAAGTTCCCAATGAGTTACTAAGTTCCCAAATTAGTCAACTTAGTATCTTAAGAATGTATTATGATGGTTGTACCCAACAATGATACAAGTGGAATTTTGAAATGTCCTTTAATTTCATGAAAGGTAAATGTAGTTTTTTAGGTCACTGCCAATTTAGACAACCCATTGGTGTGATAGAGGAAGCATTTCACATTAGGTTGTTCACTACATATGAAGTTTGGAAAACAATAAACATGGAGCATATATGCAAGTCAAACATGGAATACATGCAATTGACGGCTATAGAGAGGAAAGAGGGACTGACAAAATGCCTCAACCAATGGAAAATAAAAAAATATTAATTTCTAAGCTATGTTTTGCATTGTATTTATTATCCATGCACATGATGTGTACTTGGCGTCTAATAATTTCACCGAGATGTTTTCATTCATTGCATTTTTGAGTGCAATAGGGCAGTTAATTTGTTAACCAATGTCATTGTGGATCTAAATCATTTGAATTATCTTGTGGCCAATTTTATGGATGTGTTAGATGGCCTTGGCACTATAGTAGAAATTGAATTTCCTTTGTAATGATGATTATTTGAGGTTGTGTAGTGGGCCCTTTGTTGTTTTGTCGGTAAATTATATATGCAGACATAGAAATCAAAGAGTACCCATATTCAACAAAGTATCCTCAAATATTTTCTCTCAAATCTTCCATGAATACAATCTATGATACGTAGAATATTACCTCTTGAATGACTATAGAATTTAAGATACCCCCCACAAAATCAATGAATTAGCATAAGAGAGTTCAAATGATATAGCTACTATATGAATGTCTATGGTAGATAAGATCAAAACAAAGCAAAAATCCAATGATCTTTATAGAACTTACTCATTGTAATTGCATTGGTTGATTGTGATATTCCAACTAGAAATCATGTGCTTGCACCATGATATTATTGGTGAGCCTACTTACCTATTGGAAGATCAAGAATTCTAAATGCAACATGTCAATACTTTGGTGGTCCATTTGCAAGTTTGATTGACAATGATAAGAGTATGAAAGCCATCTCTTTGAAGAGCACTATTTGGTATGTGTTCATCTCTACAAAGGAAATAACTTTCCTCTAATATTAATTCTATTATAAATTTGAACCCATTCTAAATGAAGTGGCTTATAAAAGGTAGTGTTATAATAGAAAAAAAAAATGCTTCTTTTCAACACATAAAAGGGACAAAAAAAGTCTTGTTATTTGATATTATATATCATGGACACTGGTGCAACCATAACCGGTGAAACCCTCAAAAGAGAGTTGATCGGCTTATGCAGCAAGAGTAACACAACGAAAGCAACCAGAAAAAATAACAAGATTACATAAATAGATCATATTATTGCTTTAGAACTTCTAGTAACCATCCAGTTATCATCATATATTCATCAAAGAACATTCGGTAGTTAACCAATTACATAGAGGCTTCAAGCTAGATACAATCCAATCAGGACTCAAAGAATCAACCGGATCACTAAATGTGAATCTTAATCCTTATTCTCAATTCTACTTCTCTTCCCTTTACAAATGATTACATAATATCATATTTATACCCACCAGAACATATCCGAGTCAGCCTCATAAGATTACATTTACCAATGCAGGAAAATGAAACATGTAACTAGATCGGCCCTAAGAATTAAAGAAATCATTTCAGAAAATAACAACCAAGAGGTGCAGTTCAGCAGGAAGGTCGGCCAAATGCCAAAGAACATCAGACAAGATCCCAAATAGGTCCACATGTCAAGAATCGCTCTGGTAATGAAGGAAAGTTAACCGGTATGCACAAGAACTGTCCCAAATCCCAAAAATAGTCAACCAGAAGCGATAACCAATCAGAAAAGAACCCAAATGAACTAAAAATCTGGAATTAAGCACATGAACCAGCCTAGAAACCAAAAAATAAGATTTGCCACAAAAAGAAAGCAACTACCGGTACCAACCGGTAAGAACATAGAAAGCTACAAAATGAACTAAACAAGAACAAAGTTGAAAGGAAATATTTTTGGTTGATGCAAGATTGTTCATTGACTGGGGATGCTCCTGCATCAGTGATGGGAATGGGGATGGGATAGACTAGCCTAGTCTATGCTCCTTGATCCTCTCCTTGGATCACCAAGTGTTTCAACCACACCCTAGGGTCTCTAGGACTTCCCTTGCTTGTGGAATCCCCTGACCTTGCCCAATCCACCCACCAACAATCTGTGATTCTCCTCCCTAAGTCACACCTACTCTCAAGCATCAAAAACCCTCACATAGGCTAATAAGGGTTTAGCTCCTCCTTCTCCTTCTTAGGTCCTAGAAAGGTTAGGATGGGTCTCTGACATGGTTATCCATCCATTCATGTGCCCCCAAGAGGTTTTAACCTTCCATTTCATTACCGATCTCACTATTTTGTTTTTTTCCTACAAAATAGGGCTACAAGGAATGTGCCCAATTAGGCCTCCATTCCGGACTTTTAGGGCTCCCTCTTGCAAATGATGCACAAACTTGTGAAAATTCCCAAAAGGGCTACTAATCATTTGGCAAGGGCTCAAATATTTTTCTGGTTTTGGGCCTCCAAGTGTCCGTACATTGCCCTAGGTGAATTTTGGGGTTTTTGAGGGTTTTTACAAGGGTTTTAAGGCCTGCCTGGGTCACAGTGATGGTTTACTATCTTTGCCACCTTATCTGAATTGGTGGAAGCTCCTTCTTCTCACCAATGGTGCTTCACACATCCCTCTACACCTCCTCCAAAGGGTGCCTCCCTCCTTGTCCTACCTTGCTCTCATGGACCTCTGCAACTTCAACCCTTCATAGCCGGGCATAGTCTAGTCTCGCCTAGGAGTGGGTCTTTGAAAGACTTTCCTGCATCTTCAAGGGCCCTGCTGGCTTTGGCATACTATACAAGGTTTTCACTCCTATTCCTCATGGTTTCATGGTGTCTCCACAATGGGGATAGGAGTTATCATTCCATTACACAAAACGGTCCAAAACTGGACAGTGATAGAGTACTTCACAAAATAATTACAAACACACAAAACCTGCACAAGAACCTACCCTAAGTGCTCAAAATGAAAAGATAAACACAATGCAAGACTCACAACATCACTTAGTTTACAAAACAATCCATTATCAAACTGTTAATGCTTCATTCATGCCGACTGGCAACAAAAACACAGTCACAGTCAAGGTCTTTTCTCTTGGTCGTACAATCTGACATTCAACCCCTCATTTTAGGGTTTGCAACAATATATAGTGTCTCTACCTTAGTTGATGTGCCATGGTTAGGGTTCCTAATGCCAAACTAAGGCTACGACCTATTTGGTGGAAAAGTTGCATGACAACTTTGAAAAGTTGCATGACAACTTTGAAAAGTTGTCATGCAACTTTTTACAACTTTTGAGCAACTTCTACAATGTTGCTTTTCTTGGGTTTTGAGCCTACCTTGGGCTATCCTATGGACACAACCATGTCAAAAGGACCCCAAACACATCAAAGGAACACCTACCTTCTACTGCACAAGAAAAATCAACCTAGACTTATGAACCTAGGACATAAGCTAGGACCTAAACAAAACCAATGAGCTCTTAGCTCTTATTACATTTACATGGCTTCTTAAAGAAGCAAAATTCCAACAAAGGTCACATGGAGAAAGACCTTAGAAAGGTGCTCCTACACCATACTCCCCCTTTGCACAAAATTAAGGAACTAGGGGAGAGATGAGAGCCGGGTCAATACCAAATTTCTTGAACCTGCTCTCTTCAACCCAAGTGGCTTCAGACTCAGGTTGACCTGCCCACTTCACCAAGTGTTCCATGTAGACCTGGTGTCTAGTAGATTTCTTCACCCTTGACTCTAAGATCTCTTCTACTATGGGTTGCTTCACTTGAGGTAAGGCATTCACATCCAAGTCTTGTAGTACCTTGGCTTGATTCTTAGTTTGCCCTGCTATTTCACCCTTGTATAGTATCAGATCAGCAACATTGAAGACTGGTGATATAACCAAATTTGTAGGAAGATCCACCTTGTAGGCGTTTTCACCATATTTGGATAGAATTCTACAGGGTCCTACCCTCTTCATTTGTAGCTTAGTAGGCTTGCTGCTCTGCATTCTAGCTTTGCTCAAATGGACCATCACATAGTCACCCACTTTGAACTGAACCTCTCTCCTTCTTTCATCCACATTTGCTTTCAGTTTTTGAGTAGACTCTAGGATGGCTCTCTTGATTTGTTCTTGTACTTCCTTGATGGTTTGGGTGAAGTCCTCGGCTTGCCCACTCTTCATCTCCATGGAACCAAGTTCTCTTAGTTCACACACCCCTCTTGGATGTCTGCCATAGACAACCTCAAAAGGACTCCTTCCAGTGGTCCTATTTACACTGTCATTGTAGGCATACTCAGCTTGTGGAATAACTAGATCCCATGTCTGCCCATACTCCTTGGTTAGACACCTTAACAAGTTGCCTAACACACTGTTAATGACTTCAGTTTGACCATCAGTTTGTGGATGGTAAGCTGAGCTAAATGACAAATTAGTTTCTAGTCTCCTCCATAAGGTTTGCCAAAAATGGCCCACGAACTTGCTATCCCTATCTGAAACAATACTTAATGGGAGTCCATGAATCCTTACAATCTCCTTAAATAAGAGATGTGCAATATAACTAGCATCATGAGTAGTTCTACATGGAATGAAATGACTCATCTTAGAAAATTTATCTACCACCACATAGATGCTATCCATACCTATCTTTGTCTTGGGGAGTCCTACCACAAAGTCCATGCTCACACACTCCCAAGGCCTATTTGGGGCCGGTAATGGTTGATAGAGGCCTGCATTACTTGATCCTCCTTTTGCCCTTTGACACACACCACATTGCTCCACATACTTTCTCACATCCCTTGGCAACTTAGGCCAATAGTAGTACCTCTGTACTAGATCCAAAGTTTTATTGACTCCAAAGTGTCCACTTAGACTACCATTGTGTTTCTCTTGCATGAGATTTTATCTCATGGATCCTCTAGGTACACATAACTGATTGCCTTTAAACAAGAGACCATTTTGGAGAGTGTAATCTGCATACTCACCATGAAAATGATTCTCAAACTCCTTGCAGACCTTGTAGGCTGATGAGAAGTCCTCATCTTCTTCATAGAGATCCTTGAAACCTTCTATCCCTATGCTTTGCAATTGTAATTCTTGGACAGTCAACAACTTCTGGCTCAAAGCATCTGCCGCCTTGTTAAGCTGCCCCTTTTTATGCTTGATGGTAAAGGTAAAGGATTGGAGGTACTCCATCCACTTCAAATGTCTATTGCTAAGCTTCTCTTGAGTGTTGATATAACTCAAAGCCTAGTTATCTGTGAACACCACAAATTCCTTTGGGAGTAGGTAATGCCTCCACTTCTTGAGAGATTGAACTAGTGCATACAACTCTAGATCATATGCAGAATACCTCTTCTTTGCCTCATTAAGCTTCTCACTAAACAATGCCACGGGCCTTCCGTCTTAACTCAATACACCCCCTACTGCAATTCCACTTGCATCACACTCCAATGTGAATAGTTTGTCAAAAGTAGGTAAGAGTAGGATGGGTTTTGTGGCTACTTCTTGTTTCAATAATTGGAATGCTTTATTAGCTTGTTCAGTCCATTTGAACTTAGTTTTAAGGCCTCCTTTTATGGTGTCAAGTACTGGTGCACATATGCCACTGAAGTTCCTCACAAACTTCCTATAGAATTGGGCTAAACCATGGAAACTCCTAACTTCAGTCCCTGTTTTAGGGGTAGGCCAATTCAAGATTGCCTCCACTTTGCTTGGATCCATCTTCAAGGTTCCCTTAGACACCACAAACCCCAAGTAGACTAACTCTTGCTTCAAAAAGGCACACTTCTCTAAGTTGATTGCCAACTTCTCTTCATGCAACCTCTCTAGGACTAACCTCAAATGTTCAAGGTGCTCCTCTTTGGTTTTGCTATAGATGAGTATGTCATCTAAGTACACCACCACAAATCTGCCTGTGAAGTCCTTCAACACCTCATTCATCAACCTCATGAAGGTGCTTGGGGCATTGGTAAGTCCAAATGGCATTACAAGCCATTCATACAACCCTTCTGTGGTCTTAAAAGCCGTCTTCCACTCATCACCCTCCTTAATTCTAATATGATGATAACCACTTTTAAGGTCCAACTTGGTAAAATACATGGCACCTCCTAAATAGTCCATCAAATCCTCTATTCTAGGAATGGGAAATCTGTACCTTATGGTGATCCTATTGATTGCCCTTGAATCAGTACAAAGTCTCCACTTGCCTCCCTTCTTTGTTGCTAGTACTACTGGGACTGCACATGGGTTGATGCTCTTCTTGATCAGTCCTTGATCCAACAACTCCTGCACTTGCCTTGCCACTTCCTTGTTTTGATCAGGTGTGAGCTTGTATGCTGCTTTATTGGGCAGGGATGCACCGGGTACAAAGTCTATTTGATGGCTAATAGACTTTCTTGGTGGAAGTGTTGTAGGTGCTCCATCACTCAATATATCTTTATACTCTTGCAACATTTGTTTTACCTCCTTAGGTACCCCTGTCTACAACTTATTTTCCTCCTCCTTTGGCTTCACAAAAATGGCACATCCCACTGTCTCCTCTTCATGTAGCAGGTGTAAGAACTCTTTACCAGTATTAAGTAAAACACTAGGTGTTCTTGAGGTTCCCTCATCATTCTCTGTCAGAGACTGAATCTTAAAGGTTTTGTTGTCCTTCTTGAAGGAAATGGAGTTCTCCTCTCCATCATAGATCATCTTCCTATCAAATTGCCAGGGTCTACCTAGCAGCAGATGACAAGCATCCATGGGTAACACATCACAAAGGATCTTGTCCTTGTATCCTCCAATAGAAAACTCCATCCAAGTCTATTCATTGACAAGCACACTCTGCTCTTGATTCAACCATGTCACCTTGTAAGGGCTAGTGTGGGGTATCCTTGTGAGTTTCAACTTCTTAGCTGCCTCATCTGATATGATGTTATACGTTGACCCTAAATCAACTATCACCTTACAAACCTTACCAAAGATTTTGCATCTCACCCTAAACAATGCTCTCCTATGCTTAGGTTCATCCTTAACTGGTTGTCTTATCAAGACTCTATTGAACATCAGATTCTCCCCAATCTCTGATTCAATATGGTCCACCTCAGGTTTTTTGTTGTTTGATGTGTCTTCATGAGCATAAGCAACCCTCTTTCCACTGTTTGATGAGGTAGGCTTGTCAGGGCATCTATAGGTCGGGTGTCCCAATTGACCACAGTTGTAGCATTTCATGGTTGCAAAGTAGGAGTTACCGCTACTGGTAGCTCTACCCCTACTTGGACCCCCTTGTGCACCTCTTCCTCTAGAATGGCCTCCTCTGAGATTGGTTTCACTGCTATGTTCAGTCAACTTGGACTCTCCTTGATTCCTTTGCTCATTTGCCTTACTTTGGTAACCACCTCGGTGATTCATTTGGTCTCTACCTCTGCCTCTACCCCTGTTGTTAGAGTCTCCCTTCCTTTTGTTCCTCTCTTCCACCTTGACAGCAAGTTGATGACATTTTTGGACAGCAGTAGGAGTCCATAGGCTTATCTCCTCTTGGATGTTCCACTTTAGGCCACTTAGATACCTAGCCACCTTGATAGATTCCTCCTCTTGGACTTTTAATCTAAGACAAAGCTTTTGAAACTTCTCTATGTAGGAGATCACATCAAGGTCTTTCTACTTCAATCCCTATCTCTTCTTATGAAGTTGGACTTCATAATCCTCTGGTAAGTAGTTCTCCTTGATCTTACTCACCATGGCCTTCCAGTTGGCTATAGGTAGCTTCCCCATGCTAACTCTCTCTTCTTGCAAGTACTTCCACCATGTCAAGGCTACTCTCCTTAGTCTTGATTTGGCAACCTTTACCTTTTGATCTTCTATCACACCTTCACACTCAAAGTGGTTCTCCATACCCTCAATCCATTCCATGACAGTGTCAATGTCCATCCTTCCACTAAAATGTGGCAATCCTTCAAAAGCTTTTGTATTTAAAGCCTTGATGGCCTTTACAAAAGGTTCTTCATTGATTAAGGGGTCTGGTTCAGGTATGATGTCATCAAGATCAATTGCCTTCTTGCCTATGTCACTAGTTTCCACACCCCAAAGTTCTTGTTCTCTCTAATCAACCACTTCTTGTAGCTTGTTCCTTATCTCACTCATAGCATCTTCAAGGAGTCTATTTTTCTCCTTTTGTTCTTCTACCTCCCTAGCCAGCTCTACATTAGTGACCAGTATGTTCTCCCGTACTGATTCACCGAAATATAGAGACATGCACGGTCCACCAAATCTTTAACCTGGCTCTGATATCAATCTAATGGGAATGGGGATGGGATAGACTAACCTAGTCTATGCTCCTTGATCCTCTCCTTGGATCACCAGGTGTTTCAACCACACCCTAGGGTCTCTAGGACTTCCCTTTCTTGTGGAATCGCCTGACCTTGCCCAATCCACCCACCAACAATCTGTGATTCTCCTCCCTAAGTCACACCTACTCTCAAGCATCAAAAACCCTCACATAGGCTAATAAGGGTTTAGCTCCTCCTTCTCCTTCTTAGGTCCTAGCAAGGTTAGGACGGGTCTCTGACATGGTTATCCATCCATTCATGTGCCCCCAAGAGGTTTTAACCTTCCATTTCATTACCGATCTCACTATTTTGTTTTTTTCCTACAAAATAGGGCTACAAGGAATGTGCCCAATTAGGCCTCCATTCCGGACTTTTAGGGCTCCCTCTTGCAAATAATGCACAAACTTGTGAAAATTCCCAAAAGGGCTACTAATTATTTGGCAAGGGCTCAAAGATTTTTCTGGTTTTGGGCCTCCAAGTGTCCGTACATTGCCCTAGGTGAATTTTGGGGTTTTTGAGGGTTTTTACAAGGGTTTTAAGGCCTGCCTAGGTCACAGTGATGGTTTACTATCTTTGCCACCTTATCTGAATTGGTGGAAGCTCCTTCTTCTCACCAATGGTGTTTCACACATCCCTCTACACCTCCTCCAAAGGGTGCCTCCCTCCTTGTCCTACCTTGCTCTCATGGACCTCTGCAACTTCAACCCTTCCTAGTCGGGCATAGTCTAGTCTCGCCTAGGAGTGGGTCTTTGAAAGACTTTCCTGCATCTTCAAGGGCCCTGCTGGCTTTGGCATACTATACAAGGTTTTCACTCCTATTCCTCATGGTTTCATGGTGTCTCCACAATGGGGATAGGAGTTATCATTCCATTACACAAAACGGTCCAAAACTGGACAGTGATAGAGTACTTCACAAAATAATTACAAACACACAAAACCTACACAAGAACCTACCCTAAGTGCTCAAAATGAAAAGATAAACACAATGCAAGACTCACAACACTGCTCAGTTTACAAAACAATCCATTATCAAACTGTTAATGCTTCATTTGTGCCGACTGGCAACAAAAACACAGTCACAGTCAAGGTCTTTTCTCTTGGCTGTACAATCTGACATCCAACCCCTCATTTTAGGGTCTGCAACAATTTATAGTGTCTCTATCTCGGTTGGTGTGCCATGGTTAGGGTTCCTAATGCCAAACTAAGGCTACGACCTATTTGGTGGAAAAGTTGCATGACAACTTTGAAAAGTTGTCATGCAACTTTTTACAACTTTTGAGCAATTTCTACAATGTTGCTTTTCTTGGGTTTTGAGCCTACCTTGGGCTATCCTATGGACACAACCATGTCAAAAGGACCCCAAACACATCAAAGGCACACCTACCTTCTACTGCACAAGAAAACTCAACCTAGACTTATGAACCTAGGACATAAGCTAGGACCTAAACAAAATCAATGAGCTCTTAGCTCTTATTACATTTACATGGCTTCTTAAAGAAGCAAAATTCCAACAAAGGTCACATGGAGAAAGACCTTAGAAAGGTGCTCCTGCACCAATCAAACACCCTAAATTATGTGATACTTGCCACAATAAAGTTAGAAATCTTCATTTTTTCAATGTTCAAATTGGATTAGTATTTACAATATTTGGTGGAACTAATAAGAGTTCTATTAGATTGTACAACAAAATGAACAATTAGTTTAAAATTTCTTTACTATAGGAATCCAAAAAATTTCACTTCAAAAGTAACCTTAGAATTTCAAAACATCATTTCTCTTTCATGTCTCTCAATGATGATGTGCACATCACCAATAGAGGATACATAAGAACTAAAATCTTGGTTTGAATGGAATCAAAATGAGGTTATCTTTTCATCTATATATGACCTATGGATGTGCCTCAACTAATTAAATAAGAAATAAAATTGTTAGTATTTAGAAAGAGATCATATACATAATTCAACACATGGATTATGAGGGCCTCCCCTTACAATATTGTCAATGCCTCTCAACTGATCACTTGGCCACGAATTGTTCTCTCTCTCTCGTTATTAAGACACTACTACTTGGTGGAGGGATGCAAATGGTGATCACTTGATTGTCTAGGCTTTTGATTCTTCTTTTGATGACTCATCCTGTGATAATGGTGACTCGTCCTAAAATGTTGATGAGCCTCTTACTACAGATGTGAATTGTTCTTGGGCTTTGGTCCCTATCAGAGAATCTACTACCTAGTGCATGCCTCCTACTTTGCCCGTTACTCCTATTTAGCTCTAGCCTTTGGTGGAGAATGTTCATCCTCTTCCACCTTTTTCTTTGTGTGCTAACAAGCTCTCTATGGGGGTTTCTCCTCATGCTTCCACTTGTAATAGTGTTATAGATGATAGTATTGCTTGGATTGATATTAGTCATATGAGGAAAGATATTTCTTCCTCCTCTTCTCAAAGTCTTCCCATACTCATGGGAAAATTTCCTACCCACTCTTAATGTGTGTTGTTTGTAGTTTGAAATTGGTCTTTTAATCCTTGAGTAGTGTTGTAAGTGGTCTGTTAATGGCATGTGTAACACTGCAACTAGCTTATTTTGGCTTGAGTTTCTTTTCCTTTGAAGCTTTTGATTATAAATGGTCAACACCCTAGTTTGTTTCTTAAATTAATAAAAATAACACATCCAATACGCTATAAAAGTAACAATATAGTTCATAAAATTAAATTATTTTTTAATCCATTCTCCCCTTTGGGTCATACAAAAATTAATGTAAAAAAAGAGCTATGCAAAATAAGGATGATATGTGGTATTGTTCAAAGTACAAAGCTACATTTGCAAATAGTAATTACAAATATGTACTTCAAGTAAAGATGATAGATCATATAGATTTAATATAGATAGTTTATTTCAAAGAGCCAGTCACTAAGCTTATTGACATGTCTTCAAACGACTATATATTTTACAATTCAAGTAGGAAGTAGAAATTAATTCTAAGACTATAATTAAATGACTATTTTTTAAATAATTTGTCTTCACCCTTTAATTTATAGCCTATTTTAATAACTTTGAAGAACAATTAAAATTGACAACATCAAAATTGAGAAAATAGATTTTATTAGAGAAAGCACCTTCTTGTTGCATAGACTTGGTGATATGTGCAATAATAATACTAGCTATATATAAATCTATTCTCTATGATATGCACACACATTTATAAAATTATATATATCAATTTTAAATTTTTATGTTTCAATCTTTGTGAATTCACTCTAACGTGCTTACATATTTTTAAATAATATTGTATCATGTAAATTATGTTTGGGATATCTTTCATGAGGTTATTACTTTATACTACATGATAGTCATGTCTCAAATATTTGTCAAATTGAGGTGATTGTAAACCTAATTTCTTATGACTAAAACATGTTTTTTTTTTATTATTTAAATTGATCTTTCATAATTTTTTACATTATTTTAGTTGATGGTAGTATTGACAATGAAACCTATTATTTCTTTACAAATGAGGAGCTCCACCCCTAATTTTTTTCAATCAAAACCCTATAAAATTAAAATTCAAAAACTAATATGTCGTAAAAATTTCAAATCTAATATGCATAGTCATTTTATAAACAATAGTCCAATTTATAATAGATTCCTATGTGAGGAAAAAACCTTGATTCTATGCATCTAACAATATGGACCTAGGGAAACAATTAGAGATGTTGAAAAATGTAATTCAAGTTAAACTTGAATGTCTTCATAGTTAACATATTTCATACATAAGAGAATCATCATGATTTTTATGTAGGTAAAAGTCATGTATGGATTTCATTACAATATAAGATCACATATGATTCATACTATAAAGTTGTCAAAATAGATGTTTTCTCGATAGCACAACTCCATAACACAAGTACAATTTTTAAATAATTATGCATACTATTAATATTAAAAGTGAAGAAATGGTGACACTAGATATTGAATTTACAAGTAGTCAAGATCAATTTAAAAATTAAATTAATTAATCATCATCATCTATGGTTAGATTATTAAATATACGTCATCAAGAAACCTTGCAAATTGGATCACCCACTCTCTTCTTCACATTAAGAATTGTAGATACTAAATGGATATATTTACAACTATTTTTTAATGGCAGAATATATACACCACAAACTAAAATAACCACATAGACAACATAATTAATAACCCACATACCACATCCCTAAACTACATTGGTAAGTCAACATATTTCATGAAGAAGTAAATAGATATGAATGGTATCATCGTGGGTGTGCACATGTACATGAATTCCTTTGGCTTCTTAGTGTTGGCTTGATGATGATTGTAATGAATGACTTCATATGTTGTCATTGATGGAACTTGTACACACACACATATGTTCACATTGTCTACCAGAATTACTTCTAAAGATTACTTGTATTGCAATCGGTACATGTAGACAACCGGTATATATAGGAATGACCTGACACCAACTTGAAGATCCAGCGGAGATTATCAAAGAGGCAATGGAGGACAATTGGTTTAAATCTTGACAGTGGTTAACTATAACCGGTATCAGTGTTCCAACCAGTATTCATTGATTGTGTGATAAGTTATCACCAGTCGTGATGAGTTATCCTAACCGACAAATTTTGGCAGTAATTTGTGATGAGTTATGTTTGATTGTCCAAATACACTGCACCTAGGAAATTGTGATATAATTTCTAAGGCCAACATGAAATCTAAATGTCTATATAATGACATTATGATGAGATATGATATGAGATGATTTGATGTGAAGATAGAAGTGTTAAGTTGTTGAGGGCATTGCAGAGTATGTTGGTGATACAGTTGTGAATGTGCAGAAGAGGATCTATTCAAGCAATTTGTGCTACTTCTAGATCACACCACATGTTATTTTCTAATCATTACAATAGTCAAATCCCATAGCTGGGTAAGCTCTAACAAGCTTCATTGTACAAATCCTCTAACCTGGTGATCCATTAGTTTGGATTCAAAAATCCTCTACTAAGGTTACTCCTAACAGGGTACTTGCTTTAACAGGCTATAGCTCCTAACAGAGCTTTGGGATCTTTAACAAGATTCACTCCTAGCAGAGCACTTTTGTAGACCTTAACTAGTCAATTACCTATTACTGCAGATAGTTAACTTGTGAGTCCCATCTCACCATGGTTTTTCCCATTTGGGTTTTCCACGTATAAACACTTGTGTTATGGTGGATGTTTTAGTTATTGTAGATGCTTTAATATCATTTTGGATTGCATGCATAGTGTTGAGTAAACTTGTTAAGTATATCTATTGGTCAGTGTTTAAAGTAGTATTGTTTTTGGTGTCATTGATTCACCCCCCCTCTCAATGCTTTATAAGTCTATCAATTGGTATCAGAGCTTAACTTCTTTAAGGCTTAATCTCTTGGAAGGAAACCCTAAAGTCACCATGGGGGATATGTGCTACTTTGAGATGGCTAGAGTGCTTGAAGCTACTAAGGATGAGCTTGAAACCCTAAGCGTCACATTCAAAGCTTCAGAAGTCAAAAGGAGAGAGTTGATTGAACAACTATTGGAAATATCTAATAATAGTTCTTCAGATGAAGGTAAAATTGATGCATTAGCTGAAGAAGTTGAAAAATCGAATGGTGAGAAGCTAAATCTAAGAAGAGAGTTAGAAGCCCTAACTATCCGCATGAGTCAAGAGTTGGAAGCTAGGAGGGCAGTTGGAGATCTTGTCAAAGAAAGAGATCATGAGATTGCAAAGATCAAACAAGAGAATGCAACTTTGTATGAGCATTGGCATGCTGAAAAAGAAGAAAAAGAGGCTTTGCAGCTAGATCTTGAAATGGCATCATCTCTGAGAGAGACCCTTTCAAAACAAAATGAAGATCTTACCAGAGAACTCACTGAGGTTAACGGAAAGCTAGAAAAGTTTAATAGAAGTTCTACCATGCTAGATGAGAATATTCATTCACAGAGGATGAAAGGTGATACATCTGGACTAGGTTTGAACACATCTGAGAAAGAAGAGTCTTCTGGTACAAAGAGCAACATTCACAAGGGCAAAATTGTTCCTAAGGCTAACAAGGCTACCAGTAAGAAAGTTTTTAAACCTGTTTGCTTTGTCTGTCATAAGACTGGTCATACTGCAAATGTGTGTATAAACAAACCCAATGTGAATACAGGATACAATGCAAATACTAGGTATGTATCTAAGAGGTTTGAAGGTCATTGTTTCACATGCAAAATGTATGACCATAGATCAGTTGAATGTAGATATGGAGCAAATAATCTAGTACCTCACATGAATCCAAGACCTAATTGTAACTAGATGAGAACCTATGATAACTAGGGTAACATGAACTGGCAAAGATCCTATGTCAACCAGTTTAGTCCATTTGAGATGGAAAAGGTAACTAATGTCATTTGCACCAATTGTAACAATTATGGTCATGTGGCTATGAATTGCAGAAGGAGAACTGGAAGAGGCAATGCAGGGCCTTGAAGATCATCTAGAATGGTCTGCTATCATTGTCATAAACTGGGACACATGGCAAAGTTATGTAGATCCAGAAAGATCAAACCGGTTAATCATTCTAAAGATCAGAAAAGAAAGTAGAAGGTAAATGTTGAGGAAACCAGAGAAGAGATGAACCAAATCTAGAAAAAGAAGAGTGATGATATACCTACAGAAGAACCTAATCCTTCACCTAGTGTGGAGAATCCTACACCGGTGAACTAAGCCTTTCAACAGGACTAAGGGGAGCATATCAGTAAATCTACTTCCAGACCCCTTGGAAGATGAGTGGTAAGAGAGTTTGAATTTTGAGTTGTTATGTGTAAAATCTTGATATCTTTTGTCAATCAATTTTCTAAAAGTTTATCAACCGATTTTACACTTGTTAATATTGTATGCATCGTTAAGCGGTGTATTAGGTTTTGTAACCCTAGTGGTCGAGCATTTAATGCAGTAGGTAAAAAGGATAAAAGCAAGTTTTACTATGTTAGTTTTACCCTAAATGCATTCGAAAGAGAATTCTTGAGCACTTGCAAAGCGAAGAGAGAATTGCTAGCTGGTATTAGTCGAATTCATGATGTGATTTGCATGATTGATGCTGATTCGAAGGTTAATAAAGGTTGATCTGGTGTGCACTTGAGAAATCAACCGGTAACCGAGGCAGCGCATGTGAATTGAGGTATTTCTTTGTAAATCCTATTTCAAATCTAGTTTTTTAGTAATGGCTTCGTCATCTAAGCAAGTAGAGAGGTTAATGATCACATCAGAACCTATGGAGGGTGTAGAATCAGTTTAAATTGTGTCTTATAATGCTTTATCTCAAGTTCCTGACGGTGTCATTATAAAAGGTGATTTGTCTAGCTACATTGATTGTAAAATTGAAGATTTAGGATCATTATCAGTTTATTCTCAGTTGAAATCCCTTTGCGATAAGAGTGGAAAGATTCAACCCGAGTATATTAGGGTTTATGAGAAAGGTTTTCATAATGCAACTTATTTTCTTGAGGATTTTGAAGAGGAACATATCCAAATCATTCTGAGTCATGTTCATGGTGAGAATATGTATTTGGAAAGGAAACACACTATAACCAAGGAGCCTATTCAAGTTGTGACTGGTTTTTTGTCAACTGATAAAGTTCCTAAGTTGAGGTGAATTTCTAAAGAAATAGTAACCACTTTAACCTCGTCTACCTCTGATGGGCGTTCTTTTTCTATTAATAACATTAAGGACCCAATGGTTAAACTGACTACTATGGTAATAGGCTACTGAATATTCTATTCTAGTAGAATGAACAATGTACCATCTGCAGTAGTGCATACTGCTTATAAAATGATTGTTAAGAATGTAGATTATGACCTTTGTGAGGCCATAAGGAGTCAATCGATGCTGAATCTATAGTCAATCGACAAGGACAGTAGTCAGAAGTTAAAATTTTGGTCAGTTATTGATTGGTTTATTCTTTTATTTCCAAAATTTCCTACCGGGAATTGGTGATCTTGAATGGTCTAAAGACCTACTGGTAATTGCTCAGATAAAGAACAACATTAAGGCTGTTAAGAACACTTTCTCGGTTGCAATGAACAAGTATTTCAATGAATTTCAGAAGAAAATGAGTATGAGGGTAAGGCTACCTAAGGATGTGGTGAAAAACTTTGCTAAGGACATCATTTTCACAGTCACCATTGATTTTTGTCTGATGGAGGCTATTGAACCTAGAGAAGATGAAATCAAAGACATGAGCTATGAAGTCAATTATGACTTATTGATTGGTTATTCCAATAACCTATTGGCATCTCTAGTGGACAAGAAGAAGAAAAGATTGGATATTGCTGAGGAGCAAATTGCAAAAGCTGAAACTAGTAGTGCTCCAACCCGTAGTGGTAAAGGAAAGAAGAAGAAGGTTGAGCAAGCGCCTCCGGTGTCAAAAAGTACTAGAGTGACACGAAGTGTCCAAACTAAAAAGGAACCAACACTAAGGTATACATTAAGAAGCAGACTACAACTTAGAAAAGAGGTCGACAACTGATTTTTCAAGTAGAATCTGATGATACTGATACTGAGGAAGAACCAAAGAAGGTAAAGACAACTAGCAAGAAGTCCAAACTAGTTGAAGCCACCTCTCAACAAACTATTCCCATTAATGCTTTGTCTTACAAGCCTATGAGTAATTTTGAGAGATCGATAAAGACATTGGGGAGGAATAGATTTGATAATATCAAAGAATATTTTGATTCATTTGATGAAGATCAGAAGGAACAAATTGTTCAACAGGTAATCAACTATTTGTGTCATTACAATCAATTACCTCATGATCTTAAGAAGGATATTTCTGATTTTTTATATACTATTCTTTTGAATAAATGGGAAGAAGTTGTGAAGATAGAAAAATAAATTATTGATAATGTGTTTTTGCAATATTTTCCTGATTTGTCAAAAGATGAGTTAATTGCATTGCTTGACAATCACAAAGCTCAATTTTATTTTAAGTCAAGAATATTAAAGCTACTTCGTGGGAAGGTGCAACCTATTGAAGTTGATACTCATTAGATAGCGAAGGAAATTCAGAATATGTGTAAACTAATAGAGTCCCAATAGGATAATGAGCAAGATACTGTGGATATACTGGAAATGAATGAGGAAGAAATAGTGCAAGATGATATTGTCTATCCTATCAATAAGAAGGATGACACTACTTCCCAACCAATAATTTTTGTTGATGATATTCAGGATACAATAGATCTATCTAGAAACATCATTGCACTAGATATGCATCTACCTGAAATTATTGATTCACAAGTTAATACAGTGGAGATATCGGCAACTCAACCAAGTGTGGATATTCCACCCCCACCGGTAAATTATCAACAAGTGAAACCCCAACTCCCGCCAGTTTCATAGGCTACTCAGGAGGAACCTACTGAAAAACTTACTGAAGAGACCTCTGAAAAGGAAAAGGAAAAAGAACAAAAGGAAGAGAAAATTGAGAAGGAGAAATCTGTTGAACCGGAAAAGGCATTAGTCAAATAGCAGAATGATGATGTTGATGACTCATTTTGCATCAAAGGGCCTAAAAATGTTGATAGTGTGAGTGCATCATAATTGTTGGAGTTTGTAAATGTGATGCAATCCAGAGCTCAGAAGAAGAGGCTTAAGGAATAGAGAATGGAAGTTGAAACCATTCAAAACTCTATAGCTATTCTGTCAAGCCTTCTATTAGAAACCGCTACAGGGAACTTGTCAACTCCCATTGGAAAGCTTGGCTAGTTGGTTGTTGATGCCTCTGACCAACTTAAGTCCCTTGAGGAAGCAGTACAGACCTATGTAGAGAAGAGTTATAGGAAGAAGTGAGGAGAACAGATCATGAAGGATATTGATATAGGGAGAATTGCCCTATCCCTGAATAAAGATCTGTTAAGAAAAGCTAATGAAACATGAGGGAAAACTTGCATTTACATCTAATGTTTCATTCTTTTATACTGATATCAATCAAAGGCGAACAAAAACTTAGCAAGAACTGGAAAAGATATGTAGTGCCTACATACCTTTACAGGATTCAATCTTATCTTTTGGCAAATCTGTGGATGATTTTCAAAACCAGTTAGATGTCTATGATTGGGAATAGGCAAAAAGACTCCGATCTCTGAAGGATTTGAAGAATTTACTCAGACCAAAAGTGGACATGTTACAAAAAGCATACAAGAATGCAGAAGCAATTTTGGCTACTCCAGAGATGTGTACACTTGATGCAATGGAAGAATTCTGTACACAAGTCATGACTACAATAGAGATCACTAAAACCTTGCTGGAGACATGGGAAAATGATTTTTTTCAATTGAAGAGTACTATTAGTGACATTTTTCTGAGAATTGCAATGAACAATCCTTGATTCAAATTTTCAATTTTTTGCATATGTAAAATTTTGATGCAAATTTTTGCTATATATGTATATATTTTACTTTTCAATTTGGCATTGTTGTCAAAGGGGGAGTAGTAATATGTAGGTGTATTGTGAAAATTTTGTACATATTAAGGGGGAGCATGTATTGTGATATGTGTGGTATATTTTTTGTAAGCACACTTAGTTGTATAGTTTGAAAATTTTCCAAGTGTTGCCATCAATGCCAAAGGGGGAGATTGTTGGCTTGATGATGATTGTAATGAATGACTTCATATGTTGTCATTGATAGAACTTGTACACACACACATATGTTCACATTATCGACCGAAATTACTTCTAAAGACTACTTTTATTGCAACCGGTATTAGAAGTTTTGATTATGATGGTGTCAAACCGATACATGTAGACAACCAGTATATACAGGAATGACTTGACACCAACTTCAAGATCTAGTAGAGATTATCAAAGAAGCAATGGAGGACAATCAGTTTACATGTTGACAATGGTTAACTATAACCGGTATTAGTGTTCCAGCCGGTATTCATTGATTTGTGATTAGTTATCCTAACTGACAAATTTTGGCGGTAATTTGTGATGAGTTATGTTTGATTGTCTAGATACATTGCACCTAGGAAATTGTGATATAATTTCTAAGGTCGACATGAAATCTAAATGTCTATATAATGACATTATGATGAGATATGATGAGATATGATATGAGATGATTTGATGTGAAGATAGAAGTGTTAAGTTGTTGAGGGAATTGCAGAGTATGTTGGTGATGCAGTTTGTGAGTGTGTAGAAGAGGATCTATTCAAGCAAGTTGTGATACTTCTTGATCACACCACCTGTTGTTTTTTAATCATTACAACAGTCAAATACCCTAATCAGGTAAGCTCTAACAAGCTTCAATGTACAAATCATCTAACCAGGTGATCCATTAGTTTGGATTCAGAAATACTCTACCGATGTTACTCCTAATAGGGTACTACCTTTAACAGGGTCACTAATACATTTGGTCTAGAATTCCGACGGAGGTTTCTGGCAGAGAAGGTATATTGTGACCAAATTTGATTTTTTGTTTGAAAAAATGCCCGAATTCGTCAGAATTCCAATGATAATTTCACATTTTGTTTTGACGGAGAGGGCATTAGTAATGAAATTTGTTTTTTTGAAAAAAAGTGCACGCATTCATCAAAATTCCAACAACCGCGGGCATTAATTAAAAAAAAAAAAAGAGCGCAAGTCATTTGCTCAATTACTCCCGCGCAAGCTAATTCATCGACCTCTGGCAATTCCCTACATGAAAACTTCATTGACCTCGACAACCCTGCGTCTCCTAAAAGGTTAGGGTATTTTGCATATGAATTTTTATTTTAAATTTCTTAAGTATTAAGGTTTAATCTATCTTGAATAAACCCTGGTGTTGGCCAATTTCTCTTCGATCTAGCTACATCCACCTGCCATAATAGATGCCTTCACCAATATAGTGGATTGAAATCAATGAAAGAGGGGAAGAGTGGATAGAGATATCGTTGGAGGAGATCGGGTTGTGTGTGATCATTTAATGAAAGAGGGAAGAGGAGAATAGGGCACAGTTGATGGAGGAGGTCGGCAAGGGTCCCAACTAAGTTTTGACCTAATAAACTAACAAGTGTTTACTGCCATTGTCACCTAAGACTTCACCCTGTACATTGATCTATACTAACCAACATTTTCCATTGTCAGCTATATTGCCCTAATAAACTAACAAGTGCTTACTGCCATTGTCAATTATAGAAATGACAACTAAACTTATTTGAGAATTTTCATTTGTGTAGAACTAAATAATGCATTTAGTTTCTTTTTTCTCCAATGTCTTTCTTATCATATTGCATATTTATTTCCATGGGCTTGACAAACTTTCATGGAAAATCCATCAAGATAACAACAAATTGATTTCTAGGTAGAGAGCAAGCAAACTGAGACAAAAAGATTGTCTCTCACATGTACCACATGCCTATAAGTCTTAATCTTAGATATCCATTTCTTATCTTTATCAAAACTTGATTAATAAACATTCCAATAATATAAAATTCAAATATTATTTCAAGAATTTTATGGTTTCAACTCAAATAGAAAGCATTGCTAAAAAAATAATGAATACACATTTGTCTAAGAAAATAGTAATGAGTTCAACATATTATTAAATTTTATTATCAAGGATATGGCACATGTAGAAAAATACATTTTGGATAACACAAGGATAAAAACTACAAGGAAAGGTTTACACAAAGCATCTATAGACTTTGCTACATGATGTTACTAAAAAGGAGCTTACTAATTAGAGTGTGCATCTCAAAGTTTGTTTCTAAATTGACACACTCATTGTCATTGATCTATAGAATAGTTAAGAGAACTTCCTTGTTTCAAAATTATATTCAATACCATAACAATTCCATCATATTAATTCTAGTATAGTTTGGGTTGCTCTTCAGCCTTAGCTTCTTTTCTACTAGCTTCCAGGGACATTGGGCCTTCTTTCATCTTTTGGTAGATTTGGTTCACTAGAGGAATTGTTGTAATTCAAAACATGAAAGGGTATCAAATTGGAGAAGATACAATATAAGAAGTATCGACCAAGGATGTGGAGGTGTGTGGGCATCGGCCAAGATTGGCCAAGAGAGATAGAGGTATTATGTAGAGAGGATTGATTCGAGATTGTTAATTCCATATTTGAATAAATTTTTTGTTGTAATCTTTATGTCAATTCAATTTGTGTGCAAAGAATCTATACATTTGTGCAAATAATCATGGTTTTAGAGCGTAACATGTCTACCCAATTAAGACTAAGGAGAGAACGATCTGCAGTAGCAAGAGATCGATCTGCAATAGCAAGAGATCGATCTGCAACAACAAGAGATTGATCTGTATAACTTTTGTGCTTTGGATCAATCTGCAGCAGAACATCAAAGATCGATATGCATATTTTTTGTGCTTCGGATTGATCTCTACCTTTCGCATCCAGTTCTCGATGAACAACGGGGCGGGGACTTAGGAGCAATATAACCCCCCAACGGCTATCTCCTAACTATAGTCCCCAGAACAATTCAATACAGTAACTAGAGTATAAAATTCTATCAATCCAAATAAAAGAGTCATTAAAATAGGCTCATAAAATTGATCATGTGTTTCTCTATATGACTGTCATTAAAATGTGGTGTTATATTACAGAGTCAATATGCCAAACAATGGTATGCTTTGGATGGACACACTAAATAAATTTGTTTGGCTAGATGTACTAAAATATATGAGATCTTGTTCCTTCTGGATAGGGAGAGTAAAAATAGAGGTAACTTGTCACCCTTGGTAAGTAGAGACTGAAGATAATAATTAGGATTTAAATCAAGGACCATTTTAATTACTTGCATCCCTTTAGTATATTGTAAAAATTCATATGTGTCTTCCAATATAGCAACTTGATGAAGATCTTTTATCAACACCTTTGAAGATGAAAACAAAATGTTTTGAGATTCCTCTAGAGATAGTAAATGTGAAGGCATTCCACACTTAAATTCCTCTTGACTTACCTCCAAGTTTTTCTTATGTTTTAATTGTGTGGTTGTCAAGTATAAATTTCAAGTTTTCAAGTTTGAAGTTTGTTTCCAAGTGTCGTTGTTAGAGTTATCTTGTATTAGCTAATAATTATTTATTTAATTATTAGTGTATTAAACTCTTCGCTTAAGCTAAACTTAGGCATTTAATAAATATTGTAGGTATTTAATAATTATTCTAATTATTAAATACACATTATCCCTTTAGGGTTTCTTTAGGGTTGCTATTATCCTTTTATAAGGATTGTATTGTACTTGTTAATTAAATTGATTCCCTCTTTGAATGATAATCTTCTTCTTCAAAGCATTTATGCTTTTTTGTTTTGTGTGCCTCCATTCTTCTCTTGTGATAGGTATTTGCATGCAGGTGTTCTTGGGATCTCTGAAGTTGTATTTCCTCAACTTCTTCATGGTATCAGAGCATTTATGTTTTTTTGTTGTATGTACCTCCATTCTTCTCTTGTGACAGGTATTTGTATGTAGGTGTTCTTGGGATCTCTGAAGTTGTATTTCCTCAACTTCTTCATGGTATCAGAGCCTACATTTGTTGCTGCTTGTTCCTGAATTTTCAGAAGATTTTTTGGAGGACGGTTTCAAGTTTTTTCAGAGTTTTTTATTGGATCTGGGGTAGTTGTTTTGTTTTTTATCATTTTGGGCTCAAATAGACCTCACCGTTGGGTTCTGAAATTTTTTCTTTGGTTTTACATTTTTTGGCATGAATTTTGAGAAATTCATCAAAAAAATCAGAGCAGTTTGGGCCAAAAAAGACCTCACCGTTGGCTTCCGAAGGGCATTTCCAGTCATTTTGATATATAATTCGACCTATTTCGGTGACAAGTGCATCTGGGCTATGATTTTTTCATTAGCACGCTTTACGAGGCACAAAAATCTGTACGGTTGTACCTACAAATGCGTCAGAAAATTTTTCGTCAAAAAAATAATAATAATAATAATATTTTTTTTACCCTTTTTATGCCCTAAAAGAGGGGTTTTTTCATTTGGCCATAACTTGGTCATACGGAGACGCTTTTTTAAAAACCTTATATCGTCAGAAATCTCTTTCCGAGCTCTCTCTAGATCTGGAGGTTTGATCTTTTGATTTTTTTTTTTGATGGCGTTTTTTGCTGTCAAAGCCAGAAGTTCTTTTTTGCACTCCAGGAGACATAAAATGAGCATCCGAACTCGGTTTTTTGAAAAATTTATATCGTTGGAAATATTGTCCTGTTTAATTTCTAGTCATATGAGTTTTATTTCCAGATTCTGCTCCAAGGATATTTTATTCAGGTTTTTGCTTTTCAACACTCTAGTGGATATATTGGTTGTTTCAGGTCCTGGGATCTCTTCTCTGAGTAGGATGTCTCAGTTTTGGTTCTTCTTTCTATTTCCAATCTTCTTATCATTGTAGCATTTCATTTATGCAAACGCACTAAGATAAAGTGCCATCATGCATTGTCTACTTGGGATCTTGCACATCTTGTGCCTTATTGTACGTGCACTACTTATAAAGTGCCATGAGGGGGTTGATGCTTGCCTTGTTTGCCATCTACCTTTGTCCAGTGAGTGTTCCTTCCACGACATTCGCCTCATGCTATGTCAAGTGAGTGTTCCTTCCACAATACTATGTACTTTCTCTACACCTTCGATGTTCCTACTTCTTCGTCATGCAGTTCTTGTTGGCCATTCTTTTCAGTGTACCCGTCGCTCTCCCTTTTCAGCATTATGGGGAGGTTTGTCATGTTGGTTCTAATGCTTCCTTGGTTCGATTGATCAGCTCTTCAAGGTTTGGTGTCTCATGTCATCTGTATCTTCGAGTTCAGTTGTTTGCCCTTGTTTGCCATCTGATTCGAGTAGTGTCATTTGAGGGCACTCATGCAGATTACAATCTTCTCTACTTGGTCGTGTTCTATTTCAGTGGAGGTTCTTCAAATCAGCAGCTACTCTTCGACAGTGTTTGCATCTATTTCATGCTTCAGTGATGTTCTTCTTTCTTTTCCATCTCTTTTTGAAGTAGAGTTTTTTTCCCACGTGGTTTTCTCTATTTCTCCGTTTCATAGAGATTTGGTTGTGATTGGGTACCTCATCAGGCCTTGTTGTCGGGACCCAAATTTGCCTTCATCATATAGTTGCATTTTTTGCTTCATGCATTTAGTTTTTTAGCTACTCCCTAAGTTCATCTTAAGGGGGGGTGTTAGAGTTATCTTGTATTAGCTAATAATTATTTATTTAATTATTAGTCTATTAAACTCTACACTTAAGCTTAACTTAGGCATTTAATAAGTATTGTAGGTATTTAATAATTATTCTAATTATTAAATACACATTATCCCTTTAGGGTTTCTTTAGGGTTGCTATTATCCTTTTATAAGGATTGTATTGTACTTGTTAATTAAATCGATTCCTTCTCTGAATGATAATCTTCTTCTTCAGAGATTTATGCTTTTTTGCTTTATGTGCCTCCATTCTTCTCTTGTGATAGGTATTTGCATGCAGGTGTTCTTGGGATCTCTGAAGTTGTATTTCCTCAACTTCTTCATGGTATCAGAGCATTTATGTTTTTTTGTTGTATGTGCCTCCATTCTTCTCTTGTGACAGGTATTTGCATGCAGGTGTTCTTGGGATCTTTGAAGTTGTATTTCCTCAACTTCTTCAGTCGTTTCAAGTCTAGTTTGTCCAAAAGTTTCCTATTTTATAGGTGTGAGGTCATGATTGTGTGTCTGATTAGGAAGTTTTCTAAAAAAGAATGATATTGAACAAAAGCACAACTCGATTGTAAAAAAGTGTAGAAAAATAGTGCAAAAGCATCATTAAAGGTTACAAATGCATAAAAGAATTGGACAAAGGAGAAATTCTAGGTTACATATGTGCTCCTTCCCTTGAGACATTGAGCTTAAAATGCAATTAATAGCCCTCTTAGATGTGCCATCAAATGTTAAAATTAACTTATCCATTGTAAAAGGAATTCACTTGACTCTATTCTCGATTTTGGACCACTAGTGTCTTAGTCACCAAGCTCAAGAGATTCAATCAATTGTTGAGAATATCATCTTAATGGCAGTTATAGACAAGAGTTATGGCCTTGACAAATGGGGGTGCCAAATAAATAATTTTCCAACAAACATTTTTAGTTTTCCATTAGGTTTGTCCTTATTTGAATGCTCATTTCAACTTCCAAGGACACTAGTTAGTACTAGGTGTGATGATTCTTTGGTTCCATCAAGATCCCTAATATACTACTTTTAGTAAGTTTTCCTTTTTTTGAAAGCTATATTGTGGTTGAATTTGAATCATGTAACAAAAATAGAAGGCATTCATCTCTACTACAAAGTTTACCCATTTTTGTAAACACACTCGATTAAAATAAAGATCATTTTTTTAAGCTATATTATAATTATCAATTTTGTGTTTTATTTGTTCAACTATATTGATATTGAAGAACTAGCTACTAACTCCTCGAATTCCTTCAAGTTGTTGATCTAGGTGGCTTGAGGAAAACAAGATCAAGGATGATGAACTGATTTGTGTCGATGCTCTGAAGTAACCAAAATAAGTAGTGAGCCCCATTGGAAAGGTCATTTGGCAATTGGACTCCCTTCAGAGCCTAGGTAAGTTGTGAGATCCCTAAGTTTGACGGGAAAATTGATGTAGATGTTGTTGATGATTATATTTCTAAATTGGATATGTATTTCTTTGTAATTTCTTAGATTATAGAAAATTAGTAGAGCCCTACTTAAATTAGAATTCCAGTTCAGCAATGTTGGATTGCTAGCTTGCTAGCCAAGGAGGAGTTGAAGGAACTCCACTTGATTTAGTGATGGAGGTGAATTTCAGTTAGGATGGTTTTATGGAGGTGAATTATTAGACCTGAAGAAGAATGGAAAGTTGCAATAGATACATGTGCTCAAACACCAACAATAACTACACAATAGAAGCAAATGGAGCATATGCTCTCAAGGTATAAAGGTGTGTTGATTTTGTTGATGGGTGAACCTTTTCATTGTTAGGTAAAGCTTTCAATTGATAATGTCCTTGACACACCACTACTAAATTGGCCACCATATAAATGACCATTTTTGGACAATGATGATTTCTAACATAGTGTGTAGGCACCATAGACATTAGACAAAGATTTATGCTATTGTTTAGGTTTGCATACAATGAAAGGTCTACATATTGGAAGGAGACAATCATCCATACTTATCACAAGCTTCTGCAGCTCATGTAGACTCAAGTTGAGTTGCAAAATAACCATCAAAGGTGCTCCATGTACCTACAATGGTGAGCCATTTCTAACATAGTGTCATCTGAGACTTTTTATATTTACCATAACAAGATGTTTTATAACATAGTGGGTAAGATGTTTTCTAACATAGTGTCATCTGAGACTTTCTATTCCGACGACAACCCAACTTTGCATCGAAGACCAAACCATCAGACCAACAGTATCCTCGTCGGTGCATAGTTTCTGGTAGGCATCAGAATTTCGACACCAATTGAAGAAACATCTGACGAGGATGTTGTATGTTTGATGATACTTTCTTGTCAGACGGTCGTCGTAGTTGTAGTCGATGCATATTCCTTGTAAGCGCCAGAATTCTGACGTCCATCCAACGACATTCTTTGGAGGGATGAGTGATCATGGATGCAGTCGGAAGAGTTCAGGATGTCGTCGGAATTCCGACGTTAGATGGCACCGTCAGAATGCTCGATGATGAGTTTTCAACGGCTTCATTTGTCGGAAGTCCGACGAAAAGTAGTCGAAATTCCGACGATAGGCCATCGGAAATCAGCCCAAAATGTACTAGTGGGTATAGCTTATAATAGAGCTTTGGGATCTCTAACAGGATTCACTCCTAGCAGAGCACTTTTGTAGACCTTAACTGGTCAGTTACCTATTACTACGAATAGTTAACTTGCGAGTCCCATCTCACCATGGTTTTTCCCATTTGGGTTTTCCACATATAAACACTTGTGCTATGGTGGATGTTTTACTTATTGTGGATGCTTTAAAATCATTTTGGAGTGCATGCATAGTGTTGAGTAAACTTGTTAAGTATATCTATCGGTTAGTGTTTAAAGTAGTATTGTTTTTGGTGTCACTGATTCACCCCTCGGCCCCCCCCTCTTAGTGCTTTATAAGTCTATCACTTAGTACACCATGCATGGACAAACTTGACTAGGAAAATTGTGCAAATGTAAAAAAAAGCTAAAACACTTTTTGGCAAATATGTCATTGCCTAGAACCCTCATAGTCTATCTATAAGAAAAAACACATGACACCAATCTTAGAAATATGATCCTTGCTTACTAACTACAAGTGAGAGCTCTAAAAATACATTTGATGACTTGAAGATATAATCAATCATATCCAAAGGCACACAAAATGTACTAAAGGGCATGCCTATTTAAGAGGGGTCGAACTATAAAATGTCAATACAAATATCTTTGGAATGAATGTGTTAGCTCCTCCTTGTCCTATTATTATATTGGAAATAAAATGCATGCCCTTGCATAAAATGATGATAGGTTAAACATACATAATCTAAAGATTATTTTAATATTGAGAGCTAAGACGGATTACTAACTTGTCATTTCAAAAATGCTCATTCTTAAATACATTGTCAAATGTGTATCTAAAGAAAAAAGGAAAATCAAAGAGTTATAAAAATATGCTAACAAGGATATGTATAAATCAAAGACCAAAAAGACCAAGCTCTAGTAGCATTAAAAAAAAATCAAGATAGAGATTTATCATAGATTGCAATATGTGTTTGCAAGAAATATGTCATATGCTATATCAATTGCCATTTTTTATTTGTAAACAATCCTTTATAACATTAAATGTTGGTTATTATTCCATTGAATTACAAGAACTATAGATGAAAATTAATTACAATTAAGCTAACCACATTCCTATATGTAGTGCCCTCTTGGAATGGACATAATGACATTGATTGAATCTACATGAATCTTCTCAACAAAGGATGCAAGACAAACAATACATGAAACAATAGGAAATTGTAAACATCTTTCCTCAATTATAAATTATTCCAAAATAGATTTCAAAAATTTCAAAGAATTGTGTTGGAATGAACTAATTCTCTACAAGAATTTCATGACATTATTATAGATACAAACCTCATAAGAAAATAGTTTATCACAAATTAGAAGGAAATGAATATAAATAGATACCATGTGTGGTATGTCAATAGCATAATTGAGACAAAAGTTGACATATGAAGAGGATGAGGACATTGACAAAGAAGTAGACAGAAGAAATACAATAAAAATGAACAAATAGGCTTTGATATTGGTAGAAATCTAAATACCCTTGAAATTCTTGGTAGATGTGATTTTGATGATATCAACAAATGGGATAAACATACTAACTCCAATATTTATATGATACTACACAACATTTTATAAGCACAAATAAGATGTTCCAACTAGATGATCAATCCATAAATTGGTTAAATGATCAACCATATCCACTACCTCATAAATAATAACTTGAACTTACCTTTTATTGAATAACACTCTATAAATAATTCCTTCAAGCAACCCCAACCCTATTTGATTTATTGTATTAGGCATGCACTCTAGAGTTTAGTGTCACAAATTTATAACCCACTTCTTATTGTTGCTTTTATAGGAATTGTTGCATTCAACACACATTCATCAACTATACATTCAACCCTTAAGATTCTAGTGAAATAAATATAGTTGTTAAAGGGGTTGTCACTAATAATATTCTAAGAAGACATAAAGCATGTGAAATACTTCCTTGTTGATGAGATGGGCTTCATAGGTCCAAATCTAGTATTAAAAATAGATTGCAGATTATATTAATATTTTCCCTATCAACAACACCTATGCTTCAATGGTACATCTATCATTCTTGTGGATGAATTAGCACAACTACAACCTATTGTGGAAAAACCCGTCTACACACCACACTTAGATGTTGGCTTCCTATGACAAAAATTGATTTTACAATATAAATAATTTTATGTCAACAAGGTGACACTAAATCTCAAATAGACTTTCATCAAATATTACAAAACATGTTTAATGCAAAACCAATTGAATAGGATTGGGAACTACTAATAAACCAAAAACATGGATTAGTTTTAATAGATGGAAAAAATTAGTTTGACCAATTAAGGCACCTAATTTCTCCAAATGAGTTAGTGGGGATACACAACAAAAAAATCTCAAATTGCTAAATCTATTAGTTGCACTTGACATTATAATAAAAACACATATAAAATAAAACATTGATAATGATGCTTACCAAATTCTCCAAGAACTCTTACTATTTAAAGGCCAAGGAATCGCGTTAACATAAAACCTATGGGTTCAAGAAAGTATTGTAAATGGGCATATTGAAAAGATAATAACTATTGTGTACACAATTGACTCTAGACCAATTAATTTGCCTTTGTATATAGTGGTGCAAATAGATGACTACAATGATCCACTTTGGAACCAAAACAACCCAATATTATACCTATTATAATTATATCACTAGGTAATCATAGAAAATATTATTATCCATGACATGGACAATTACTATACACAAATCCTAAGGATTAACACTCAACAAAGCAACAGTTGATATTGGTAAAATAAAGAGATATGTCTTGAATTATTAAAAAAATCCATATACAATTATAAAAAAGAGGGTCTTGTATATATCTTCTCTTGAATTATTGATATGTAGAAAAACATTAAGATGTGATTCAAAATCAGTGTGGTTTTGCTGCTTGTTGTTTAGTAATACCACAACAGTATTCATCCTTACAAGTTCCTATAAATTGGTGCCTTGAGCTAAAGTTATTCATTTAGTCTTGTTCACTATGCAGGGTAACAAAGTGCTACCAAATTTTACAGGGATTTTATAGTGAAGTGTATATTTGTTGTATTCTTTATTGGGTTAGTAAAATATTTGTCTCTTTTTTGTGGAGTTCTTTCCTGAAATGGTTTCTCCACATAAATTTGGTGTTTCATGTGCGATGGTTTTTTTCTACTTGTTTTGATTACGCAATCACATTATTAAGGGTTAATCTTTAGTTTCATATTTGCAATAATATTCATTTTAAGTACATATTGTAAGCTTTCTTTACCTTGTTTTACAACAATAACTAGTCATACAAGTGGTGTGTTTCTACAGTAAGAGTTGGCACTTTTCTTTCTAGCTTGATTCTATCTCCACACATTCTAGCAATTGGTTCTGGTCATTTGATTAATTCACATACCCAGATTGATTACATGGAGTAAAATTAAGTTTACTCTCCCCGACTAGTCATTGTGTCAACTTGAAGCATACAATATTTCAAATTATTGTATTCCAAGTTTTTATATATATAGACAAACTCTAATTCATTATAACACATCTATCATATAGAATGAAGAGCTCTTATTGTTAATTAATATTATCACTCAAATAGTACATCTATGCATTCATTGCCACATCAACATTTGTATACTTAGAGATTAATAGGCATATTGCATGATTTATGTTATTTTTTAATATTTACTCACAAATTCTTGAACAAATATGCTTAGGGATTTTATTAAGGAGAGCATTCATGACCCTTACTTAGTAAGCTAATCAATGAATTTTTCAACACCACAAAGCTATTTTAAAATAACAAAAGGTGAAATTCACTAAACTTAACAAGCAAATTTTAAATGTACAAAGTCAATTGTATGTATTGTGATTAATTATGTCATGCACAATTGATATAGATTGATATTGTGTTATGATTTTTTCTAGATCAAATAAAAATTTATTTTATTATCCATCAAAACAACACAAAAATAAATATTATATAAATACATTATTTTAGATTAAAATTAATAATTTTTAATCCAATACCATCAAACTCCATCTAAAGCTAAACAAATCTATACCACTTTACCATAAAAAAAAAATTATACTTTTCTATTATTATCTATCATTTCAACATCAATATCTCACATCAATTTATCTATCATTGTCATTTAATCAATCTACTCTAAATGAAAAGAGGAATCTTTTTTCCTTCTCAAACTTAAGCATGCCATATTTATCATATTAGAGAATGAAAAATAACCAAATGTAAATATTTGATGTTATGTGTTAGAATAAAGAATTAGTAATGAGAAGTTTTATAAAATTACATTATATTTAAATAAATTAAAATGTTAATTTAAAAAAAGTTATATTTATTTATTTATTTATATATATATATATATAGATAGATAGTAGAGGATGGGATTTTCTACTTTCAAAGTGATGAATTTTGAAGAACAAATCAACCTTCACTTCACTTCATTTTATTAGTGCTAAAGGTGAGTCAGGGGATGCAAAATACAAATTTAAATAAATAAGATATAGACAAGACTTCTGAATGACGCTATTAAGCCTCTGTCTTCGGGACGAGTGCGTGAAACTAGGACACTAGTGCATCGCACTACCGTCTTGTACAGACAAAGTACAAAGACCATGCAAAAGGTACAAATATGACCATACAACTAAACAAATGATATTATAATAAGTAAAATAAAAGATACAAAATGCGAAAGGCTAAAATAAGATAAGACAAGATGAAGGAAGCTTACAACTGGTCCACGATTGAAGCCTCCCACTAAATGAGTTTCTTTCCTCAATCAAGAACATGCACACGAGTGAAAAAAGAAAATGTTGGGGGTTGTGTTTAGAGGTCTGCCTCAGTTAGACCCCTATTTCGGTGTTTCCACCCCCATGGACAACCCAGATAGATAAATAGATCAAAACATAAATAAAAAAGAGATAAATGAATTTATAGGTAAGGGATTTGATGAATCCCAAGATGCTTAAAGACGAGATAGATAGACTGATAGAAGGATATTACGAAAGAGGCTTGAGAAAGCCAAGAGAGTTGGAAAAGATTATTGTGAGAGCTTGAGAGTATTGTAGTAAATTAGAGATTGTTGTAGCAAGTGAGAGAGCAAGAGAAAGCTATGAAAGCCCAAAGAATGAGAGATGTTTCTTGAGAGAATCAAGAGAGATTGAATGGAGAGAAAAGATAGATTTTAAAGAGAGAAAAGGAGGGAAAAGAGGTCTATTGAGTCGTTTTGGAAGATTCTGAGCCATTTCTATCGACTAAGGTAAGTGACAAAGTGTAAAAATGTGCAAAACCAACATTTGAACGTTCAGATGTGTAGGAAAAATGTGCAGTGCATTAGTGTCCAAATGAATCATGCTAAAAAATAATGAGTGACAAGAGAAACTTGTGGCTAACATGAAACTGAAGCTGAAGATAGCTGCTAAAAAGGTATACTCAACATCTTGAGAGAGAAAAGGTCAATGCAAGGGTTGAAATGAGCCTACTCAAATGCTAGGGAAATGGACACTAAAGTGGCTACAAAAATGTAGGTGGAATAGCAAAGGCGTATGCAAGTTTCGACTCTACATATACATATACATATACTTGTGTAAGTGTACGTGTATGTGTATGTGTATGTGTATGTGTATGTGTATGTGTATGTGTATGTGTATGTGTATGTGTATGTGTATGTATGTATGTATGTTTTCTCATTAGTGGGAGCTCTAAGGTTAAGCTTCAAGAGTTCTAGCAAATAAAGTGAAATGGATGTTGGGAAAATGGTGTCTCAACCTTGCATTTACATGAGGTTACTATTTATAGTAAGTTTTCATTTGAGCATGAAATGGTGCAAAATTCTCCCTAAAGCTTCTGGTTGGCTAGATAGTCATTCTGGTAAAGTCACATTGCAAGATCACAACTAGTTTTGAAGATATTAAATTTTTCGTTTTGGAGGGGTCCAATGAAAGGTTTAAATTTGATTTTGAGGAATTTAGAGGCCCCTAAATTCCATGAAAAGTGGGTGTAAGTGGCATATATACTTACGAGGCATTAGAGAACTTCACTATCTTTTCAACGCTTCAAACGGTTCGCCAATATGACACACGGTTCTCAAGTTATGGCCTCCAGAAGTTTGTACTCCTGAAATAGGAAATATAAAATACATCGGACACATAAATGAGCTGTAAAAAGGGAGGGACATGTCATAGGGAATCTATAAGGGAGATAAGGTCGGCTATACCTTATTGGGTGGTTTTAGCCCACGGTTTTGTAATATCATTTGACGGTTTCTTGTATTGTATCTCCTATATATGAGGTGCGTGAGATAGAGATTGTGTGTAAGAGTCTTATGGCTATTGAGTTACCTCTGAATCTTTGATTAGTGGTATTCCTACGAAGAGCTTGCTCTGCAAGTATATTGTAATTTGTATTGATTGCTGAATAATATATTGGGCGACTTTCAGAGTGTGGGGTTTTTCTCCCAAAAGAGTTTTCCCCACGTAAATGATTGTGTTATGGTTTGAATGTTATTATGTTTATTTCTGTTTTCTGTAACTGTTGTAAAGATTTGTAAATTTTTTTGCATTACCCTCCTCTCAATATTAGTGTAGGAAGTTGTTCCACTACTTAACTTCCTTACAAGTGGTATCAGAGCTTGATCACCTTTGGTTTCAGTTGTGGGTTGTTGGGTTTTTTGAACTAATCCAGATTTGAGTGGGAGCTTGTGCAGAAGACACTTTTTGATCTTATTGTAGGAATTTTCAGATGGCAAGTTCATCAGGGAAAATAGTGGTGGAAAAATTAATGGAACAAATTTTGAGATGTGGAAGCTAAAGATGGAAGATCTGCTAATAGATCAAGATCTATGGGATGTTGATGATGCGAATGTCCAAAGGCCCTCAGACCCTATTGCGACAGCTCAATATGTTGTTATGGACTGAAAAGCCAAGGGTCCAATCAGACTGTGCCTAGAAGACTCTGTTCTGATCAATGTCTATAAAGAAACCACTGCAAAGAAGCTACAGACTAAGCTTGGTGAAATGTATCAAGCGAAATCTTTATTAAATCAGATTTTCTTGAGGAAGAAATTGTATTCCTTGAAGATGGAAGAGAGTGAGTATAAAGCTATGGCTAGGCTAGAGTATGTGAATTCCATGTTACAGAGGTTCAACATGTAGGATTGTAGACCATTGTGTGTTCCTTTTATAGTTGGAACAAAATTATTTGCTACAAATTTTCCTACATCCCCATTGGAGATGGAAGACATGAGTAGATTGGCTTACCAAAGTGCAGTTGGAAGTTTGATGTATGTTATGGTCTGTACTAGACCAAACATTGCCCAAGCAATGGGAGTTATGTCCAGATATATATCTAATCCTGGTAGAGTTCATTGGGATGCAGTCAAAAGAGTCTTCAGATATTTGAAGGGTACCTTAGAGTATTCTTTGTGTTATCATGGTAATTCAATTGGAGACATGATTTCCCTTGATATTCATGGTTATGTGGATTCAGACTAGGCAGGTGATATTGATAGCAGAAGATCCACTAGTGCTTATGTGTTTACTTTATTTGGTGGTGCAGTTAGTTGGATGAGTAAGCGACAGGTTGTGGTTGCTTTGTCCACTACTGAAGCAGAGTATATAGAAGCTACTCATGCTTGTAGAGAGGCCATTTGGCTTAAGAGATCATGTTCAAACATTGGAATAAAACAAGGAGCCATGACAATTTATTGTGATAGTCAGAGTGTGATCTGCCTAGCTAAGAACCCGACATTTCATGCCCAGACCAAGCACATTGATGTCCAATATCATTTTGTCAGAGATATGGTCGAAGATGGCAGGGTGAAGTTGGTTAAGGTAGAAACTCTGATGAATGTTGCAGATTCTTTAACGAAGGTTGTGAGCACAGAGAAGTTCAGATGGTGCTCAAAGGCTATGGGCCTCATGGCCCCTAGCAAATGATTAATTGTGTTGATACTCCCTTTGCTCTTGCAAGGTGTTCGACAAGTGGAAGATTTGTTGGGAAAATGGTGTCTCAACCTTGCATTTACATGAGGTTACTATTTATGATAAGTTTTCATTTGAGCATGAAATGGTGCGAAATTCTCCTTGAAGCTTCTGGTAAAGTCACATTGCAAGATCACAACTATTTTTGAAGATATTAAATTTTCCATTTTGGAGGGGTCCAATGAAAGGTTTAAATTTGATTTTGAGGAATTTAGAGGCTCCTAAACACCTTGAAAAGTGTGTGTAAGAAGTGTAGCAGCTTATAAGGCATTAGAGAACTTCACGAGCTTTTCGACGCTTCAAGCGATTCGTCAATAGGACACACGGTTCTCAAGTTATGGCCTTCGGAAGTTTGTACTCCTGAAATAGGAAATATAAAATGCAACGGACACATAAATGAGCTATAAAAAGGGAGGGACACATTATAGGGCATCTATAAGGGAGATAAGGTCGGCTAAACCTTATTGGGTGGTTTTAGCCCATGGTTTTGTAATATTGTTCGATGGTTTCTTGTATTGTATCTCCTATATATGAGGTGCATGAGATAGAGGTTGTGTGTAAGAGTCTTATGGCTATTGAGTTACCTTTGAATCTTTGATTAGTGGTACTCCTATGAAGAGATTTCTCTGCAAGTATATTGTAATCTATTTTGATTGCCGAATAATATATTGGGCAACTTTTGGAGTGTGGGGTTTTTCTCTTGAAAGGGTTTTCCCCACGTAAATCTCTGTGTTGTGGTTTGAATGTTATTATGTTTATTTTTGTTTTCTATTTTCTGTAACTGTTGTAAAGATTTGTAAAAGTTTTTGCATTACCCTCCTCTCAAGATTACTGTAGGAAGTTGTTCTGCTACTTAACTTCATTACAATTGAAGCCTTTTTTAGAAGGAATTGTAAAAGTATAGTTTGATGGAGTTTTAGGAGGCAAATTTGGAGGTCATGTATAGCTTGTGTTCTTAGAGACTAGTAAGGAAATATTATCATTCTCACTTCCAAAAAAATGATAAAAGGGTGCTAATAAAAAAGGTAAAGATCATGGAATCAACTCAAGCCTTCGATTAATTTCAATTCATAGGATTGGTAGAATTGTTTAGAAGACTCACAGATCATCATGAATGACATCATCAAACAAGCTCTCCTTGCTAGAAGATTAATAATATTCTTAGTTGTGCCTAGAGTGTGTTCAATTGATTGGAAGTTTTTTTTGGTTTGGCATGTGTATTGAGAAGCCAACACAATTGATAATTTCCAAGTGATAACTACAAGATTCTTTTTTTTGAATGCTTTCATTTGTAAATTATTTGAAGTATATTTATATGGTTTTTGATGTTTGATTAACAAACCACTTAGCATGTGCAACATTTTTTAAGTTATTTTTAGTGATGAGAAAGCCATGCAATTTTGTATGATGGTTATTTTAAATAGCACTTAACTCAATTGTCAAAGGTACAAAGTAGCCTTTGGAAATAAGATAATTATTTACTACTTTTTGTTAGAGATGAGGTGTAAATTGTTATTGATTAATAACTAAAGAACATAATATTTAAGTAGAGGGTTGTAAGTCATAGTTTATTTCTCCTTGATTTCATTTTGCATTCATGAGTCTAAAAATGAAGCTTATTTTGGTGAGTTATGAAGTTATGTTCTCATACTCTAAGAAGCATGAAATGACCTTTCTAGGATCCATTTATGGTGTCCACCTTAAAAAGGTCTTGATTATATAATCTAATTTGACTAAAACAATGATAAAGGAGATTTTAGAGACTAATTATTTGGAGATTGATTTGAGGATTTGAACCTCCTTTTCCTCTTGAACATTTTGATGTTAGAGAAGAATAATGAGGTAGTGCCAAAAGTGACAAGCTATTTTGCAAGGTATGAACATAAGGGAGGCTCCAAGGAGGATATGGAGAGATTGATTGTAATATATGTAGATGGAAGAGCTTCCCATATTTGGTGCTAAATGTAGCAAAGTTATGGGAGTACAAAGGGTGCATTTTAGGAGTTAGAAAGAAGGCTATATTCTCTATCATGATTGTAAAAAGCTTTGATAGCATCAAGAGTCATAAGAATGGTGGAGAAGGAAAAAAATGTGGCCTAGAGGGAAGATCCAAAACTTCCCTAATGTTTGGTGGATCCACTAGAAGAGTGTGAGATGATAAAAAAATCATGGAAAATGATAGTGAATATGTTAGATAGTTAAAATAACCAGAAGACAACTGAGAGTGGGGGTGAACCAGTTGTCACAGATTACAGGAACCATTAGCAATTTAAAATTTAATACCATAACACAAACCATTAATACCGGAATAACAGTTAAACTAATTAAGCATAAACAATAATCATAGAATAAAAGCCATCCACATAACACCAAGATTTGTATGTGGAAAACCCAGTAAAGGGAAAAACCATGGTGGGAAGCCTACCCACAGTTAGATAATACATTTGCAGTAAGTATGTGAATTACAATGAAGGGACCTGCACTTGCAGGAAGGCCAACAGCCTAGAGCGCACTGCTCATCACAAAAGGAGCCTCACTGACTACATATAAATCTAGACTACAATTTGGAGAAGTGTTGAACTGCAAAAGATAGCATCTCCTATGCCTAAGCATAGTTCCGGTTAAGCTCAATGTCGGAGGACTAAATCCTCTTACATAAACCCAATTCGATCTCTAATGATCGACCAACTCCTCTACTTGAATAATATTACATTATTCGCACATTACATTCCTTGACCATGACCTCTAGCAATAACCATGATGATCTACAATGAGATCTTACATCTATTTATACAAATCCTCGACCATAAACAATCAGGTCAGCCACCAGACAATAAACCAATTACATAATTACAAACCATGTCCGCCTTAGACCAAACAAATAATATCAACATATAAGACATCCTGGAAATTCATCAATAAGTCCTATCCACACGTTACATTAAAGTCAATCCATAACCTAGATCAATCGGGACCCAATATAGGTCCACATGCCATAATAATGATCTCCATCCGCTAAGTCTCAAACATGATCACCAACAACATCCTGAAACTCCATCAGAAGCTGCACCAACACCACTTATGCAATTCATCAAAGATCTCCACCAAAAGCTTTGCCGGTGAAACCCTCGCCGGAACCAGAAACCAATCTTCTAAGAAAGAATGATAGCATCCAATCACCAAATTAAAACTGACTAACCAAATATGAGTATAAGTATTATGAACAAGCCGATTCCATCACCAGATTATACCAGAGCCTACCGGATCATGTCGGATCCAAGTTAACCAAAAACCACTCAACCTACCGGGACCAGAAGGGTGTCGGTAAAGCATCCAAATAGCTAGTGTTGACATCAATGACAAAACATCAATGCAACACATAATCAATTCCACCAAATGGCCAACAATCTCCCCCTTTGGTATTGATGGCAACACTAGATGTGAAAAACATCTAAGTGCTAAGAAATGCCAAACAAGTCTTCCCCAATGAAAGACAACCAACAATCTCCCACATATAGCTCTGAATATCAATATCTCCCCCTGTGAATAATATCTTTATAAAGCTCTGAATTTCTCTTCCTTATCAATATCTCTTGCCCTTTCTTTTTCTTTTTCTTTTTCTTTTTCACATCAATATCACTCCCCCTTTGACATCAATGCCAAAAATCCGACAGAAATATCAAAGAAAAAACATAAGCCTTTGAATCACAAAGATGACTACTCCTCCTGAGCAGTAGAATCCCACATCAGTGTCAGAATGAATAGTATCTCTGATAGTGCATGCCAGACTGATGCCAAACCACATCAATCAAGTCTCTATCGAAGGAGCAGAAACTCCCAATCTGTCTCTCAGGTACTCAAATGATTTCTTGGACAAAGGTTTAGTGAAAATAACTGCAATTTGCTCTTTAGTATTCACATAAACCAGTCAAACTTCATTTTCTTCCACCTTCTCCTTCAAAAATTTATACTTGATAGATATGTGCTTTGTTTTAGAATCAAATACCAGATTATTTGATATATCAATAGTAGCAGAGTTATCATAGTGAATAACTACCTTGTGCATTACAATCCACCTTTATATCCTTCAACATTTGCTTCATCCATAAAACTTGTGTACAGCTAGTAGCAGCAACAACATACTCAGCTTCAGTAGTAGATAACGAAGTACATGCCCGTTTCTTGCCGATCCATGAAACCAACTTCTTTCCGAGAAAGAAAGCTCCACCGAAAGTACTTTTCTGGTCGTCAACATCTCCAACCCAATCAACATGGGTATATGCAAATAAAGTAAATTTATCATCCTTAGGGTACCACAAACCATATTCTGATGTACCTTGTAAGTATCTAAAAATCCTTTTCGCCACCATCTCATGATTTTCTCTAGGATCACTCTGAAATATTGAAACAATACAAACAACATTCATAATGTCAAGCCTAGTTCGAGTCAAATAAAGAAGACCTCCAATCATAGATTTGTATCTTGTAGGATTTACCAATGCAGTAACATCTTTTCTTGTCAATTTCTCACTTGTAACCATAGGAGTACTTACCGGTTTAGAATCTCCCATACCAAATTTCTTCAACAATTCCTTAGCATATTTAGTTTGATAGATGAAAATACCTTTGTTAGTCTGAGTAATCTGCAAACCTAAGAAAAATTTCATCTCACCAATCATAGACAACTCAAATTCTTTCTCCATATTCTTAGAAAATTCTATGCATAACTTATCTTCACCTCCAAAAATAATGTCATCAACAAATACTTCAATAATCAGTATATCATCATCAGTGATTTTATAATATAAATTACTATCAACACTTCCCTTAGTAAAACCAAGCTTCAAAATATATTTATCCAACCTTGCATACCAAGCTCTAGTTGCTTGTTTCAATCCATATAAAGCTTTCCTTAGCCTGCAAACCATATCTGTATCATCTGATAGTGAAAAACCATCAGGTTGATCAATATAAACTTCCTCATCAAGATCCCCATTCAAAAATGCGCATTTAATATCCATCTGATAAACCTTGTAGTTTTTACAAGCAGCATAAGGAAGAAATAATCTTACAGCTTCAATCCTAGCTACAGGTGCAAAATTTTCTCCATAATCAATTCCTTCCTTCCGAGAATATCATTTACAAACCAATCTAGCCTTATTCCTTATAACTTGACCATCCTCATTCAATTTATTCCTAAAAACCCATTTCGTTCCAATAACATTTTTATTTTTAGGTCGGGGAACCAAGGTCCATGTATTATTTTTCTCAATCTCATCCAATTCTTCTTCCATAGCTTTCAACCAATATTCATCTTTACATGCCTCAATTATTGATACCGATTCAACTTGTGAAATTAAACATGCCTCATTAGTTGTCAGTCTTCTTCTTGTCATCACTCCAATGCTCTTATCCCCAATGATTTGATCTTCTGAATGATTCAATCTCACATACCTAGGAGTGTTCTGACTTTTTGTTCCTCTTCCCTATTCTTCAATTACTATAGAACTCTCTGATGTTGCTGGGGTAACTGGTTCAACTCTCTGTTCCGATAAAGGTGCTGCAAGTTCAGATATAATCATTTACATTGCCGGTTCCTTCTCATAAACTCTGATTTGACTTATGTTCAGCTCATCTACTTTGACATTATCACTCTCCACAATTCTCTGCAATCTCTTGTTATAACATCTATATGCTTTTCTTTCATTAGAATAACCAAGAAATATGCCTTCATCACATCTAGGATCAAATTTCCCAATAATATCATCTCTCTTGATATAACATTTACTACCAAAAATTTTGAAATACTTAATTGTAGGTGTATTGCCAAACCATAATTCATAAGATGTCTTATCGATTTATCCTTTGATATGTACTCTATTGAATGTATAAACCAGTGTACTCACTACTTCTCTCTAGTAGATATGAGGTAGACTAGCTTCCATCATCATTGTTCTAGAAGCATCCAAGATAGTTTTGTTCTTACTTTCCACAACTCCATTCTATTGAGGTGTTTGGGGAGCAGAAAATTTTCTTCTTATACCATGCTTGTCACAAAAGTTATTAAACTCACCGGATGTGAATTCTCCACCATGATCTGATCTCAAACATTTGATCTTCAATCCTGTCTCAGTTTCCACTTTAGCCTTAAAGATTTTAAACTTTTCAAATGCTTCAAATTTTTCTCTCAAAAAGGTAACCCACATCATTCTAGAATAATCATCAATGATTAGCATGAAATATCTACTACCTTGAAAACTTTTAACTCTAACAGGGCCACACAAATCAGTATGAATAAGATCAAGAACATCATTTGATTTATCTTGTATACTTTTAAAAGAAGTTTTGACCCGTTTATCCATTTGATATTCTTTACATACCGGATTATAGGGCTTCATAATCTTAGGTATATCCCTATCCGCCTTAGTTTAACTAATCTTCACAATGCAATCAAAATTCACATGACACAACCTTTTATGCCATATCCAACTCTCATCAATCTGTGTAATCAAACATGTCTTCTCACCGGAGTTCAAATGAAATATATTACCTTTTGTCTATGTACCGGTTGCAATCTCCAATCTAGATTTGTTAATGATTTTGCATTTTCCATCCTTGAACTGTAATTGAAATCCCTTGCCTACCAATTGTCCTACACTCAAAGGATTATGCCTAAAACCTTCAACATAATAAACATTGTCAGTATTGTTCTTACCATCCAATGATATAGTTCATTTTCCTTTGATCATACATGCCTTGTCATCTCCAAATCTAACTAGACCACCATCAAATTCTTGCAAAGACATAAACTTCCCTTTATCTCCAGTCATATGATGTGAACAACCACTGTCAATTACCCATTCATCCTTGTCTTCAATTTTAGGAGCAAGTGCCTTCTCTTTAGGTACATTCTCTTCCAGTGCCGGATCATCTTCCTTGATAGCCAGGAACACCCATTCCTTCCCATTACCGGATCCATTAGCAGAGTCTTCTGCCGGTTCATCATCTAATTCAGTAATGCCTTCTGTTGGGTCTCAAATCAACAGATTGGATGGGTTCTAAGGGAATGCCAACTCCTATGATCAAACCCTCCAATTGACTTGGCCAACATATAGAGTGAACCTATTTGGTTTCTAACTCTCTCACTTTAGGTTCTGCAGGACCTAGGCGGGTATACCTACTCACTAGTTGTTCCTTCAACTAATGCCTTTTATAGCAGATTTAGTGTCTTAATCTGATATCTCCTAGTCTCAGAATGGCATAAGTTCCTAGAATGGAGATATAGCAGATGAGTTCAAGATTGTTGTTGTAGAAGCTATTTGATCTATGTTTCCTAATTACTTCTGTTTGCTTTAAAATAACAAATGGTGAAATATAATGATGAGTGTAATCTGTATTTGACCAGTGCCTTCTTTGTTGTTTGGGCTACAGAGTCATTGTACTTTCATTAGGACTTATGGTGCGAGCCTGTGAGACAGTTTTTTAATCCACCCTTTTATAGACCTGTCGGTTATTATTTCTTTTGAGATCAATTTGAATGCTTATATCATATGTTGATTGAATGAATTTAACCCTACCTTTAAGGGACCAATCAATGAAGTACTGCGAGGAACAATTACAATTCGCAAGCAAAACTTTTGTTTCAACCTTATAACGTGAAGCACAAATTTGATTTCAAGAATATGAATAACCTTATCACTTTAGATAATATCACAGACGATTGCCAAAACAAAGCGAAATAATCCACAACACATACGCAAAGAAAAACAATAGTTCATAGCATGTATTCCATCGAAGTTTGTAAAACTTACAGGCTATCATACATCGCCATCTTCTTATTGTGTATTTTTCCGTCCTCCCATATTACAAAAACCATTCTCATATATATATGGGAACGAAAGCTATTCATGAAAAGACACGTCTTTTCGAAATGCTAATCATTAGTTTAAACGTTTCTAACAAACTTAAGCAAAAAGAGATTAAGAATTCCTAAATGATGAATATAATCATCATCTTTAAAGGTTTTGATTTTAGCACTCTGTTTCTTCAATTCTTCTCCTTGCGACAGATATTTGAATATCATCTGGTTGACGGTAGGGGCCATGTCTTTACTTCGATCCATTTCTGACAAAGCCCAATCTTTGACGCTGATAAGCTCATTCCGCAAGTCCTCCAGGGATATTACATCTCCTTCTTTATAGACCGAGGGCATTCCAATAGGTCTCCCATCATCCAATTCCTCAAGATATCTCCTTAGCGCATCTTCGAGTTTAACATGATTCTCCATGTACGCTATCCCTTTAGTCTTCTCCTCTGGCGTCATTGTATCGACACTATTCAGTACTTCATGTAGTCGTGCTTTTAATCTCTCATGCTCTGTTAATGCCTTTATAGTTCCATTATATACCTTCCAATATGGTTCGACATGCGAAAGCATGGTGTTAAACAGATGTCCGATGATATCATTGACTAGTTTATCCATCTTTTGTTGGATACTATTTGCATGTTTGGTGGCTTTATCTGCTTGATACTTCTAGTACAGAGCATCGGAAACATCATCCAAGCTATGTCCTGTGGGGTATGAGGTGTATTCACTTATGGGAGTCCCTGTCTCAAGTTGCAATATTTTTGCTTGCAACTTTTGATTCTCCTCTTTGGATTTTTCATACAACCCCTTATATGTGACATTTTCTCTGACCAAAAATTCTGTCTGGTCCAGGTTTAATCTGGCAACATCCAAGTTTAATTTAGCAGTGACCCTAGGGTCCGTCTTTCCAACCTGATGAACCATGAGGTGTCCAAAGGTTTCTTCAATATCCACAATGATAGGCCTCTTCCCCTTTGGATATAATGCCCATTGTAGGAGAGCCTTCTTGTCAGGATCATATCCAGAGCCTAGGAATAATTTGTCTATCTCCTGGGGCAACACCTGTTGATTCAAATCTTGCTTTTTCAGGAACCCGTCAAACAGAAGTGATGAGTTTATATCCCAACCAGAAAAGATGATTACACCGGCCTCTTTTAGTAATCTTCTCCCTTTCTCAGGGGTCATATCTTTCATGAGGATATCAATTTCATCCTGCAATTTCTTCATCTGTTCTTCTTCTGGTCTTCCAGCCATGCTTCGTTTAACATGTGCCCCTTTGTACTGGTACAAAAATGAAAGGAATTCCCTTGAAGAAGCGAATCCATCATCAGCAACAAAATCTTCATGTTCAGTCATTCTTATATCGACTACATCCTTAATGTTAATCTCACCAGTGTCCACATTCATCTCTACTTCAAAACCAGGAGGATAATCTTCCCTAGGGGAATCAACAGGGATACTACTAGCAGTTGATTTTGGTGACATGTGAGCCAATGGTTGACTATCCTTCTTAGTGTTGATAAAATGAAGGAATTGCGGGGGCACTCTATGCATGATCTCTTCTTCATGTTGAAGTAGCCTTTTAGCTACTTCCAGAGGATCTTGGAGGTTCCCAAGTAAATCTCCATCTATCATCCCCCTTGCCCTTTTCCATTTGTAGGCCTCCCAAGTCAATTCACTCTTTTCTCTCAAAACCCTGGCCTCCTCTCTTTCAAGATTTTTAATCAGGTCATCTGGCATTTTGGCCACATGTATTCTAGCTTTGAGTTTTTGTGACGCTCTGGCAGCTCTTATATACCCTTCAGGATCGAAGTTCTCTCTAGGTTCACCCAGAGTCATGCCATAGTAGTCTAACTTATTCTGTAGTAAATGATAGCTTTTTGAACTTTTAACAACAAAGTCAGAAAAAACCAATAAACCTGGAACGATGGACTACTTACCGAAATCTGTAAGGTGTTTGGCACTGACAATAGATAATTGTCTTACAATCTCCAGGCTAGCCACCCTGTTTGGTACTGTAATTGGAAGCATGTGTGGTCTTCCTTCATACCCAAATACCCTGATTTTTGTGTGATTATCGTGGCAATACCAATCACCCCAATTGTGATCAATTTGTGACTTCGGAGAGAAGTCCCTTGGCCTGAGGAATCTCTTAATTTCAGGGGACAGAGTATAATCTCTGTGTTGCCCAAAGGCCGCACTAAGAGGTTTCACAAAATATTCCTGAAAGTGCCAGTACTGGTTGTTCATGAACCTCTGGTCCCATGCAGAAACCCACAACTGAACTGGCTTCTTCAAACCATTCTTATCATAAGCTCTAATGCAGAAATCATCTGACCAGAAGTTGATCTCTTGTCCACAATAAAGAATAATATGCATTAATAAGGAGTACAATGAAAAATGTATGTTCACGAGATCCCCTTTTAACTTCTCCAACCCATGATTTAAGGCATCTGCAACATAAGTGGCATAATCAAATGACCTAGGGTCTTTTGATTGTAAATCAGCACACAAAACCATAACCCCAATATCCATGAGTGGATGAGCCTCTAGGCCTAATACTTGGGCTGCAGCATAATATGTATACTTAAAATATGGATGGAAGTGGTTGACATCAAACGGCACCTTGTCATCTTTGTTGAACGAAACAAATGCCCCACCCACTTTCGGCCGGTGAATAGGTAGTCTCCAAGTCCTGTAGATGTTTTCCAAGCTAAAGAATTCTTGTGATAGTTTCTGCATATCGATTCTCTCCTCCACTTCCCAGTCTAAATCAAATACCATATCAATAGTTTGTTTGTTAATCACCACTAAGGGATTCCCTCTGTAATCGCATATGGTTTTGGTTCTCGGATTATAACAATCTACCAGAGCTTTCATTAATTCAACATCTACGAACACGTTTGGGACTACCAATTTCCCTAAGTTCTTCTTCCATAGATTACTTATGGGCTCAGGAGCATCCCTTCTTTGTAGCTAAATAGGAATAATTCATGTCCTCTGATTTCAGTCCAAATGTCTCCCAGATTTTCAAATCTATCCTCCAATCCTTCTTCTTCGCTTTTGATCTTTTTAGACCTTACACTAGATGTGGGACATTGGTCTAGCAAATCCTGAGTCAGAGCTCTCCCTTCCTTCTTTTGTCTTTTGGGCTTCTCTTCCGGGTTTAGTTCTTTTCCTTTCCTACTCCTTTTAGAAGAAGAAGAAGAAGGTTCCATGATTTCAGCAAATACGAGAGACAATACTTACTTGGAGAAATGCCCAGCTCTTCTGATTGTCGTTCACAAATTTCCGCAAGTTCTTCGCAATTTTCAGTCTCTTGGCATCAATCTGGCTCCTCTGAAAATTTGATCGGTTCAGCTGTAATCGTATGGGCAACTTGTGCATAGTTAATGTCTCTGCGTCTACAACGGCTACTCAAGTGTTTAAATTTAATTGCAGATGTGACATTCTTCACTTGGGCCTTTAATTCTTTCGCGGGAAGTACAGTTCGACCAGAATGATCGTAATTCAAGTTTTCGATGAAACCCTTGTCTTCGGTCGAGCGTTTTGATCTTTCATCGAAAGCCCATTCTCCTCGATATTACCTTTTCGATGAGTAGCCCATGTCGAGAAGCCATTTTCAAGACTCACCGAAATCGTCTTTTCATCAACAAACTTTCTTTCGATAAGTCACTTGCAAGTTTCATCGAAATCGTATTTCAATGAGTTCTGTTCTTCAGAGAAAGTTCATGCAAATTCATCGAAAGTCCTTTTCCTTCGATATCCTATTTTATCGATAAAACACCTCTGTTCTTGTTCGACATTATGTTATCGATGAGATTTGCATGTCGATGAATGCTTTATGAGTTTCTTCGGTAGTTATATTTCTTCGAAATCACTTTTTGCCTACTGCCTTTTGTTTTCACTTTTCGATGAAACTTGGAGTATCGATGAGCAGTTTCCTTGATTTACCGAAAGTGATATTCCACCGAAGACCTTTTGCATAGTGCTTTACACGTCATGCTCTATTTCGATGAAAGCACTCTTTCGATGAAACTCCTTTTGAAATGCTCGATACAATTTCTTGGCCGAAAATCTTTTAGTCTTTCATGCTTATGGAAATATTTTTTTTTTATATTTCAAATATAGTGTTCAACACCTTCCTCATTTGCTATGTAGCATGATTTGTCTCTATTTTTCTTGTATTTTAACTTGTTTTGATATCCATGGTTAGGCTTAAATGATCTTCTAACTCTTTCTTCAAATCTTGAATTCTTTTCAGGACATCTAGATGCAAAATGACCAATCTTATTACATGCAAAATATTTGAAAGGTGATTTTCCTTCATACTTACTTCCTACCGGTCCTTTAGGTACTCTTCTAGCAAATAGTGCTTCAAGTTGCTCAAACTCATCATCTTCTCTCTTCATATCTTCCAATTCCTTTGCATATAAAGCTTTCCAGTCTTTCTTACCGGTTGTAGATGTAGATGCATGAAAAGCAGGTTCACAGCTCTAGAAGGTCCAAATTCCTCAAGCTCAAAAGCAGATAGTTTCCCAACCAAAGTATCTTTGTTGACAGATGTATTAGCCATTGTTATCAACTCATTAATAACAGTAGCCTTTATTTTGTAAGCCGGTGGTAGGGCTTTCAGGACTTTAGAAACAATTTCATCTTTGCTCAGAGTTCTGCCACAACATTGAATTCCCATAACAATCTCATTTACCCTTTCCATGAATGCAATAATCCTTTCATCTTCTTCCATCTTCAGGTTTTCATATCTCACCCGGTAACCATCAAGTTTAGCAATCTTCACTATAGGGTCACCTTCATTAAGAGTCTCCAACTTATCCCATATAGCCTTTCCAAATGATTTGTCGGTTAATCTCATTATTTGTTGATCAGAAAGTGCACACAAGAGGGCTTCTCTTGCTCTACAATCATTCTCAAGCTCCTTGTCTAGGTTTGCTGGAGGAGAATTGCCAGATTTTAGATTATAGGGTGTGACACCATTCTATGTGATTTGCCAAATATCCTTGCCAAGACATCTCAGATGAGTCTCCATTTGAATCTTCCATACTGTGTAATTTGTTCCATCAAGCCTCAGAATATCCCTTCAAAAGATAGCTCCAAAAGAACTGGATGAATTTGAACTCTTAGTCGCCATAGGATCTTCCTCAAGCAGTTAAGCTTTCTGTAGAGAGGACCAAAGATCTGATACCAATTGTTAGACAGTTCAAATAACCGGAAGACAACTGAGAGGGGGGGGTGAATCAATTGTCACAGATTACAAGAACCATCAGCAATTTAAACTTTAATATTGGAACCCAAAACATTAATACCAGAATAGAAGTTAAACCAATTAAGCATAAACAATAATCACAGAATAAAAGTCATCCACATAACACCAAGATTTGTACATGGAAAACCCGGTAAAGGGAAAAACCATAGTGGGAAGCCTACCCGTAGTCAGATAATACTTCTGCAGTAAGTATGTGAATTACAATGAAGGGGCCTGCACTTGTAGGAAGACCAACAACCTAGAGCACACTTCTCATCATAGAAGGAGCCTCACTGACTACATATAAATCCAGACTACAATCCAGAGAAGTGTTGAATTACAAAAGATAGCATCTCCTATGCTTGAGTACAATTCCAGTTAAGCTCAATACCGAAGGACTAAATCCTCTTACAAAAACCCAATTCGATCTCCAATGATCAACCAACTCCTCTGTCTGAATAATATTACATTATTCACACATTACATTCCTTGACCATGACCTCTAACAATAACCATGATGATCTACAATGAGATCTTACATCTATTTATACAAACCCTCGACCATAAATAATCAGGTCGGCCACCAGACAATAAACCAATTACATAATTACAAACCATGTCGGCCTTAGACCAAACAAATAATATCAACACACAAGACATCCCAGAAATACATCAATAGGTCCTATCCAAACGTTACATTAAAGCCGGTCCATAACCTAGATCAACTGAGACCTAGTATAGGTCCACATGCCACAACAATGATCTCCATCCGCCAAGTCTCGAACATGATCACCAACAACATCCTGAAACTCCATCAGAAGCTGCACCAACACCACTTATGCAATTCATCAAAGATCTCCACCAAAAGCTCTACCGGTGAAACCCTCGCCGGAACCAGAAACCAATCTTCTAAGCAAGCAGAATAGCATCCAATCACCAACTTAAAACCAACTGACCAAATATGAGTATAAGTATCATGAACAAGCTGATTCCATCACCAGATTATACCAGAGCCTACCAGATCATGCCAGATCCAAGTTAACCCAAAACCACTCAACCTACCGGGACCAGAAGGGTGCCGGTAAAGCATCCAAACAACTAGTGTTGGCATCAATGACAAAACATCAATGCAACACATAATCAATTTCACCAAATGGCCAAACCGTGGGTGGCTAATTCTATGGCTCTAGTAAGGGAAATAGCCACTCAAAAAATAAATTAGTGATCATGGATAACTACTCTTTTCAACTATTTTGGCTACTTTCTAATACATATTTATTGTATTTAAAAATAAATAAAATTTTAGTCACTGGTATAATCAAGAAACATATCATCAGCCTTGCCTATTGTTGTCAATCAATTCAACTACAACCCTTTCTTGGTTCCTTTTTTATGTTGTTTTAAGGTTTAATAATTTTCTTTGATGCGAGACTAATATGTTGAACATGTTCTTTTTTTTAAAGTTAATATAATATGGGAAGGGGCTCTATTCCTTGTTAATTGTTTTTAAGTATTTGTCTTTTTTATTGCATTTAAAAAAATAATATTTTTAAGGATTATGCAAATGATTGTAATTAATTTATATTATTTTTATGAATTGAAAACTTGAACATATGTTGATTATTATACATATATGATGTGAGGAGTTTTTTAGTTGCAAAGCAATTTAAAGATGCATATTTTTAGGTGTATTTAATATGAGAGAAAAATAAAACATTTTTCTAGAAGTTTATAGGAAGTTTAAAAAAAAAAAAATTTCAACCACAAAAAGAAAAAGATAGATAAAGTAAATAAACATGCCCATCCGTAACAATTTAGAGAGAGTGTCATCTTGACATTAAAGAGCTAGTCACAAAAAACACTTCCCACCTACAAAAGTACAATGAACAATGAACCTTTTAGTTTACAAACAAACTACCATCTTCAACAATTCTTCATTTCAAAGTAGCATCAATTGGAAAATAATATGTACGCCAACCTCCATTTGGTTTTCTAACAACGAGCCCATTGTATTTCCAAATAACACAAGTACTATTAACAACTTGTTTTTAATGTGTACTAGCAAATCCTTACATATTCTTGTATTCACACATTATGTCATCTTGACACTAAAAAGATTACTTACACAATCAAATCGAGACACATAATGTCATCTTGACACTAAAAAGATTACTTACAAAAAAAGGCAATATAAAAATGTTCTTTACCTACAAAAATCAAATTAATATACTAGAAATATTAATTTTTTTAATAAAAAACAAACTACTTTATCCAACAATTCATTTTTCGAAAATTGATACTTTTATTTCTCACAAATTTCATAATAATAATAATTATTCCATTATAATTCCAACATTTTTCAAAATTAAAAAAAACCACCTTTGGAAAAATAATTTGTTATGGATAATAGCTGGAATCTAGTGGGCAAGATTCGAACTTACCTAGAAGATTTAAATGGAATGTCACAGAGAATCTAGCAAGACAAGATTCACGCAAAACGCATGACCAAGGCAATGGAATAAAAACATATTTTTCTTTTTTTAATTTATTTTAGTTTATTTTTTTAATAAGAATGGTCACAAGAATTGTTTAAAAGTATATGGTTGAAAATTAATAATGGACTTTGGTGGGTCCAGCATTAAGTGATATTTATACCAAGAAAATTAATAGCTTGAGGCAATGATTACTTCTAATTTATGTAGTTAAGTTATTGTGGAAAACATGAATGTGTATAATATTATTATTTTAAATAAAATCTTTTTATATAAGTTGATTACAATATTATTATTTTAAATAAAATCTTTTTATATAAGTTGATTGCCATTGGTCACTTAGTATCTATTTTCATAGAATTGGTGATGTGGTTTATTGTGATTTGAATATGCATAGATAATAGAAGTTAATTTTATTGATTTGTCTTTTATTGTGGATGATGTTATTAAGAGAATATAGTCTATTGGAATCTTTAACAATTTGAAAATCTTTTGATTTGTCTACATATTTGCCTTCGAGTGTCTCCAGCGACATTTGAGTTAAGCATGCGAGGTGCTAACCTCTTTGTTAAATTTTTGTTTACCTTTAGTTGTTTCTATATGATATTAGAGATTTTCACCATCTTAAGAGAGATGTTAGAGTGGAGCAATCACATTTGAGTTTCATGAGGATTTAAAGAGTGGGAGAGCTCTCCAACGTATCTTAATTTTCCAAATGAATTTGATAATCCCTTGTTTGCAAGGTATTGAAACTATAGTATGCAAGTCTGAGAGGGCAAACAAAGAAAATTTCTAAGATCACCTATGCATATAAAGAACTATGATATCATACCAAATTCTATTGAAGTGAAAACATATTGGTAAAAATTACTGTTAATTTTAGATTTCTAAAAGGGTTGAATTACTACCATTGGGAAAAAAAAATCTTTTATAAATGATTATGAGAATGAAAAATAGATACAATAAACTTTTTGAATCAGTCTTAAGACTAAATACTATCTTAATTTTTTTTTATAGAATTGTTATCCCTTGATCTCCCCCCCTCTCTTCAAACTCTTGATAATACCATCTTATTGGTTACATCAATAAAGATTTTTACATTTGAAGTTGAGAAGCAAATAGTGAAAGCCATAATCAAATCTATTATGTATCTTGTATAGTAATGTTTGATGATTATATTTGAAGTTGAGAAAAAGTGTTAGATTCCTAATCACATGCCATATACTATTGTGTAAAGAGAGACCTAATCACACGTCATATATTATTGTGTAGACAGAGACGAGTAAACTAATAGTTTTTTAAATTAAATTTTAAATGAGATGATAAATTTATATATAGTTTTGAAAATGTGATGAATATGTAGCTTATAACATATTAAATTTTACTTTCTCATCTTCAACATTTAATTAAATATTATAATTTAATGTATATAATTCTCACATTTCAATATATAATTATTCTAATCTCAACTCTTAATTTTTTAAAAAAATTATTCTATAAATTCTAAAACTTATTCTATTCAACCTCATATGCTATGTCTAGTTATAAAGTCTTCACACCTAAGATACTATTTAAAGTCCATCATATGAATAATCAATGTTCAAGATATATTTTGATATCATCGAAACCTAACCATACAATCTAAGTTACAAAGTCTACACAACTCAATCCAAGGTAAAAAAACACACACCTAAATGTTAAATATTATATTATTAAAAAAAATTAGGTATGCACATTTAATACTATAAGATATAATTAATATTTAATATTAAAATTTATTTTATTTAAAAAATATATATTAAAATTTTTAATGGTTGTTGATAATAGTAAATAAAATTTATAAGTATATAACTATTACATAAAATTTTGTACGATTTTTAGTTTTAGAAATGTAATATGGATTCTTATCTATTGATAATTAAAGTTTGGATGTATGACTCATCATTCAATTTGTCAGTGAACACATCTAATGAGAAATGTCTTTAAAATGAAGTTTTAATAAGTCAACCAAAACTTAATCATGAAATACTTAATAATTAAACAAACCAATGTCATTTGTTAGAAAAACATCATATATACAACTTAAATAATCTCAATATCTTTTAGTAACCATATATCTTGTTATCTTTATCCTTTATAACCAACATAAATGATTCAATAGTTGAACACAAAATACAAGTTGTAGCTATAAAAAATACCATATTTTTATTTAAAATACAACTTATATTCAACTTTCAATGATCATTTTTTTTTTGCCAATCTTTTACATTTCATGATAAAATACAAGCTATCTATTGTACTCACCTTTTGCATTAGTCAACAAGAGGCATCTAATATAAAGTACTTAAATGCATGTGCATTGTGATCCCAATAGTTGTACACATACAAATATTCTTTGTCCACATGAACCCCTTGTTTGGTAAATGACACATTTATGTTGGATAGTTATAATATTTTCTATAAAGCCAAAAAATATTTATTACTCTTGTTTGTGAATGTAATTACGATTTTTTGATATAATTGTACAAGCTTCTGGATCATTATCGTGTGTATTTTTGCTTCAACACTTTGGATCACACTTTATGATCCTTCATTAGGAAGAGGAAAAAAAGATTTAGAATGTAGATTTGAAGCCTTAAAAAGGATGAGGGTTAAAAGAAAAAGATCTTCATTCTAATCTTTTTTTCCTCTTTGATGAAGGATCACACTCTGAAATGTTGAAGCAAAAATACACATAGTTTTTAATATTAAAAGCAACAAGAACAAGGGCATTATCCCTTAACACAGCCCGAAGGCATTCAACAACACATTCACAACAAAAAGTTAATCAAAACAGAACCAGAAAGTCTAATTAGAGAAGCAAAAATACACATAGTTATGGCTGAGAAGCTTATACAATTAATTCATGAACTGTGAAAAAATCATACCATCTAGTTTTTGATATTTCATTCATATGTTCAATTTGTTCACGAGAGCCCATCTTGACCAACATTTAATCATTTGTTGATTTACATATGGAATAATTATTATAAATATGTTGCAAGAGTAGATCCCATAACCACAACTACTATATCAACAATATACCATTGCCCAACTCTTGGTCCCTCTCTTAGTAAGGATGATATCGTGTTCAATAATTATAACATTCATTAAGGTTCAAACTCTTTTAAATATGTAGGTTCAAATCCCCCCCAAAATATAATTGAGTCCAAATCAATTTATAATTGATTTTGACAACCTAATTCCTTCTATTCACAAGAATTTAGGTGACTTCTAATTAAAATATATACTTATGACTTAGACAACCTAATTCCTTTTACTCATAACAATTTAGATGACTTCTAATTAAAATATTATATTGTAATCCACTTAAGATAAAAATACTAATATTGCCAAAGGGTTGTAGTTCCATTGGTTGGGCACAATTGGCGAGGATAATCGTATGAGATATAGAAAGCTATCCACCAAGGTTCAAACGACCGAAGGCACATTGGGGCTGGGTTCGACCCCTGGGTGAATTTGACTAACCCTGCACATGGCTTAGGGGCTACTTAGCCGAAGAAGGCTTATAGTTTAGATGTAGAAAGCTTCTAGTTTAGATGTATGCTTATTCATTGTACTTCGTTATATAAAGAAGCCAAAGAAGGATTATAGTTTAGATGTAGAAAACTTACACTTTAGATGTATGCTTATTCATTGTTATCCTTTATATAAAGAAGTCAAAGAAGGCTTATAATTTAGATGTAGAAATCTTTAGTTCAAATGTATGCTTGTTCATTGTAATCTGTCTAATATTAATAAAATTCAATTATTCCCTAACTACTAAACTTTGACAAAACCCACATAAAAACTAGTATTAGTCAAACCCTATACATAAGAAGCATATAATTAACTTATTAATTAGACCAACTCCTTTTATTAAGTGAAAGAGACAAACTAGCATATATAAAATTAAAAATAATTGCAGAGTTCACTTGGAGTGTGGTATTGTCAACTTTTTCATAGTTATCATAGATGATTTTTTGTCCCACAAGTATCCTACTGGCCCTTGAACTTGGCATAAAACAAAAGAAAATGTCTTTTGCAGAGTATGCAAACTAAAACACTAGAAAATTAAAAACAAAATCAGGCCGTTCAGTTAGTGAAAAGTAAAAACACCAGAATACGAATAGATATCACAAACACCCCAATCTATTACCATGGAGATCTGAAGCAATTGGTTGGACTGCATTATTATCTTAAAGGGTAGTTATGCTGTATTTTAAGGCTTCTACAGCCTATGTTAGTAAAGGTTAACTTGCTTTAAATGTCAGGAAAATAGACATTATCATTACTCTAATGGGGGGACACTGCAGATTGAGGCAACAAGGCAAGTAAATCGTGCTGGGTATACAGAAATGGTCGAGAAGTTCGTGAGATCAGACAGTCCATTGAATTTCGTGATGAGTAATCTGACTCAGCTGGTGACCCCATCCGTGTGTGTTATCGAATTTAATAGTTTTTCCATGGTTTTAGGCCTTAAATTCTTTAGTTTTTCGAGATAAGGCCTAGGAAACACTTTGCTTTTGGGATCGAAATCAACAAGGTTAGGAAAACCCATTTGGATAAATTGATACCCATTTTACATAAATCTTTGAGCAATCCACATCTATTATTTGTTTTTCAAATTTGGAGGGCTCTTTCTCATATGAGGTCAGAAATTTTGGTGGACCGGTGCTGTCTAGTTTGTATAATGGAAAGGTATTGAGACCAGACTCTGCTAGCGATGGCAATTTGGTCCTGTATGGATTTTACTTAAGGACAAAGTCAGGCCCATTTGCAGTATCTGCTGTTTGAGAACATGGTCCCTCTACAAGGGACTTTTTTCTAGGGTTAGTACATCTAGTAACGGTCTATTTTGCTACACCTAGAAGGCTATTTGCATATGCGAATCTATTTTATGGCACGCGAAAGGGCGTTTTCATATGTCCAGATCGTTATCTCATCCTCTAAGATAATACATTCAACCTTGTGGGCCTGTTTGATTTTCAGGAAAGATTAGGTTTGTGTCAAAAAAATAAGTAAGGCAATTTGCAAATTTCCATCTTGCTAATTTCCCTCTTAAAAGATACCCTTGACAGGACATATGTATCCCTGTGTTGCTGTTTGATTTTCTGAAATTCGGGAGTGTTAAAAAGAAAGACCTAAATCGGGTAATTTGATTAAGCCAATCTGCTAATCTCTTTCTCAAAGATATGCCTTTAAAAGGATGTAATATCCTTATTTCCCTTTCTGATATTTTATGAAGGGCTGCGATTCTTTCAGAAAAAGACTTAAAACAGCCTGTTTATTTATGACCGTCTATGTTTTGAGCACCAAACAGGCCATTTCTCTACTGCATCTTCGCCTTCCATAGAGAGGTGCCTCCTTAATTAAGTATCCTGAAGAATGAAGCATTCAGCCATATGTCCCTGTTTGATTTTATGAAGGATGATGATTATGATTGGCTAAATGATCAGTAAAATTTTAGTTGAAAATATGTTCCTCGGTGTGTGGATCTGTGTTCCATAGGTCTTTCCTTTAGGCCTTGAATTCTATCATTTCATTAAAGTTTGAACTAAGAATCCCTAGACACTCTTGCCAAGGGTTGCCCATTGATCTAAATTTTGTTTTCTTTCTGGTGTGGATTTTTAAGTCTGGTTGGACTGCAGTGCATATATAGTATCATTAGGGGCTTTTAGATATCTTCATTCACCTTTGAATCAAGGCTCCCAAGACATAATTTGTGGAAGATTTTGGTTGCCTATCCAGGACTAGGGTTCTTCTTCATCTTTTAATTATAGTTCTTGAGTGGGTTCTTAAGTGTGGTTGGTCTGGAGTGCATATTCAGTATCATCAGGGCCCTTAGGATGGGGTCCTGTTTATCAACAGATGGAAGTAGTTTCAACGCTCTTCCTCGGTCTGCCTCCTCATCTTCGGCAAGGATGAGGTCGAGGAAGAACAAGAGGAAGACGACATCCCAGACAAATCAAGCAAAATTAGATGAGCATGTTAGCAAGATTCCTGGGAGGATGTTTTCAAATGGTTCCAGCAGTGTCGCTTGTATGTTCACGCAGCAAGGAAGAAAGGGAACCAACCAAGATGCCATGCTTGTCTGGGAGGTATGTAGTGTCTAGGACTCTGCTCTCTCTTTTCTGCCAGTAGAGATGGAAATGATCAATTAGCTGTTTTTCATGCGATACATGATATGGTGCATGCTTCATTATAAAGTTCAGGCTGACTTAGATTTATAAGGTTTAGTAGTTTGACTCATGACGAAGGCTGCAGTGATACAGCTGACTGATTTGCAAATCATGTGGATGATTGGAATGCTTTGTATATCTATCAAAATGATTCCAATATCTCATACTTTCTGCTTTAATCCAATCCACAATTGATGTCATCATTTGAAGCATGACTAACATAAAAAATGTTTGCTTGTGGATGAGACTGATCTCCAGCAACAAACCTACTGTTTTTTTCTTTAAATAATTAATATTACCTGGCAGTTGTTCATGTCAATTGTGAATAGGTATATGCCTTGATTGGATCAGTTTGTTTTGGATTTGCAAACAAACTTTCTACCAGGTAGCATCATTACTGGATATCTATTCAATCTATTATCCTAGTGACTTAAATGAGTGATTTATAAGTCCAGTAACTCGACACTAGCCAGCAGCCTGGTTGATATCATTGATATTTGATGAATTGGATACTGGATGGACATCTTTGATTATTTTGCAAATGTGTTGGGTGCTTCCTACTATTATTATCCAAACAATATGAATGTTATACAACAAACCTAACACAAGATTGCATTGAAAGGTAAATCAGATTATAGTGGTGTGGTGTTTAGAAAATTTTAAACTAGATCTACAAGAGTGTCGGTTTTTGCAAGTTTGATATCCAATTACATGTCTGTTAGCTTTGCTTACCAAATACATGCATGCATAATTATCTCACAAATCCTTGAGTCCTACTGACAAACACACAAGGCTGAATGACATGGCAACTATCCTGAAGAACAAGCTAATAAATTCAAATAATTGAACTCGTGACATCCATCGTCTTGATATGCAGGATTTTTGTTCTAGAAAGGACACAGTTTTCTGTGGAGTATTTGATGGGCACGGTCCATTTGGCCATCTAGTAGCAAAAAGGGTGAGGGACTCACTACCATCAAAGCTGTGGTCTCAATGGGAAACAGAAGGCAGAGATGATAGTAGCTTAAAAGAAGTTAACGTTACAGTGGGAAGCATAAATTCTGAGGACTCGACTATGGATGATGAATGGAGGGAGCTAGCAGATGCTGAAGAGAGGGAGAAAGGACCAGAGATTTTTTCAACTTTGAAAGAGTTGTTTTTGAAAGCATTTAAAGTAATGGATAAGGAGTTGAGGTTGCATCCTACAATTGATTGCTTTTGTAGTGGGACTACTGCTGTAACTTTGGTGAAACAGGTACATAAGAATAAAAATAATGTAGTACTTAAAACGAGACTAGCTGAGAAAGGTTTTTCTCCACGAGCTCTGATCTCTTATTATCAGCCTCAGAGACTAAGTAGAAAGTAGAATCTTGTTCCTCGGGTAGCTATTTTTCTAATAACTTGCATTATATGTTGGGATCAGGGACAAGACTTGGTTATTGGTAATGTTGGAGATTCGAGAGCAGTTTTGGGTACAAGAGATCAAGACAATTCTTTGGCCGCAGTGCAGTTGACGGTGGATTTGAAACCAAATCTCCCAAGTATGTTTCATGTTTGCCTCTCAAACGTAGAAGTAGTTTTTATATTCCATGCTTACTGTATTTATACTCTATATTGCAAAGTTGTCTACATTCTTTCCTTTCTCAGATTACTAGAAAGAAAAGCTTAAAACTAAAAACAAAAGGCTTATTTTGTTTTGTTTCTTCTCTCGACCTTTTCTGTATCTTTCTATACAAATACATATTCTGTTAAAACTACACAGTTACTTTCCGTTTTTTTCATATTGAAGCGTTTTTATCTTGAACTTTTTCTGTCTGGCAGAATGATTTAAAATTTTGCAGGCAAAGGTTGCAATGACTTATACTCAAATGTTTAGGCAAATCATGTAAATGTTCTGAGAAGGCGTAAAAGGCATGATACTTTCATATGATTAAACCTGTTCACTTTGTATACAATGCACCAAACGATACTATATTTGAGTTGACCCAATTTGACTAAGCACAGCAGTTTTAGAATTCCTTGTGCAATTTTTTATGGGCCATAATTCCTTTGTTAAATGTGATTTTGGCAACTCCATGCATTTGGAATCTTGGTCTATAAGTGCACTGTCCTTTTCTAATTGGGTTTTACAGTCCATGGGGTTGAGCTCAATTGGTTAAAAGGGTTCTCGTAGTGGAGACCCAGATTCAAATTTCTTAAGTTACATCTAATGTAAAATTCTAAGGGATCACTTTTGGTCTTCCATTGTTCACTTCTAGTGGTAATATCAAAGTAATTACCTAATTGTTAATCCTCATGAGGAGCTAATATATTACTTGCAAGAAGCTAAGTCTCTCAGGTTGTCTTGGATGCTCGTTTGAGGCATATTTATAAAACATTATCAAATATTAAAAAGGGGGGTTTAACATGTTTTCTTTTAGAGCTCAACAAATCCTTATAAACAGGATCCATTTGGGAGCTAATTTTTCAGTGCACTACCAGTGATTACGAAGATTCTTTTAGCTAGACATGGATTTTTCTTCTGTCCACCAAAACCTGATCCCGGTTTTCCATTTGATCAGGGGAAGCTGAAAGGATTCGACAATGCAAAGGGCGAGTTTTTGCATTGCATGATGAGCCTGAGGTGGCACGTGTTTGGCTGCCTAATAATGACTCCCCTGGGCTAGCTATGGCTAGAGCTTTTGGTGACTTCTGTCTTAAGGACTTCGGTCTCATTGCTGTACCAGATGTTTCTTACCATTGCCTCACTGAGAGAGATGAGTTTGTTGTACTGGCTACAGATGGGGTATGCTAAGATCCTCCTTGTAGGAAATTCGTTGATACTGATGCTTGAGTGTCTAAATATTGTAAAGAATGATATTTCAATCTTACTGTTTTGCAGATCTGGGACGTGCTCTCTAACAAAGAGGTTGTGGACATTGTGGCATCAGCACCCTCTCGAACGACTGCAGCCAAAGCTTTGGTGGATTATGCTGTCCGAGCATGGCATTGGAAATATCCAACCTCTAAGGTGGATGATTGTGCAGTGATCTGTCTCTTCCTAGATAATTCTTTGCCATCTGAATCAAAATCAACTACTGTACAGGGACAGGACACTGGTATTCAGCAAGTGCCAAAGGAGGTGATCTCGTTACAAGAAGTTTCGCAGGAAAGGTCAGAAAAGAAGGATGAATCTGTTGTAGATGGACAGGCAAATGGTCCTTCACTAGGGCGTTTAAACACATTGAGGACTGGAAATGAACTATGTGATGCATCTCAAAAGTTACAGAAAGAAGATAATTCCAGTGAACTAAATTGTCCAGATAGAAATCCATCCAAGAGAAGCCTTGCTGAGTGTATTTCTACAGCTGAGGATGAGGAATATTCTGCACTTGAAGGGGTTACAAGAGTAAATTCTCTGCTTAATCTTCCAAGGTTTTTAACAGGAGACAAAAAGGCTGGAGGACTGAGGAAGTGGTTTTGAGTCCACTTAGATCAGTACCATATTTTAGAGTTTCGCTGAGTGCCATTTGTCAGTTTTTTTACCATATTTTTACCTTTTTTTGGATGCAGAGGATCTGTTTCAAAAGAATGATATCTGACGGTGATTCTTGTAACTAATTCTGTTACTAAGTAGTTCACCATTTACTATAAGAAAGTCTGCTGAAAAAAATAATTGCATAGCCTTGTATATTTAGGTTCTAGGTTTCTTGCATTACTATTGAGGAGTAACAAGAAAGGGTGGGTGCTTCAATAAGCTATTTCACTGTATGGATTAGTGTTTTTCAGATGCAACTTAATCATGGAAGAGTGGACATTAGAAAATGTTATTTCAGTCCTGACCTTCGGATGCAGAAAATATTATATCACCTGCTGGACCCATATTTAAATTCTTACCAGATTCAAACACTTTCAGACAGGCTTTATGGAAAGGAATTTAAAGAGGTTCATTTGCAAGCCTTTTCTGGTTGAAAGTTTTTTTCAAGGCAATCCAGGCCATAATTTTGTGGCTGTCTTGTACTCTGTTGTGTGCGAAGTTCTGGAAGTTCTGGTCTCAGAGGTTGGTGGATACGAAGATTACGTCTTTCTATACCTTGCTGGAAGGATTTGTTGGTGATGGTTCCAGATCTGTTCTGTTCATATCCGAAGTTCTTCCATGGTACTTGTGGATTTGCTTTATAATGTCTTGTCATGAACTTTTTGAAATTGAACTTGAGAATAAAAGAAATGGCTTTATGTTTAGTTGCTTTATCTTCTGATTTTTGTGTATTTTTTGTGCCCCACATTTTGACAGAAGGATAACTGCAGCCTTCATATTATGCACTTTACTGGGATATGTTTTTGTGTCTTTTAATCAGAACTTGATCTGGGGTGCCTTCAACTGTCTTAAGAGTCAGAATCAAATGGATATTATTTTTTCAATAGCTAAGTAAGATGGATGCTGAAGATGCAGCATCTTTATGCATGAAGGAGGCTTGATAAGGAAGAATTGGATAATATAGCAGTCCATTCCCGTATTATGATGGTTGTACCCAACAATGATACAAGTGGCATTTTCAAATGTCCTTTAATTTCATTGCCAAATTAGACAACCCATTGGTGTAATAGAGCAAGCATTTCACAAACAGATTGCCATTTACACATTAAATTTTGCAAACAATAAACATGGAGCATACAGCTGTGAGAGGAAAGAGAGCTTGACGAAATGCCTCAACCAATGAATTTTAAAAAAAAATAGTAATTTCTAAGTTGGCTTTTGTATTGTGTTTATTATCCTTTCCCTCGGTGTCTAATAACTTCACTGAGATGTTTTTCATTCATTTCTTTTTTGCGTGCAATAGATCAGCTGATTTGCTAATCAATGCTGTTGTGGATCTATATCGTCTGACCTGTCTTGTGACCAGTTTTATGGATGTGTCAGATGGCCTTGGCGCTATATTAGAAATTGATTTGCCTCTGTAATGATGATTGTTTGAAGTTGTGTGTAGTGGGCCCTTTTGTTGTTGTCATAAATTATATGCAGGCATAGAAGTCAAAGAGTACCCATATTCATAAAAGTATCCTCCTCAAATATTTGCTCTAAAATCTTCCGTGAACACAATCTATGGCAAGTAGTATATTATCACTTGAAGGATTATAATCCATGTTTTGGCATAAGAGTGAGTTCAAATGATATAGCTACCATAAGAATGTCTATGGAAAATATAAAATCAAAACAAAACAAAAATCGACTGAACTTAGTAGCTTAAGAATGAGTTCTGATACTATAGCTACCATGTAGAAAGGATAAATGTTCACAATTGAGGTAATTGGAAAATTTTCAAAAGATTTTTAGTTGGGTGAAAAATCAAATTGTTATAAAAATTGATATTTTATTTTATTTTCTATTTTATTAAAACTATTTCCAGTTATTTTAAAAATTAAGTTTGGTGAAAGATGGCAGTGTTCTATTGATTTGTTTTGATTAGGTAAGCGGGAAAGGGCTTTAAGTCGATACATAAACCACCATCAAGATGAGAAGAAAGAATGTCATAGGAGGTGAGATTAAAAAACTGAACCAAAAAGACAGCTTTTGATTGGAGCTTAGAACCGGCAAGAAACAAGGGTCTTGACCCCAAACAACAAACTACTCTTTCTCAACATGAGAGAGAGGGAGAGAAGAGGATATGTGACCTTTCCTTCGTCTGCGAAAAACCATCCAAGCAATGCAATCATCCAAATTCCCACCAAGAGGGGAAGAGAGAGGAGGCCAACCCCTAGGAGGACAAACAATAGATGGGGGGATCAATAGGATGACAAGTGAAAGGTGGCTAATGCCCACCAAAGAAGATTGGATCAGAATGGATGCTGACAGAGAAGCCTAAGGAGAGCTCATAGGAGGAACCACCACAAGATCCAAGAGACAGGACAAGGTCACCCTTGTATCAAGCCCGCTAGGACCCTGAGAAGAGACATGATCTTTAGTAGTCAAATGATCATTAGAAGCATGCTGCCACCAAGTAGCAAGGCTCTTATGATGCCCCAAATCACTAGTAGCGAAGCAAAATCACTAGTAGCGAAGCAATGATGACAATGGAAAGGGATGCCTTAGTAATCCAATGGTTGAGTCCAGGGCCTATCCCCAACCATCAAAACCATGTTTGCATGGAGAAGTAAGGAGAGATCAACATCCAAAACACAAGTGAAGGTAGAATGACTTATGAAGGAAGTGGACTCAACAACCTTCAAAAATTGACTAATAGAGTTTCCAATGGCTTCGTAACAAGAATTCTCTCAAAATTGGAGGGGAATATTCAAAAGTTGCATTGACATTGGACTCATATTAAGTGTTTTGGTAAGGGGGTTGAAGGTACAAGTCCAAGGCTTAAGAGAGAATTATCTCCCCAAGCCCACAATTGCCCCAAGATCAAATTCTTTGTCCTCCAAAGAAGCAAAGGAAGCAATAAAGAAACATTTAGTGTACGGGGAAAGTTCAATCTTATTGTAGCGTTGTAAATTGTCACGAATCCAATTTACACCTTATGTTTGTGCTCCCACTTTAGCGTGTTCTACCATCATCCCCTCTCTAGGTTCGATTTGATCCTATTCTCCAGCTTTGAGGCCATGAACACCCATTGGTGGGTGCCATGGTGAGGTAACCCTCCCCCTAGCACATATCTTGGTCTTGTTTGCGAAGGCAACGCCCTAGTTTTGACCATGGCACCCAAAAACGCCATGGTCCCTCTCAATGGGGCCCAAATTTGAATTGGGGCAGGTGTTGTATCTCCCCAGTAGGAATTAGTCCCTGTGGCTATACATAATCGTTGGAGGTCGGCCTAATCGGTAAATTACCTAGGGAACCCTATATAAAGATATTTTATTAACCTATTTTCATCTAAGAAAGACGAGAACATCAATTAGAGCATTCATGCATCCGTGAAGTATTCATCATCAAGCATTTTCAGAGATTTTTAAGGTTGCATATTCATAGTTCAAGCATTGTGGAGCAAAATTACATCAATCTTATGCAAGCATGTGTGTGTGATTATGATTTTTCATGTTCATGTGTTTGTCATGCCATTACATTCAACATTTGTTATTACATTCAAAGGGCATTGCATCATCATCAACAATTGTAGATGTGAGGTATATCTATTCAACATTTATTTCAATATTTGCATTATTTCATTCAAGGTTAATTCTTAAACCAGGGTTGGACTTAGGCAAACCCCTATTCCCAACATTTTCCCCTTCTCCGTGCATGCAGGAATAGGTACATAGCGATTCTTGAGAGGATCGACAGAGTTCATAGTGACAAATAGGTTTAGCTTTCAATGACGAAAAATTTGGAGGACCATGGCAAATTGATACTACCTGGCCTTGAAAAATCAAGCTGAACTTTTGAGAGTAGATTCCAAACATCTTACTTTGCCCAGATCGAGGTCCGTGACTTCATGGGACATCTGTAGCTTACTATTTCTATCAGATCACTTCAAATATCACCCATTTTACCCTAATTATCAAACAATCAAATCAATTCAATCTTGCAAGGAGAAAGGCCCTACCTAAAGAGCCTCAAATCTGATTAGAATCTCAGTCTTTTGAGGCTATATCTATTAGATTCCCTCTCCTTCCAAATGTAATGTTTAATTAGGTAATTTAGTGGTTTTATTATAACCATATCCCTAATTCTCACCATTACATTCACCAACCTTGGGGAGCCACGAAGAACCCACAACACAATGGTGAAGATCCATAGAGAAGGCCAAAGATCGAAAAATCTATAGACCAAAGCCATACTAAAGTAGAAATCTTCATTCTCCACTACATCTCATCCACAAACCACCACTGTCAAGGAACTGGCATAAGGGAGTGGATGAGAAAACCTACATGGAAGAGGGGGAGTAGTGTTGTGATGTTTTCACACATGGCCCCATTGCAAATGGGGACCCCCACTTTTTGTTGGCTAGGGTAGGTGTTTTGGTTATTTAGTGTTCGCTTGGCAGTTTTGAGTCTTTGACCTTTGAATGAGGAGTTTAGTTGCTTTCCACGTAGTATATGGGTGAGTTGAGGAGTGAATATTGATAAAGTCCAAGATTGCTTGCATCAAATCAAGTTAGAGCCCATCCTAAGTGTTGAGTTGCTTGTAAAGCCATGCACCTCACAATACATAAGTGTTGCAAATCTTAGATTTTGATAAGAGTTAAGCTTGAGTTGAATATGTTCATGATCAAGTCATTAGGGTGAGTGAGTTGAATGACATTTGAAAATTTGTTGAGAGTGGAGAAGGTACGGATGATTTCAAAATGTAAGTGCTTGCAACCTTGCAATTCATTACACAAGTACTTGCAAATTTCAACAAGTATACATGAGCACTACAAAATCCCTATTTTATACATGAAGTGCTCAAAATCCCTAAATCTTGCATGAAGTGCTCAAAATCCCTATTTCTTACATGAAGTGCTCAAATTCCCTATTTTACAAATGAAGTGCTCAAAATCCCTATTTTATGCACGAAGTGCTCAAAATCCCTATTTTATGCATGAGGTGCTCAAAATCCCTAATTTATATATGAAGTGCTCAAAATCCCCAAATCCTACACAACAGGGCGAAAATTTTGAAATCCTACATGAGCATGTAAAAATCCTGAATATCATACATGAGGGTCGATGAAACTTGAAATTGTGCATAAAGGCATGAAATTTTCAAAAATGAATGGGTCAATGCTTATTTGTTCAAGTTGGAGCTACCTTATGGTGCAAGGTGTGTGAGGAGTGGTTGAGGCTGGAAATGTGGTCATGGCTGACTTTGAGAAAGGCTATAAACTCTTTAGAAACATTTAAATTAACTAAAATTTACAAAACCTTGCTAAGGTTGATCTAATCACTTCCTCAATGCATATAAATGCAATGTGATACTTATTCATTCTCGCCATTCAATTCCAATCCATTCAAACAAAGATAAGGAGCAGACCTACGAAAGAGGAGAAGAGCAAACTTCATCAACAATTGTGAAGGTGATTGTGAAGGTAGCTTACAACCACAAGACATAAGTCCAATTAAATATTTGTGAGCTCAAAGTGTTGATGATCAATGCCGACAAGGGAGCAGTTGGAAAAGGGTTAAAAATCAATTTCTATAGTTGAATATTAAACATTTTCAGATCTGAAATAAGAATTTCAAGGTGTAAAAGTGCTATTTCTAGAACTGAAGGGAAGTATTTGTGGAGCATTCTTGTGTGACTTAGTAATACTGTTGGAGAAGGGTTAAAAATCACTTTCTATAGTTGAATATTAAATATTTCCAGATCTGAAATAAGAATTTCAAGGTGTAAAAGTGCTATTTCTAGAACTAAAGGGAAGTATTTGTGGAGCATTCTTGTGTGACTTAGTAATATTGTTTTGATATCATGAATTAGTAGTGCAAGACTATAGCTTTCATTCATCATAAACCTTTTGCCTTGTATTTGCATATGATTACAATCTAAGGTATTTTGTCTTTCTTGTCGAAAATAATTACAAGGAATGATGGATGAAAGGAGATCAAGTCATGCAAAGATGGACTTAACAATACAAATGAAGGTGTTTCAACCACAACAACAAGGACATCTCAACATGCAAGGAGCTTATATCACAACATGAGGAAGGACTTCACCATGTGAAAAAAAAAAGCAAAGCAATGCACAAGGACTCAAATGATTCAAAAGAGGATTCAACTCAACATTACACCATGAAAGGCCCTTCAATGTCTAGATATTCAAGACATCATAATGATGATAAGGGAATTTTACAACAATCTTGAATTTCCTTTGGAAATCCAAGATCAAGGTCAAAGCGAAAGGTAGTAATCTCGATCAAGGATATCATTTGCAAGTTGGTGACAAGGAGAGATTGTGCAAATGGACGCTACACTTGCAACAACTACACATGAAGATCAAGAATTGGCATCATGAAGGCGAGAGAAGAAGAGGAAGATGAATAGCAAGGAATGCATCTCTTGAGCAGATAGTTTCAGAAGAGTTAATAAAAGTTAGAAGATGATGCAATTTGGGAATATGACTTCACATTCATCAGATGATTGGATAATGTTGAGTATCAAGCGATATTGTTTGTGATGATGTAGCAAGTCTACATGGCATGCAAGTAGTTGAGGTGGTGACAACTCACCATCCTCTAATCAAGAAGTCAAAGTCAACATGTCCAGATTCGTTGAACCTAGTCAAAGAAGGAAATAACTCATTTCCTATTGGTCCTAGAAGGACGTGTAATCAAACAAATATAATTTTCTCATTGGTCAAGAAGGATTTAGTTATAAATAACCCTAATTAGCGTTTTATTGTTAAATCTTGGCCATTGATTTCAAAACACTCCTAGCCCTTGAATTGTAATTGGGGTAATCTAGATTTTGTGTGTTATTTCAACATGTTGCATGGTTTCTACTTCTATAAGTTTAGTTGAAGTTCACTGATCTTAATGGAGCAATGTGATGATATATGATAAGTTCCTTGGTTCATACTTTTTGTGGTTTGTTGATTGTAAGCTATAGTGTAAAGTTAGTCTAAATCTTGTTAGTGTGGTTAAGTTCAATAGTGGATATTTGTTCAAGTTGCACCCACATTGGGTATTTATATAAAGTTTTGCAATAGTGAAAATCATTCACTACCTTATGAGATCGCATAAGTTCTTTGTAGTTGTTATCATGACGAAGCAAAGTTTGGTTTAAGGAATTTGTCTATCTAAGCATCATCCATTATTATCCTTGTCCTTAGGTGGTAGATTAACATAGATTTTCTAAACCCTCTCCCTTTTGATATTATGGTGTTTGAGAGAAGTTAGTTTGCAAGTTCTAGCTACGATTCATAAGCGTAATTCCCTTTGTGATACTAACATATCACATCATATACACCAAGTCTATCCATGTGCAAATTCAAGACTTGACTAAAGAAACCTTGGGGTTACCTTACTTGATCATATAATTTAGCATATAAGGTTTTCTTGTTCATACTTAGTATTTTGTTATGTATTTTAAGTTCATAAGAAAGACATCAACAAGTAGTAGACTCAACAACTTGGGCAAAACTTTGAGTGACTCTATTAGTAGCCATAGGAACATAAGCTCCCCTAGCCCCAACACTAGAGGAGACAACTCCACCAGAGCTAACCACCAAAGGAGGGCCAACTTGATCTAGAACACCAAAGGTCAATCCCAAGGAAGGGGACAAAGGAGCCTCCATCTTGAGCATAGCAAATGAACCCAACTATTGAGCAAATGATAAGAGACAACCCTTCTGGATGAGAGGATCTATAGGAGACTCTAGGGACATGATAGAGGCCTCAGATCCCATCCCTAAGCCACAACTAGGAACTGCAAATGCACACAAACCAAGAGCAACAAAGGCCCTAGTGCCCAACACCAAGCTAGAACCAATGGTCATAGGCACACATGAACCAGGAGCAGGAGTCGTGGAGACAACAAAGCTCGATGGGAGAGATATTTTAAAATTTCTTAAAACATATATGTTACTTTTAGGTGTTTCATGTTGTATTCTATTGATGCGTTAACGTGATTAATATAAGTACTTTATCTACAAAATGAATAGGCTAATCAAATTTTATGAATAAGTTATTGTTAATTGTTAAACATAAATTAATAATGTATGGTGCTTCACACATCTTATTTTATGGTTGGATTCATCTTTATCATAAACTTTCAACATGTTAACTACAATAGAATAGCTATATAAACTCTTCTTTTATTAATAAAGTTAGATAACAAATAGATATATTAACCTTTATTAACATCAACAAAACTATAATATTGCTTACTTTGGAAGATGTACAACAATTATTCTAATTACTATTAACAATGCATACATTAAAATCTGTTAATAGGATTGCACTATTTTTCAAAGATTAATGCAATTTTTGTGTGTAGATAGGGATTTAGATGCTAATAATTCCTTTAAATCTTCAGAATGATTGAGATGGTTGAATAAAATTATTAAAATATTAATAACAAATAAAATTAGATACAATTTAAATATATGATTTTATGTATGGATTTATATTGACACAATTTTTAATTGAAGGAAAATATGGTTTTATATGTATCATTCTTTGTTTGATTTTGAAAAAAGAGGGAGTTAGATATAGCTTATAAATCATTGTAAAAATGTTATATTATTCAATATTTTATAGAATTAGGTCTTAATATAGTTTACATATATTATTGACATCTCAACTAGCAATAGCCTATTAGGTATGATAAATTCCCCAACAAATTCCTCCATCTTACTAAGTCATGTCCATCTATCAATTGGATGGATTCTTTGAAAATAATTTTCAAAATTTTGCTAATGATATTTCATTAAGTTGCTTTGAGATACTTCAAGAAGTGAAGATAAATTGCTCAAATGTACAATATTTAAAAAGTTAGTTGTTTTTTTTCCAGCACTTTTGAGAAAATCCTTACCAATGAATATTATTTTCATTGTGAAAGATGTAGTGCTCTTTACAACAAACTAGAATTTTAGAACTATTTAAATAATGTGTAACAATTTTGCATTTTAGTATTATGTAAGTAATATATAATATTATAGTACTATTATGGCTTATATTATCTACTAATAATTGTAGTAGCAATTGTTGTTTTACATAACTAAAATATTGCAACTTTATTTTCATACTTTCAATATGCCATTGATTTTCTTGAGTTGCTCCCATATTATTTCTCACTTATTCTCCAACAATCAACGATATAGGTTCCTACAAATAGTTAGAGTCGTTACCACTAATTAAAGCTATATGAGTTTTATATATTGAGAAAATTACCATGTTACGTTCTTACTAGTTCTACCCCAATAATTAGTGACATATTTTAAAACTATTTAACTAATATATAAATTATATTTTTGTTTTACCCTCTACTACCTACTAGTAATTGTAGTTGCAATTTGTTTTACATTAATTATATATTGCAGCTTCATTTGTATACTTCCAAGATTCCATTAATTTTATTGAGCTACTTCCCATATCACATTTTAATGACTAGTTCTCTATCAATTGATGACATAGATGTCTATAAATAGTTAGACTTATTACCACTAATTAAATTATGATTGTTGTTTTATATACTCCAATAATTAGTGATATAGGTGTAAACCAATGCTTGTAACTATTGTTCTACAAAAATCAAATATAAACCATTTGATTTACTAAGCAACTTACCATGTATTGCTTACAACTTATATATACAATACATTATTTACATTTTAAAACTTATGCTTTAATAATTGATGTCCTAAACATTGAAATCAAATCTATCAAATACAAGGTTTTATCAAATTAATTTGATCTTATTTCCTTTCGATGCTAGTAAGAGACATTGAATTTGTTTTCAAACATATTTAAATGACATTCTATGCATCGTTGCTTATTGTAAATTAGGACATGGTTCAACCATCTTATGCTCAATTATTCTATTCCTTTTCTTATTTGCATTTAGGACAAACATCTTGGTTTTTTTATCATATATGTGCAATCTGATTGAAAAATTAACTTGAGTTGTAAGTTCCCTTTCTTATTGTAAGCTATGAATTACTTTGAACATTTTAAATTCAATAATTTTAATCCAATTTTATAATTATGTTTAGAATAAAAATGTATTTTCTAGCTCAAGTGTTACTTCCAAATTATATACAATATTGCTTAGTTTTCTTTCTTTTGCTCTACACTACACAACTTCCATTAGACATTAGCTTATTCTGAAAGCTCAAAACAAACAAAATAACATGTATTTTTCATAAGGTACTTTTTATTGGCTATCTTAAACTACTAAATTTTTAAAATTTAATTCATGGTTACATATTAAAAAAAAAAAAGTTTTAATTCAACATTCAAATATATATTGAAAGTTTGGTTTTAAATTCATCTTCAATGTTTATATCACAATGTATAATTTTATAATTTATGCTCAACATGCAATAGTTTATACATGTGATATACTTTTTATAAGAATATTTGTCTTCTTAAAAAAAATTTATTCTTTAACTAAAACCACAATCAAAATAATCAATAATGGAAACCTACACTTATAACCATATCTCCAAGTATTAGATACTATTAAGTTTAGGCATGGCCCAAAGTCAATGACTCAATACAAAATATATCTCTTTAATAGAGCTTATAAGTAAAAGGCTACATTTCCAAAAAGAAAAATCAATACATAACTTTGAAACAACTTGAAAGGGGATCTATACAAGTTATTGGAGATAGATAACTTGTTATTTGCAAGTCAAGGTGAGTAAATATAATCAATGAGTTCCCTAAGAATTAACATTCTTGATCTTTGATTCAAAATACTCTTGCTCTGTGTTGGTTAACAGATTTGCCACCTAACTCTATATTCTCACGCCCACTGAGATGACAAATGTAACCACAGTTGAACCAGTCTAACCAAATGTGAATTGACTGATTCTCTGCTTATTTTACAAGGCGGAAGCTACCTTCTAATGATTTTCAATAAATAGACCAACAACTCATATGCTTTTAACCAAAAAGCAAATAAGGAAAGAGCTTTTAACCATAAAGCTTTGTAAAGGTATTCACAATACTAACTACTATTTTTAGAATTTTCATATTTCAAAATAAAGCCACTATGAAATACCATTCACAGCTAATATTCCACAACAACTGAAAATTTAAATCATCCACCATTTCAACATAAATCCACCAATTGACATCCATTTCAAAGAACAAAAAAGCATCCACACATCATAATTCAAATCTTATGAATATACAGAAACCACCAGTAGTTCCTTTATATTCAAATAGTAGATAACCATATGCATATAAGTTTTTATATTCTAATGAGAAAAACAAAGTTTTCCCGAAAGATCCTCTCAAATTAACTAATCTACCTATTTATAGCTATAACCCTCCTGTCTTTTTCGTTTCCAAGAAACGGTTACTAAAGCTAACAGTCTTGATCATGACCATTTCAAAACAAAAATCCTAAAGAGCAACACAAAATATGAACCGCCTCACTACAGGTAAGGCTACAAGACCTTCAGGCTCCATCGCTAGGTACTGGGTTCAGCTCTGCAATCCTCTTGTCAATCTCATCTGCTTTTTCTTCTTCTTCGACTAGCGTCAACAAGATATCTTTGAATTATTCCCAATAAAAAATAGTAGCTCGGAAAAAGCCAGACATGCCAAAAGAATGTGCCACTGTACTGGGTTGGCATTAGGTTGCAATACGAGACCTCTTCCAACTGGGAGTACCATTTTGCCGAAGTTAATTATTCGGGTTTCTTCTCGTCGTTAGCTCATCTCGCAAACGTTGTTCGTGACTCAGCTTGCTCTGCAATCTTATCTAATTGGGTGACGATCTTCCTATATTCACTGAAATTTGTTTGTGCTTTCCATGCAAAAGACCGTAACTGTCATACTATATCCTCCTGCTCTATCTCTGGCCAATTCAAATATGGATTGTGGAAAGGCAATTCATCATCATGAGGCAAGACCATTCTGATGCATGTAAATATGGTGACAATTTTCTCCTTTGGCCACCTTTAATGTTTTCTGCAAGAATGACAACATCAAATGAAGTAACACATGCCGCCACCTTTTTTCGTATTTGGATTGCTTAAAGACCATTAATGATGGTACTTCAAAAATCTTGCCTTGATTTGTTTCCTGAAAATAATGCATGACATGGCAATTGACGAGGTGGGAGGAGGGACGACAAGAAGCCGTTATTCTTATCATTCTGACAACCCCATTCAATTCCATTGACGACCAAGCGAAACCTATCTGTACCATTACTCGTGTTGCCATCCAAAATACCAAAACCGCTAGTCTTAATTACACCAAACATCCTTTCTTAGAACCAATAGTGTCCTTAAAATTCTCAAGAGAGCTGGACATTTACCACAACATGAGGAGTGTCGGAGAATCGGGTGATCGGGCAACCTCATAACCATCAAACTCCTTTCGAAAGTATCTGCAAGCCCGACCTCCTAAAGGCAGAGTTATGCAAACTTCCCTAAGTTGGTCGGTCGATTGGGCATTTCTAAAAGTTGATAAATCTACGACATAAGTTAAGGAATTTAGAAAGGCCACGATAAGAGCTAAAAAGAGAAAAAGAGGAGGGGAGCGACTTTTCAAAGTTTAAAATTTTTATAGGTAACATATAGGCTTTGAATGGGGACAAGGACTAGAAGGACATAGAGAATCCTAGAACTTGGACCAGTGCGTGTAAAATGGGCAACAGATGCAGACGCAACAAAAGGAAAGGGCATTGCTTGGTAGAAGGGTGGAGGGGCGACTGGGCAAAACGCAAGGCAAGGCCAAGAAGCCAAAAAATGAAAGCAAAACAAACTATGCCTACAACAAACCAAAAAGGACCTAAATATGTACACGACCATAAGGGCCTTATGGTGAAGAAGGAGAACATGCTCAAGCGAAACCATTTAGAGGTTGGAAAAAATATATACTTGTGTGGAAAAGGGGATTTGGAAGGCATGCCATGACATAAGATGAGGCAGGCTGAATGACGATTCCCAGACTAGGTTTCCAATTATGACTACAAAAAAGTTGATGGATGTATTGATGCCCAAACAACCATTTTTCATGATAGGCTACTGGAATCAAACTTTTAACTTCTTCATAACTTGCTTGAGATAACTGACAATAATCCTCTTGAGAAGATCTAACCGACACATCATGTCCTTGATCATGCATTTCATAACTCGGTAAAACAACACAACCATCATGACTCTATATTTGGACTTCACATGAGGACAAATCAAAACCTTCAACAGTCGAAGATTTATCCTCTCCTTCATGAATAAACCAATGATCATCAACAGGGGTCCAGGTTTTAGAAACTGGGAACTGAACGTCCATACCCCCCTTTTTTTGTGCGACAACATAAGGAAAGAAATTCATCACCTTCAACGCTATCCTTAAGGACACCTTTTTTAGTTTCTTTTGAAATATGGAGGAAATGTAGCTGTTCTTTCAACTGATAGTTCATGACTTCAAAAAGAGGATTATCTTTTGTCTAGGCATCCTCAAAAGATTCTACAGGGTAATACAAGGGATTCAAAGGGTTCCATTTAATCTCCATCCCTTGTGTAGGGAACTGCCCTCTCGAAAGAGAAAATAAATCTTCTTCGCATGCTTCATTCTGTATAGGGTTGACCAAGCTGATAGAAGAACCTTTAGACAGAGGATCATTTCCTAGCCTTTCGATAGGTAGGACATGACTCACACAAGTGGTACATGATGAGATCCCATTATCATATTCCAAAAGCATATGGTCAAATTTCAAGAGGATTTCATCCTCTCTTGCATGTAGGAGCCCATCTTGGAAAGTAGCTTGAGGCAATCTTTCCTTCTTTCCAATCCCACCAAAAGTGCTTATGAACTTTTTGACTTCGATCTCAGTGATGTGACCTTTATCATCAACTACACCACGTCGGAAGTCACTATCGAAACCTCGACAAAGCCAAATTGAAACATGAGCCCTTTTAAATTCTCCCGATGTCACTTCCTCTTCAAAAGAATCTGATAATAGTTCCTCAGGATTGCCTTTACATTTTACTCTAGATATATTTTTCTCTGAGGTTGCCTTTGTTGGTTCCATAACATGGGCATTTCATGCAGCACTATTTCAACAACTCTTCTCTCTTTTCAAATATTGACCATGCATTAAATTGGAAACCTTTCTCTGGGTAGGAAATCAACAGAGTCGCCAACCTTCTTATCAAAAGACATTTAAAATATTTCCCAAGGCACACTAAAATATTTCCCCAGTAGAGTCGCCAAAAAATTGTTGGTTAACAAATTTATCACCTAACTCTATATTCTCATGCCCACAAAGATGACAAATGTAACCATAGTTGAACCAGACTAACCAAATGTGAATTGACTGATTCTCTACTTATTTTACACGGTGGCAGCTACCTTCTAATTCTTTTCAATGAATAGACCAACAACTCATATGCTTTTAACCATAAAGTAAATAAAGAAAGACCTTTTAACCAGAAAGCTTTGTAAAGTTATTCACAATACTACTACTTTTAGAATTTTCAAATTTCAAAATAAAGCTACTATGAAATACCATTCACAACTAATATTCCACAACAACTGAAAATTTAAATTGTCCACCAATTCAACATAAATTCACCAACTGCCATCCATTTCAAAGAACAAAAAAGCATCCACACATCATAATTCAAAGCTTATGGATATACAGAAACCACCAGTAGTTCCTTTATATTAAAATAGATGATAACCATATGCATAGAAGTTTTTATGTTCTAATGAGAAAAACAAAGTTTGCCCAAAAGATCCTCTCAAATTAACTAATCTACCTATTTATAGCTATAACTCTCCTATCTTTTTTCGTTTCCAAGAAACGGTTACTAAAGCTAACAATCTTTATCATGACCGTTTCAAAACAAAAATCCTAAAAAGAAACACAAAATATAAACCTCCTTACAATAGGTAAGGCTACAAGACCTTCAGGCTCCATCGTCAGGTACCGGGTTCAGCTCTGCAATCTGCCTGTCGATCTCATCTTCTTTTTCTTCTTCTTTGACAAGCGTCAGCAAGATATCTTTGAATTCTTCCCAATAAAAAATAGTATCTTAGAAAAAGTCAGACATGTTCAAAAGAATGTGCCATTGTACTGGGTTGGCATCAGGTTGTAATATGGGATCTCTTGCAACTGGGAGTACCATTTTGCCGAAGTTAATTATTCGGGTTTCTTCCTGCTGTTAGCTCATCTTGTAGACATTGTTTGTGACTCTTAGCTTGCTCCGCGATCTTATCTAATAGGGCGACAATCTTCCTATATTTATTGAAATTGGTTTGTGCTTTCCATGCAAAAGACCGTAACTGCTAGACTATATCCTCCTGCTCTATCTTTGACCAATTCAAATTTGGATTGTGGAAAGGCAGTTCATCATCATGAGGCAATACCATTCTAATGCATGTAAATATGACGATAATTTTCTCCTTTGGCTACCTTTAATGTTTTCTGCAAGAATGACAACATCAAATGAAGTAATGCATGCCGCCACCTTTTTTTGTATTTGGATTGCTTAAAGAACATTAATGATGGTACTTCACAAATCTTGCCTTGATTTATTTCCTAAAAATAATCCATGACATAGCAATCGACGAGGTGGGAGGAGGGACAACAAGAAGACATTATTCTTATCATTCTGACAACCCCATTCAATTCTGTCGGTGCCCAAGTGAAACCTATCTGTACCATTACTCGTGTTGCCATCCAAGGTACCAAAACCGCTAGTCTTAATTACACCAAACATCCTTTCTTAGAACCAACAATGTCCTTAAAATTCTCGATAGAGCTGGACATTTAGCACAACACGAGGAGTGTCGGGAGATCGAGCAACCTCATAACCATCAAACTCCTTTCGAAAGTATCTGCAAGCCCAACCTCCTAAAGATGACGTTATGCAGACTTCCCTAAGCTGGTTGTCCAATCGGGCAGTTCTAAAAGTTGAGAATTCTACGATAGAAGTTAAGGAAGTCAGAAAGTCCACGATAAGAGCTAAAAAGAGAAAAAGTAGAGGAGAGAGACTTTTCAAAGTTTAAAAATTTATAGGTAACACTTTGGCTCCAACGACTCTCGCAAAATGTTTGTGCATCTCTAAATTATGGCATTTCAAAATGCTAAATTGTTTTTGCATCTCTAAATTATGGTATTTCAAAATGCTCCTTCTTCAACTCCAATGGCACTCGCTCCAACTCAAACGGCTACTGCTCCTTCCCCTTCGACACTCGCATCTATAGGTGCAACTTTTGGGTCGTCTGGTTCCCCTTCTGCACCTAATATCCCCGATTCTGGGCTTGGATCTCATATGGGTGAGTTTCAGAAAGGGTCGTCGACTCCTTGTTTGGCTTCCCTTGGGGTGAATTCCACCGTCTTTCTGACAGGGTTGTGTCCTAAGAATACTATTGCTATGAATGGCTCGGGCCCTCTCCCTCCCCCTCCCGTGGGTGTTGCTGGTTTTGGGGGTCACTCTGCTAAAACTGGTGTTGATTCTGGGGATTTTTCTCCTGGTGTTGTTAAGGTCTTGGTCTCTCCTAGATCTCCTTTCATTGGTGGATGTAGTTTTTGCTCATGTTGCAAGAGCTACCACTCATCTTCTCAAGGGATTCACCCTCTTCCCTGTGCCAAATCCTCCCTTGTGGTGGTATGTGGACAAGATGTTTTGGATAATATTGACTTCTATCAACAACATGATTTGGTGTGTAGATTTGCTAGATTTTGGCCTTCTCTTCTAGACCTCCATCGTTGAGTGTGTGAGCCTTGGAAGCTCCTAGTTGCTCATAACATTGAGCTTTACCCTTGTGCTAAGGGGTTCTTCATTGCTAACTTTATTTCTTCTTTGGAAAGGGATTTAGTGTTGGATAAGTTGTGGGCTTGGGGTGATCACTCTCTTTTTGTGAAGCCCTAAACAACTTCTTTTAACCCTTACTGAACCACTTAATGTGCATCCGGTTTGGGTTCGCCTTCCCAACCTTCCTCTCCATTTCTGGGAGCTTTCTTGCTACAAGGCCATTAGCAACTCCATTGGAGATTTCTGAAAGGTGGATGAGGCCACGTCTTTTATGGAGAATTCTACCTTTGCTCAAATTTTAATTGACATTGACATATATTTGCCTCTCTCGAGAGATGCGGTTCTTATGGTTGGGGATGTGCCATGGATGCAACTGTTGGATTATGAGGGCCTCCCTTTTCGCTACCGGAAATTCTTCTCAATATGTCATCTTTCTTCGAACTTCTCTTTTCCTCGCCATAAGGGTGTTGCTACTTGATGGAAGAGTTCTATTGTAGATCATTTGACAGTCATGGTTGGCTCCTCTACTGAGGACGATTTCTCCTCCCAAAAGGATGTCATGCCTCTGCCTGCTGCAGTTACTCCTGATCCTCTCACTTCTATTGTTTTGGCCTCCATTGCTGAGGCCCCCACTCCCGACTCTCCTATTCTACATCCTCATTCTACTCCTACAAAACCTGCTTCTGATGTTGTTTTGTCACTGAAACCTTCTGCTATTTCTCTACAACTTGCATCCATAGTGGATAGATCTAATGCAGGGACCTCCCCACATTCTCCTTCTGCTCTGGATCCTTGTAACAATATTGCTTGGACTGTTATTTCTCATAGGCGTAAGGGGAAGTCTTCCCCCCACCCCAAACCCCTTCTCTGTCAAGCCCCGGGTGCTTCTCCCCCTCCTTGAGCTGGGGTTTGGGTCTTTGGCTTGACAAATTTTTCTTTTCACTTGTCTTGTTGTGGAAGTGTCGTTAAGGCTAATCTTTGGTTTTGTTCTTCATAGTTGTGATTAATGCACTGCCATTGGTCATTTGTTTATCCTTTCACCCTCTAGGCTATCGTTTGTAAGGGCCAACACCCAGTTTTTATTTCTTTTAATATCAAAAAACATTCTTGATCCCATCATTTAATATGTGTTTCTACTCCTAGAACTTACTCATTGTACTTACATTGGTTGATTGTGATCTCACAATTAGAAATCATGTGCTTGCACCATGATATTTTTTGTGTCACATCTCGATTTTTAAGTTTTCTTTAACTATAAAATAAATTGGTTGGGACTATTGGTTTATTATCTTATGATTGTTTGATTATGCATTAAATGTGTTTTAAATTAAATATTATTTTAAATGAATGAAATTGAAATTAAAATGATGATGAAATGTTATGAGTATGTGTTTCAACTATGGTTTTACAAATTAACCTATTTACGATGATTTGAATGCTAGTGAGTGCAGGAACATGTCAAATATGAGAACTTGGCTAAGGTAGAAGTGTCCTAACCATTTGGGAATGATCAACATGATGGAAACCTGATGTAGAAACACACTCACCTAGTTGCATACATGTAGCATTCTAAATGATTTAGTATTGCATACTACATTATCATGATGCATTATGGATATGCAATTTAATTTGAATGTTATGTTAAATGATGATTATGGATATGCAATTTGGTTTATTTTGTGTTTGTTTTTTTAAAATGAATTGATAGGAAAAATGAAGCCATCTCCCTTATTTTATCTATACCATTACTCTCATATATTGTGTAATAATCTTATTTAGAAAACGAAATAAAATGTTTGTATTGTTTTCAATGCAATTATTTACCTTTTTAAAACAACAACAACAACAACAACAACAATAATAAATGATTTAATATTTGTGTAAAATCTTATATATATGATTGGAGAGATAATATTTCCACGGTCCATGACAATTCATATATTTTGCTTTTGGATTCATCTTTGTAGAGCATTTTTGCTTCAACTTTTTGAATCACACTCTGTGATTCATCATCAAAATGAGAGAGTAGTAGGAGAAAAAACTGGATAAAATTATAGATCAAAGAGAAGTTAAAAAGGTTGTGGTTGAGGGGGGAAGGGTGACACAATGTCCAAAGGAGGTGACACAAAAGCCAAGAGAGGAAAAGAAAAAAGAAAACTAAAATTAAGACAAAAGAAAGAAAAAATAACCTATAGATAAAAAAAGAGAATAATTAGACAATATAATTCAAATTAAAAATCTTCTAGTTTTTATTAATATTAAATTGAAAGGTAAAGTGAAATTAAAAAAAAATATAGAAGCACATATTTAAAGTTACAATAGCTATTTAAGGCACCATATTTGGCCAAGCTAGTGGCTAATCTCCACACAAAAAGGCACTATAAAAAAAACTCCCAAATCTACAAAACACAGTGTTTTTTTGCCCCATTTTTTGTGATTTTACAACAACGTGGATGCAAATCATGAAAATTTAGCTACCAAAAATTTCACAAAAAATCTGTTGTGTTTTGTCAATTTTAGAAACGATACGGAATGTTATTTTGTGTGAAGATTAGCCATGTCCCCCGTCCAATAACATGTATGCTCATTGAAGATGGATTGAATGCATGAGTAGATGCCTCATGAAAGCCAAAAATAGGGGAAAAATGGAGATAAAAACAATACATTTTTGGAGTAGTAAACTAAGCTACATTGATATGCAATTCCCATGATTTGAAGCCAAGAATAGGGCACAATTTGGTAGCTACAAGAAGAAATTCCATTGATTAAAAGGTTAGTGGATACCACTGTGAAGGCATGGCATTTTGTGCATCATTAGACAATAATTTTAGTTTACATCAACAACAATTAGGATGACTTCTACATTGTTTTTCCAACTCAAAACATAAAAAAAATACAAAGGAGATAGGGCATAGATTGTTACAACAATTTGGGGGCTTTTCAAGTGATATTTGGAGCAGCTTGATTGGGAATTTTGCACTGATTCAAAATTAAACTCTTTTGGATTACCATATAGGTGCTTGCAACTTATAATTTTCTTGTTTGGAAATCAATGCATATGATGATGCCTCTATGATTCTAGTTCTATATATCAATGCCATAGTGGGTTACACACACACACACACACACACAAACAAAAATATGCGTGTGTGTGTACACATGTACACATACATATATAAATATATACACAAATATGTGTGTATGTGTCATGTATAATGTGTAAAATTGCTTACTATCCAAAAAATATAGACATATAATTGATAATTTTAGTATTTGTTTTATTTTATTATTTTAAAACCAACGATGTTTGTATGTATATATGTGCATGCATATGCATATAAATACACACATATATTTACATATGTATAAATATACAATAGGTGATTGAATGACACGAACGATCTTTTTCAAATATTTTTCTTAGATCTTTTTATGACTACAGTATGAATTCATAATTGTTGTTTACATCTTTTGTTAAATTATAATTAATGTGTAGGAAAAGTGATCCTAGGCTAATAGGTGCATTAATCTAGAATCAACTCCTTTTTCACTACAAATCATTACAAGAGATGTGAATGGGTTTGAATTCAGTCCTCGAAGGAGAGCCATACATTCCTAGATCCACACCTAATTTGTTAATTGTTGTTGTTGTGTTTTATGATTGAAAGTATGCAATGAACTAGGTCAAAGGAAGCTAAGTTGAACAAGATTACTAAAAAACCTAAAATGAAGAAAAAATACAAAAGAGAGTGCTAGATCTAAGAATGAAATATAGATGAGGATTTGTGACTAAACATTGGGGAAAACTGTGTTACATAGAGGATCTAGGCATTGGTGTCCAAAAGCTGGGAGGTACAAAAGATAGTTCTGGAAATCACATTAGGAGGTCCTAAAAAAGAAATCCTCAAAATTTGAAACAAAATTGGGAGGACACTAGTGCCTATCTCTAGTGTCTAACGATTTCTCATTGTTTGAAATTTGAGGCTATCATCAGTTTGTTTGATTTTAATACCTATAACTTTCAAGCATCATCAATCTTCAGATTTGAGCCTGGAAACATGAAAAGAGGGGGAAAATTGTTGTGTATAGGGGATTTTCTCTGTCAAATCTCATGTTGGTGTTTCCACCTCCATAATAGAAATGATAAGTGATAATCGTTGTGTGCTCTCTAAGGAGAAAAGACAATTGAATAAACGATGATGTTGAAATGATAATAATTACTTCATATGTGAAGCCCTAGATTGGATCTCACATGAGGTGTTGATGGAGTCTTACAAATATTAGTGTTCAATATAATAATCACAATAAGAAACAAAATTACTTCAATTGCAGATAATAACATGCTTAATAGTATCCTTATACTTCTCAATACTTGGTTGATCTTGATTGCTTGATAGATTACATAAGAATATTCATTAGGGGAGTTGTTAGCAAGCTAGGCCTTTAAAATGTGAGAGAGTCACTTTTTTATATGACTTACACCTCTTCATCAATAATTACCCCAAAGGGGTTAACACGAGAATATCACCATTAAGGGCCCAAAATTGACATTCACATATTTAAAACTGGAGCCAAATTGGGAGAACGGTAGCGTTGGGTGTTAGTGTCCAGCCTAATTAGATTGCACAAAGGTTGTCACTTCCCATCTTTTTACTTACTTTAATAGTGCAATAAATTGGATTATATTATTAGTTATTATTTATGATTAATCAAATTAGAAATAAGAGTTTTTTCTAAAAACAATGAATGAAAAGATGATTTGAATTGAGATATTATTATCATTCCATATCATGTACATGCTTTGTCTATGGGATGATCTACTGATGTGAAATTGAATGCAGGTATGAGTCAAAGGTGGGAACATGGTTGAGGAGATGTGATCTAGCCACTTGGTGAAGAATGGTCATGATGGGTATTTTTTCACACACCATGTAGTTTCATGTAGAACTTGCATTTGAATGACATAATTAATATTTTTTGAATGATTTGATGATGCCTATTGTTACTCCTCATTTTAACTAAGTTAAAATAATTCTTTTGGGTCATTACGCCTCTTTTCATTCATCTCATGTTTTAATTTCCTTAGTTTCCAAAGGGACCTAGCCTCGCCTTGTCGGCTTATCATTGTTTAGTGGAAGTATAACTCATTTGTTCTCATTATTGTCAAGTCTTGTTCCATCCAATCTTCAACCGTCGATAGTGTTGTGTCAATGGGCCCCTCACAAGTCTCGTATCAGCCGATTTCACCTTAGGGATTTTTTAGCACTCACATTCTATTGTTATATGTTTCTCAAAGAGAGCGATGGCGTGATACTCCAATGGAAACAACTATATAATCAACAACTGATGCAGTGACATCAGCATGATACCTTGGCTAAAAATGAATAAGAAGCAAACATTAAGGCCGAAACTTCTGATGTTTGAAATAGATCACATGCCTGGTTAAACCATAAGGTTAAAACTCATTCTAGTTGCTCAACACATAAGGGAACACCCAAAGAAATTGATACAAATGTTCATAATTCTCAAAGAGCAACAAGAAAATTGATGTCAAAGGCTGGTGCATCATAAATAGATTCACAATCTGGTGGAAATAATGACCCCCTGAACAAAATCATAAATCAAAATCTGTTTGTGAAGCAGGTGTTGTGACACCACCAAAGAAGAAGTGAACAACCTTGCAGGTTAGTTCTAGCGAAGAGGATACTTAGTTTCTTGATCAGTTAGGAGAACAAAACCCTCTAGTTTCCCTAATTGATGATGTGGATCATAGACACCCACATCTAATGTTTTCATGTTGTCATTTGATGTTGTTACCAACACTCTAACTATCAAAAGTTCAACATCCACTCCATGGCTGAAAAAGGTGATTGCGAAGAAGAAGAAGCAATACTCAACAATCACCGAGATTAGGGTTGATATAGTAACACACTTGTTAGGGGAAACACCTAAACCTCATAAGTCGGGAAACACCTAAACCTCATAAGTCAAGGCAAATGGCTAGGATGATCGTGGACCCACAAACAGAATACCATGTGTTAGAGATTGTTTATCCTAGTGTAGACAAAAGTGAGCAAGAAATTACAGAAGGAGAATTCAACATCAGCATAATCAATATGGGTCCTTCAACAACCGAAGGTGATATTTACCATGCCAAACTCTCCATTGTTGTTTTATCCAAAAGAACCGAAGCTACAAAAAGAAAGAATCAAGAGCTTGTTTAGTATGTAGACACCCTCACTTCCTTTATTCGATCTCCTTGGTTTTCCTAAAGCTTTGCAACAAGTTCATCTTCTGGAATGTCTATCATAGAACTTATTAATTCTGATGAGTTAGAATTTGTCAAACAATCACAGGTTATAACTAAAGCAATCGATGGTTGGGCTAGTTTGGTAATTTTAAAGGGGTTGTCTTTTATTGAACATGGTTTGAGAAATTATGATACTCTTAATTAGATGATCACTGTGCATCGAGTTGACATACAAAAGTCAAAAAGAGAAATTGGTAGACTATCTACCACCCTTTTGGAGATACAATAAATCATCAATTTTCCCCCTAATGTCTTGACTTTAGAACATATTATTGAGGATCCTGATACAAATAACAATGCTATTTGGACAAATATGTTAGATTGGAAACACCATGTCACAAAGGAATTCCAATCCTATCTTACAACTTTTGTTGTTCAAAATGTAAATCTCCAACGTGATCTAAAGAGCCATCTCACCATAATCGGTATAAATATATTTGGAGATGATGAAAAGGAGTTGTTAGGAGGGGAGATAGTGAGAAGAACATTTCGCTAGAAAGTAGAAGATAGTGTCTCTGTAGCTAATGTTGGATCCAACTCTCTGGAACGTCTAAAAGACATAATGGTGGTGTTGAACTCTATTAGTGAAGAAGTAAAGGATGTTCTTGGAAAAAATGCGGAAGCTAGCCAAAAGGTTGCCAAGAAGAGGGTTAGAGTTGAGGCCACAACTAAACCTACAACAGAGAAAATATTACCAATTCTTATCTTCAGGGCATATAGAAAGAGGATGAACCCACATGTGGTACAACAATTCCAAAGTAGTGTAATGGACCACTACTATATTTGGCAGCAATTTTCGATGAATGTTTGTTGAAATTTTGACAAACTATTATCGGATTACTGACAAAATGCCCAAAAAAAATTCATCACTTTTCTAACACACGTAATTCATCGAAACCCCGACAAAGAGCCATCGAAAAATGCCACCAAAAATGCGACCGGTTTATGTCGGAAAAGCGACGGAAACTTCGTCCATGTTTCAACGAAAAAAAACCACAAAGATTGCAAAATGTCTCTTTCCGAACATCGAAAAAGTGCCAAAAGTCTGTCACAATTTTGACGATGTAGAGCGTATATTACAACGTAAACATCATCATGCATACATCGAATTTGTCAGATGTTTTTTAGTATATCGTCACAATTATGAAGATATTGAGCATGTCATTACGACAAAAATGTCGTCACGCTTATAGCGCACTCGTTGGTATTTTCTGGTTGTTTGTCACAATTTTGATGATGTGTAGCAAGCCTTTACGATGAAAATTTTGTCGTGCATACAACAACTTCGTTGAATGATTCAAGGGGTTCGTCGGTATGTGTTCGTTGAAATTACGACAAAAATGCTTTGTTTAAAAAAAATAAATATATATTCGTTCAAATGAATGCTATTGCAAAAATATAATAAAATCTATTATATAATATAATGGATTACAAAAACATGTTCAAAGAGCATACCGGGAGGAAAGAACCAGAAAGAAAACCTCTGGTTGTAGCTCGAGTTGATACCAATTCTAAAATTTCCTATAGCTAATCCTATAAAAATTTTCGTGCATGCATGACCAAAATAGTTCAATTGGCCAAAATCACATAGTGATTCTATACAAAACAAAATAGCCAGTATATCAAATGGTTAAAGTTGATAAATTGTAGAGGATGTAGTCGCAAAATAGTCTTCACATATTACCCGCACAAAAAAGCATTTATCATAATTATCCTCATTCTTCCATGGCTTGCATGTCAGCTTTATTTTCATTCTGCTGCTCTTGAGGGAACCCAACTTGTTGTGTAGGCGGCAATTCTGAGTTGCTGGCTGTTTGTAAATCATCGATATTCCCTGTTCTTGGAGGGTTATTCAGGTCCAAGATTGGAGGTTGAATATTGTCATGAGCATGAGGACCTTGAGCACCTTAGGATGGAGAAACATTATCCTGAGCAAGAGGATTGTGAGCAACCGGATTACGCTAAGCAAGGAAAGAGTCTGCATTATCATGGCATAACATGAATAAGAGAGAATTGACTTTTTTATAAACTCTTTCTATCATATCTTGTCCAATGACCTTGTTGTGTCTATCGAATGCTTGCTAAATGAACCTAATACTCTGAATTTCCAAAGTATATTTAATATTGTCATACACTGAGATATAAGCATGACCATTGAGGAGAAAATGACGGGGAAAAAGACCTCCAATATGTGCTTGCCCTCTCCAAAGATCATAATGCTAGACCGCATGCAATAATTTGTTACCGGGGATGAATTCTTCTCTTACAAGCCTACTTGTAATTAGCTTAAGAGAATCGAATGATTGAAGCAAATGTAAGGAATTTGATAAAAAGATAAAAAAACAACTGAGAAGGGAAAATGATTCTTCTTGCCTGTGGAAATATAATTTCTTCCCCAATTAGTCACTTCACACATTTCCTGACCTAAGAAGTGTGAACTTTAAACACTTGCCCTAGGATTTTATCCAAAATATGGTCCGTGAAAGGCATTTCCTAGTGTTGAATTGAAACATTCACCCTATAGTTGCACGACATATACTCCATATGTGCCAAATGACAGCTTGAGCACTAGTGAGTTGTTTGAATTTCGCCTTCGTCTGAAGAAGATGAAATTTGTTGCATTTGAAACAAGGCATATAAAAAAGAGTGATTCACACCCCTTTTCTCCTCTTTAAAACTGAATGCAAGAAGCATAGTATAGCTGGGTGCATTTATTAAGCAGTTGTTACAGAAAAATATACCACCTGTTTCTTGAACCTTGAGAAAATATGATAACTTACAGAAGCAAATAAGACATCACAAGTGGCAATCTCGCACGCATCGTAGGCTTTGAAGTGGTATGGAGCACGAATTAATACTTGTGAAATCATTTCGTGCATTACATCCTTTACACAAGAAAAGGCCTTTCACACATGTATTCTTAGAGCTTTGATGAATATAAGTACACATACATCTTCTCCCCCTACCGATTATAATTGCTATTATTATCAATAAAAGAATGCAAGATTTAAATCTTGCAATATAATGATGATCATCTTTGATAATTGCCATTCCCGTGAGAGCAACATTTATGATAAAGTTTGCTAACATTCATAAGATATATCGCTTGTTAGTTTCATGTCTTTGTTAAACACAATTCCTCCTTCACAATGTCTTCCAGGTGAGGAAATAGTTTTAAGTCAATGCCATCAATTGTCGAGTCTACTTCTATGTTATTGCACCCCATATTTTCTAGGTTGTCAGCTAACTTATTGCCTTCTTTGTATGCGTGTGAGATACTATATGATTCAAAGGAATCCAACAGAACCCAAACTTGTGTCAAAATATATTGAATGTGCCAATTAAGAACAATCAAAAGACCATTCCTTACACAATGAGATATATTGTTGTTCTCTAATCTATCATCAATTGAAGAGGCTTTGTATTCTTTTGTTGAGTTATAACCATGCCTTATTGCTCACTCATCTTACCTCTGTATCTTCATGCTTAGCAAATGAAGTGACCTTTGACCTCAAGCTTTATTAATACCTTTAACCTCACTATATTCCTATCATAACTATATCTAGCACTGTCCTCTCAAGGATTGATTCAGAGCTCCTATGACTGTCACAACCTACAATGACTTCTTTTGGTCTAGGTTACTACATTTGCTTTGAAACTCTGTCCTTTGTCAATGAATGTTTTGTGTAGAGGATATGCCTTCACAAGTTTTGCTGCTTTAACAGTCCCATATACCTTTGGTCTATATAGAAAATAATGCCCTATGAGCTGTTACTCACTGTATATTCTCTGAGTTTGACATTCACAACTTCTTTTTTATGACAGATATCCTTAATGAAAATCAAAAAATCCTTTGAACTTCTTCACAAAAAGGCACACAAATGCGGAGAAAGGAAAATAATGCTTTCTACGTCAGGGTTTTTGCTTGTTAATCTTTGCTTCGAACTAACCCCACATATTGCTACAGTAACAATGTTGTCTTCCTGTAACAGTCACAAATACTTAGGACAATCATAAAAAATAGGGTTCATTCTCAATTCCCCTTCACATCACTCTCAATTCCCCATACCCAATCATATAACATTAATTATTCATTCATCCATTAATAACATATAACATTCATTCATTAACATATTCACATTCATTCATTAACATATAATATTCATTGTTTCAGTTTTTACATATTATAAAAAATATGCAGGTTGTCATAATATGATTACAATCACTTTTTATTTTCTTTTTTGAAGCTAAATAGAGATGAAGTGGAACATCATTTTCCTAATCATCTATCCCTTCTTTAGTTGTTATGTCCCCTGCTCATGATCTTAATGTATTCCTAGTTGTGTACTCACGATGTGGAGGCCACTACAAGGGGGGGTATGTTGCAATAATAAATAATTGTTAAATTGATATATTTTATTATCATCGTTACAAGTATTTCATTAATTAAAATAACATTAGAGTGGTTCTCTTTACCTGATGGGGCCACATCATGTTCCTGATCTTGTCTTATATCCTCACGCTCAACATACTGAACACCCTCTAAATCCTCTCAAGTTGAAACACGAAAGGTTACATTAATTAATACACCAATTGCAATTAAAAATGTTTAAAATAACATTAAAGTGGTGCTCTTTACCTAATGGGGCCACATCATGTTCATGATCTTGTCTTATATCCTCATGCTCAACATGCTGAACACCCTCTAAATCCTCTAGAGTTGAAACACAAAAGTTTACATTAATTAATATACCAATTACAATTAAAAATGTTTAAAATAACACTAGAGTGGTCCTCTTTACTTGATGGGGCCACATCATGTTCCTGACTTGTCTATCCTGATCATGCTCAACATGTTGATCACACTCTACATGCTCTAAAGTTGAAACACAAAAGGTTACATTAATTATACACCAGTTCCAATTAAAGATGTTTAATTGTATAAATCCATAATGTTTTGTATAGCACATGAATACATCCAATACCGAGATGCACACGACCATGACCGTCATTTGCAAGTTGTGCTCCACCCTCACTAGGTTGCATTCCAATGTCATGTGCAATATTATCATTACTTGCTTGTTTAAAACAAATAGGCACATAATTACTTTATGGTGGGAATTAATATTTATTAGTAGATTGCACAAGTATTCAATTTTAAATAAACTTCATTGAGTTTATTTACATGCGTGTCAGATGCAGTGGAAGCTTATGTTTGCCCTGTCAAGAGTCTTAGGCATTCAACCATGACTCCATAGCCTTGCTGGAAGGCAATCTTTAGGTTGTCTTCTATGGGCACTCTCTTGAATTCAGAGCCTTGCATTTTTGCATAAGGTCATGAAATTTGCTTATATGGTGTGAAAAAACCAAAATTGTTTGCAATTTATTATTTGGATGCTATATTTCATTTATTGATACTTACAATTCATGCGGCTAATTTCATATAACCACCATAGCCAAGTTTGTGTTGCCCGCGTTTTTCTACTCTTGCCTTTGTTGCCTTCGATGTGTTGGACAACCTATGAAAAGTTTGAAATACGTTAGATTATGTAAAAAGAAAGAGTGACCAATATATAATTACATTGTTGATAGTATCACATACCTTCCTTGGCTCGGTGGTGTCTTTCCCTTTTTCTTCTCAGCCTTCTCCTTTCCATCCGACACTAGGTCCTTCCACTCCCTCTCCAGAACCATGGGGGGTGCTCATACTTTTTGTTCTTCTCTAAATGTGACCTATATTGGTCCCTCACATACTTTAGATAGGTACCAACTTTCTTAAGTACCTTGGTTCGGTTGAATGTGTTATTATCGAACAACACAACTAAACGGTTAATGAGCTCATCTTTTAAATCTTCATTTTGGGCATTCCACCGTGTACATATGGTGGGTCCGAAGATCTCTAATGTAATATGATTTAGATGTTTATAAAAAAAATCATTTCTCGCAAAAAAATCATGGGATCATTAATCTAAAAAGAGTGATCAATAAGTAAATTTCAAATGGATTATATATAATAGTAATAAAAATATTTTAAAGTACCCGAGACCTTCTCTATCTTTATGGGAATGAAATCCTCAGTCACCACAAATGTGACCGACAATGTTCTCGTACTAGTAATAAGAGAAGATACAAGAAATGTTGCTAAAACCTCATAAGTACTAGTGGCCTCTGCATCCCCAAGTACATGTCCTGATGCATGTTCTAGAATGTATTCACCGATAGAGGGTGCACTACTTGATGCCTACATGCTATGTGTTGCTGACATTTAATTCGACAATATAGGCACAAATGATGGGGTTGAATGATGTGATGTATGCGTAGGAAGGTCAGGATCGACACTTGTACCAACCCTACTCTCCATGCAACACCTGCAATACCTTGATCATGGCTAGCAACATCACGAGGATGCAAAAAATCCTGTAAAAACAACACACATTTTAGTTCATGACATAAAAGAGTACAAAATATAAAACCATGAATGAACTTATGTTATAATTAAAGATCTCATGACAACTTACCTGCAAGTTTCATGCTCTCTGACTCAATATATTAACCCTTTCTCTTTTTTCATCTGTTTGAGGCACTATGAATAATAACTGAAGGATTTCTGCATTGCATTTTTTTTGGGCCTTCCTTATCATATCCAGAGGGTTTGCAGAATATGCAATGTCGTAATCACATAATAATGAGTGCAACTCCCTATGGATTCTCTCCTCTACTGTTGGTGCCTTTCCTCTATCATCTGATTGCGAGAAGAATATTAAAAACATTATCGAAATTAACATTATCATTGAGTGTGAATTGAGTTGTAGTATGAAAGCCTTGAAGGATCCAAGTCAATACGATTCACTCCCAATTGTGTTTTCTTTATGAAATATTGTGATCAAAATTAGAATGTGATCAGGTAATGAAAGCAAGGAATTGACAGTCCTAATTCGAGACAGTAACATGAAACAATGAGGTAAACCTATCAGGTAGAAGTGCTTGAAGATGCATCACAATCTGTGCTCTATCCCGGAGCCTTCCTCGTACGATCAATGTCCCACTGTGACAAAAATTAAATATAAAAAAACATTAGTGAAAGGAAACCAATAGACTTACGAAAAATAACATAATAACAAAATGGTGTATTGGAGTCATTAATTGGAGGTTGGGTAAAATGGTATATAGTATGTACCACCCCCATAGTAACTGTGTTTGTAACTATGTGATTCAAATTGTAATGAATTCACAATTCTTCCCCCGTAGTTATTGATTTTATTGCACATACGAATACACGATTTCCCTTGCGTGCCTCGAAAATGCGATTGGGTTGCTTATTTGTTGACCCAGGTCATGTACTATTTATAAACCCTGCAATATTCTTTGATTCTTTTGGCCTTCCATCAATGTACATAGCCACTCCTTTATTTTGATCCTTATCTTTTAGCTATATATAATTTGCTGACAGTGCATACCTACGCATACTTCGTGTATATCGAACCAGCTGCATCCAATCTTTGTAACTGTAATAGGGTCTAACATACTCCATCAATTTAGTAGCTTTGTCGTAACAGACCTTTATGCCGTCCATGCAAAATAGGAACATACCATGTAATGACGATGGTGCTATGAGATATATCCTCTTGTTGACACAAAAATCAATGTTTATTAGAGGAAGTTCCTTGGGTACCCATTTTTTTCGTAGATGTTTGTACCTCAAGGGCACCTCGCTGTCACTTATGCTCTCATCATCATAAGAACATGACCCCCCTTCAGCAAGAAAAAATTCCACGTGTTTACGAAATTTTCTTCTAATCTTTTCACCTCTAGTTGATCTCCCTCTTTTAGACCTACTACATGTCTCCCTTTCCTCTTCTCTTCCCAAATTTCTCTCGCTCGAGGAAGACAAATCTGACAAATATCTATTTGGTGGTACCTGCACTCCATCGAATGAAAGAGATAGTTACCAATAATTCCTTGAGTTTTTTCATGATCCATCAAGATGTGGGCGAGCATAACTATAAGGTGACAAAGAGCATCTATAAGAGATCATGGACTTAGTAGAGGTTTCCTGGAAGATGGACTTAGTTTTCATCACCGTTCAACTTGGCCAGTTATTTTTCATGGACTTTGATTTGATTTCAAAAGACATTGATAAAGCTAAGATGTATGTCATCTTGTGTCATTCGAGATTTAGAAGATCATGCAGTGGTAGAAGGCTATGGGAGGATACCAAATGGAACCAACAACCTGGCAGAAGAAAGGGCTCTGCTATTTGGTATTAAATTAGAAATTAAAAATAAGGTCAAGAATCTTATAATTGAAGGGGATTCTCAGATCATTATCACAACTTTGATCAAGTCCCAAACCCCCAACTGGCAGTTATATTATATTATTCAGGAAGCAAGAGAGTCGATCTCTCGTCTAGATTCATATCAGATTATGCATTGCTATAGAGAAGCCAACAAGATGGCAAACATTTTGACAAATAGGAGATGTGAACAAGAAGAGAAAAATATTACTCTTTCATCAAGGGAGCTCCATGAAGACCAAATTCTAATGGAGCAATTGGAGAGCGATTTCAACAAAGTTTAAGTATCATTTTACTAATATATTTTATTGTTGTTGATCATAGGAAAGACCTTCTATGCAATAAATCAATGAGATATGATGTAAATATCTTATCCAAAAATAGGTTTCTTTTTTATTAACCATTGTATGGATAAAGATATGGCAGGTTGGGCTTATGACATAGGACACAACTGAAAACGTACTCTCGTGACTTGGAATGCCACTTCAGGTGGATGCAAAGTATTCAGTGTAATGATGTAATTGGAAATAATGGCTTGTATACGGGGTGTAGAGCCAACTCAAATTAGTCGGATCGCACGTTTGGAATAACATCTCACAATGTTCAAAACTGGGAATTAAAGAGCATGTTTTTCATAGAGGCACACTTCATGACATCGGGCCAGGGATAGGAAGACACATGGAGAATCAAGAACCAGGGAAATAGTCTATTCAAAATGGCGAAGGATTTGAAAAATAATCCATATCCTTTACAATAGGATTCTTACATGTGACATTATGGAAATAATTTCAGCATTCAATTTGATGCAGGCAAAGGCTACCAATGTGGAAGTCGAGGATAGAGTAAGGACTTCATACAAAGCTACTCCACACAAGTACATAGGTACTCCACACAAGTTACTAGAATTCCAATGTCCTTCCTCACCGTTTGTGTAATTTTATATATTTGTATTCCAAAAGTTATTTACAATGTGGAAAGGTTAAATTCATCTCTGCGTAGTGTTTCCTGGCTCTAGAGTTCATTACAAACAATGTTCTACAATTTTGAGTGGTCTACCTTCATAAGCAGTTATTATGGCATCAAGAAGCCAGCTTTGTGGGAGGATGCAAAACTTGGGTCTTTACGCAAATGTCCATCCACTGAGCATGTTTGACACGTTTGCAATACTGTGTGGAAGTGTCGAATGGGTTGTGAGGACACTCATAGGTGAAAATGGATTATGGCACATCTAGTGGCTACTCCAAGCATGGTGGCTTCAAGGCTGGCTTCAGCGGTTATGGATCTCACACATTCAAAAGACTATACCAGGCTGATAATTGGGGCCTTTGTTCACTCGTTTCTTTTCACTTGGGAAGAGCTCAATTTATAGTTAAACAAATATGATATTTTTGCTGGAGATATCTAGTGGGGTGGTTTCCTAAATATGGATTTCTTTCTTTTTGATTCAGTGCCACGTTCAGTTTTTCTCTCCATATATGGGTTTGGATATTCTTCTCCACAACCCTTTCTTCAATGGGTCCAACAGCATGCCCTCCAAATTGGTGAGCCCCTGGCTATAATAGCAATGACAAAGTTTTATGCAGTTTGGGTTCTTAGGGAGCACGCTTTGTTAGATCCGCATGGAAAACATTTTGCATTCCCTCTTCCCATAGATGACACCTTGTCTCAGGAGTCTGACATTACTACATAAGAAGAGCTCGAGAGGGTGTTGAATTAGGTTTGATATTAGTTGTCTCCCTACTCCAATTTTGTTGCCCCATGTTCATACTTTGTATATTTTGTTGAAAATCTCCTTTTGTCCATAGTTGGGCAATATTAGTCAAGGTGTTTTTAGTTTGGATCTTGTAATCTCTATGTAATTTCTTCTTATTTTATATTAATATATTATAGGCCTCGACCTTTCACTTAAAAAAAATGTTATTATTCCTAATGTCAAGCCTTCTAAAAATAGTTTACTCATGAGATTGCTCAGATTAGCTTATTCTAGCACAAACTCTTCATTCCTTATATCCATGTGTTAATTTTGGATACCCAATAGTTTGATGCTATGTTCTAGTACACTTTGACCTTCAACCATGTTTATATTAAACAACTTTATGTCAAAACCCATCATCCAAAATTGATTAAGGTTGATTGCATACATTCTCCTTGTTTTAGGTTTGCCACATGATCAAGTTCTTTAACAGGAGATCAAGTTATTCGAATCAAGTTATTTAATTAAAGAGCTAAAAGGCTCTATAATGAATGGTTCATAAGGCACAATGCTTGTTGTAGGTTTTGCAAAAAAAAATTTTTTTTGCCCCAATAAGCCCTACCCACTCAATGTAAAAAATCACACTACCATTTCAACCCTGTTTAGTAAATTGGAAGGATTTTATAATGGATTTGAAGATTAATGGGAGTTGACCAAAATATAGAATGCAACACTTATAGTGGATTTGCTGGCACTTGCACTTGTTCTTCCTCTTTCTCCCTCCATTTTTCAATTTCTGACTAGCTGGATGCTTTGTGGGCGACTTGAAATATTTTTCAATTTCCGGCTGGCTAGATGCTTTGTTGGCAGCTTGGTATTTGTATTGATCCTTGCAATCATTATGTGAATGGGGGTTCTGCTGGGATTGCTTACAAAACCAGATTATGTCTTCTAGTGTATCGTAGCCCCAACTCTCTGCTCCTACGCGCGCGAGATTCAAATAACAAGCCAAATAGACTATAAGGTCATTTTTATACTTTCAAAAGAAAATTTTAAATTTCAAATTTAAAATACAATTTGGGTCCAATTATTTTCCTTCATTTTAATTATTATGTAAACTTGAAGCACAAATAATAATCTAATAATAATGCTACTTTAGAAATTGCTCTGACATTCTAGAATAATATGCACATTTCACTATATTAATGTGTTGTAATATTATTTGTCCATTTTAGTTGGCTTTTCATTAAAGAGTTTGATCTAACATCTAATATCATGCAACATTTCCTCTAAGTAATCTCTTCAGTTTGCATGAATAAACTTCTTCATAGCTTAAATATAAGAAGATATAAATATGTAAATATATGCTAAGTCAATAAGAGTAGATGGTGCAAAGCATCTAGGTGGTATATAAGGATATGATGATATGATTGAGTCTTTTCTTATGCCATGAAGGCTTTTAATAATTCATTATTTTGGGTCTATTTTAAAATGGATAGTTTAAACAAGATGTGCTATTCATATATGAATTATGATCTCCAATGCATGCTTCACAAGTGGGACATTTTAGTGCTATAATTAATTTATAACAAATGGGTGGCCCTAGGAATTTTCATTTATTATGATTAGGGTTTAGGGTTAGAATTATGGTTAGGGACATTTTAGTGCTATAGGAAATTTATTATGATTAGGGTTAGGGTTTAGTGTTAAGATTTTATTTATAGTCATGGTCAGAATTATGTATAATAATGCATAGTTTATAGTCAGATTAGCATTAGGATTACGATTTGGTTTAGGTTTATGATTATGGTTAGGGTTAGGGTTTAGGGATAAGGTTACCTAGGATAAGGTTGGATTTATGGTTATGATTGGCATTTACATCATGGTTAGTGTTTGAGGCAAGGTTTGGATTTGGATTATGGTTAAAGTTAGGGTTTAGGATTAGTTTTGAAATTATGGCTATAAGGGTTAGGATTTAGGTTTAGCATATGGTTAGGGTGAGTTAGAATTATGGTTACATTAGAGAGAGAGAGGGAGAGAGAGAGAGAGAGAGAGAGAGAGAGAGAGAGAGAGAGAGAGAGAGAGAGAGAGAGAGAATACTAGTTTATTATTTTCATCCTTGAACTTGATGCTCTCTCTTAGGAGATGATCTAAACTTAGTTTTGTAAGCGGTATTGACACTGCTTTTTATATTGTAATAATGATTCATCTTGCATCCCCTCTGTAAAGCGGAAAATCGAACCCTAGGTGTTTCCCCACTCCAAGGAGAGAGAAAGGAGGTCACTAGGATTGACGGTTTTCACTTAGGAGAGACTTTACATTCAAAAGAGGGGTTGAAACCCACAAGATCCAATCCCACACAATGCAAGACTGGATTCTAAATGAGTTTCAAGGGTTGAGACATCAAGGATACCCTCTTTTGTAAAGAATGTAGATAGAAGGATTGAACTAGGAGTGCATGTAAAGTAAGAAAGATTCACTTATAAAAGGAGATAGGGATACGGGATGAAGCTACGGACCTGAAATTAGCAATAAAATGTCGAGACGATGTTGTCCTACAAGTTTGAGCGAAAGTTGACGGGACGATGGCGCCCGGAGTGCACACGGTCCTCCGAAAAATCCGCGAAACGAAGGGGGATCTGTTCGTCTCTGCACAAGGATTCTAGATCTTCAATTACAGCCGCGTACCTGCAACCTACACACAGAAAAGAGAGGACGATTGGGGGGTTAGGGATTAGGGGTTTGCCTTTAGGTCAAACCCCGGTTTTGGAATTAACCAAGAAATGAGAATGCTGTAAATGTAAGTGTTTGTAATGTAATCAAGTACTGATACCTTGTTGTAAGAATGTTTGTATTCTTACATGCGAAGGTGTAATGATGTTGTAGGTGATCTCCTCTTCAATGGTTGAATCCTTGTCTTGAATGGAGACTTAGAATACTCAATTGCTTGAAGGAATGCTTGAATGCTTAAATGTTTGAATGTTTGAATATTGCTTCCACATCTTGCTTTTGCTTCCTCCCTTCCCCTTTCTAGGAGAGGAAAAGTAGTTTATATACTTGTCAATTAGGGTTAGGAGACTGATTTTTCCGACCTTAGGCCAACCTAGGAACATTATTTTCCAAATTGCAAACTTAAAGACCCGATGCCCAACAAGAGACCGGGCCCAAAATAGGGCTAGGGACTAGGGCGCTGGGCGCCATGGTCCCACCTCCCGGGACAGCAGGGTGCAAGGAGGATCAGGCCAAGGTGCAGAAATATGCAGTTTTTGATGTCGCAAGCAGGTTTCGGGGTCTCCATTCAGGTTCAGCATTGCACTGCCATCGTGAAGACCCAAATGCAGTTGAAATTGCAAGTGTCGCAATTTTAGGATGCTACACCCTCGAGACACCATATGACCCCCCAGGACACCATACAACCCCTTAGGACACCATATGACCCCTTAGGATACCATATGATGCCTTAAGATATCATATGGTCCTACTTGGGGTCGTATGGTGTGCTAAGGGGTCTTATGGTGTCATTAGGGGTCATGTGGGGTCCTAAGGGTTGTATGGTGTGCTAAGGGCCTGGGTGATTTGGACCTTTTTTTGTAAGCAATATTGGGACTTTTTTTTATATTATAATAATGGTTCATCTTGCACCTCGGGACACAATATGACCCCTTAGGACACCATACGACCCCTTAGGACACCAGATGACCCCTTAGGACATGATATGAAACCTTAGGATATCATATGGTCCTACTTGGGGTTGTATGGTGTGTTAAGGGGTCTTATGGTGTCGTTAGGGGTCATGTGGGGTCCTAATGGGGCCACACATGTGTTAGAACACCATATGACTCCTTAGGACTGTAAAGCTTTGATGCTAAAAGTAAACAAGATGAGAGGGGGGGTGAATCATACAAACTTAATCTTCAATATATTCAACAGATTCAACCTCGGTAGCTTATACTTCAGAATACATAACCAAAACTGTAAAACATTCAAACTCATGAACAGATAACATCACAACACATATAACACCAGATTTAACGTGGAAACCCAAATAGAGAAAAACCACTGTGGGATTTCGAACCCACTAAGAAATATACCCTTCTAGAGTATGCTCGATTAAAAGAAAATCCCGTTAAAGATTACAAACACATTGCTAGATGTGACCCGATTAAGGGATTTCCCTCAGATCTGTTAGGATCTTCACTTTGTTAGAAGTGACCTTGTCAAAGGATTTCAAACTCATTTAGAATGTTATCTTGCTAGAGGATTTACAAATAAGACTGTTAGGTCCACTCAGTTAAGAGATTTTCTATCACTTTACAAAATAACAGTAATAAAAATATATCTGCAACTTCACATCTAAAATGCTAAAGCAGATTCTTATTTGCTCAAAACAATCTTGTCATAAGACTTATCTAATCCCTTGATGGGCTTGTTGGGCTTCTCAATCTGTTCTTCAATCAGATCTTCAAGCTTCTGAGCTTGGTAAACATTCCTGTAGCATCACTGTGCATACATTTGCCTGCATGCAGTGTTTATCAACAATTCCTTATTTATAAACAATTTCTGACTGCTTAATCTCCTTGATCACATTTCCCATGATCAATCTTAGCCATCAGATCATCAAACTTGACTAGGTTCAATGTATCATTCGATTTGAAAATGTTTTACCTCGCCTTGGAACTTGCACTCCTTCCTTGGAACTTGTGCTAGGTTATTGCGGTTCAATATGTGTTGTAGATCTTCCTCTTGATTTTCCATTGTCGTAGATCCTTAACAAACTTCTTGCACGACATACCGATCATTTATTCATCTCCAACTCATCAGCATCCTTCATTAAATAATGCTTTTATCCATCCAATGCAATCTATTATAACTCGGTTGTTACTCGGTTAATACTGAACTGCACTCGGTAGACATTCTACCTTCTTTAACCGATATCGATAACCTTAGGGTTTACTGACTACGTTCCTTGCTTGGTGACATAATACAGTATTAAACTTATAATCAACAACATGTGTAGGATATCAAAACAATCAAAACACCATGATCTCATCATTGTCTAACTCGGTAATAGTTGCCCATTGAATAACTTATATCTCCCCTTTATTATCACATTCTTTCTGTGTCACTTACCGACCTCTTAATACTCATCAAAACATACTTCTCAAGATATGGAAACATCATACTTCTTGACATCAATGACAAAATAATATTATTAAGACAGTAATCATCCTCCTTTAGTTATATCAACAATCTCCAACAACCTTCTCAATATCCTTATTGAAATGCCAACAATCTCCTTTCTATTGTAATGCCAACAAGGACACCATACAACCCCTTAAGACATCATACGGTCCAAAAGGGTCGTATGGTGTGCTAAGGGGTCATATGGTGTCGTTAGGGGTCATGTGGGGTCCTAGTGGTTCAATATAGATTTCTAATATTTCTTGTTCATGGAGGCCTAACTCTTTTCCTTGAAATTGTATTTTTTGACAAATTATATTACTAATGGGATACTTTTTTCTTTTAAAACAAGATGCAAGTCAATTTTGAGTACGGTATGATATGGAATGAATGATAGTCTCATGAAGTAAACTGGATTGGATCAAAGTGGAGAAACCCATTTGATAAGTGTGAGGTTCAAGAATATTTTGGATAGATTTGAGGCATGGATAAGTTGGATTGGTATGATTGATAGGTTCATTTAGATGGCATGGTTTTGTAAGATAATGAATATTGGTATGATAATTATGTTGATTGGCTTGGAGGTTGGTTTGATGGTTGGGGTATGACAATCACAATCATAAACCTAAACCAAATCACAATCCCAACATGGTAATCTTAACCTTAATCCTAACCTTGACCCTAACCCTAACCCTTGCAAATCTAAATATTCACCCTACTCCTAATTATAATTTTGATCCCAACCCAAATAGTAATTCCAACTCTACCCTTAATACTAATCAAAACCCTATTCGTAAACTCAAAACCTATTATAATTATAATCCAAACCCTAACCCTAACCGTAATTCTACCCCTAACCCTAAGTACATAGTTCTGACCATGACATTAAACCCTAACCATGACTATAAATATTCAAATCTTAACACTAAACCCTAACCCTAATCATAATAATAAATCTAAACCAAACCCTAACCCTAATGCTAACCCTGACCATGATATAAGCCCTACCCCTCATTGTAACCCTAGCAAAGGTTGAAGCTACAAAAGTTTTATTATAAAAAATTTTACAACAGTACCCTGGATAAAATGTCTATTCCCACCTATTAGAATGTGAATGTTGTGAAGCATATTTATCCTAATTATCCCAAAAACCATCCCATGGGTTTGTTCATATCCTTATATATTTTTACACGATCCATGCCTCATAAGCCTTCAGAACAAGTTTTAAGATATCATGTGCAATCAATGAGGATCTCTGTCCATACGCTATTTGTTGTTTCGCAAGAGTCAAAAAATAAAGGATGTGAAATGGCGAACCTTTTGTTGTTTCGCGAAGTCTAAAAATGAAGGGTACGAAATAGTGAAGCTATCGCTATTTCGCAAGAGCTAAAATAATAATTTGCGAAATAGCGAAGACATCACCATTTCGTGAAATACAAAAGTGAAGATTGCGAAATAGCGAAGACATCGCCATTTCGTGAAAGACAAAAGTGAGGATTGCGAAATAGCAAAGACATTGCCATTTCACGAAATAAAAAAAGTGAGGATTGCGAAATATCAAAGAGATCATGATTTCGTGAAAGACAAAAGTGACGATTGTGAAATATCGAAATCGACGCTATTTAACGAAGGGAATCAACTACCACTTGCAAATTGGTGAAAAGGTCACAATTTCATAAGGATGAATAAAGTGGTTTGCGAAATAGCGTCAACAATATTTAAGCGGGCTATGCACATATGTGGAGGACCAAAAATAATTAAATGTTGCGAACTTGAATTAAAGGAGCTGATATTCGATTTAAATCACATCAAAAGTGCAAATTGAGCGTCGAAGAAATGCAGAAGTGAGAGTCGAGCTGGTGTAATACGTCGTAGGGAGCTGGGTGCTGCAGACAAAGATGAACAAGTAAGTCCATCTTCTTCTCCACTATTCGAATTGCATTTAAAAGAAAAATGCCTAGGAAGAAGAAGGAGGATGTAGGAAAAAATGAACAACCCAAGGTCCCTTTACAGAAAGCCCTTCTAGATGCATTACTAGGGTCCGTAGATACCGGAACTAAAATAATGTTTTAGGATGCCTGGGGAGAATGTAGAGATGCTGACATTCCTCACACTGATAGATCCCTTTTTTGGTATTTTTACAATAATAGAGATGAGAAAGTGCCTCGGCGAACCCCTGGAATCTTGACTTAGCGAAGGTCATAGTGCCATATGTGTTTATAGATGTAGAAATTATTGAGGTCTTGGCCCGTAATTATAAAAAAGAAACCATAACAGTCAGGGGAATTGATGGAAACCCTATTTTGGTCATCACAAGATCATGCATTGGAGAATGCTTTGGCCTGAATACATAGGTAATTACCAAGATTTATAGGGAAGAATACCTGGTGGATTATGAAAGGATGTTTAAGAGTTTTGGATTGAGAGAGGTAGCTTATTTCAGGAAAAGAGGCAAGGATGACAAACCAATGGCTGTGAATGATAAGGCTCCATTTTCGACACTCAAATTTATGGATTTCTTTTAGAAAATGTATCAAGGTCGATGTCAATTTTATGGTGATAATCATAGAAGTAGAATGCTAGTGGATTTAATGTATATGTCCTTGAGGATCCAAAACCCTAACATTAACCTAGAATTTGATATTGCCAGTCAGCTTGAAAGAATTATGCACAATCAGTTGGTTTACTGGAATACTAGCAGAACTTTTAAGAATTATTCTCTACTGTGTCATTTAAAAGACACGATGAAGTTAACTACTGTGGATGGTCAGGGAAAATGACTACTAGTTCAATTATGGTGTAGGATATGTGACAAGAATAGTACAAATTGTGATTACAAGGCATTTCATGATGCCTTTGTTGTGTGGATATTTAGGGCACTTGGGGTTTAGGTTGAAAGGATTCCTTATAAGATAAGGAAAATACTTAGGCTATTGGAATACAACCCAGAAAAGGGTCACACTCATAATTTCGCTAATTGGATCTTCAAGAATGATCATACTCTCCTTAGGGTATATGGATGCAAGCATGCCCCCCACCAGTTGCTAGTCTTTGTATCATAAAGGGTTGCCTTTTTAGAATTTATTTGGTAGATGATGTGGTTTGAGAGGGAAGTGAATGGACCAAGGAAGAAGGGGACTTTCTTTCCCCATGTAGTCAGGTATGTTGGATTGTCTATTGGTTATGGTTCCCTTGAACAAGTTCAGGATAATTTAAAGAAATCATATTGTCTGAAGGATGGAAGTGAGAGGGTCTATGACCTTGAAGGTTATATTAATTCTTTTATAAAATAATTTAAACATCAAATTGACATGGTGGAAGATATTTTCCATAATTGTGTGACTCCTCAAGATGTTATGCAAAGGTGGAAAACGTGGAACTTGTTAAAGAAATTGGAATATGGTAGACAAAAGAAGGGAAAACCATGTTTTCATCATGATCAAACCCATGAAATACTAAGGATGGAGTTGTCCTTGAAAGATTTTGAGAAGCTATACAAAAAAGCTACAAGAAGTGTATCACAAGAGGTTAAGCCCGATCCTCCAAAAAGGTATAGAAAAATGATTATCCATGATTCAAATTTAGAGAATGCATCGAATTCTCCCCCTCTAAAGAGGAAAAAACAAGATGAGAAGGTAACCGTAGTCACTTATGATGATTCAAAAGGAGAGGGGGATACTGAAGAAGCTGCTAGTGCACTCAAATCACGTGGTAAAGGTGAAAAGGTTGATAGATCACCTGGCTCAGCATCAATATTTCAAGAGGAATTCCATGGCTATAAGGCTCAACTTTCGGAAGGTGAAGAACCTGTTGATTTTATGGATGAAAGGGAAGCCATATCAACAAAATTTGTTGAAGATGAAGACTTTATCAAAACACAAGAATTCAAGAACTTTTGGACTCAAATGAAAATAAAAGATTTCAAGGAGATAAAGTGATTGAAATTGATGGGGATTAAAGAATCTAGACATGAGGAGGTTATTCAATGAAAACTCAAGGAATTGCATCTTGATGAGGTCAATTGTACCTTGGAAGAGGCTAGAGAGATGGTGTAGAAAAGTGATATGCTCATTGTTCCAGGGTTGACTCTCAAACATTTTTTCTTGCTTGACCAAGTTAGAAAACAAGAGGACCCTACACTTGTTACTGAGTTTGATACTGATGAGAAGATAAGTGGATCAGGGTACAATCCCAAAACTAAAGTTTTGGTCACATGGGTGAGTTTTAAGGGCCCTCATAAGCCCAAATTACTTGACATTGTCAAAGGAAATGATGGAATGGCATCGGTGCAAACAATGGAAACCCCTTCTCCTTTGGTATCAGCTGCAAAATTAATGCACAAAGCAATGTTTAATAAAGACCAGGTCAAACATATGCAAGAGAAATTAGAGGAGGCACAGACTAGGGAGACAAATGAACAGAGCCATCAATCAATTTTACCTTAAGAATGTTTGTTTGAAGAAAGAACTGCAAAGATTAAAGAGTAGTAACCAGAGAAAGGCACTAGTACTACATAAGGATGTCTCCTTTGTACCAATTGATGTATAGGATGTTGAAGTGTCAAAATAAAAAATGGATAAGTATGTAGAGGAAAATCACCAATTAAGAATTATGAATGAAATGCTTTTACAAGAAATCCCTAAGCAGGTGTTAAATAATTTAGAGCAAGTACTGACATACAGGGTTGATTTGGTGATTAGTAAATGTGATGAAGTATATGTTTGATACCAAACTCTATTGGACATGTTAGCAACATTTTCTAAACATAAGCCACAATTAGATGAGCTCTCCAAGAGGTGGAAGCCCTCTCATTATGATTTGATCAGGCTTCGTGAGGTTACTGAGAGGGCCAGATGTACCTGGTGAAATCAAAGAAACGAAGGAAATGATTGATACTATTATTAAGGAAATAGATTACATAAAATAGGAAGAAGGAAGAATAAAATAAAAATTATCCTTCTTTTATAGTATTAAGAATTGGACGCTCCCTAAATTCATTGATAAAGAGGGTCGTGTAAAGAGTTTGGAAGAATGGAAAATAGAGTATAAAAACATGGTTTTGCGGATCATTTCCCATTTCAAGGAAGATAAAGACTTCAGTGTTAAAAGTTTTAACATGTTCCTAGATAGGGTTGTTGCATTGGAAAATAGATTCTCAAAGTTTGTGGTCGAAGTTAGAGCTATTACTAGCAAGAAATGAAAATACTATTTGCTTAGTATGCTAGATATTCTCTATTACCAATGGCCTACTCATGTTCAAATCTTAGAATGGGTAGACGAGTACTTAAGAACCACCAAGATGTCTTCCCAGAAGAAGAAACAGGTACTTGAAGGAAAGGAGCAAAATGGCGGAAAATCACATGTTGAATTAGACCCTAGGGTTATTTCTTCCTTGTTTCAAGCATGATATTCTCCAAAAAGTTTTTTTATAGTTATCTTCTTGATGTGTTAGTTTATTATGTTTTATCTTAAGTTGTTAGTTATGAAAGGATGCAATTGTAAATGGCCTGAAGGTTGTTGCTTCTCCTCATTTTGTATAAAGGAGAAACCAAGAACAAATTCTAAAAGACATTAGAAAATAGAATAGGAGCTAGATTAGAGGAAGCAGTATACCATGTACTCATACTTTGAAGATTAATATATAGATCCAGTTTCGTTTCTCTGCAATTATGGTGTGGAATTACCTTCTTGTCAAATTGGTCCTTTGTGATTATTAATTCAAGGAATTAATTGCCATTTTTAAAACTTGTGCAAAGGAATTACTTTGTGATTATTAATACATGATGGGCCATCTCTTTGCAAATACTAGTGTTTACCAGGCTCAGGAATATGTTGACCACTTGGGGTCTATTAATATCTTCATTAGAGATAATTAGTTCTTAAAATTATTCTCTTTTAGAAAGACATGTCTTTTCATTAAAAGAACTCTTATTTTCCCTATATATGGGAAATCATTTTATAATATTAAGATATACAGAACATATATGTTAATTAATCAGTTGTAAAGACTCTTATTTTCAAGCAATACAAAAGTCAGTTGTCTTATTTTTAAATGTGATGTGGAGTTTTTCATTTCCAAATCAGTTCTTTGTTATAATTATCTATGGTTGATAATTGCTACTCTAAGTCACCGTGTGAAGAAATTGCACGTTGTTACATAGTTGGACCATCAAGATACATTTGAGATTTCAGACATACATATTTCATATAACACTTATAAATGACTTTATTTACTCATAAGTTTCTAATTTCTCATACATCAAGGCATAAAAGTTTTGTTATGTTTTGACACATAAAGATTCATTTTACCATCTTTTCATCCACATGTCAAGAGATAATGAAGGGGAAAGAGAGAATTGATTTCAAATAGGACATGACACTAAAATCTGTATATTAAATCTTGCCCTCCTATAATCATTAAGAACTTTGTTCACATTTACTTATTTATTTTAACCACATGATACCAGATTAACTAATATGAACAGTCAGGTCATAGCACAAGAATATGGAACATGATGTCAACTTAGCAAATAATGACAAATAGAATGCACAACAACTCGGATTACTTTAGGATAATATAATAAATAATTTAACAAGAATTTCAACACCCAGGATATAATACCAAAATAATCATGGAGTAAATCTAGCAAATTACAACAAATAATGTGCAAATTACAACAAGTCATTGATCTTCTTCTTCATCCAACTCTTTGTCTGTATCATCCGATCCAGATTCTGTTAGGCCTCGGAGACAACTGAGAGGGGGGGGGGGGAATCAGTTGTCAATAAATTTCAAACCAAATATAACTTATCCAAACTTAATGCTCAATACCGGTAAACCAAACTTTATGCCAATAGACAGTTTTATCAGTTAATTGTTGTAGTCACATAAATATGTCCATTTAATTAAATGAATATTTCCTATTTATTTGATTAAAAATCCACTAGCCATCAGTTAACTAAAATAACATTTAATTAATTCATCTTCAAACATTCTCCTATTAATTAAATAAATTATTCAATTTATTTTAATTAATTTAATCAAATTCACAATCAATTAAATGAATAAATCTATTTATTTAATTAAATCCCCCTTTTCCTCTTTTAAATAAATTAACATTTATTTAAATCATTTATCCCCCCCAACTTGCATTTTCCTACAAATGCAATTTGCACACATTTATTGAAATAAATGAATTTTTATTTTAATAAAATCCTATTTTCCCTCACCCACCAAACCCACTTGCAAATCTAATCCCCTTCTAGATTCTTCTAAACCCTTCCTAATTAGCCTAATCCATTCCCTAATTATTGTCACATTCCTAAGCAACTTTAAGTCACTTTTCAAAGACTCCAAAGTCTTTGAAAAGCATTTAATGTTTTGTGTGTTCAACAATTTAACCTCCAAAGTCTTCCAAAACCACTAATGGCTCTTACATGACCATTAATGGCTCTTACATAACCATTCATGGTTATTTCAACTTGCACTCATATGTCTCATCAAGCATTTATTGCTTTGACCATGTTTATCCCTTTTGCCTTTGCATAAGAGTTTATCCATTGGATAAAAGCTTTATTCTTTGAATAAAGAGTTTATTCATTCAACTAACCTTGACCTTAACTCCCAAGGTCATGTCAAGCATTTAATGCTTATTCCCTCTCCTATCAACCTATCTCATATTGACACTTGTCATCCTGGGATTGGGTTGAAAGCCCTCACATGGATCTCAAATCATTCAATCCTGACCCTTGTTGAGATTGCTCAATCTCAACCATCCATTGCTCCATTTTTCCTATAAATAAAGTTCATTTCTTCATAATCTAGATCCTGAAAACTTGTATGCATTTAAGCTATAGGCATTTTGAGAGAGCATTTTAGCATAATCAACTAATAATATTGTCATTTTGGTTAAAATAAATCATTTTAGTATCAAAAGCATAGTATTAGCTTTTTATTCACATTTAGAGCAAATACTTCAATCTCAAACCTCCATAAGCATCCATAGTGCAAAAAGTTGCTGAGAGCTACACTATTTTGGAACTTGGAGAGGAGAGGAACAAGGGAGAAGAAACCAAGAGCATGTTAGGAGGCATTTGGAGATGCCTCATCATATTTACCTTCTTAGTTAGATATTTTATTATGCTTTTGATATCTCTTTTGATATTCTTGTGTAGGAAAGTATTTTGTTTGTGATTTCTGACACTAACGGTTTACCTTTTCTTCTTGTTTGTGTCTTGATATCATTGACTAACCTTCCCTTTTTTCCAAAGCATCAATTGTAATACCAATAAAGTTTAATGCATGAAACGGAAAGAAAATAACATCCACAACACATAACACAAATATTTGTACGTGGAAACCCTATAAGGGGAAAAACCACGATGGGAAACCTTACCCACAATTAGATGATACTACTGCAGATAGTATGTGTGTACAATATGGAGTTTGCACATGCAGAAAGGCCAACTGCCTAGAGCTCACTGCTCAATCACAAAATGAGAGTCACACTGACTACAATTGGATGGTTAAATCCAATGATAATGTACTACTCAAAATAACATCTTCATATGCTGGATTCAATACTGGTTTAGCTCTGATTTGCCTTCTTCAAACCTTCCTTCAATCTTGAATGATGTCTGCATGTATAGCTCTGCTAATATTCACATATACCTTATTGCAATCCTCACCACTATATTACCTTAATCTCACAAATGAGATCTTACATTTATACCATAACCTAAGACCAAATGAGTAGGTCTGCTCACTAAGAGATATTACAATAAAGTCAATTACAAATGAATCAATATGTGATGCATCATGTCGGCTCAATGCATTAACAATAATAACAAATCATCTTCATGACGTGCTGATCTGGAATATATATGCTTGTTGGTGCATAACCTGGACCTATTTCGTCGATAGCAACAAATATGCAAACCCAATTAGACCAATGAACAAATCACTAGAACCAAGTGTCCAAACAATGTCTTCGACATAACCAAGTAATCTCCAAATCATTCCAAGTGTCGGTGAACAATATAACTGCCGGTAAACCAGATACCGATGACTGTGCATAAATCACTGAACATGCCGGTGAACATAACCAAGAGTCTCCAAGTGTTGATAAGTGTTGACAAGTGTTGACATCAATGACAAAACCATACCAACAGATTTGACATTGTAAGGATTGGTCATATCATCATCGTCGTCATTGATATCAGTTTCAATAATGTCATCATCCACATAGATATCATCTTCATAAAAATTGACTCCTACATCATCATGATCTAGTTCATCTTCATCGAGCACATAATCAACTAACTATTGATCCTGATCATCATCTACATCATCTTCTAGTTCTTTGATATCTTCTTCTTCCACCACATTATACTTTACTGACCTTGCTCTTGGATCATGTCTAACAACAAATGACCAACACAATTTACCTAGAACCTCTGAGTAAAATACCTAGTCACATTGGCTTGGAAGAACATAGGGCTCATTTCCAGATCTCTCAAACAACCTTGTATTAACCATGGTAAATCCATTATCATGTTCAATAACAGTTCTGTCAGGATCATTTTCATTCAATCGTAGCATGTACCATTGGATGACGAACATAACTAATTTGAAGGACTTAAAGTCACACTCAAGTATATCATCCAAAATCCCATAGTATCAATTTTTTGAGACTTCTAGATGAAACATGAGTCACCTGAAAGATTGCAATTATCCTAGAATCACAAGTTTTCTTCATGCCATCCAACTTTTTGGTTCGAAATTTACTACCACTGCACCACATAGCCTTGTGGTGTTTCACCTACAATATGTCAAACCTGTTAAAATTATTGCATCATCAGTTGATAAACATATTTATTCTTGGCCGAATGTATGCAAAGAAAAAAAACTCAACATATATATACATCAATAATATGATTGAAAATAATTAAATAATATGGGTTATTAATATATTTATACATACCTATTTATTTCTTAAACCATATGATAAATCAATTTCCCTTGGTGTAGCATTGGAATCTCCATTATGATGAACTTCTTTAACCAATGAAGCCACACCTTCCCATGTTAATGTGTGACCAAATTGTTGACGTCGTTCAATCCATACTGTCATCCAATCAAGATTGTTGACGTACAAATATAGTACATCCCACTCTCAACCGACTGTATAAAAAAAATTGAAATTCACAAACGACCTATAATTAGTTAATTACCACGGTATATGACCTTAATTTATAATTGATGTATATTGAAGATTAATAATATAATAAGTACAATATACGTAAAATCCAAATGTAAAATGTATTCTAATTAATCTCCATGACCATCTTATAATTACCTCTCACTTTCCTCAATCTACCTTTCCCCATCGGGGACTCCCCTTCGAATTTGTTAATGGAGTTGGGATCCCAAATGCGATCTACATGGAACTTTGATGCAAACTTAGGAAGGTATTTAGTAATATACACTATCGTCTAGTATATCATATATCCCTCCACCATAGAACCCTTAGGATATGCTCTTTGTCTAACCAAAGCCTTCAAAAAGTTTAAGTGTCTCTCAACCATCCACATTGACCTTATGTGTACAGGTCCACACAACTCAATCTCCTCAACTTGGTGTATGAGGTAGTGTTCTTGTGCATTGAAAAATGTCGAAGGAAGACACTTTTGCATTTCACACATTAGACGAGGAATTTTTCTCTTCTAATAATTTATATCTTCTTTATGGATTTCTTTGGATGACAACCATCTACAAGTGATTCAAGGTGCAAATATATTAACGAGATTTAATAAAAACATACAATATATTACATAACAAGTAAAACAAATAGCAAATATAAGATCTATACAATGAATTGAACAAATATCGCTACTTACCTCATGTATTTTCCAAGATCATATATAACTTGCTTGACATTGTTGTCAAAGTTGTCTGGGAGAGATAGAGGTAGAACATATTGCAACAATTATAAAATTTTCTTTTCATTATTTTTCCAAAAGTAGTAAACATAATACACTGAAAAGTACCTGTAGTATATAAATATATATATAATATACAAGAATAATTACCTTAATGAAGGTATGCCAATCATGTGTTTTCATCCCTGACCCAAATTCACCTTTCTTTGTTATGATATTGTTTATGTTCACAACAAATCCTGTGGGAAATCAAATTTTTTGTATGACTTCTTTTATAGCATTGCTTTGCTGCTCCATTAATAACCAAGGAAGGGCGCTTATATTAATTTGGTCTCCATCGCTATTTAATTGAATGACATTTTTCATTGCATGATTGGCTTCTTGAATGTCACTACAAATTTTGACATTTTTTTCTTTTTCATGCCTTCCATCCAATATTTTCCATAACGTTTCTGCTAAATTATTTCCGATATGCATTGTATCAAACAAATGCACAATTTGTAGCTGCTCATAGTAGGGCAACCTACTAAATTGTTTGGGATAACTTTTTAGTTCATGTGGAAGCCGACCATTAATGCCTTGACAACCTTCATGAAGCATATAAGTTAAACAAATTAACAACGACAATCATTGTCAATTACAACATGAGTCAACAAAACACAGTATAAAAATATAAATTCCAAACATATCATATATGATAGACAAACAATTTGATTCGATGTATAACCTTGACGATTAATTCTATTATATTTCAACTTCCATAGGTGAGGTGTCATTCTTCATGGTTTTGATGTTATCTCTTTTTTCGCATTGAAAGGATGTTTTCCAGTAGTTTGATACTTATGATTTCTGTGGAGGAAGTGCCTATACTCATCAGACACCTGCTTTCCTAAACTTGTTGAATGATGAGATTTCATCTTTGGACCACAAACTGGACATGAAAATTTTCCCTATGTTTGAAGACCTGCAATATCATATATAATTGGATTAAATATGTCAATTTTTATAATTATATATAAAGAATATATTATTAAAAAAACATGCATGATATCTACTTCATAAAATTAAATATTATTAAAATGCAGTCGAACGTTATAACATACCACAAAAATGTGTTAGCCCTGGTGCATCATGAATTGTCCATACAAGCATTGCATGGAATTGAAAGTGTTTTTGTCCTATTGGTCTAGAGACGTCATACACTATGACGCCATTCCATAATTTTAGTAACTTGTCAATAAGAGGCTTGATATATACATTCATATCTTTAACTTGGTACTTACCTAGTTGAATGAAGATAAACATTACATAATGATTATAACCATTTTACTGCAATATATATAAATTAATTTACATGACTATTAAATGAAAAAGATATGTCATTATGCAACAAATAAGACAAATGAGATGCTACTATGTTAAAGAAGATTGATGTAAATAAATACCTGGAACAATCATTGCCAACACTATGTGCTCCCTCTTTATTGACATCCATGGAAGAATGTTATTATTGATAACAAAAACATGCCACAACGAGTAAATAGATCTCATCTCTCCAAATGGATTGACACCGTTCGCTGCCAATGAAAGCCTGAGATTACGAGGTTCTTCTTTAAAGTGTGGCCATTTTTCCTCCATGTCCCTAAATGAAAAACCATCTGCAAGAATTCGAAGAATGTCATCCCCACTTCTATTCCATGCATGGTAATACATAAATTGCGCTAAGCTTTTGCATCTAAATAATCGTTGCATACGTGGAATAATGAGAATATAACGAAGAACCTTGCGAGCCACCTTTTTTATTAGTTGATCTGTTCGATATCTACTAATATGACATTCCGGGCATTTTGTTGAAAATTCATGTTGTTTATGATATAAAATATGATCATTGGGACGTGCATCTATTGCTTGATACTCCAATATCTTTCATAATGACATATAAATCTCAGTATGAGCAAGGTAAAATATTTGATGGTGGTAACAAAAATTCACCTATCAATCTACAACAAAAAAATAATTTGTTATAATATAACAAACATTAATGGTACATATTTGTTCCTTTATTTACTATTGATGAACTAACAACAAAAATAGATGAAAAAAGATGACATATATAACATACCTTAACATCTGTGAGATTGCTATGTTGGATAAACCATTCAAGTTCACCAACAACAATACAACAGAGAGAAGAGTTGTTTGGGAGCCTTAATAAAGGGGCTCCTATGCCTTCTCAAGTACAGGTAAATCATGAACATCATCAAAGTCATCTAGATCATCATCATGATTATTTGTGCCACTAAATGTTCCATGGATCAATGTATTTGTACCATCATCTTCAATTGTGTTTTTTGGTGTATGATCATCTTCTTCCATAGGATCATTAATTTAATCTTTGATATTCACAGCTCATGTTCATCTGCTTGCAAATCCACATTCTCCTGGCCATGATAATCCATATCATGTGCCCTAGGGTGCCCCACCTTTATAATAATGACCGACACAAATAAACCATGATCATGATCAAGTGATTTTTTATATATATTAAAATCATGTTAAAATGATATAAACATTTACAAATTCAATCAATATAAAGACATATAATGAACAACTTACCAATGGACGATAATCATGCCCCCCTTCAACATGACCCTGCTACCTACAATGTTTCTCAGTTGTTGTGATTAAAAGTATTCTTGTCTTTAAGCCCTTGCAATTATTCCAAGGACAATAACATTTCCCATCACCCTTTATTTTCAATCTAGCCAACAATCTAGCAAGTGTTTCTTCATTTTGTTCTGCACTCATATTATCTGACATGATTTTTCTTTACCAAGCTTGAATATTTTGATAAATTATCGTAATAAGGCTCCAATCAACAAACCCACCTACAAGGCCATCTTGGCACAATGTCTCATCAGAATTTGACACATAACAAGGTCAACTTCATGGATACAAGGATTGAACAAATGAACAATACTCTTGACCAATAGGATAGCAGGGAACAATGAAACCATGCTTCAAACATGTTGCTTTACACATCCAATCATGATATCAATGCACCTTCACAAGGACTATATATGAACTTTGGATTTAGACTTTTGCCAGAAGGATAAAACTCTAGGAATAGAGATATTAAACCTTGTAATGCAACATTTTCCAATATGCTTTTGTTTTGTAACAACACCCCATCAAGTTTGTGAACTTACTGTCAAGGATCAAACTTACAAACTTTTCTATGCTCATTACAATAGTTCACCTTCCACATGGATCACAAGGGGAGTCAAGCTACTTTCATGGATGTCTACATGCACTTGAGGCAACGTTCAAAAGGTCCTTAAGGCCTATAAACAATGGAAGACTCCAAAAATTGAAAGAAGTCAAACTTTAAAAGTTTATTGTGAGGACAGACCTAAATAGCCATCATTTGTTCTTCATTATCAAGCAACTCCATACAATAAGTAATATTGCATTTGTGATAACAATCATGGTTCTTTAAAATGAATAAAAAGTGAGAGACAACTGCACTTAACAAAAGAAAACTTCCAAACTGTATTTGTTATTGTTTTTGGGACAGTTTGACAGTGGGCTTCAAATCAGAGACTAAAACAACATTCTTGTTCGTCAAAACTTCGATGAATGTTAGGGACCAATTTAAAGAAAAAATGAAAATTTCACATTAAATTGAAAGGTACCCGATGAAACAATAAATTAATTCTCACTTTCGTCCAAAAATTTCAACGGATTTTGACCTCAAATGAGTTAGTAGATGGTTGCATAAGAGAAAGAGAGACTGAATGAGACATATGAGCTGAAAGATGAGGGGACGAATGAGGACGTGGCTGTTTGATTGGTTGTTTCTTAGTTAGTTTGGTTGTTTTTTAAGATTCCTTGCTCAAAAACTATTGGTCCTGGTGGACCCCTTTATTTTAAGCTATGTTTTAAAACTCTCTTTAGTCAGTTGTCTTCAAGAAGCCGCAATTTAAAGTGTTTATGGCTGAACTATTTAAGTGTGGAAGGAACCATTTGAAAGGGTTCCGATTTTTCTCTGAAACTATCTAATTATCAGTTGATAGTAACATTGCAGTTTTAGAAAAGTTTAATGGAATTTTACTTGAAGGAGACTTTGTGCTAATTCAATTAGAGTTCCTGTTTATATTTGATGCTATCATCTATATTTATATCTAAATGATTCATTGAATGCTGGAATATATGTTCTTGATTTTAGACTTTGTGTTATGATGGAGAATAGTTTCCTGTGTTATTTTGAATTCGGGATGGATATCATGCATGTTGCTATTTCTGATCTCTTTTCTATGTGATGATTATTTATAGGTGGTGATCTTTGTCTGGATGTTGGTAGATGATATGTGTTTAAGTTACATAAAGATTGTTTGTCATACTTTGTTTTGAAGATCTTGTGTAGTTATTCTCATCTTAATTTCCTTTGGTTTGGTTTGAAAAGTTTTCCTTTCCTGCTTTCTAGTTAAAAGCATACCTCGAAAAACCAAAACTATATCATAAGAGGGAGTTGTACCTCTCAAAATTCGAAGGAAAGTTGCAGAAACAATCATAACTTCTCCAACTATTGTTAATAGTTTGTTCTATTGTCTAGGCTAAGGATTGATATTTCTACATTTTGAAAAGGATAAAATTTGTTAACCAACACATATATATAAATCATGATTGCATTGTTTCAATTAGTTCGAAAATGAAAACAAATATGCATACCTAGTTTGTATCCATGTATTCATATCTTAATGTTTTTGTTTTGATATCAAGTATACATTGACTTTCTTTGGAAATAAAATTGCAAATGTACACATGCCTATATATGTGTATATGCATGTATGTGTGTGAAGTAGGACAAAACTTGGTTAAAAGGTTAATGCATAGATTAAAATATGAAATACAATAAGGCATTCAAAACAAGACAATCAACCTTTGTATACCTTCCTTCTCCTCCTCCAATTGAGCTCGAAGAGGAAGTGTGCACCCAAAGACCTCCACTTGATTTGCTTCTTGTGACTAAAGGATGTGGATTTCTCTCCACTACACAACAATTGATTGGGATAATGATGTTGAGATAATAGATTGGCTTATGCGAGATAATATTTGGACATGGTAAGGGTACATGATGGATGATTTGTTTCTCAAAGGGACAACATGACAATACTCAGAAGGTGGATGAATTGTGAGGAGAGGAGACTCCAATTTATAAATTGGAGGGGCCCAAAATGGATGGTCAAGATTGAAAGTGAATGGAGGGCTAGGATTGAAGGAAGGTGAGAGAGGATTGAGAGGACAAAGTGAGAGATCCAAGAGATTTCCCATAAAGGCATTTCTTGTCTCCACACTTCTCAAGTGCATAGGGAAGAGTTCCCCAAGTACCCTGGGAAGAGAGGAAAATAATATTAAATTCCTTGGGAGAGGACAAGAGGAATAAAAAATTTCAAAATAAGAGGATGTGTGGGAAGAATAAAAGAAAAAAGGAATTTAAAATTTCTTCGGAAGAGGGTGCTTGGAGAGATTCAAGGGATTTGACATTCCTTGAATTGACCAAAGTTGGAGCATTTAAGCTTTGAAAGGTGGAATGGGAAAGCCATTTTTGGCAAAGAGTCAACTCATCCCTAGTCAAGGTGATTAGGGATGCACAAATGATTAAGAGGACAAATTAGGTGGGTTAATGAGGGATTAAGAGTGCAAGTGGGGAAGTTAGGAGGATGGGACATGTGAAGAGAGACTGAGTAGGGGAATATAAAACTGGAAGAAATGATAATCATGATTAGGATAGAATTAATTAGGCTAGATGATAAGATTAAGGGGGTGATTTGTAGAAATCAGAGGATTAGCTAATTAATTAAAATTAATTAACTAATTAGGATTTAGAAGGAATATTGGAGTAAATGATTTTAAAAGAATAAAGAATATTATTAATTTTGATATATTAATTAAAAGGGCCATAGTGATAAAATTAATTAATATAATTAATTAATTTTAAGAAGAAGAGGGCTATCATAATTAATTTAATTAGTTATGAAGAAAGGCTACATTGATTAAATATTAATTTAATTAATTTTAGGCATCTACATTTTGCCCCTCTTTTACGCAGTGGCAAAATTGACAATGGGTAAAAGATGAAGAAAGATTCCACAACATGGAAACATGGGTGAGGTATGCCCCCTCGAGAATTTAATCGGAAAATTAAAAATTTTATGAGAAAATTCTTGAAAAAAAAGAGAAGAAAATGGCAAAAAGGGATGAAAAAGATGAGGAAAATGAAGGAGGAAGAGATTTAGGTGAAGGCAAGAAAGAAGCAGAGAAGACAAGATAAAAGGGAAAAAGAAGGGCTTATATAGGCCACACGAGGCCCATAGAAGCATAATTGTCACACTCAATATTAACCGAGTTATAGAGTGTCTAGAGAAAAGGAGCAGGATGGTGCACATTCCAATCCACAATCAATATGACGAGAGAGTTTGACTCTTCTAGCAACCACTCGAGTATGGCCCACCGGCATGTACCCCTGACCCGACTTTGTGAATTTGGAAGGATAGCATTAAATAGGGGTAATTAATGAGTGATAAAAAGGAGTAGGGCACATACGTCGATCGCCTGATCAATGTCTGCACCTAGGGATCGCCGCTTGCATTGATGATCCCTATCTACGTAGGGGACATATCGCATGCGTAGGCGTTGATTAGGAAATCAATATTTGTAGGGATGGGAAAGAAGCAAATAAGTGGGGGACTGTGGATCATTGTCTATGCTCTGTAGAATGGTGCCAAGCCTACAGGTTCAACGTCTTCGGCCTAAAATGGGGAGATAGAAAAAATGGATGCATAAAAATAAGCGAGGGGTTTCTGAGTGATGCCCTAAGATGCAGAATGGGGGGAATTTAAGGGAAAAGGCTGATATGAGTGGGTTTGATGGGACACACAGACTTATGCGATCCGAATAGAACAAGTAGTTTGCAAGGTGAGAGGTATTTCATGCTCTCAATTGATGATCATTCTAGAATGACTTGGGCTGAATTTCTAAGAGAAAATTCAGAGGCATTAGAAATGTTTAAGATGTTCAAGGATAGAGTTGAAAATGAAGTTGATAGAAGAATCAAATACTTAAGATCAAACAAAGGAGGAGAGTTTTTTTATGATGAATTTGATACTTTTGTGAGAGATATGAGATTAGGAGACATTTGTCTACCCTTAGGACACCTCAGCAGAATGGTGTAGTGGAAAGAATGAACAAGACTATAGAAGAAACAACAAGAACTATGATCAAAGAAGAAAACCTACCCGAAGTGTCCTAGAGAGAAGCAATACATACTGCTATATATACCTTTAACAAATTTGTATTCATAAAGAAATATGAGAAGACATCATATGAGTTATTGCATGGAAGGATTCCATCAGTAAGGTATTTCAATGTTTTTGGAAGTAAATGTTATATCTAGAGAGATGGAGGAAATCTTGGAAAGTTTGACAACAAAGTAGATGGAGGTATATTCCTAAGATATTCTACAAAGAGAAAACCTTACCAATGTTTTTGATTACGGGAAAATAGGTTTTGAAGGGACCCTAAAACCCTTACAAAAGGACCTTAAAAGATAAGAGCATTAAGAAACAAGACAGGACAATTTGCAAAAAAACTAGCAAAGTACTGGGCAAAAGCCAGCACAAAAGCCCAATGTAACCAACAACATCCAACCAAAACATAAAATAGACAAATTACTTAATTGTTTTAAGTGCATTATCCAATTTTCCGCTAATCCCTTGCATTTCTTTGATATTATCCCTGAGCATTGGGATTTCCTTGGAAGAGGCCAAGGCATCTTTTTTCATACTCGCCCTAGTCCTTTTGGCCGCACCTCTAGGAGCACTATCCACATTCCCAGCCTCAATAGCCTCAATAGCAAAGCTTACCAATGTTACAACAAGAGATTGAATAAAATTGTTGAAAGTGCAAATGTGAAGGTTGACGAAAATATTTCTAAATACTCAGTGTTGGTTAACAAATTTGTCTTCTTTAAAATCTTTATTTGTTACTTAACCTCTGTTACCCTTTAAAGACAAATTTGTAACCGCACAGTTGGATAAACAAAAATAATTTGTTTTCCTCTGAATTAAGGTACATCTACCTTCAAAGATCTTTAATGAATTAACTTAATCTATGAGTTCATGTACACTTTTAACCATAAAGTATTAAAGGAATTCACCTCCACACATCAATATGTTATGAAGCTGAAAAATACTCATATATCAATCTAAGAAAATAGCCCACTGACTATCTTAATTGGTCCAACTTAATGCACATAAATGGAAGAAGAATTTTCAACTCTTGACTTTGTAAGTATTTTCAATATGAGGAATGAGATCAACTTGGAAAAGAATTCATTCACACGAAAATAAATTCCCCAGATTAAAAACACATATTCAAAATGTCAAAATCGATTTCATATATTCGATCACAGATATATAACTTTCCTCATATATTCAAAAACAAATAAAGTATCTAGAGCTTACTTCAGCACACAAACAAAATTTCTCGGACCTTTACAAAGTCTTTTCACTAGAAATATATAGTTAAATCTTCCTACCTCAACCACTCGGTAACCATAGAGTTACACCTCTCTGCCCGAGGGTGAGTAAACAATTTTAAAAACTAATTCATAAAACAGTTCCTTAACTAAATATAGCAGAGAACAAAGTCACATGGAAACAACGTAAAAACATCTTTCAATTTCACAACAGCGGATGACCAACTTGATCTTTCTTCCACTCTGCGAACTCTTTCGTGAAGTGTTGGATGACAGGTACATTTGGAATACCTATGTGTAAAATCCATTGTTTCCAAACCTCCTTATCATGACGCACCTATATTACTTTTTTTGCATGATTGATCAATTGGTCGATGCATAAAAAACAACAAGGATTCTATTTTGGCAATGTTAGAGAAATCATTCTTGGTGATCACCTTTGCACTCTTAACCATATCAATTTGTGTTCCAAAGGATCTACTTATGGCATCAACAGTGTCGAGTTTGTCCATCCTCCTTCATGTATTTTACCCCTATGCATTTCAGGTCATTAAGCATGCTTTGCACTAGATCAGACAATTCTCGACTAAGCTTTACAAACTCCTCGTACCCCTGTTTTATCTTCGAATTTCTATATTCAATTTTCTTTTTGTAGACGTACAAAACATTGTCATCAAATCCCTGTAAAGGCTTCCCTGCAAAGAACTTCATTACACCATGTTCTTGAACTTCCTTCATCTGGGCTACAGTTCGGGCCCATTTGGCTTCTTTATTTTTCCAGGTTGTGACTTCTTTTTCCAATTCTCGGATGACTCCAGCATCATCATCATATACCTTTCTTAGATTCCAAATGTATTATGTCCCTTCTTTCATGATTGTGTCCAACCACTCAAGGAACACCCTATGCACCATTTTATTCCTCTGCACTTCTGCAAGCAACTTCTGATTACTAGGGGATTTGGGGTTGAAGAGTGTTGACTGTTTAGACATTGGTTGGGGATCCAGTCCATGGATTGCATCAATGTATTCCACCATTTGTTTTAAAGATTCTCTTAGTTCCCTTTTGTCTTTTTCATCTTTCCAAGTCCTGGTTATGATTTTTTTCGTTGAAGCTTCAAGATGAAAAATATATGTGCCTCGAGAAGCAGTTTCAATATTTACTTTTTCAATGGTAAAATCCTAGGCTATAGGATTATCTGTTTTCTCATTCGTCAATGGGTGTGCTATCTCCGCAATCCAATTCCCGCTATCAGCATCAAAATCAATTTTTGAAATAGTTTTTAGCTTCTTTGCCTTGGGATTTTTTCCCAGGCACTTGCTCACCATGTCTTCTAGCGGAACCGAGACTGGAACTAAATTCCTTTTCTTGCTTCTCAGAGTATTTTCTAACCACAGGGGGCTAGTGCACATAGGGGTTTTGTCAGAGCTAGATTTTGCTTCCTTTCCCTTCCTTACCACTTATGTGGTAACAACGTTTACTGCATCATCCACATGTTGATTACCACTTGCATTATCAATATCTTGTATTTATGAATCTGAACGAGTCAAAGTGTTATCCATTTTAGGCGAGACATCTAAATCCACCACCTTTATGTCCACAAAAGATTCCTTAACACTGCTTCTAGTTCTAGCCCTGGTGGTCCTAGTAGAAGCTGGTTCCTTTTTTATTTTCACTGGCCTCGCAATCTGATTGACTTTAGCATGTGTTTTGGACGATCGTTTCATGCAGAGCTCTGGATTCAAAGGACTAAGAACAAAAAATATCTCTCGTGCAAATTGTCTAATTGGAAAATTGGGCAAATGAAGTAGGCAAAATAGCTATTTAAAAATCTAGAGAACTGGCTTGAAAATCGGTCACACGTTTTGCTATGATTTGCAACCCCAGGCGTATTTGTGCCAACTTACTTTGAAAAGACCAAATTCAGACAACTCATTAATTTGAAATCTCTACCCTTCATATCTTTCTTTTAAATAATTACCTCCCCAAGTACGGCCTTACATCATGTTCCCTTTCTTTGAGGTTCACCTTTTAAATTGGGAATATTCCCTATATAATCGTTGTTGATGTTTCGCCACTTCTATCTTCAAAGCTTTTGATCATTGAACTTTGAAATTTGAACCCTCTGAGAAGTGGTTCAATGGTTCAAGTTCAAAAGAATAACAAGAATAAACCAAGACAAAGACACTAGGATACTGCAGCTTATTCGCTACAAGAATTGGACTTAAGACAGACAGGATCCAACATTACGATACTTTGAACCTTGAACTTTGAACTATGAAAAAGGTTCAAAAGTTCAAGTTCAATGACAAAAATTGCAAAGACCTTAAATTCATAAAACTAAAGCCACAATACAAACTACTCCGGTTGAACTCGAACTTTGAACTTCACAGAGGTTCAACCGACAGGTTCAACAATCTGGAAAACATTTAATAAGGCCAAAACCAAGAGTTATACAAGGTAAGACTAAATAAACACTCCTTATTTGAGGATTTGGGAGACATAGTGCAAGCGGAAATATGGAGGGTAACACTAAAGTATACAAGTAGGATATGAATCTGATGAGTCTGCAGGCAAATAAGAGGAGAAGAGGAGAGAAGAAGATAAGCAAAAAGAAACTTAGGTTGCTCCAACAATTGTATCTAAAACTCTTCACTCTAAAAAATTAATTCATAGGAGAAAAGAACAAAGGTGCTATTACAAGAAGTAAAGCCATCATAGAACAAGTTCTACCATGTTTACTCTCTGAAGATGAACCTAAGATAATTGAAGAAGCATGTAATGAATAGAATTTGATGAAGGCTATGAAAAAAGAGTTAGATCAGATTTAGAAGAATCAAACTTGGGAATTAGTCCATAGACCGACATATAAGAATGTTATTGGAACAAAATGGGTGTTCTAGAATAAGCTGGATGAAGATGGTCATGTTGTAAGAAACAAGGTGAGATTAGTATGCAAAGGTTAATTTACTTAGGTTGAAGGCATTGATTTTGAAGAGACTTATGCTCATGTTTCCCAAATGAAAGCTATTAGGATTTTTTTGAATTTTGCAACATGTAAATATTTCAAAGTTTATTAGATGGATGTGAAGTCACCATTTTTGAATGGGGAAATAAAAGAAGAAGTCTACATTGAACAACTAGAAGGATTTAAGTTGTCAGATGATCCGAACATTGTTTGTAGATCGAAGAAGGTGTTGTATGGGTTGAAGCAAGTACCTAAAGCTTGGTATGGAAGACTAGATAAGTATTTATTGAATTAAGGATTTCAAAAGGGGTTTGTTGACAATAATATTTATTTTAAAGTTGAATCAAAAAAGATTATAATTGTTGTTGTATATGTGGATGACATAATATTTGGAGGAAATGATGGCATGTGCAAGAAGTTTGTTGGTAAAATACAAAAGGATTTTGAAATGTTTATGATTGGTGAGTTGGATTTATTTCCTGGATTACAAGTAAATTAGAATAGTAAATATATTTTTATTTCTAAGTCAAAGTATGTTAGAGAGTTGTTGAAAAAGTTTGGATTGGTGTGTACTCCTATGACAACCAGATGCAAGTTGACTAATGATGATAAATATCCTAAGACCAATGCAAGCAAATACATATCAATTATTGCAGGAATATTATACTTGATTGCTACCCGGCCAGATATCATGTATGTTATTTTTCTTGCAACTAGATTTTAGCAAGATCCAAAAGAGTCACATGTTGTCGCAGTAAAGAGAATTTTTAGATATTTGAAAGGTACAAAAGATTTTGGATTGTGGTATCTTAGAGGTTCATATTTTACTCTAAAATCTTAGAATGATGTAGATTGGGCAAGAAGTTTGATGGCAAGAGTACCAGTGGTGGGACATTTTTCCTTGGCTCCTAGTTAGTTGCGCGGTTAAGTAAAAAGAAGGATTCTATGTCTTTATCAGCTGCAGAAGCTGAGTACATTGCAGCCACATCATGTTGCACTTAGATATTTTGGATGAAACATACATTAAAGGATATTGGTGTGATGTTTGATGAAACGATCTCAATCATGTGTGATAATACAAGTGCAATAAATATCTCTAAGAGTTCGGTACTGCATTCTAGAGCAAAGCATAGGTATCATTTCCTAAGGGAGAAGATGCTGGACAATGAAGTAAAACTAGAATATGTTCCTACAAAAGAGAAAGTTTCATATATCTTTATGAAGGCTTTGTACAAAGATACTTTTGAGTGTCTCTGACAGAAGTTGGGGGTATTACCCCTTCCTAGTTTGAACTAGTGCATTTTGCAATGCATTAGTCCAAGGAACTTCAAGCATATTTTAGTCTAGACTAATGATTGGGGCTTCCTCTTAGGGGGAGCTATGTGAAATTTGAAGATAGTTACATGTGTTGAGTTGTTGCTCACCTTTGTCTTTGATGTCAAAGGAGGAGAAATATAGTCATTTTCTAAGGGGAGAGATTGGAGAGTTTTATTGGGAAGATGAGCTTTGTGTTTATCATCGATGAATGTTGCCATCAATGACAAAGGGGGAGATTGTTGCAAACGTGAAGTTGATGGTATGTCAATATAGCTGTCATTGATGTCAACATACTGATTCAGTGATCCAATGATTGGTTTATGCTTCGCATTTCTGATATGTTGCAATTGTAGTCATGAGGTTTTGGTGTGTTGTTGGAAGTTGCTTTCGGATGTCATGTTTATAATTCGGTTCTCTAGAAGTGTGTTCAGTGATGATGATGTTTGCAGTGTTATGCATTTCTCCGCATTTTTTATTTTTATAATTAGATTTTGGATTTGTGCTATTAATGTCTTTATCTTTGATATTCTGATTTAGAATGTGATGATGAGCTCTAGAGTAGTGGTTGCTAATATGTTCATTTCGGGTCTGGTTGACCTTGAATTATTTTGTTTTTGCTCCAGCATTTGTGGCATATAGATAACATGTTGTTTTGATTGATATTGTGATTGTGGTGTGGTCCACTTCTCATTCCTTTCCATTGCGAGAATGTTTAGTGTAAACCTATATCAAATTGTGTTTCGATGAATTGTTTTTGGCCAACTTGGAGAGATTCTTAATTCAAGAGATCAATATAAATAGAGGATGATTGTAATGTGAAAAATGAAAAATGAAAAAGAAGCAAGTGGATTGAAAAGGAAGACCTATTTTTTGCAAATGTGTGTGAGGTTGTGTAAACTTGTGGTTGAGTAGTGAGATTGTCTATTGTTGTTGTTGTTTGGTATCGGAGGTAGTGAGCCAAAGATTTCTTCTGACGTTGCAGCATTGTGGCAGTTGTGCTTTAGTGGTGGATTCTTTCATTTTCTCTCTTCTTCTTCCAGGCAATGAACCCTTCTTTTTCCGATGGTCGTTGCTGGGCAGTGAGCCCACCCGCAGTGAGCATTTTGATAGTAAGCCACCCTTAGTAAAATTTACCTTAACTGATGTCACCTAACAAGTGTTTCATAATTGTGAATTAGCATTCTCCATGGTTTTTCCCTCCTTGGGTTTTCCATGTATAGTTCATGTGTATGTTTTGTGTGTATGCTCTTTCATGCTTATATCTGTTTATGGTTAAGTAATCAAAAGTTTGTTTACTAGATCTGTTTTTGTGGATTATGTAAAAGATTTTAATTGATACAATTGATTCAACCCCCCCTCTCAATTGTCTAGGATATTCAATAGAATAAATAAAACAACAATACCTTCACACACAAAACTTTCTTAACTCCATTGTTTCAAATATGTTGGTTTCTCAATTCGTTAGCATGACAATAACACTCAAAAAATACGAGATTGATAATACTTGATGATAATGATGATACTTGATTGACTGATTGAATATGATATAATTATATAATGTGACTAGAAGATTAATTAAATAATTAAGAAATCATATAATTAATTTAGAAGAAATGGAGGGAAATCTCAAATTTTCAATTATTTAATTATTAGTGACATATAGGAATAGTGTTAATTAAATAACCAAATTATTTATTTAATATTAAAATAATGACTAATGAGTTATGAGGAAGAACATCTTTTGTAACATAAATAGTAAACATGGTGCACAATAATTCCTTACAAGTTTGTGGCTAGTCTAAACTTGTGCAAACATTAAAATTTTTAATATTCAAGGTAGTATCTTCCTTGTTGTCTTTCTCATCACTCTTTCTCTTCTTCCTCAAACTTTTTCATTTATATTTGGAACTTCTAAGACATAAAAAAATGATTGACCCTATTGAGCTTGCCTATACTAGCTAGGACTCAAACCTAGGACCTTCCATTTGTAGCTAGTGTGCTCTACCACTAAGTTGTTGGCCCTTATAGAACTATCCCATCTTTGGTTCAGATGTAGCTTATTTCTAACACCCCCCATTAAGCCACCTTAATAAAATTCTTAGGGTTTATAGCCTTGTATGGCTTTGCTACCATGCAAGAGTTGATTGGTGACTCTTGAAAACCCGTAAAATCTCTATAAGACCAAAACACTTCCACAAGAGAGAATGAAAATAATAGCTTCCATAATAAGGATGTGTGAAATGTTTGGTTGAATAATTATAAAAAGAGATGCTTTAATTATAAAGGCAATGTGTGATGTAGTATGAGAAGCTACCTTGATACTAACATAAAATGCCTAGATTAAAGTAAATGAAGCAAACATGACCCCATTATAACTAACCTCTAGAATGACACCTTGAACCTAAGTTAACATGTAAATATGTTCCCTCACTAGGAAATTACAAGGTACTAGACCATTATTAGGTACAAGAGATTATTCACTCTAATAGACCCTCTTTACAATGATGTCATTCTTTGGGGTTTTGCCATTTTAAAAATTTCAAACTATTCATACTCCCATATTTCTATCATTTAGTATACTATGCATTTTTTGGTATTGGTTGTCTACACCCTATTCACCTTGTTTTGCTACTCCAAATTTCTTTGACTAATAATTGCATGTCATCCCTCCTTGTGTTGTGTATGGGTTCTTAAGATTTAGAAGAGATAATTGTGAAATACATACAAGAATTGAGAGGTTAATGACTTCACATAAAAACTTTTTTTGGGATATATTATAAGCAAAAAACAAGATATGTCAAATAGTACATTCTCTCAATCATAAGAGTATTCATTTTCTTCATTATCTTTGTATAAAACAAGACAACAATTTTACTTCATCAAAACTTCTTAGTTGTATAAAAGTGAATATGAGTCACTTCCTTTAGAAAGAAGCCCTTAAGATGGCAAAACCAATGCTAATGTTGCTGTCCAAATTTGAAATAGATTGTGACAATGACATTTGTTAAAAATAAATCTAATTTATTCATAAGCTTAATCCAAAGATCGTAAATTGCTATAGTTCTTAACAATGAGGATTTTTCATATGCTAGTTGTTTTGAGAATAGGTGCCTAGATGGTTTATTTTCTAGCACATATCTTATGCAAGAGATCATAACAACACATGAGCCATTTGTGCAACACAAGTTACATGGAATGGTCAGAGATTTTGACTACTTAGAAATATAATTGATTGTTGCATAATAGAGAAATTGATATATCAAAGTGTCAAAAGTCCAAGGAAAAAATCAAGCAAGTCAAGACTTGAGACTCAATCCTATAAAAAAATATTCTACAAAATTGGAGACTTATAAAGGTGTTAGATGACATGCATGGGGTCACTATGTTCCAAAAATTAGTCACTTGGGAGCTTTGATACAATAAAAGTTGTTTCTTTTTCTTATGCTATGGATATTCGATCCATGAAAGGAATAAAGGAAATGATGAATTTCCTTTATATCAATTTAGAGCCATGTAGATTCGTCTCCTAGAAAGCCATTGTTCCCTTGTCAACTTTGTAGTCTAGCTCCAAATTAAAGACCTAATTTATGCTCAACCCACTAAAATCTTGCAATAGAAATCTCAAGATTCTAGAGGGGAAAAAAGGAAGTAAAGACTTAAGCCTCAATGTTATAAAGTTCAAACATTCTATAGATGCAAAAATATATAAAGGTGTTAGACAACACCCATTGGGTCATTGCACTATAGAAACCTAGATCCCAAGACCAAGCAACATCAATGACTACTTATTCTTATGATATGATTGCCAAATATATGAGAGCCAAAGGCATCAACGAAATGAAAAATTTCCTCTATATCAATTTAGAGCTATGTAAGTTCTCCAAGCAACCCATTGCCCCCTTCTCTACTTGGGGGTCTAGCTCCAGATTATAGTTTGTTTATGCTTGGCCTATGAAGATGTTATAAGATGCTTTTGTTGATTATACATGGGGCAATTCAAGCATGAAACATTGTGGGTCAAAAGTTAAAACCTACATGGTGGCATGGTCACATGACCGAATAGACAGAGTCTTCAACAACAATGGAGAAGAACCATCACTTGCTTGGAGGTGCTTCCAACAATTTGCAAGTCCTTGTCTCTCTTTCTAGAAATATTATCACAAATAGCACCAAAATGGGCAAAGCCTTGGAAGAATTATGGCCCAACTAGTCCTAGTCTGGATTAAAATATTTCCTTATTCTACACTTGAATTGAACAATCTTGAAATATATTATCAAAATGCCACTAATGACACTTTTATCCTTTTATGCTCATTTCCATGTTCCCAACACCCCTTCACCTCTACTATTTGAACTTCTTTTTCCACCACCAACATTACAAGTACAATCCCTATCACCAATCCTATTACACCCCCTTCGCTAAACCAAATTGTAAATCATTGTCTTGTCATTTCTTGGAAGAGCCTACTATTGCAACCTTGTCTAAGATTTGTATCCCATTGTCAACAAAACCAATGAGATTCAACGTTGAAAACACTATGTTAAAGAGTTCCTATATAAATTCAAGCTTGTTGAATCAAATAATCAAGAAGTTCCTTCCTCTATCCAACCCCAACAACAAAAATAGTGTCAACAACATTGACTTTGATTTTTGCCTTCTACATATAACTAGTACTACCATTCCACCATGTAGTACTAACATTTTTACATCTAATTTGCACACTATTGATGTATAAGAGTTTGTAAACAACTTACTAATATATGTACTTGAATCAACAACACCAAATACAACTTTAGAAATACAATGTGAATGACAAGTTAATCACTAATGAATTTCCAGCTAACCATTGATTGCTTTATTTCTTCTATCAACAATCTAAGCAATCTTCTTCAAGAGTTTCACAACAAACCACTTTAAAAATAGTTGATATGGCCACCTAAAAATCCTTAGTTACACTAACAATATGGCATGTTCATTTAATTCAATTTTACCTCTCAATACTTATACCTCAAAAGTACAAAAAGACAAATTAAATGACTATGATTTAATGCAAGCCAATGTTTTGTGCCTGCAAATTACAACACAAAACCAAAGTGAAAATTCGCATTGAGGTTTTCACTACTCGCTATCTCCTTTGACTGTAATGAGATCACTGTGTTAATAAATGTCTCAATTTACAATCAATTCTATCTAATCCTTCTATTCTCCTAAAATGTTACGTATAGTAAGAATAAAACAACTTCATTATCATAAAAAAAAAAAAAAAAAAAAAAAAATACGAAATCTGAAATTGAGTAGTCATGCACTATGGGTACCAATAAAGTTGCACAACTCCTCGAATCAAAGTCCAAAAATTCTAACTACTAGGGGTAGAGTGAGCAACTATTGGTACATATAAAATTTATTAATGGGCTTTTAGTTATATTTTTTTGGTTTCATTAAAGTTAGTAATTGAGTTGTTGGGTGACCAAGGAGTGAATGGTAATTGGAACATGGGCCGTAATTGATGCTCTTCCCTTACATGTAAATGTATTTTGATTATAATTTGTAATTTCAAAACAATCATTCCATCTTTAAAACTAGACTCATCCTTCCATCAAATTCGCATACTTTTCTTATACTATTGTACTTCTATGATTATACATTCCATTTTATTTTTTTATTCAAATAGAATCTTGTCTCCTCTCTCGTTACAACACAAATACAATTAAACATTCCAATTGTTATCTCCACTCTCGTTACAACACAAATACAATTAAACATTCCACTAGTCATGTCTCCACACTCGTTACAATCCAAAACACAAAGCAGATACTTTTGTTTCTTATGCTTGCAATCGTTTGTACAGTCATTGTAAGGTTTAAACACTGTTCTAAAAATTTGTAGTACTTGGACAAGCACATGATGTCCTCAAAAGAATGCTGAATATATACAGTAAATAGTGCATTTTTTTGTTTTGTTCAGAAAATTTTGGACATTGTAACATGTGGTGTCCCAAGAATCATTCTTGCAGTACCATGAATAGGTGCCTTCAATAATGAAATGTAATAATTTCAACCAAAAAAATGTCACTGTTAAAAGAGCAGCCTTACAGTCTTCCACAGGGAACGGATGTATCTTTTAAAAAAAAGCAAAAGTTTTCACTTTTCTTGTCATTTTCAAGAATTAGATAGCTGTCTGCAGACAATTCTGTTTGGCATTATTCTGCAGATACAGAAGTTTAGGTAAGTTGTTCTTGAACATCTGAGGTTAAAGACAGATCATTGGACCCAAAAATGAGTTTACTACAAATGATAAGAATTGATAAGAGCAAAATTTATGAAATGTCACAATTTGGTCTGAAAGAAAGGAGATTCTTCTACATTCTTATGACAAGCATGTAGCTCATTTATGTCATTTGAAAGGTATGACAAGCATATAGCTCATTTATGCCATTTGAAAGGAAAAACAGAAACATTTAAGGCCCCAGTAAGTGTGTTATACTGATTATTCCTTTTGTGTGAAGCATCTTGGAGCTACCTTTTGTCCAAGACTTTCTCAAGATTCAGAGAGCATTTTTTAGAAGTTAGTTGAACTTTTAAAAAGAAAAAAAAATATGTAGTCTATGTTTTCAACAGATAAATATTTTCTATTGTTGTTTTTGGATTTAATTGTGTGAAATGTTTTTACATCAACGTTTTGGATTGTAGACACCTAGAATTGTCCAGTCTAATTAAATAAATATTTTATTTAATTTAATTATCTAAGCCTAATTCTTCTATTAATTAAATAAATCCTTATTTATTTAATTAATTCATTTATCCTCTTCTAACCTTATTTCTCATTTAAATAAATACATTTATTTATTTAAATTATCCTTTTTCTAAATTAAATAAATATTTTTATTTATTTAATTATCCTACTTCTTCTATTAATTAAATAAATCTTTATTTATTTAATTAATTCATTAGCCTTTTCTACCCATGACACATGTCATTCATCTCTTAATTCATACACTATCTACCCCTTTCATTATTTTATTATTTCTTTTACCTACCCTCTAATCATAGCCGACCTCCTTTTACACCTCTCAATTTTTTCCCTCAATTTCATATAGTGTCTTCTATATAAGGAGATGTTTCCTTCATTATCAAAACCTAATGAGCTAACTACTTGATCAATTGACTACACTACGATCCTACTTGCAACCACATTCCGTTCTTTGTTGAGCTCTTGTGCATATAAAATCTGAGAGCAAATATATCAAGCAAGATCAATGGAGATAGGAAGAAAAACCCTATTGGACATGTGATGGTATAATCTTTGTGATTTCATGTGATTTGCATTGTCTTAGGTAATCTTCATATGTTATGGTGGATCTTTGTTGATTGTTAGACTAGGGTTTTGTGGTTGAATCTATTTAGCCTTTCAATATTGTTATTATTGTTATCCATTTTCACCATATACATTTTGGCACGCCCGGTGGGACACTGGTCCCTTTTGCATTTAACCTTTTGTTGCAGATTTTGTGTTTGAAGTTGCAGATCTGACATTTCCGACAACATTTTTGACATTTTCGCGTCTGCATACTTTCGGATCGCGTTTTTTATTTTCTGGCACGTCTGCGACATCTGTAATCGCGTCCGTGTTTTCGACAAAATTTTATTTTGCAGGTTTCCGAAAGGCGCGTCTGTGTTAAGGAAACGCGTCTGTGTCATTTTTATCCGCGTCTGTGTCTGGGAAGCGCATCTGTGGTTTTTATCCGCGTCTGTGCCACACAGAACCGCGTTTGTGTCGCAGAGTCGCGTCTGTGTCAAGGGTAATCGTGTCTGTGTATCGCTTGTTCCAAAATTTTGAAGTTTTATTGATTCAGTTTTTGGATTTTGCATTTAGGGTTTCAGATCTGGTTTATTTTTGGACTAACATTTTCAGATCTCGCTAACAAAATTGGTGCAGCTTATCTTGGAAGCAAAATCGTTTGGTTGAAGGCCCCTATTTTCACAAAGTCTTTTGGGTTTTAAAAATTTACCTAACTTGTGTGCTTGCAGAAAGGGGTGATCATTTGAAAACAACCCAAACTACTAACAAATCTTTGGTGCAGGTCCTTGGCAAGGTTTTTTTGGATTTTTATTGTGTGTCTTGTTTTCATAGACTAGCAAACACTTCCATTGGTGCACTAAAATTGAATCATTGTCTTTTGTGTCTTGAGCAATAGGCTCTTTTTGTTTAATCTTTAGAGGGTCTGTCTTCTCGTGTGGTCATTAGGACTACTAGTGAGAAGAGAACGACCCAAGTAGTAGCAAAAGAAAAACCATCTTCTTCCGAACCACTATAAATAAATGTATTCATGGTGAAAACTATGAATAACGTGTGCTGATTAGTTCATACCGACACTATGTCTCCCCATAAACCCGTTTGATCAAATTTATTTGATCATTTGTAGGGCGTAACCCCTACCGGCTGGGAGCCTTCTGTATTTACAGAGCTAAAAGTGCCGCATGTATGGCCACACGAGCAGATGCCTTTACTAGCACCTTTTTGTTTTAGAAGCCCAAATCCTTCTAGTTGTTGGGGTAGGAGGTCGGACCTCTGGTAGCGGCCCACACACATACGGTTCTTAGTAGAGATACAAAGTTCGCCATGGGGAGTTTTCATGGGGACTGATGCTTGGCTGACCCGAGAAGTGAGTGCCGAGGGTGGAGCCAGTGAGGTCAAGCATCTAAGTATCCGCTCTGAATAGCGTAGCCTCGGGGGTAAAACCCCATGTGGGATCAACAACTATTGTCTTGGCCAGCCATAAGAATTGTGCTTGACTTATGTTAAACATTCAAAACATTCAAGACCAAACAACAAAACATTGTGTCTTTTGTGTCTTCAAGTGTATGCAAAACATTTTTACATCAAACAACACACTTTTCTTGGAGTCATTTTGAGTCTAAACACTTGCAAACATTGGGTCTTCATCAACACTGTGTCCTCTTGTCACGAAAAACAATCAAGCAGTCAGATTGGGTCACAACAAAACAACTTCACAGATTGGAAAAATTGCACAAAATTTGCAGAAATGCTTCTGTGTCGGGCATAATAGCGTCTGTGTTGTCTAGCCGCGTCTGTGAAGGACAGAATCGCATTTGTGTTCCAACAGTCAACATTGCATTTGGCAAACAAAAAAATCTCAGAAGCGCGTCTGTGTTAAACAGAGCAGCGCCTGTGTCGGGAAACCGCGTCTGTGAAGTATACAGGCACGTCTGTGTCCAGAATTGAAAAACTGTTACAGTCCAGCAAACATAAACAAAAAAATCTCAGAAGTGCGTATGTGCTAAACAGAGCAGCGCCTGTGTCGAGAAACCGCGTCTGTGAAGTATACAGGAACGTCTGTGTCCAGAATTGAAAAACTGTTACAGTCCAGCAAACAAACACAGTCAGTTTCGGAATTCTTGAGCTTCCTAGGTCATTTCTCCAGGGTTTCATTTAGCATTCAACCTGTCTTTAGGTCTCACAAAGTCCATCATTGCTTTACACCTTACATTACATTCACATTTGTCTAAACTTGAGTCAAAAGGTCACTTGCTTGTCCTCATCATACTTTGTCAAAACACTACATACAACAACACTTTGCTAAGTGGTCCCTCATCAAGGTTTCTTACCTTTGGGTCTCATTTGGTTTTACTTAGAGTCAAGGTCAACTTACCTCATCAAGAGAAACTATCCTCTCTTTGGAAGTCCCACCTACTCTACTACATACATACTTGGTCTTACACTTTGGGCATTGTAAGTACACTTCGGATTCATTTACATTCCATCCACCTCTTGGTCTTCCATACTCTTTCCATTTTTCATCTAGTCTCACACATCTTGGTCAATACCTAGTTCATGGTTGAAACCCGTCTTCAAAAATATAGGAGAGATACTAAAGAGGCTCAAGAGTCCGCAAACATGAGTTCTTATGAGTATGACAATGATATCTTTTTCAATTCTGATCATACTACATTACCTGACATGGATGTCTATAGAAACATTCCAAATGTTGAGAACATGGACACTATAAACAACAATGCTACACACAATGACAATGTGGACAACTTTTCAGAACATTCAGCAGATGTGGAAGAATCCATTACGAATCCCTATTTCAATCGATTGGTTGAGGAAATAATGAGGGATAGACAATACTTCTTACAAATGATGGCACAAAGTGGAGCCAAGATACCTCATGATTTTGACATGTCTCAAATAATGGAACATAGACCTTTGCAACAACCTCACTCCAATATGGATCAAAGGAGACCTAATAGTGGAGGAAATAGAGGACCACATATGGTACCTGAATCACCATCAGCTTTGCTTCAAAAATCAGAGGTCCCACATACACACGGTCAAACATATGATACTTACCTTCGCAGACCATTATGGAAGTCTTATGAAGAAAAATATGCTCAATCACATACCAATGCTAAGGATCAACCACCAAAGCAATGGGATGTTCAAAGGCATGCTCAAAATTTGGACACAAGGAAACCTCATGTCAAATTTAGGGGCAACACAATGGAACATGACATGCCTGTAGAATATGGTATACATGCACAAAATAGATATGGTGTTCCTCAACATGAATCTATACCAAGTGGTCCACATATGCAGCATCATTACAGACCTCCTCCATATGAACATGTGTATGATCAATACCATCCATATATGCAACATGCTCTTCCTCCAATGGGTACCTCAAACATAGGATATGGTCCAAGAAGTTGATCTCCACCTAAGAGCAATTTGGAGCAACAAATCAGGGACTTACAAAAGAAAATGGAGGACATAAATACACCGAAGCCAACATACACAATGAGAGACATATGTCCTTATCCATTTGACAAGAGCATTCCAATGCCTCCTTTTCCTACACACTTTGTGACGCCTAAATTTGATAAGTATAGAGGAAAAGGGGATCCTAAGGCACACATAAGACAATTTTTCACAGCTTGCATTGAGGTAGCAGCAGAAGAGACATATTTGATGAGATTATTCCCACAAAGCCTAAGTGATCAAGCTATGGAATGGTTCTCCCAACTTCCACCTGGCATTAAGTCATGGGGTGACTTAGTAGAGGCATTTATTCAACATTTCTCCTACAACATAGAGACAGACATATCAGTCACTACTTTGTGCAATACTAAGCAAAAAGAGGGAGAATCTTTTGCATCATTTTTACAAAGATGGAGAAATCTAGCCAACAGATGCTCTTGTGAAATTCCACAAAAACAAATGGTAGAAATGTTCACCCAAAATGTTAACAAAGAGATTGGTTATGACTTAAGGAAAGCTTGTTTGTCCACCTTCAAGGACGTCATTGAAAAAGGCTTAGCAACAGAAAAGGTCCTAATTGAACAAGGAGTCATCAAGATATTCAAGGAAAACAAAGATGACTTTAAAGGAAAAGACAAGCCAAGATTTTGGAATAAAAACAAGAACACAGTCAATGATGGTGTTGTTGATGCCAACACAGTGTGACCCAAAGTCATCTTTTCGGAATCAAGTTCTACAAACAATCAAGTGAATACTCAAACAACTTCCAGATCACGAAGGAAGTACACTCCATTGGGGGAACCACTTGAGTCAGTTTTCAAGAAGCTTGTGGCAAACAAAGTAATCACTATTCCAGATTTTCCTCCATATGAACCAAAGGTTAAACCAAATTGGTGGAATGATGATGAATATTGTGAATTTCATAAGAGCAAGGGTCATAAAATAGGAAATTCCATCCACCTCTTGGTCTTCCATACTCTTTCCATTTTTCATCTAGTCTCACACATCTTGGTCAATACCTAGTTCATGGTTGAAACCCGTCTTCAAAAATCTAGGAGAGAAACTAAAGAGGCTCAAGAGTCCGCAAACATGAGTTCTTATGAGTATGACAATGAGGTCTTTTTCAATTCTGATCATACCACATTACCTGACATGGATGCATATAGAAACATTCCAAATGTTGAGAACATGGACACTATAAACAACAATGCTACACACAATGACAATGTGGACAACTTTTCAGTACATTCAGCAGATGTGGAAGAATCCATTATGAATCCCCATTTCAATCGATTGGTTGAGGAAATAATGAGGAGGGATAGACAATATTTCTTACAAATGATGGCACAAAGTGGAGCCAAGATACCTCATGATTTTGACATGTCTCAAATAATGGAACATAGACCTTTGCAACAACCTCACTCCAATATGGATCAAAGGAGACCTAATAGTGGAGGAAATAGAGGACCACATATGGTACCTAAATCACCATCAGCTTTGCTTCAAAAACCAGAGGTCCCACATACACATGGTCAAACATATGATACTTACCTTCGCAGACCATTGTGGAAGTCTTATGGAGAAAAATATGCTCAATCACATACCAATGCTAAGGATCAACCACCAAAGCAATGCGATGTTCAAAGGCATGCTCAAAATTTGGACACAAGGAAACCTCATGTCAAATTTGGGGGCAACACAATGGAACATGACATGCCTGTAGAATATGGTATACATGCACAAAATAGATATGGTGTTCCTCAACATGAATCTATACCAAGTGGTCCACATATGCAGCATCATTACAGACCTCCTCCATATGAACATGTGTATGATCAATACCATCCATATATGTAACATGCTCTTCCTCCAATGGGTACCTCAAACATAGGATATGGTCCAAGAAGTCGATCTCAACCTAAGAGCAATTTGGAGCAACAAATCAGGGACTTACAAAAGAAAATGGAGGACATAAATACACCAAAGCCAACATACACAATGAGAGACATATGTCCTTATCCATTTGACAAGAGCATTCCAATGCCTCCTTTTCCTACACACTTTGTGACGCCTAAATTTGATAAGTATAGAGGAAAAGGGGATCCTAAGGCACACATAAGACAGTTTTTCACAGCTTGCATTGAGGTAGCAGCAGAAGAGACATATTTGATAAGATTATTCCCACAAAGCTTAGGTGATCAAGCTATGGAATGGTTCTCCCAACTTCCACCTGGTATTAAGTCATGGGGTGACTTAGCAGAGGCATTTATTCAACATTTCTCCTACAACATAGAGACAGACATATCAGTCACTACTTTGTGCAACACCAAGCAAAAAGAGGGAGAGTCTTTTGCATCATTTTTACAAAGATGGAGAAATCTAGCCAGCAGATGCTCTTGTGAAATTCCACAAAAACAAATGGTAGAAATGTTCACCCAAAATGTTAACAAAGAGATTGGTTATGACTTAAGGAAAGCTTGTTTGTCCACCTTCAAGGACGTCATTGAAAAAGGCTTAGCGACAGAAAAGGTCCTAATTGAACAAGGAGTCATTAAAATATTCAAGGAAAACAAAGATGACTTTAAAGGAAAAGACAAGCCAAGATTTTGGAATAAAAACAAGAACACAGTCAATGATGGTGTTGTCGATGCCAACACAGTGTGACCCAAAGTCATCTTTTCAGGATCAAGTTCTACAAACAATCAAGTGAATACTCAAACAACTTCTAGATCACGAAGGAAGTATACCCCTTTGGGAGAACCACTTGAGTCAGTTTTCAAGAAGTTAGTGGCAAACAAGGTGATCACAATTCCAGATTTCCCGCCATATGAACCAAAGGTCAAACCAAATTGGTGGAATGATGATGAATATTGTGAATTTCATAAGAGCAAGGGTCATAAGACAGGAAATTGTCATAGACTGAAGAACATCATACAGGATCTCATTGATAGAGGTGACATTGAGATTGAGGGGCATTCCTCCAATCAAGAACATGAGATGTTTAAGGAACCATTCCCAAAACATGACAAGGGAAAAGCTAAAGCCACAGAGGATCAAACCAATTATACCAGAGCATCCTACAACTATGATTCAACTATCAATCACATTTCAATGGACAATTATGTCTCTACTATTATCATCAAGGACAAAGCGTCTGAGAATTCTACTCAGAGACCCAGGATTGTCCTAAAAGGTGTTGGATCTTCTTCCGAACCTACCTCTGAATGTCATGTTACAACCCGTCGAGGCAAAATCACTTTGCAATGTGCTCCAACTAAAAACACAGCCTCCTCATCAACCAAATCTGAGTATGACCTTGTAGAACAGTTAGGGAAGACACCCGCGCTCATTTCAATCCTTGAACTATTACGCATATCTCCCGCACATAAAGCCATTCTTGACAAAATCTTGAGAGATACTGCCGTTCCTACTGATCTAAATGTGGACCAGTTTCAAGCCATGGTGGGATACCTTTCCATTCCACATTCACTTACTTTCACGGAAGCTGATGACGCCTCTGTAAGTCAGCCGCATAATGTGCCATTACACATTGATGCCTTCATACACAAACATCGAATAAAACGAGTCCTGATAGATGGAGGAGCAGGTCTAAACATTTGCACATTAAGAACTATCACACAATTGAGATATTCTGATAAAGCTGTAAATTCTACAAACAAGATCACCATTAAGGCATATGATGATGAAGAGCGTTCATCCAAGGGTACAGTCATCTTACCTCTCAGAGTTGGGCCAGTTACAAAGGATGTGGTCTGTCAAGTCCTGGATTTAAATCTCACTTATAACATATTGCTAGGATGTCCTTGGATTCATGAAATGAGGGCAGTCCCATCCACATATCACCAATGCATTAAGTTTCCTCATAATGGAGTGGAAGTAACAGTTAACGGTGATCCTAATCCATTCATATAATGCAATAACCTGAAATCAAAAACTGAAACCATCATTCCTAGTAATCGGGAGGCTATTCCTTCGTTGGCATACATTGATCCTGAGTCATTAAAACCTTCGACATCAAAACAAGGTGAGCTTAAAGGCAAGTTTCAGGACAAAGGCATGGGGGAATATACTTTCAATCAGACCATGTACTTAAGACAAGTCATGAGTTCCCCAAAAGAATATGGAAGACCACATCCTAACAAGCAAATCTCCATCATGACGCTCAAATGGGACCCTACTAGCTTTCAAAGATGGGGTGAACTAGAAGAGGAAGATTTATACCAAATGCTTTTCAGAGACAATGAAGAGGAAACACAAGACCACATCAATCTACCATGTGAGAAATATGGCAAAGGCTTCAAAATTCTACAAAAATTCGGGTATGATGGAAAAAGCCCTTTGGGGTTATGAAAGGAAGGCATCATTGAACCTTTACAACCTGAATTGACTTTCAAGAAGGAACGCTCGAAAGGACTTGGTTTCTTAACTTCCAAAGTCCACACCCAAAGGATAGAAGAAGCCTTACAAATCAAAGCTGCCAAGATTCAACAAGAGAATCGCTATTCCATAGATTCCAACGAATGGGAATGGGGTTCCGACAAGTCTTCCAGTGACTACGAGCTCACCGAGACATTCAGAGAGCTGGGTGAACCCACAGAAGAGGAGTTTTATAACAAATTCAGAGTTGGTCAAGAAACAACCCATGAGGAGTCTACACAGTCCTTGTCTCAAGGTTCTAGGTTGAAATCACATAGGATGAGAACACCTGTTCCAGAATGCGCTACTAGTGATGATAATTTGGATTCGCTCGTGATCGAGACTGATGAGGAGAGTGCCATCGATGACCTCGATAATTACCTTGACATACCCGAATATAACCACATCTTCACTCTTAGCCCCGCTAAATTTGAAGACATTAACGGCCTTCCCCTTGTTCACCACCAACTCATTGACTGGGATCATGAAGGACCTGCACAGTTGGATACATTCCAAAACGATGAAGCTTTTATTGATTATCTAGGCATACGAGACGATCTTCCCCCTAGAGACCATAAAGCAGGATACACCATAGAACTCAATAGCGTGGCATATTTTGGTGAGAGTGTCAGACCTTCCAGTCGCAAAAATGTGAAAATAAGAACAAATCAAGGGTCTTATGGCGAAAACCACATTGTGGCGCTATCTGACCCCAAAAAAGTAAAAAGAAAGGACGTATCTGAGGGTGAAAACCTCTCTGAGGCGCCCGAAGATGGAAGGCTCAACATTCTCCCAGCATCATATGAAGAAAACTCATCCATGTTGGTAGAGGAGACTATCAAAACAAACATCGGTACAGAAGAGGTTCCACACAACATATTCCTAGCTCAATCATTGACTGAGTCTGAAAGGTCAAAATTCATAAGTTTCTTCAAAAAGCGACAAATCAACTTCGCCTGGTCATATGCTGATATGCCTGGATTGGATCCGGATTCGGTAATACATCATCTGACGGTCAAACCGGGGGCAAAACCAGTAAAACAGAAATTAAGAAAAATGCATCCACAAGTGGCATTACTAGTCAAAGCAGAACTTGAGAAATTACTCGATGTCGGATTCATACGCCCAATTGATTATCCTGAATGGATCTCTAACTTGGTACCTGTTAGTAAACCAGACCGCAGCATCAGAATTTGCACAGATTTCAGAGACATTAACAAAGCTTGTCCCAAGGATGACTTCCCATTACCAAACATTGACTTGATTGTTGATCTCACAGCAGGTCATGAAATGCTATCATTAATGGATGGATTCTCTGGTTATAATCAAATAAAGATCGCACCCGAGGATCAACATAAAACAACATTTACTTGTCCGTGGGGAACTTTCTGTTGGAATGTCATGCCTTTCGGGCTAAAGAATGCAGGTGCTACATATCAAAGAGCCATGACTACTATCTTTCATGATCTCATGCATGTAACTGTGGAAGATTATGTTGACAATCTCTTGGTCAAATCAATAGACAGAAATACACATTTGGACATAATTTCAGTTGCCTTTGATCGGTTGGAAAAATACAAAGTAAGATTAAACCCTAAGAAATGTGTCTTTGGAGTAACCTCTGGGAAGCTCCTAGGATTCATTGTATCTAAAAGAGGAATTGAAGCAAATCCAGCAAAAGTCAAAGCTATCTTGGAAACGCAACCACCAAGAAATATCAGTCAACTTCGATCCTTACAAGGCAGACTCCAGTCCATCCGAAGATTCATAGCACAACTGGTAGATAAGTGTAATCCTTTTTAGCACCTGCTACATAAAAACATCAAATTCAAATGGGATGACAACTATCAACAGGCTTTCCAGATGCTCAAAGATTATCTTCTAAATCCGCCGGTTCTGATGCCACCAGTTCTAGATCAACCACTGTTACTATATATATCAGCTACTCCAACAGCACTGGAGGCACTCTTAGCGCAACAAATCGTTGAAGGCAAGGAAAAAGCAGTATACTATATCAGTCGCACATTGGTGGGATACGAGCTAAACTACACACCAATTGAGCGTGCATGTCTTGCTGTGGTCTTTGCTTCATAGAAATTACGACATTACATGCTTACTCATAAGACAAAGTTAGTTGCAAGGATAGATCCGTTGAAATACCTTCTCAATAAGGCAACACTTACTGGGCGACTGGCCAAATGGGTAATGATACTGAGTGAATTCGACATCGAGTATGTGGACAGAAAAGCAATAAAAGGACAAGCCATCGCAGATCAATTAGCAGATGCTCCCATGATAGATGATGTTCCTCTAAGTTCAGAATTTTCAGATGAATCCATTTTGACAATGTCACATGCAAAGCCATGACAACTATACTTTGACGGCTCATATACACAGCATGGGGCAGGAGCTGACATCCTCTTTATAACTCCTCAAGGGGATTCTATACCAAAATCATACCGCTTATCATTTCCTTGCACTAACAATATAATGGAATATGAGGCATTAACAACAGGATTACAAATTGCAGTTCAATGGAAGATCCAGGAACTTCGTGTTTTTGGGGACTCCCAACTTGTTATCCGTCAAGCAACTGGTGATTATCAAACAAAAGATGAAAAGTTAATGCCTTATAAACAAATGGTGGATGGTCTGAAACAACATTTCACAAAGATAGACTTTGAGCAGATACCAAGAGAGCAGAATCGAGCCGCAGATGCCATGGCTACAATTGCTTCATTGATCGATTTACCTCCAAACGAGACCCGCTATGAGTTCTTGGTGGATAACCTTTTGGTCCCTTCATACGAGATAATGCCTACTGAGATGATATGTGTTGTCGGTCCCGAATCCCAGTTATATGGTTCCATTTTCACATACCTACGAGACAATACTTTACCTCCTGATCTATCAAATAACCAATGTCGCACTTTCATTCGCCAATCCTCTCGATATGTCATTTTAGCTGATATCCTATACCGGCGAGGTCTAGATGGCACTCTTCTTAGATGTTTAGAAAGCGACGAAGCTCAGGTTGCGTTACGGGAAGTGCATGAAGGAATATGTGGTCCACATGCTAGTGGTCCTACCTTGGCCAAGAAACTCATCAGGACTGGATATTACTGGCCCAATATGGAGAAAGACTCATATCAGTTTGTCAAGAAATGTAAGCAATGTCAAATTCATGGAGATCTCATACATGCACCAGCACAAGAACTTCAACCACTTGCATCTCCTTGGCCCTTTTGTCAGTGGGGACTCGATCTCATAGGCAAGATTCACCCTCCTTCCAATGGTCATAAATTCATTATCACCGCCACAGAGTATTTTACAAAATGGATTGAAGTCGTGCCTCTTACACAAGTTACTGGAAAACAGATTGCTACATTCATCCTCAACTATATCATTTGTCGATACGGTATTCCTGTTTCCATTATCACTGATAACGGGCGTCCCTTCAAAAATCAAGATGTTCGTGAACTCTGTGACCGCTTCCATATCTCTCATCGTTTCTCCACACCATATTACCCCCAAGGCAATGGCCAAGCTGAGGCGTCTAACAAAACAATCCTTAAAATCCTAAAGAAGACAGTCGACGATGCTGGTCGTAATTGGCATATTCAACTTAATCCTGCACTTTGGGCCTACCGCATAAGTGTCCGTACACCTATAGGAGCTACACCCTATTCACTAGTCTATGGTTCTGAAGCTATCTTGCCTATTGAGGTCAAGCTACCCTCTTTACAGGTCTCTTTGCAAAACATCATCAGTGATGAAGACTACAGGGTCTCTCGCCTACAAGAGCTGGAACTATTGGATGAACGAAGACAAACTGCTTATAGTCATCTCAAGGCTTACCAACAATGAATGAGTCGCAGCTACAATCACAAGGTCAAGCCTCGCACATTTGAGGTAGGTGACTTAGTTCTCAGAGAAAATACTAAAAATCAATAAGACAGAGAGAAGAAGGGCAAGTTCGAACCAAACTGGCTTGGTCCCTACATTATTACAGCAGCATATAGATCTAGTGCATATCAGCTTTCAACTACAGAAGGTGAAACTTTGGAGGATCCTATCAACAACATGCACCTTCGCAGGTTCTAAACATAACTCCTCAGAGTATCCTAATTTCAAAAATACAAAAAAAATCAAAAAATTCAAAAAATAAAAAATAAAAAATTATAAAACAAAAAAATCGTTACTTGATGAAAACCTAGCAAACAGGCGCCTTGTGACACAAAAAAGATTGAAAAATCGAAAAAAGTAAAGAGAAATAATTTCGTCCAACGGTGAAAACCACTTCGGTGGCGCCCTGGGCAAATACCATGGTGAAAACTGGGTCACCAGCGCCATGCGCAGAGACATTGCTCCTCCCTCCTTCAGGATTCCACTTTCATCCTTTCACTTTGCACACACTCACAACCTATTCGTCCATAATAAACTTACCCATTCCCATCATGGTTTGTTATTGATCCACCCAAGATTGGTTAGCCATTCATAATAAACCTCCATTTTCACCTCCCTTTCCATCCATAATAAATCAGATCCTATCTGTGGCTAAGGCAAATCCTATGTCTAGTAATGGGTGTGGAACTGGGAACATCACATGTTTCAAGGAGTACAGTGTCTTCCAGCTTCCTTCAATCTATTCGCACACAATCCACAATAAAGCAACATATGCATCACAGATCCGCAATAAAGTTTCATCTTCTCCGCAATAAAGTATCAGTTTCATGGATTCAGTCAATTTTAGATGAGACACAACAGCAACAATGGGCTTCAACAAATCAAATCTTTCAACAGACTTAGACAACATTATGGTTCAGTGCTATCTATCATTTCTGTGAAAGTAAACATTGTGACCACAATCAAATAAGACTTATACAGGTGACAAGAGACACTAAACTTGATGACTACAGTGAGTGTTGGTGTCGAGTCTTGGTTTTCTTTTGATTTTATCTTTCTGGTAACATGTCTTTTAGCTTTTCCAGGATGTCTTTGACTAGAGATTCTATCTCCAGGATGTCTTTGAATAGAAAGGCGAGGATGGGGTATCGTCACCTATTTGTATTTGCTGTCTGTGGATTGTCTCTTAGTAATGCTATGACTTGTCCAAGGATATGAGGACACTGTGAGTCTAGTGTGAACTGGGGCATTCCTTATTTGTGACTGTCTTATCTCCATGCAAACAGGTACAATGACTTTCTGGGTCGAACATATGCCTCGATTGTCATAACCTACTTGCCATAATAAAGCTCAATGATGATAACGCACAAGAAGCTCTTTCACTTTCATATCTTCTGTCTTCCATCCCCATTTTTTGATTGGCTTCCATCATCCTTCTCGAGTCCGCGTAGCCTGCTATCACACGACTGAGTATAATGACACACCAAAAACATTTGCATTTCATGTAGCTGCACCTGCATTACCACATATAAGCATTTCATACATACATATAGATATCACAACTGCATCACATCCTGCACACAACACCTGTTAGCACAATTTACATTTGCATTATCATATTCATCTACACTTCATACATTTACATTTGCATTGGCACAACATTTTAAAACATAAAAGAACAAAAATATTGCATTACATACATATTTGCATCCATAGCATAAAACATACATTATAAGAACATCTCATCACATAGGTACACATGCATATAGCTGCCGCAAAGATGAATCATCTCATATATATAATCAAAAGTGTCATGATACAATGATGTCAAAATCATATGGCTACAAAAGCACCCGCAGGTGTCTACAATACAAAAATGGTACAAAACTGATACATAGGGAGTCTTCTAAGGCTATGATGAACTCCCTCCCTTGGAGCCGCCTGGCCTCGGTGGAATCTGAGCCCTTGAAGGACCCACCCCAGGATCATCCCTCTTGTCTCCTCTATCTGGTGGTGGTGGAGGACCCATAACCCCACCACTCGATACCTATCTCCTCCGGCTCCCTCCCGTAGCTGTCGCTATACGCGACGGTCTATGGAAGCTCCTTGCCCACTGATCTGCTGGCACTGCACCATAGTAGAGGTCTCTCTAGTAGGCTATCTCCTCTCCTGCCCGCAGGACATAAGCATATCCTGCCCCTGTGTCCTCAGCTGCCTGTCTCCCTGCCCTCAGTGCTGTCTCAGCCTCTGTGTAGCACTGGATAGCCTGATCCCGCTCTCGCTCAGTATCCCTGAGCCTCGTCCTGAGCCGATCCCTCTCCCTCTCCAGCTCCTGGATCTCATCTGCCTGGCCCTGATAGATCTCCCTCAGATCTAGCAACGCGGCCTCCACCGGGTCATCCCCCTCTGCCTCTGGCTGTGGCTCCCCCTGTGCCTGTACCTGTACCTGTACTGGTCCCTGTCTCTGTCCCTGTCCCTGTGCCTGTACCTATCCAGGACCCTGTGTTGCTGGTACCTGTAGCGGCAATCCACCGCGACCCCTCACCACCCGAGCCGGCCTCTCCTCACCACCCTCCCTCCGAGGTGCAACCCTCCTCTCTCCAACTACTCCCCTCCTCCTCCGTCAGCCTCGACCCCCATCACCTCCACCATCATCATCATCTCTCCCACCATCTCCCTCCAAAGCCTCTCCTAGATCTGTCAACCGTGGGAATGGATGCTCTGCCCAATAAGCTGTATACTTGGCATCCATGCTGGCGTCCTCGATCTCTGGCCACATGTCCTAGGGAAGAGGTATCATCTCCACCAGCTGTGTCACTGCCTGATCATATGACAGCAACGGCCCAAACTGTGCCTGATCTCTCACTGTGCGGGCATACATGCCTGAGCCCCGCGGCATCCTCTGAATCCGGCCAAACTGTCGGCCAATCCTGTCTACCAACTGCCTCTCCAGCACATAGGGCGTCCGCCCAATCAAATACCTGCTCCGGAAGGTGTAGGGAAGCTCAACTGCGTCATCCTCCCACTGCTTGCAGCCCAGATAAGGTCGCCATATGACCTCATCAATGTCATCAATCACCCGCCGCCAATGCTCTAGCCTGCCAATCCGTGGCTGCGATGTGATCATATCATACAAATGCACAAAGCTGCGTCCATAACCTCTGCCCCTGAAGTGTATCGGTCGGGTAACCAGCAGATGCTCATAAGCCCATACCTGCAGCAAGGTAACTCCGCAACCCAATCCCACTGACCCATGATAAACAAACTGATGAAGCTCATAATACAAGTGGGCCAACACACATGGTCCCCAGGCATATCTGGTATGCTGTGTCACCAGCGTCTCCAGTGCTCCTCCCCAGCCCACAGCTAACCCCCGTGTCGCCCTGTCCGGACACAGGAACCCACTGATAGCTCCTCCGATCACTGCCGACAATGCTAACCCGGTGGCTGTCATGGTGTCCCATCCACGTGTCCTGCCCTCATCTCCAGTCCAGGGTCCTGGAATACTCGTCTCAGGGCCTCTCTGTTGCCATCTCGATCATATGGGATCAGCTCCCCATCAATCGGTATCCTCATAATCTTGTATACATCCTCTAGGGTGACTGTCATCTCACCCATCGGCAGATGAAATGTGCACGTCTCAGAGTGCTATCTCTCAGCTAATGCAGTCAGCAGTCCCATGTTTGCCCGAAACTCAGGCACATACAACACATGTCTCAAACCCATCTCCTCGATGGCTGCTCTGTCCTCGAGCGACAACTCAGGTCGCAACCTCTGCGTCGACGAGAATCTCTCTCGTGACTCTAGCATCGGCAAATACTCCTGCAGTCAAACAACTCAATCATATCAGTTATAGTGACATTCACTGTTTATCACAAAATGCTACTCGCTATCTAAATGCATATAGCTATCTACCCTAGTGACACTCACTGTTCATCACAAAGTGTTGCTATTTATCCTAGTGGTATTCCCTGTTCATCACAAAGTACTACGTGTGTAACACTCACTGTTCATCACAAAGTGTTACTCACATTTGCACTCCCTGTTCATCACAAAGTGCTGCTCATATTTCAGTACTCCCTGTTCATCACAAAGTACTCTATCTTGGTACTCACTGTTCATCACAAAGTGCCTTGATCTATCCTAGTCTTCCTAGAGGACCTGCTTGAGTGTATCCCCTCAGTAGCTTATCCAATCGACAGCATATGTTCATCACAGAATTGCCAATTTGACCTAGAAGATGCAAATTCGTACTTTTCAAACGCAAACACGCTTACATGACATAAACGTGCTCAAAGACTGCATAGACGCGCCTGAACAACACAGACGCGCCTGCCTGACGCAAACGTGCCTATGCTCTGCATAGACGCGCCTAGTTGATATAGACGTGCCTTCTTGGCACAAATGCGCCTCAACAGCACAGACGCGCCTGGCACCATCGCAGACGCGCCTGGATATTTTTTGACACTTTTTGGACCTTAGTCTAAGTGCATTTATTACCCTATTCGACATGCATTAATGACAAAATTAAATGCGTCAAAGTACGAGGAGGTTTGGTGGTACTTACCGGCTCTCCTGCCTCTGCTGGCCTCTGAAATCGGCGAACGCGGTCGAATCTGTGAGTGAAAGCCATCGCTGCTGACTGCTCCTGCTCTATTTTCGCTCTGCAATATGCTCTTGTGGATGTGTAGATGACAATGAGGATGTATTTTCCCCCGTGGTCTATCTTATAGCCTACCCTAGCCCTCGCCTTCATTTCCAGAGTCAGTCTTCGTTATTCCGTGACTTTGTCACTTTATCCGGTCAGTCCATTCTAGCCTTTCTTTCTTATCGAGAGATTGTCTGGGATCTTTCCAGACATTTTCATCCAATCTCTCGAGGGGGCATATCATTCCCATTCTGGGGCAACTCTGTATCAGTTCATATTATCTTCTTTGAAACAACGCAACAAGCCACATTGTCTCAAAGAGGGGCAAAATGTAGACACCCAAAATTGTCCAGTTTATTTAATTATCTAAGCCTAATTCTTCTATTAATTAAATAAATCCTTATTTATTTAATTAATTCATTTATCCTCTTCTAGCCTTATTTCTCATTTAAATAAATACATTTATTTATTTAAATTATCCTTTTCCTAAATTAAATAAATATTTTTATTTATTTAATTATCGTACTTCTTCTATTAATTAAATAAATCTTTATTTATTTAATTAATTCATTAGCCTTTTCTACCCATGACACATGTCATTCATCTCTTAATTCATACACTACCTACCCCTTTCATTATTTTATTATTTCTTTTACCTACCCTCTAATCATAACCGACCTCCTTTTATACCTCTCAATCTTATCCCTCCATTTCATATAGTGTATTCTATATAGGGAGATGCTTCCTTCATTATCAAACCCTAATGAGCTAACTACTTGATCAATTGACTACACTACGATCCTACTTGCAACCACATTCCGTTCTTTGTTGAGCTCTTGTGCATATAAAATCTGAGAGCAAATATATCAAGCAAGATCAATGGAGATAGGAAGAATGGAGATCAAAACCCTATTAGACATGTGATGGTATAATCTTTGTGATTTCATGTGATTTGCATTGTCTTAGGTAATCTTCATATGTTATGGTGGATCTTTGTTGATTGTTAGGCTAGGGTTTTGTGGTTGAATCTATTTAGCCTTTCAATATTGTTATTATTGTTATCCATTTTCACCATATACATGGATCATACTACATGATTTGTTTTTCTTTTTTTACTCTCTAACATTCTGATGATGGATCATGTAGTATGATCCGAAACATTGATGTGAAAACCATTCACACAATCAAATCTAGAAGCAACAATTCAAAATCTCATAGATTGTAAAAATTCACTGATGTAAATAAATATTTCCTAAGACCCACTAATCATATCACCTTCTCTTAAAAATAACACTAATAATACAATCCCACCAATAAATTCACCATGAAGACAACAAACTAACACCAACACAATTGAACAGCAATTTTACTTTCATACACAGAATATATATATATTATAACAATTTCTAACATCCTTTTAAGACAAGTTAACCTGTAAGAGCTGCCACAATTGTCGTTAATATCTAGCAAGTTCCAACTATCAATATAATCAGCCATCAAAGGTGGCCATAACACACCTCCTACCGAAGACATTAAAAATGTCTTACTAGATGATAGTAAATCTAGAAGAAAATGATACAGAAGGATAAAGAACACTGGAATTGTCTATGTAAGAGAAGACATTGTACTGCAAAGATAAATGCTCTAAGAATAGTATAGAAGAATTTAAGACCCCTCCTATTTTTTCATAAGAGAAGATTGATAACATATTTGTTCTAATAATCATGATTTATTTAGATCAATGAGAATGAAGATTTTTAATGACATTTGCGAGGCCAGGCAATCTATGAAACCCAAAACTGAGATGAACACAAAGACCCAGAAACCTCCTCCAACAAAGCGCACTAACAAAATTAAGGGATTGCAGCTTGCACTCGTCCAATTAGTCCGATATTTGAGGTTTAATAAGCAGTCCTACATTCACTAGGAGGCCTCTGTCCACCCTGACACAGCGTAACTCTTGCAGGACATTCATTCAAACAATTGTCAGCAAAGCTACCAATAATTTTTCCAGGGGAAATGCCCAAAAATACAGCTGGGATATCACCACTCAAGTAGTTACTCTCTAGATATAGCCTGTATAAAGGCCTCATGTTTTCAGAGCCTTCCATGGCTGTTTTCCTACCATAATCTGCAGGAATTGGCCCTTGGAATTGGTTGTGACTAAGATACAGAGCAGCAAGGCTTCCAATGCTTGCAAAATTAGCAGGAAGTGACCCATTAATCCTGTTGAAACTGATGTCGAAAGCAACCATTTGGGCATTTACCCCTGCTAAATTTGGAACACTCAAAGCACCGAAATTGTTGTTGGACAGATTGACCTGCTGCAGTGAAGGGTGCCCAAACAGAGTACTGCCCACACTTCCGCTCAATTTATTAGAGGCCACATCCAGAACGCTAAGTCTTGGCAATGAATTCAATTTGGCCGGCAAGCTTCCATTTAGCATGTTTCCCCTTAGTATTAGCAGAGATAGCAGAGGTGGAAGCTCTGCGTGTAGCTCACCTGCAGCAAAAACATTTGTCTTATTTCCACTTGCTTGCTATCATTCTTCAAACATTGGAAGCCCATTTAAAAACATAAACTACTTTTGATCCAGGGAGTATTTTGTTACCAAACTTCTACAGATATAATTTTATTTCCCCGAATACAGCATATCTGAAATATCATTATCAAGAGGGCTAAACTACAATAAGTGCACCACAAATCCGCCATCTACAACTTTTCAGGTATGAATTCAAATTTCAGACACAAACAGAACTGTATATGCTCAGATTTACATATAATTCGCTGTATATGTCCAAAATCCAGGGCATTTGCTGCATTCTAGTTTTGAGGACCAAGTGTTCCTTCTTTAAAGCTCTTCAAACTTCAAAGATTCTGGAACTGAAATAATGTCATGACAATTCAAAAGACTAAACTACAATAAAGACATCAAATGCTGGCCATATACAGCTCTGTATGCATGTATTCCTACTTAAACATAGACGTATATGTTTTGTATATATGTTTTGATTCATATATACAGAACTATATATGGTCATGAGTCATGATCATCCACATAAATGCAGACCATAAGTCATGACCATCCACATAAATGCACCGGTTTGTGACTATATTCGGTCAAATTCACAGAGAAAGCTCCATAAAATTAGACATGATCTAAAATATTGATGAAAAAAATACTACCCAGTTTCTACTCCAAAGTTTTAATTCAGAAATTATCAAATGTACTGCAATGAACTGTAGAAATAACCTCAATACATTCACAACATTTAAGTCCCCTAGATAGTCATTAAACCGTATGCTAACTTTTTATCTCAAGAAATACACTCAGCTTGCTCACCTGTAAGTTTGTTATAACTAGCATCCAAACTGTGCATTGATCTCATGCCTCTAAAAGGTGGAATTACACCACTAAAACTGTTATGTGACAAATCCATACTTCGTAAGTCAACAAGGCCATTCAATGACTGGGGAATGAATCCATCAAGCTGGTTCCTTGCCAGTGACATACCTTGCAGGCTTACAAGCCCGCCAATTGAACTAGGCAAGGACCCAGAAAACTGGTTGTTGGCCAACTTCAAGCTTGTTAGCTTACTCAGCAGGCCTATTGTTTCAGGAATGGCTCCACTAAAGGCATTTCCTGATACATCAAGCTTGACCTGTTAGAAACCCCATAGAAAATTAAGACTAACAGGCACCGATTTCAAATTTTCAAGAGAACACAAATGAATAAATTACTGCAGAGAAGAATGAAGAAAAAATTCTACTGCACAAAGAATAATAAATTGCAATGCTTTGATTACAAAGATACCAGCTCACTGAGATTCCCAATGGATGGATGAAGGAATCCTTTGTACCCTGCTCCATCCAGAGTAATGCTTGTGACCCGGCTTTCCTCTCCAGTTTGGACATCGCAGAGAAGACCACAAGCAAAATGGGCCGCTGATGTTGAAACACAAGGATCTGCTGCAGAGAAGTCCCATGAATCTAAGCATGAAGTTGGGTGTACACTGGATTTGTCAATTGAGTTCTTGAAGTGGATCAGGGCTTGGATGTCAGAAGGGAGGGTAGCAGATAAAATGCTAGAGCCAAGAGTAAGGATTGTGCAGGCCACAATCAGAATTGGGACTGATTGTTCCATGCTCTGCAATCTAAGACTGCAATTGAGATATACTTGTGTGAAGCAATTGATGGATTGGATAAGGGTAGCTTGACATTGATATATAGAGATTGTGTTTCTTCACGTGGTGGTGTTCAGTAACCCATGACCTTTCATTGAGCAGGTATTTGCACTGATGATTTGACATCGTTTTTTAATATCCCCCTTCTCAAAACGTAGAGTGGACAGTCTTGTATTTTGTGCACTTCTGAATGTTTTGGTAGCTAGTAGGACAGTAGTGGTTGAGCATGTATGAATAGTTGTGAGGGTTGTTGATACTTCTTGTTATTATAGTAGTATAAATAAAAATTATTGTTTGAAACATACAATATCAATTTTTGTGTATTTATATATTAATAATTACAATATATTGTACCAATAGTTGTGACTTTAAAGTTGTTATTGCTAAGAAATGTAGCATTAGTTGTAAAAAGCGATCAATCATATGATGCCACATCAGCTACACAAGTATAGGGATCTCTTTTGCACGACTATTGGTCTCTCTTTTTGGGGCTGTTTTGGACACCTTGGCAAAAAGCATGCTGATGTGGCACCATACTTGATGATGTGGCCTTGAAACCTTAGTTATAAGTAGGGGCTTGCCAAGTAAGTTGCTGTAAAAAATTGGGACTGATTTGAAATTTTCACGTAGGATTTTGAGAAGTGCAAAGTTAGGGTGCACAACTACTCGGTCTTCTCCCCTAGTATGTCTATGATATGAAGTGAAATGGAAGTTCTTATTGACATCTACAAGATCATTCAGTTTATGGGACCCATGAACTGGTGTTGATATTGTTCAAAACAACTAATAATCTTATTAGTTATTTTTTATTTCTAACTCTTTGCTGATTTTGCTTCTTCGTTATGGATTTTGATCAGGGATCTTGTCTTTTTTGCCATCTTTGCCTCTTAAAAAAAGATTGCTAAATATCGGACTTTTAGTTTAGGGAGCTCTTCTAGTGACCATAGTCCAACTTAAGCCACATTCTACATGTATGTGTTTCCTTTGATTAAGTAGTTCGATGTGGCAATCAAAGAAGTTTCCATTTAACATGTTATTCGCATTAAATGTATTTGACTAAAAGATTTGGACTTTGCATATTATGGTGGCTTTTATGATCTTGTTATAGTACTATTTTGTTTTTTTGTTTGTTTTGAAATATATTTCATGTCAAGTGGTCCCTTGTATATTAATGAGATGTATGGTTCACAAAGAGTCTACTAAATATCAAGTCTTTTGAGTGTAAAAGTCCAATGCTCTTAAGGGATTATGTCAAGATTGCACCATAGGTGAATTTTGTAATCTAAAAGTTGAAGGAGGAGAAGATTTATGCGCTAGACGCCATGGTTGCAAAAGTGACACCATATGACATTTCAAATCCTTTAATATTTTGTGTGTGAGTGCCATAAATAAATTTTATCGACTATAGCATTGACTATAAAGTAACCAAAAGTATTGCAGATCTAATTAATAAGCCCTTCCTCCTTATCTTGTTAATTTAAGAGGTATCTCTTCTAATAGACTATATTGAAATAAACAAATTCAAAACACATATTTTGAAAAAAACATGTTTGAAAGAAGACTTTTATAGAACATTTGTGATACCCATCTAAGGTTAACATTCATACGAGGTTAAACTAGTAGATGGGCACTCCCTAAAATACCATATTAATATGTATGTTGTCTATGTCAAATGAAATGGAGGAAAAATCTTATTTATGTGTCTATATAGATGGTTTATTACTTAATTCATATATTCTTAATTAAAGACAATCAAATAAAATTTGATAATTTATTGTATATTGAAGTGTGTCTATAAAAGTAAATTAGGTTTTAATCATTCTATTTTTCTTCTATTAAATGAGATGTTTTGACAATAAAATTATTTTTTAAGTTATGTCTAATTTTAGGTTCTCTAATTTATTAACTATCTTGTTGGCAAGAGACACTGCACATGTCATCCAGTGTCGTCATTGATGGCAACCAAAGTCAGATATCTCATCCTCAATGATTGATTTTCCTATACCAGAAGTCACTTTGAAGATTTGGTTAAGTCCGTTGAGTTAGAACAAAGCATCCGACAGAATGTAGTATTTTGGTTGGCATTTTATTTCTGTTGAATATTTTGTGTTGTGGAGCTAGAGGAAGATAGTTATATGTCTGGAGCACCTTATTCTAAAATCTTAGCCTCTGGTGATGATTGTCGTGTGAGTTATCCAGTGTATAGGTTTTTGGGTTGAATAGTGTGGTATGGTCGACTTAGATAGTTGACCGTTGTGTGGAATTAATGGAGTAATCTTGGTGATTGTTCTTATGTTCAAGGATGTTTAGCCGATATTTGGGAACCGTGTGGACAATTCATTTTGTTTTGCATAACATTGGAGTTCATATTGAGCCGACTATGTATGCATGTTTCATTATTTATATAGTGTTCTTGAAGTTGACATGTAGAAGACCTAATTTCATGTTGCAGATATATAAAACTAATGGATATGATCATTTTGGATATCGGTGGTTATTTGAGAGATGTTCATGATCGATTGTACATAGTTGCATGCGCGCAAGTTAAAGATTTATGCTCCAGAATATTGTAGAACAGTGGAACAGAGCAGTTTGTGGCAGAATGTGAAAAAGTTGTATATTGCTCTTAACCAGAATTATACCCAGACATTTGTAGATGTTGTTCAATAGTTCAAGCTCTCTTGCAATCATTTGTAACTCATTTGTAAGACAATGCGTCTTCCTAGGGTTGTAGCCCTTGATATTTTGACCAATGAGCTCTAGGCAGTGTGCCTGAATGCATGTGCATTCCCAATGTAATATTTCTATACTTTTGTAGAGCATATTTATATTGTGGTTCTCATCCCCACCGTGGTTTTTCCCTTAACCAAGTTTTCCACATATAAAATCTTGGTGTTATAGTGTTGTTGTTGATTGCTTTGTGTTTTTGTATCTTTCCTTTGTTCATTTGCATTAAGTGGTTGAAAGAACAAGTTAATAAAGTTAAAAATTGCAGAACACTGATTCACCCCCCCCCCCCCCCCCCCCGCTCTTAGTGTTTCTTTGATTCCAATAATTGGTATCAGATCCTAGTCCCTCGGAAGAAGTTTAACAGCTTGAGGAAGATCCGGGAAGGTGATTCAATGGATTCTAGTAGTCTTCAACATCAGCTTCTTGTTGCACTTGATGATCTTGATTAGTCCAAAGCTTAAGTCTGGGAATTGAAAATAAATCTTAGGGATGCTAAGAATTTCATTTAGTCATTGAAAGATCAGCTAAACAAGTCTAGGGAGAAGAGAAAAGAACTTGTTGCTAAGCTAAAGGAGAAAGAAAGTCAAAGCATAGATGACCAAGCCTTGAAGGAAAAGACAAAAGAGTTTGAGAAACTTGCTAGAGATAATACAGTCCAGAAGAATAAGATGGAATCTATAGTGATGAGGTTGACAAAGGAGATTGAGGAGAGGATGAATAATGGGGAGAATATTGCTCAGTCCCTGAAAGATAGATTTGATGAATATTGTAGAATTGATTATGAGAATGGCCAACAAAAGGTTGACCTGCAAGAATCCAAACATCATGAGGAAGAGCTTGGAAAGAATATTCTTCTTCTTAGATATGATCTTGAAGTTGCAAATGAGTACAAGGAGAAGTTCAAGACCAGTTCAACCAAGCTTAATGAGATGCTTGAAAGGCAAAAAGATGCAGATGACAGAAGAGGTCTTGGATTTGAGAAAGGTGAAAGCTCCAGATCTAGTCAAAGCAATCCTAAGTCTCAACATCA